>NW_024063145.1:2137939-2835879 GCF_006381635.1 Hibiscus syriacus | reverse complement strand
ATGCATTAAACAAAATCGATCGATAACCATCATACGAAAATACAACATATGCATTAAACAAAATCGATCGATAACCATCATACGAAAATGCAACATATGCATTAAACAAAATCAATCGATAACCATCACACGAAAATGCAACTTATGCATTAAACAAAATCAATCAATAACCATCATACAAAAATGCAACTTATGCATTAAACAAAATCGATCGATAACCATCATACAAAAATGCAACTTATGCATTAAACAAAATCGATCGATAAACATCATACACAAAGTATGTAGAAATGCATCTATGAATCTCAATGCACATACAATGGGCCTTTAGTCAATTTCACATATTAAACATTTATTTGAACATCGATAGTCGTTAAAATAATATAGAAGTACATACATCTATTTTAGAGCAGTTCATACTCAAAATTAATTTATTCGTAAAGTCATTTCCATAAACTTTATGAAAATATGTTAAGATATGATAAAGCATTCTTTTATCAAAACATTAGTGGTTGACTCATCGCGAGTCATCCTCACATCATATAAGTATATAATAAATGCACTCACCTGATATGCCTCACTATTATTCCTTAAATATATCTGACTATTTAGCTACTTTATCCTTGCCTTTCTGTTTACTTGACTCAAGAGTTTGATTACGATCTATGCAAGTATCCATCATCACACATACAATACAAATGCTAGTATAATTTCTAACATTTATACAAAATAATAATACTTAAAATTACTATTATTTTTGAATTCTAATAAAATTCATCCTAACTTAACATTTTAGACTGAGTAGTATCGGTACTCATCCTACAGTATCAATATTTCTCTTTTATGGTACCGTTACCCACTTCAGTATCGATACCATTCTAGCATTCTGAAATTTCATTTTTGATTATGGTATCGATACCTTCCTCATGGTATCGATACCTACACCTTAGTATCGATACTTTTTTAAATCGGTGTCGATACTGTTCATATGAATCCTTCAATTAAAACTTATAATATAGGTATTATTCTTCCAGTACCGATACCCTTACCTAGATTTTACCTCTTTTACTTCGAATTTTACACAAATTTCACCTAAATCTCTTACTCTTATCTAAAACCATACCATTAAACTCATTGTCACTTATTCGAACTAACTTAAATCCATAAATCTCCTTATAATATCCAAAATCTCCAAAGAACACTCAAAACTAAAAATCACACCAAATTCTCAAACATGTTTTCAATCACTTCTAAGGCTCTAAATCTCTTATTTATTTTTTTGACAAGTCAAAAATACTTTTAAACTCCAATAACTGACCATATTTCATTAAATTACTTAAAAAACCCATTTTATTAAATCACTAATAAATCACTAATCTCTTAGTTTTAATCATCATTGAACTTTCGTTAAGCCTCTATATCACTTAAGGCTTCAAAACCAACCCAAAAATGAAAGGAAAAACCAACTTGCAAAATCTTACCTTTGCTATGGAAGATAAGGGACGAGGAGAAGAAGAAGAAGAGTAGAGAACCACTGTTAGACTTATCCCTTTTCCATTATAAAACACTTAATAAATATCTTTAACAAAAATGAATATTAAATTTATTTCCTTCTAAAAGTCCATAATACCCCTCCATTCTTCCATTCTTACTAATAAGCCTTAAACACAATTTATTCAAATTTACCCATCAAATTTTAAATCTTTCCACTATAGTCACTGACTCGATGTTTGGGGTATTACAATTCTCCCCTCAAGAAA
This sequence comes from Hibiscus syriacus, assembly GCF_006381635.1. Classification (NCBI taxonomy): domain Eukaryota; kingdom Viridiplantae; phylum Streptophyta; class Magnoliopsida; order Malvales; family Malvaceae; genus Hibiscus; species Hibiscus syriacus. The sequence goes on along the minus strand of NW_024063145.1, from coordinate 2,834,119 downwards.
ATTCTTCATTGAATTTTAAGACGTACCTGATGCAAAAAGGTGTGGATAATGCCTTTTCATGTCCTCTTCTCTTTCCCAAGTAGATTCATTGACTTTATGATTTTACCAAAGAACTTTAACTAGATAAATCTTCTTGTTACGCAGTTCTTTATTTTCTTGAGCCAAGATCCGCACTGGTTCTTTATCATAAGTTAAATCTGGTTGGATATCTATTTCCTCTGGTGATAATATATGATGGATCTGATCGATACTTCCTGAGCATCAACACATGAAAAACATTATGGATCTTGTCCATATCGGGAGGTAAAGCTAATTGATATGCTACTTATTAACTTCCTAAAAAGGCTTCTTTTAAAGCCTTTTTCACTTAAGTTATTGTTTGTTTAAAAGCTCATTTTAGTCATTTTAGGATCATGTAGTTGCATATAGTTGCATTTGTGGTGGTTGTGCTATTTTATTTCTTAATGGTGTTGTTTGAGGGAAAGGTGTAGTTTGTCTATGGTGTGCAGGGAATAGCAAGAAAAAGGATTCTTTGGGAAGTAATGCCGCGGCATCAGACGTTGCTAAAGCAGATTAAAATGCCTTGGCATTTCTGGCGCAGAAAAAGACAAAAAGATATTTCTGCATAAGGACAGCTGGTATTGGACAGCTGTCTCTGCACGTGAAGGACTGCTGTAACCGCATGCCAGAGCTGCCAAAGGACCACGTCCACTTGGAGGATAAGGTTCATGCACAACATGTGATTCTAGGGGTATGAGGGGTATTTTACACCCAACAAACTCATCATTACCCCTAGATATTTTTTATATACGACACCTCATGGGAGAGAGATAGATACGGACAGAGAGCACATGCATAGAGCAGAAAAATCACATTTTTATTTTCTCTTTTCCTTTCTTATTCCTTGGGATATTCCTCCATTGATAAAGCTCCAAGGAGTGGCAAGCTAGGCGCCGAAAGGAGCTAGCGAGCTAGGTGGTTTGTGGTGGCCGAGAGGAGACCTCCGGTGGCACGTCGAAGGCTTCTTCTCACTTCCCTTTTTGCTGCTATTTTTTTATTATTTTGTGGGTTGTTGGAACGAATATTTTCATGACTTTGTGTTTGGATATTTCGAACCCCACCATGAACTAACTTATTTGGTGGTGGTTGATGCAATGGTTGTTTAAACTTTATTTTTAATGGTATATTTAAGTTTATTTTGGTTCTTTATTTGCTTTGCTTATGAATGCTTCACCATCTAGGCTTGTAAGAGGCATGGAAATGTCCATCTCTTAGATGAAGGTTAGGTATTCGGAAGAATCCTAAACTAAAAATACTTGTAAGTATTCGGAAGAAACGCAAGATAAGATCCTCATAAGCAATGGGTTATGGTATTTTCAAGGGGCTTTGAACCGGCCTAGGAATATTATAACTTAATCCCTTAGATCTCGGAAGAGACTAGGATAGGATTTCAACGGCTAAGAAGGGTGTCTTTATCAATAGGGTAGGCTGTCCAACATCGTTGAGTGAGAGCAGATGCCTTGGCATCCTATTCTGTTAGGTTCTTTTGAACACCTTAGGAAAGCCCTGTCGAGTAAGTAAAGACAAGATAACTTAAATATACTTGAGAAATAAGTTTAGAAACCTTAGACCAATCCTTACCATTCATTTCATTGGAAGCTTGTCACGTGAGGATTATTTTCTTCTTATTTTATTTATCTTTTTATTTACTGTTTTTACCATTTTTCATTACCTTGACATTTCACCATACTCAATATTAAACATCCATCATTGCCACTGCATTTTCATTTGCTACACCATCACACCATTAATCCGCATCCACCAGCAGACACATATCCATTGCCGTGACATTTGTATATATCAAGACTAACTATACTTAGATAATTTAGTGCATTGCTTTGGTTAGACTTTCATAATTTCACCTAATCCCTGTGGAGACGATACTCACTCATCATTATATTACTTGAGCGATTGTGTATACTTGCACATTATTTGCGTATATTTTATAGTACTCACAACACGCGAACAAGTTTTTGGCGCCGTTGTCGGGGATTGGCAGCATGAAGTTATTTAGTTTTGCCAGAGCATTTTATTTTGTTTTGCATTTTTATTTTATTTTTTATTTTATTTTTTTTGTATAGTTTACTTGATATTTTTGTTTTATTTTTCAGGTTTATTTAGTGTATGCCTAGAAGAAATTCTGAAGAGCCTTTGGAACCAATAGAACCTGAGATTGAAAGACTCTTTAGAAGAAGAAGACGTGCTCAAGGAAATATGTATCAGATTGGAAACCAAGGCATTGGTCAAGATGACGGAAATCAGAATGCCACGGCATTAAACAATGCTGAACCTGCTATCAGGCCTCGTGTTATTCGAGATCATTTAAATCCGATGCTGGATGATATGAATCCTGGGATTGTGGCACCCGAAATTCAAGCTACACATTTCGAGCTGAAACCAGTCATGTTCAACATGTTGAATTCTATTGGGCAGTTTGGGGGTATGCCAACTGAAGATGCCAGGCAGCACATTCGCAATTTTCTGGAAGTTTGTGATTCTTTCCGCCAAGAAGGAGTGCATGAGGATTTTCTGAAATTAAAGCTTTTTCCGTATTCATTACATGACCGAGCAAGAGCTTGGTTGAGTGGTGTACCAGCCGGTTCGATGGAATCATGGGCCGATCTTTGCAAGAGTTCTTATTGAGGTACAACCCACCAAACATGAATACGCAGCTAAGGAATGAAATATAATCTTTTCGCCAGGGCGACGACGAATCCATGTATGAGTGTTGGGATTGTTACAAGAGTTTGCTTCGAAAGTGTTCAAATCATGGTTTTCATGATTGGAATCAAGTAGTCATGTTCTATAATGGAGTCAATGCACCCACGAGGATGTTACTGGATGCCTCGGCAAATGGGACATTGCTGGACAAATCACCTACGGAGGCGTTTGCTATCTTGGACAGAATTGCTAACAATGATTATCAATTTCCTTCCTCAAGACTTGGGAGTGGGAGGAGAGCACCTGGAGCATTCGAGTTAGAAGCCAAAGATTCGGTGTCCGCTCAACTCTCCGCTATTACTAATATGTTGAAGAACTTACAATGTTCCACTAATGTGAAGGAAGTGAAAACAACTAATCTGGCATGTCTGTTATGCCAAGGCAATCATCACGAGAGCGAATGCCCAACCAACCATGAGTCCATCAACTTTGTTGGTAATTACAATCGAGGCAGCAACAATCCTTACTCAAACACTTATAATGCTGGATGGCGTTAGCATCCCAATTTCTCATGGGGAAATCAAGGAGCCCACAATGCTAATCAACCTACTAGGCAGCAGAATCACAATGAGCCTCAAAGTTACCAAAATGCTATGCCATGGCATAATGCTAACAAAGGAGCTTCATCTTCAGCGAGCATAAGTTCCTTAGAAGCTACAATTCAAGAATTCATATCTACTACGAAGACAATGCTGCAAGACCATTCTACTTCAATTAAAAATCAAGGAGCTTTACTTCATAGTCAAGGCGCCTTAATTCAAAGCCATAGCTCGTCTCTGAGAGCTTTGGAAGGTCAAGTTGGTCAGATTGCTACGGTATTGCAAGAGCGTCAGCAAGGACGTTTTCCAAGTGATACTGAAGTCACTAAAGGGCCTGGAAAAGAGCACTGCAATGTGTTAACTCTTAGGAGTGGAACACAAATCAATCGACAAGTCAAGGATAATGGGTCACAACATGATGATTCTAATCCCACTACTAAAGCTGAATTACAAGATGATAGAGTTTCTGAAAGGACAAGGAGGAGGATTCTGCCAAGGTACCAGATTCTGATGCCAAGGCAAAATAAAATTCTATTCATACAGCTAAGGAAGCTAGACCTCCCCCACCCTTCCCGCAAAGATTGAAGAAGCACAATGATGAAGTTCAGTTCAAGAAGTTCGTAGACATTCTTGATCAGCTCCATATCAATATACCTCTCTTGGAAGCTGTTGAACAGATGCCGATGTATGCCAAATTTCTGAAGGACATCTGTACCAAGAAGAGGAAAGTAGAGACTGTTGCCACGGCAACAGAATTTTGTTCTTCATTGAGTAAGTTGCCACCAAAGAGAAATGATCCGGGCAGCTTCATTATTCCTTGTTCAATTGGAGCTAATTTCGTTGGAAAGGCTTTATGTGATCTTGGTTCAAGTGTCAACTTAATGCCGAAATCGATATTCTTGAAGCTTGGCATAGGAGATGCAAGACCCACCTCAGTTATTTTACAACTTGCCGACAAATCCCATGTTAAACCTGAAGGGAGAGTCGAGGATGTCATAGTAAGGGTGGACAAGTTTGTGTTTCCAGTCGACTTCTTAATTTTGGACTGCGAAGTTGATGCCAAAGCACCAATCATTCTGGGAAGACCTTTCCTAGCCACTGGACGTATCTTGATAGACTGTGAAAAAGGTGAACTCACCATGAGAGTGGCTGATCAGTGTGTGACTGTCAATGTTTTTAGAACGCTAAAATATGTTGATGACACTGAAGAATGCCAAGGCATTTCTGAATTGAACTCAGTGATTGAAGAAGAGACTGAATATCTTTGCCAGAACAACTTCATTCAGCTAGCAGAAAATGAATATTGAGTGGATGATGAAAGCTTAGTGGAGTCCGACGACTTGCCAATTTTGGAGGAGCAATCTAGCTTAGTACAAGTTAGATCAGGTATGAATTTTGAACCTCTGAATTTTGATGAATTCATTTCTCCTAAGCCTTCATTATTGCATGCACCCAATCTAGAGCTTAAGACTTTGCCAGGGCATCTTAAATATGTTTACTTAGGTAGCGATGAGACTTTACCGGTGATTATTTCCGCTAACCTTACTGCTAACAAAGAGCAAAGTTTGTTAAGTGTTTTGATGCAGTATAAGAAAGCAATTGGTTGGACTATGGCCGATTTTAAAGGCATTAGTCCCACGATCTGCATGCACAAGATTCTTCTAGAAGATTGCCACAGCAATTCAATTGAACCACAAAGAAAACTCAACCCTGTTATGAAGCAAGTGGTGATGAAAGAAATTTTGAAATGGCTTGATGCTGGAGTAATCTACCCTATCTCCAATAGCTCATGGGTGAGCCCTATCCAATGTGTTCCGAAGAAAGGAGGCACGACGGTGGTTACGAATGAGGATAATGAGTTATTACCCACTCGCACTATGACCGGATGGAGGATATGTATGGACTATAGAAAACTCAACAAAGCTACGAAGAAGGACCACTTTCCTCTACCTTTCATCGACCAAATATTGGATCGATTGGCCGGCAAAGCATTCTATTACTTTTTGGATGGGTACTCGGGGTACAATCAAATTGCCATCGCACCAGAGGACCAGGAGAAGACTACATTTACTTGTCCCTATGGCACTTTTTCCTTTAGGAGGATACCTTTTGGACTCTGTAATGCCCCGACAATGTTTCAGCGCTGTATGCAAGCTATATTTTCAGATATGGTTGAGGATTTTTTGGAGATCTTTATGGACGACTTTTCTGTTTGTGGGACGATTTTGAACGATGCCTCGGCAATTTAACAAAAGTTCTCAAGAGATGCGAAGAGGCTGAGTTGGTCTTAAATTGGGAAAAATGTCACTTCATAGTGACTGAAGGCATTGTATTAGGCCACAAAATTTCACACAAGGGTATTGAGGTAGACAAGGCGAAAATTGAAGTGATTGAAAAATTGCCACCACCAACTTCGGTCAAGGGAATAAGAAGTTTTCTTGGACATGCTGGATTTTATAGAAGATTTATCAAAGACTTCTCCAAGATTTCTAAGCCCTTGTGCACATTGCTTCAACAAAACCAACCCTTTGTGTTTGACGAATTATGCCTCGGCGCGTTTACTGAGCTAAAGTGACAACTGATCTCGGCACCCATTGTAGTCCCTCCCGACTGGACATCACCATTTGAGCTGATGTGTGATGCAAGCGATTATGCCGTAGGAGCTGTTCTGGGGGCAACGCCGAGGTAAAATCTTTCATGTTATTTATTACTCTAGCCGCACTTTAAATGAAGCACAATTGAACTACACCCCCACTGAGAAATAATTACTTGCCGTAGTATTTTCTTTTGATAAATTTAGACCTTACCTAATAGGCACTAAAGTTATTGTTCACACTGATCATTCGGCTATAAAATACTTAGTGAACAAAAAGGATGCCAAGCCTAGACTTATTAGGTGGATCTTACTTTTGCAAGAATTTGACTTAGAGGTGGTAGATAGAAAAGGAACTGAAAATCAAGTTGCTGATCACTTATCTAGGCTAGAGAACAATTCTGAATGCCATGACACTGTAGATATCCAAGAGGAATTTCCTGATGAGAAAATTTTATATGCCGCGGCAATCCCGTGGTATGCTGACCTTCTTAATTTTCTTGTTAGTGGAATTGTGCCTTTTGATTTGAATAGTCAAGCTAAAAAGAAGTTCAAGCACGATGCAAGGCACTATTTTTGGGATGAGCCATATCTGTTCAAACATTGTGTCGATCAGCTCATTAGACGATGTGTACCTGAAGAGGAGCAAAGTGATATTTTGTACCATTGTCATTCGGCCCCAAGTGGAGGCCATTTTGGTGGAGCAAGGACTGCTGCTAAGGTCCTGCAATCAGGCTTTTACTGGCCAACTTTGTTTAGAGATGCCCAAGCATTTTACAAAGGATGTGATCGATGCCAACGGACTGGAAACATCTCCAGACGACATGAGATGCCGCTGCAAAATATTTTGGAGATAGAGCTGTTTGATGTATGGGGCATCGACTTCATGGGACCATTCCCATCTTTTGAAGGAAAATTATATATATATTGCTTGCTGTGGATTATGTGTCAAAGTGGGTGGAAGCAATAGCAACATCAAGGAATGACTCCAAGATCGTACTCAAGTTTTTGCACAAGTATATTTTCACTCGGTTTGGAGTACCTCGTGCTATCATCAGTGATGATGGAACCCATTTTAATAACAAGTTGATTGCCAAGGCATTGTTGAGATATGGAGTTCGACACAAGATTGCCACAGCATATCATCCGCAGACAAATGGCCAAGCTGAGATATCTAATCGAGAGATCAAGCAGATTTTAGAGAAAGTGGTGAACCCAAAGCGAAAGGATTGGTTGCCAAAGTTGGATGAAGCACTTTGGGCGTACAGAACAGCATTCAAAACTCCTTTGGGGATGTCACCCTTTAAGTTAGTGTATGGTAAAGCTTGTCATCTCCCGGTTGAGCTTGAACATAAAGCTTATTGGGCTATCAAGCGATTGAATTTCGATGCTCAACTAGCTGGGGAGTAGAGATTATTAGAACTTAATGAAATGGAAGAGTTTAGAGCACAAGAATATGAGAATGCTCGGATATACAAGGAGAAAACCAAGAAGTGGCATGACCAAAAACTGATGCCACGACATTTTCATGTGGGGCAACAAGTCTTGCTTTACAACTCCAGACTTAAACTCTTTCCTGGGAAGCTAAAATCTCGATGGTCAGGGCCATTTGAGGTGCATTATGTCTATCCCCATGGAGCTGTTGACATCAAGAGAATAGACAATGGGAAGATCTTCAAGGTCAATGGCCAGCGTCTGAAAGCCTACAATTGAATTCCACCACCGCACAACAAGGACGTGTTACGGCTGCACGATACTGAAGCGTGCCCAGAGGAGAACCAAAATTCGATGCCTCAGCATTGAATTTGTGTCTGTGCATAAATAAAATTTAACATTCAAGTTTTTTCTTTAGTTTTATTTTATTTTATTAATTTTTGATCTGATTTGTAGGAACCACATTGCTACAAACCGTACAAGGAGCGGTTACCAAAGGGAGGAAAGGACAAAGCATTAATTGGAGAGATATTCTTTTGATTTGTTTCTTTTTATTTAATTTAATTTCTGACATTTACTTTTCTCTTTCCACAGTTTTTGTCCCATCATCATCATTGCTTTTTGGTAGTTTTTCCTTCCCCATACACGCACAACCCCCACCCACTAATTTCTCTCTTAACCGTCCTATCACCCCCTTTTCCCTCCCAAATTTTTAACTTTTTTCTTTTCTTTTTCTTTATTCATTTTTTTTCTCTTTCATGTTAACTTTTACTTTTACTCATCTTCTTCCCTTATTCTCTCCATAGCCGAAATACATCCAAGTTTTTAAAGCTTTCAAAAGCTTATTCCCTTTTTCATTTTTCTTACTTCAAAAACACTGAAAATTGTGCGCTCAAGACTGGCTCCAACCGACACGACCGCTTGGCAACAGTTTGAGAACGATGAGGCTAAGGCTCGGTTCTAAAACTTTAAGAACCGAAAACTCTTTTTTGAGTTAGGATTTATTTTTACCGAGGAAACCGATGGTGGTTTTGGACCCGAAGTTATGGACATCGTGACGCCACTCAAGTGGCAGAAGTTTGCCCGTCATCCTGGTTTGGTGAATGCCTCATTAGTTAAGGAGTTCTATGCGAACATTTCCAAGCCCAATCAACACTCCATCTTCGTTCGAGGTAAGCAAATCCGTTTTACATCCACTGTTATTAATCGTTATTTTCATTTGCAGGATGTTGTGGATAACCATGCCACGTTCGAAGAGGAAGCCGATAGCAACACATACGATGGGGTCTTGGAGGACCTTTGTTTCGAAAACACTGAGTGGAATGGTCGCCAGACGAGCCGATACTCGGTCAACCGGGAACGTCTTCAGCCGCGCGCAAATTTATGGAATCACTTTCTCAAGCATAAACTAATGCCCACTTCCCACAACACTACGGTATCACTTTCACGCTTATTGCTTTTACATTCTATGATAGTATCCCGTCCGATCGATGTGGGTCGTATTATTGTTCAGCAAGTTCATGACTGTTTGGGTAAAAAGGCAAGTGCTTTGGTGTTTCCTAATTTAATTACCGCTTTATGTCGTAAGAAAAAGGTTGAGGAAAATGCTTTTGATGAAATTTTACCTGGATTATCAAGCATCACTAGGGCTAGACTTTCACTGTTGTTGGGAATTGAAAATCCCAAGTCTAACGACCCTGTTCATGAGCAATCTGCAGGTGCTACAGAATCGAATGCCGAGGCAAAGTTACTTGCTCTCGAGGAAGTTGTGACGCAGACTCAAGCTCAAATGCATGCTTTACACGGTGACATCCGTAATTTTTTTGGATATGTGAAGCATAGAGATGCTGTGGTGGAATCATTCTTTCAAGAAATCATTCTCCACGGACAACGGAATTTTCCTGGATTCCCAGACGAAATTATGCCGGCATTCAATGCCGAGGCATCTCCAGAGCCTGAGCACAATGCACCTGATCCTCCTGCTGATGACCCTACTCCTGATACACACCGTTCCGAAACTCTTGAATATCCGCCCACTGTCCCTGTCGAAGAAACATCCAGCCCCATCCCAGCACCCAATCCTTCTCATGCACAACGTAGTGGTCGCCGCACCAAGACCACGGCTGGACGCATTGCGCACTATTACTCCACTTCTTCCGAGTCCAGCCCACCCGACGAGGAGTTGCTAGCACCTCCAAAGCACCACCACCACGTAAACATTGAGGTACCTCTCTTGCATCCATTTTCATTTAGTTTCATTTCATTGCATAACATAGTTTCTAGTTAGTTTAGTTCTCTTTAAAGCATTGAGGATAATGCTTCCCTTAAGTTTGGGGGAGGTATTGTTCTTGGTAGGTCATATGCATGATAGCATTAGCATAGTATTATGCCATGGCATCAGTAAATGGTAGGACACTTAGATGAAATGTTTTGAGGATACCCGATGATGATAATTTTGTTAGGCTAGAATCTAATGTAAATGACTGTTGAGAATGATAGAACTCACTCTAGGGCTTGATGCTTTGTGAAAAATATTTACACGATTTATATGTTTTCTATACTTAGAAAATTTAGGAAATTTTTATGAAGGAACTTTAGTTAGTCTTGGCATTGAAATATAGTATGGTGTTTAAAAGAAAAATCAAAAACAAACTCCCTTAGAAATGAAACTGTGAATAAATGCTTAAGCATAGCTGTAGAGGGACACTCCTCTTTGCCGTGGCATTTCCTGGAACTTTCTTTAATAAATGGAAGCCTTGTGCATATGATTGAATGAAAGAAGTCACGGGATGACTCTACTTAACTAGCTCTGGGATGGAAGGTATGCTCCCTTTCATCTAGAGTGTGGGAGAGTAGGTGTGATGAGCTGACTCCCTTTGTAACAGTATTTAAAAGAAAAAAAACAATAATAATCAAAGAAAAGGGAGTAAAAATGTGCTTAATGATAAGTAAATGCCTTGACAAAAACTAGGGGACTTGACTAGAAATTGTCTAAATTCACTAAGTATAGATTGGATACAATCACGCACACACACTACCACAAAGGATTTTGACCTAGGGAAAAGTACTTGAATTCTTGATAAGTCTAGCATGTTGAAGCCTATCGTTCTAAGGGTTGAAATTCAATTTTGTCCTACTGTCTTACTATCAAACTTTGCCATGACATTATGCTTATGTAACTGTTATCCATTGCTTGAGAACAAGCAATAGCTTAAGTTTGGGGGTGTGTTAACTTCCTAAAAAGGCTACTTTTAAAGCCTTTTTCACTTAAGTTATTGTTTGTTTAAAAGCTCATTTTAGTCATTTTAGGATCATGTAGTTGCATATAGTTGCATTTGTGGTAGTTGTGCTATTTTATTTCTTAATGGTGCTATTTTATTTCTTAATGGTGCTGTTTGAGGGAAAGGTGCAGTTTGTCTATGGTGTGCAGGGAATAGCAAGAAAAAGGATTCTTTGGGAAGTATTGCCGCGGCATCACACGTTGCTAAAGCAGATTAAAATGCCTTGGCATTTCTGGCGCAGAAAAAGACAAAAAGATATTTCTGCATAAGGATAGCTGGCACTGGACAGCTGTCTCTGTACGTGAAGGACTGCTGTAACCGCCTGCCATAGCTGCCAAAGGACCACTGCCACTTGGAGGATAAGGTTCATGCACAATATGTGATTCTAGGGGTATGAGGGGTATTTTGTACCCAACAAACTCATCATTACCCCTAGATATTTTTTATATATGACACCTCATGGGAGAGAGATAGATACGGACAGAGAGCACACGCATAGAGCAGAAAAATCACATTTTTATTTTCTCTTTTCTTTTCTTCTTCCTTGGGATATTCCTCCATTGATAAAGCTCCAAGGAGTGGCAAGCTAGGTGCCGAAAAGAGCTAGCGAGCTAGGTGGTTCGTGGTGGCCGAGAGGAGACCTCCGGTGGCGCGTCGAAGGCTTCTTCTCACTTCCCTTTTTGCTGCTATTTTTATATTATTTTGTGGGTTGTTGGAACGAATATTTTCATGACTTTGTGTTTGGATATTTCGAACCCCACCATGAACTAACTTATTTGGTGGTGGTTGATTTAATGGTTGTTTAAACTTTATTTTTAATGGTATATTTAAGTTTATTTTGGTTCTTTATTTGCTTTGCTTATGAAAGCTTCACCATCTAGGCTTGTAAGAGGCATGGAAATGTCCATCTCTTAGATGAAGGTTAGGTATTCGGAAGAATCCTAAACTAAAAATACTTGTAAGTATTCGGAAGAAACGCAAGATAAGATCCTCATAAGCAATGGGTTATGGTATTTTCAAGGGGCTTTGAACCGGCCTAGGAATATTATAACTTAATCCCTTAGATCTCGGAAGAGACTAGGATAGGATTTCAACGACTAAGAAGGATGCCTTTATCAATAGGGTAGGCTGTCCAACATCGTTGAGTGAGAGCAGATGCCTTGGCATTCTATTCTGTTAGGTTCTTTTGAACACCTTAGGAAAGCCCTGTCGAGTAAGTAAAGACAATATAGCTTAAATATACTTGAGAAATAAGTTTAGCAACCTTAGACCAATCCTTACCATTCATTTCATTGGAAGCTTGTCACGTGAGGATTATTTTCTTCTTATTTTATTTATCTTTTTATTTACTGTTTTTACCATTTTTCATTACCTTGACATTTCACCATACTCAATATTAAACATCCATCATTGCCACTGCATTTCCATTTGCTACACCATCACACCATCAATCCGCATCCACCAGCATACACATATCCATTGCCTGACATTTGTATATATCAAGACTAACTATACTTAGATAATTTAGTGCATTGATTTTGTTAGACTTTTATAATTTCACCCAATCCCTGTGGAGATGATATTCACTCATCATTATATTACTTGAGCGATTGTGTATACTTGCACATTATTTGCGTATATTTTATAGTACTCACAACACGCGAACACTACTGGTCTGATACTTTTTAAAATCTCATAAGGTCCAATAAATATCGGACTCAACTTTTCTTTGCGGCCAAACCACAATACTTTCTTCCAATGCGATACTTTCATAAATATCTTATCTCTCACTTGATATTCAATCTCTTTTCTCTTTAGATCAGTATAAGACTTTTGTCAATCGGAAGCTATCTTCAGATTATCTTGGATAACTTTCACTTTATCTTCCATTTTCTTCATTAAATCAGGGCAATTAGATCTTTTTTTAGGTCAAACCAATTTAATGGTGTTCGACACTTCCCCCATACAAGGCTTCATATGGAGCCATTTTAATACTCAATTGATAATTATTATTATTATAGGCAAATTTTACTAAAGGTAAATATATTTCCCATGATCCTTTTAATTCAATCACGCATGCTCTTAGCATATCCTCCAATACTAAATAATTCGCTCTGACTGACCATTTGTTTGTGGATGAAAAGTCGTACTGAAATTCAATCGAGTACCCAAAGCCTCGTGCAAAGAATTCTAGAATCTAGAAGTAAACCTTGGATATCAGTCGGATACTATCGATACGGGTGCTCCATGCAGTCGAACTATCACTTTTATATATAATTTCGTATATTTATCCATCGAATAATCTATCAGAACTGGAATAAAGTGAACTGTCTTGGTCAATCTTTCCACAATCACCCATATTGAGTTATTTTTACTGGGTGACAAAGATAATCCTAAAACAAAATCCATTGTAACTCGTTCCCACTTCCACTGAGGAATGGATATTAGTTGTAGCAATCCGGAAGGCACTTTATGTTCAACTTTCAGTTGCTGACATGCCAGGCATTTTGCAACAAACTCTGATATAAATCTTTTCATGCCATGCCACCAATAACGACTCTTTAAATCTTGATACATCTTATTTCCGTCTAAGTGCATAGTCAAAAGACTATAATGTGCTTCAGATAGAATATCTTTCTTCAGTTCTTCATCATCTGGAAAGCAAAGTCTTCCACGATAATATAAACAACCATTAGTCCTTATTTCGATGTCTTTGGTCTCACCTTTTTCTACTTGTGCAATTCTTGCCAAACACTTTCCATTTTTCCTTGTAGCTCTTTTATCCGATCCGACAACATCAACTTTAACTTAAGCTCAGCAATCAAGGCGCCTTATTCCTTTAATGATATACCTACATCCAAAGCTCGTAAAGCTAAAAAAATATTTCTGCTAAGTGCATCAGTCTTCTCTGGATGATAATAGAAGATCACATCATAATCTTTTAAAAGCTCGATCTACCTTCTTTGACTCAAGTTCAATTCTTTTTTAGTCAACAAGTACTTTAGACTTTTGTGATCTGTATAAATATAGCACTTCTCACCGTACAGATAATGACGCCAAATTTTCAAAGCGAACACGATCACTGCCAATTCTAAGTCATGTGTTGGGTAATTTCTCTCGTGAGTCTTCAGTTGTCTCGAGGAATAGGCCACAACTTTCCCTTATTTCATAATCACACTTCCCAATAAATTATGAGATACATCACTAAAAACTACATAGTCTTTACCCGACTCAGGTTGCACAAGTATTGGTGCCTCTATTACAATCTTCTTTAGCATTTCAAAACTTTCTTGGCATTTCTCCGACCAAACAAAAGGCACATATTTTTGTAAAAATTTAGTTAGCGGTGAAGCTAACATGAAAAATTTCTTCACGAACCTTCGATAATAACCAGCAAGCCCCAAGAAACTTTGAACTTCATAAATATTCTTTGGGGGTTTCCAATCCACTATAGCTTGAATCTTTTTGATATCTACTCTTATGCCTTCTGCGGAGACTATATGGCCAATCAAAGCAATCTCTACTAACCAGAATTCACATTTGGATAGTTTGGCATACAACTTCTTCTCTTAAAGAGTCTGAAGAACAATATGAAGGTTAGCATCATGCTCCTCTCTTGACTTTGAATACACCAAAATATCATTGATAAATATCACCACAAATTGATCTAGGTAATGATGGAATACTCGGTTCATCAAATGTCCATACTGAGTCCGAAAAGCTGTCTTTAAAATATCCTCCTCTTTAATATTTAATTGATGGTATCCTGACTGAAGGTCTATTTTAGAGAACACTGTTGCGCCTTTTAGTTGATCAAATAGATCATCAATCCTCGGAAGATGATATTTATTGTTTATTGTCACCTTATTTAACTATCGATAATCTATGCATAATCGCATTGACCCATCATTCATTTTCATGAAAAGCACATGTGCCCCCAAGGTGAAACACTGGGTCTGATAAATCCCTTATCGAGCACCTCCTACAATTAGGCCTTTAATTCTCTGAACTCATTTGGAGTCATTTGATATGGAGCCATATAAACAGGTTCAGCACCCGGGAAAACATCAATCTTGAATTCCACCTCATGGTTTGGAGGTAAACCCAGTAATTCTTCCGGAAAAACATCTGGAAACTCCCTAACTGTTGGAATATCTTCTAATCTCGCTTTTGATATTCGAGTGTCTATTACATTAGCCAGAAAAGCTATACACCCTTTCGACATCATTCTCTTTACATTCATTGTTGATATCACATTGGATGGTGATTTTTCCTTTTCACCGATCACTATGATTTCTAAGCCTTCCACATCCTTAAAAATAATCGCTTTGTGCGACAATCAACCCATCCATAATGTGGAGACAACCAATCCATGCCCAAAATAATTTCAAACTTGTCAAAAGGCAATTCCATCAAGTTTTCCAGGAACACAACCCTTTGAATCTTTATCGGGCACTTCTTACATAACCGAGTTACTCTTGCAATATGACCCATAGGGTTTACCACTATCATCTCACTACAAATTGGTTCTAAAAGAATTCGTCTAGCTCTAATCAACTTTGTACTAATATAAGAGTATGTAAAACCAGGGTCAACCAAAACAAATATAGGTTCATCAAAAAGATGGAATGTACCTGTTAAAATTTATGGGTCATCCCGATCATCATTAATCTTAATATTATAAATTCTGGCTACTCCCTGAGTCTCTTGTCGTAGGATTGACTCATATTGTCCTCTAGATCTATCTTTTCCTCTGCTTCTATTAGATGTTGCTACTGATCTCTCAGTTTGCAATGAAATATCCCCAGATCTTTTAGGATAATTTCGAGCATAGTGATCAGTTTCACCACACTGGAAACAAGCGCCACTGAGCAATCTACATACTCCACAGTGAAATTTTCCACACGTTTAACATGGAGTAGTTATTTCTCCATATGCTTTACCCAAGCTAGCAGCAAAAGACTATGATTTTTATTCTTCTGTAAAGCTGTAGTAGAACCATCTCTATCATTGTATCAGGAACTTGAACCCTCGCCTATCTTAGCATGATAGGAAGTTGAAGATGTTCTAACTCTTTTTCCCGTCTGCATACCCTGCTCCACTACTTAAGTCTCCTCTTGAACTCTTTCAATGGCCTTAGCTTGGTTTATAACTTCTTGCATACTAAGCAAGTTTAAAGCCAACATAGTCTCTTTCAACTTAGGATTCAATCCCTCGATGAACCAATCACGTCAAGCCTTGTTATTGGGAACTACTTCAGTAGAAAAATGACTCATATTATTATACTCAGCCTCGTAATCATGTATTGCTCGATCACCTTGTTTCAAATTAAGAAACATCAACAGCATCACCCGCCTAAACTGTTCACCGATGTACTTGTTCTTAAATTCATCCTGAAAGAACTGCCAGGTCACTTACTCAGGTGGTGCATACATTGTAGTGTTTCTCCACCACAATAGAGTTGATCCTCGAAGTAAAGATACAACTCCACCCAGTTTTTCAGAATCTGAGCAGCGAAGACTTTTAACCATAAATCAGCATCCATATGACCTTCATCCTCTTCTCCTTATAACTCAGGAGCTCCTAAACTTTTCAGCTCTTTTGGGATTAACATTAGTGGTGCTGGAGGAGTAGTGGGAGGTGGAGGAGGTTGAAATCGAGTCAAGATTGCATTGATAGCCTGCATAAAAGCTCCAAACTCTGGCACTAGCATACCCTGATGTACTGGTGCACTAACATTTTTAGACGGGATCAGATGCTCACTATTAGCTTCATTGCTCTCGCTACTCGACCCTTCTCTAACTTATTGTTCAGTCGGTCTCCACGAATATGTAGATTCCAACATCTAATAGGACATACATAATAATAACAACTCAAGTTAGTAAGGAGTGACATCAATCATATTCTAACGATACCATATCAATAACCTTGACATCTTAGTGGCATGTAAACCCTTTTTAAAGTAAAATACACTCGGTTTCGGCCGAGAATGGGCTAAAGTTGTGGCTATGATACCAATAAATGTAACACCCATTTCCCGTTTATGTTTCCATACACAAGTCACAGGTGTCACATGACCTTTAAAACATTTACGTATTTGTAAACCAATAAAAATTTTGTTTCTATAAATAAAACATTTTAACGTAATAATAATAAAATGTTCATTAAATTTTAGCATGTAAAATAGTCTTAAAGTTCTAATATATTAAATATTACAATCATTATAAATCCAATACGTTTCAGAGAATCATCATAAGTATATTACATGCCATATAATAATATCAAAAGTAAACATATTTATCATACAGTTACTGATGAGGCAACCTTTGATTGATGATGGCAGTTGCACCCCTTACTCTGCTAACACTAATACCTACGCGTGAAATCAAAACACGCTAAGTTTTCACTTAGTGAGGCATAATAATATAAATGAAGTGTAACCAATACATAATTATATCACAAACTATCAAAATACGAATTAAATCTTACGATTCATAAGGATAATTAAAAGTGGCTTAGCAAACCAAGTTTCTTTCACATAACCGGCGAAACTATATTTAGTATGCCCAGCATACCTATCCATCAGTATTTTTCCAAATTATCCTTTTATTTGCCCAATGTATGTTGAATGAGAATGCAAGATACATGAGTTGCACCTAAGTGTCAAAATGGTCATTCACAAACTCATTATGAATTCCATGGATGCACACATAGTGCTGAAATGGTCATTCATAAACTCATTATGAATACCATGGGTTCACACATAGTACCTAACGTACATATAGTACTGATACGAAAATGCAACATATGTATTAAACAAAATCGATCGATAACTATCATATGAAAATGCAACTTATTCATTAAACAAAATCAATCGATAACCATCATACGTAAATGCAACTTATGCATTAAAGAAAATCGATCGATAACCATCATACGAAAATACAACTTATGTATTAAACAAAATCGATCGATAAACATCATACAAAAAGTATGTCGACATGCACCTATGAATCTCAATGTACATACAATGGGCCTTTAAGTCAATTTCACAGATTTAACATTTATTTGAACATTGATAGCCGTTAAAATAATATAGAAGTACATACATCTATTTTAGAGCAGTTCATACTCAAAATTAATTTATTCGTAAAGTCATTTCCATAAACTTTATGAAATATGTTAAGATATCATAAAACATTCTTTTATCAAAATATTAGAGGTTGACTCATCGCGAGTCATCCTCATATCATATAAGTACATAATAAATGCACTCACCTGGTATGCCTCACTATTATGCCTTAAATATGTTCGACTATTATGCTACTTTATCATTGCCTTTTTGTTTGCTTGACTCACAAGTTTGATTACGATCTACACAAGTATCCATCATCACACATACAAAACAAATGTTAGTATACTTTCTAACATTTATAAAAAAAAATAATACTCAAAAGTACTATTATTTTCGAATTCTAATAAAATTCATCCTAACTTAACATTTCAGACTGAGTAGTATCGGTATCCATCCTACAGTATCAATACTTCTCTTCTATAGTACCGATACCCACTTCGGTATCGATACAATTCAAGCATTCTGGAATTTCGTTTTTGATTATGTATCGATACCTTCATTTGAATCCTCCAATTAAACATTATAGTATCGATACTGTTCTTCCAGTACTAATACCCTTACCCATATTTTATCTCTTTTACTTCGAATTTTACACAAATTTCACCTAAATCTCTTACTCTTATCTCCAACAATGCCATTAAACTCGTTATCACTTATCCAAACTAACTTACATCCATAAATCTCCTTATAACATCCAAAACCTCCAAAGAACACTCAAAACTAAAAATCACACCAAATTTTCAAACATGTTTTCAATTATTCTAAGGCTCCAAATTTCTTATTTACTTATTTGACAAGTCAAAAATAATTTAAACTCCAATAACTGATCGTATTTCATCAAATCTCTTAAAAACCCATTTTATTAAATTCCTAATAAATCACTAATCCCTTAGTTTTAATCATCCTTGAACTTTTCTTAAGCCTCTATATCACTTAAGGCTTCAAAACCAACCCAAAAACAAAAGGAAAAACCAACTTGCAGAAATCTTAGCTTTGCTATGGAAGATACGGGGACGAGAAGAAGAAGAGTAGAGAATCACTATCAGACTTATCCTTTTTCCATTATACAACACTAAATAAATATCTCTAACAAAAATGAATATTAAATTCATTTCCTTCTAAACATCCATAATACCCTATCATTCTTCCATTATTACTAATAAGTCTTAAACACAAATTCCTAAATCAATCATTGTACTTTTCAATTTTTCAAATTAACTCATTAAATTTTAAACCTTCCACTATAGTCACTGACCCGATGTTTGGGGTATTACATATTTTGAGGGGAGCTTCACATCTACAGACATTTTGGCAACATTTAAGATCTTCTATACAGAAGTTTACCTCAGTTCTCTAAATTATATCAAGTTGATTGGTGTAGGAACATTCATGCTAGTGATGCTTGAGGCATCTGACTTTATTTCTTGATTTTTATCCTTTCTATGATTGCCACGACTTTGTAAAAATTCCAATTTTCTCATTTCAAGCCCCAATTTTATTCATTTACAAGCATTTTATAATTAGATTAACATAGTTCAAAAGAAAAAAAAAAGATTTTTTGGTATTACTTTGAATAAATCTTTTAAATGTAGGGAATCCAAAGTAACCCAAAACCCTGACACTCTTATTCATTTGTTAAAGAGTGTGTGTCAAGGAAAGATGTGTGAGCTAGATTCATGTACGTGACTATGTGAGGATAGCTATCCAATCCCCATCAAAGGCTTTTTTTCAAGATGTTATGATTTGGGGAAGTAAAGATGACCTCATGAGAATGAAAAGATCCTTGAAACTGGTAAGGCTTATTCTGCCTCAAATAAATAATGAAAGGGCAAGGGAGACATTCTCTTATCTATTCTGAAAGATCATAATATTCAATAGTAAAACCTTGCATACTTCTTTATGACATCATCAAGAAGCAGACTATCGCGTTAATAAAAAGGGGCATGTATTATTTTGAGATTTTCCGATATCTCAAGTTGTAACAAATATTCAGGGCATTCCTGTATCAGATCTATTGATCACTTGTTTAAGCAGGCCTGGAAATAAGAAGTATGGATAATGATGTTCAAAAGCTTCATAAAGACCCAAGCGGATGTTCAAATACTCAAATCATGTTGAGATAACAAAACTCGAATCAAGAAGGCACCGAAAATGAGCTCTATTACTTGGATTGTCAGGGCATAAGATAGAGACAAGAAGAATTTACTTTGAAAAGCAACCCATTCATGCTTCATTTGGTAGAAGAGTCTTTAAGAAACCACTCTAATACAATAGACAAGTTTGAAGATAAAAAAGGCATCGATGTCATATATTTGACCGCAACGAGAATCAAATACAGAATACTTATTATGAGATTTTCATAAAAAACAAAACAAAAAGCAAAAAAATAGAGGAGAGAAAAGACATGAGGACACGAGATTATCAGATTGCTCTTCAGAAAATGTGAGCTAAAATTGACAATTTGCAACACTGATATTAGGGCAGGCTCTAGGCAAGATTAATAAAGTGAATGAAGACCAAGTTCTCAATTTTGAAGTCAAAAGAAAATTGAAACAACATTTTTGCATCCATAAGAACATAATTTGCATAAGCAAAATGCATTACATTTAGATACATTTAATTGCATTCATAACTTCTTAAATAGATGCATAATTGTAACATCCATAACATGTATCTGACCCGGATACAAATCTGAGGTGTCACATTGACTTTACAAATCATTGACTCTAGAAAAGTGGTTGAAAATTTAATCTTTTATTTATAATAAAGTGGTAAAACCCTTAAATTTCATTTACTAAAAATAAAGATTCAAACTTACATTGAAAATAAATACTTAATACTTTACAAACATACAAAATAACACGTTTACAAAATAGATCACAACATTTCAATTTAAACATTTTACTACATGCCAACAATTTACATAAGAACAAGAAAACCTACTGTTGAAATTGTTCTGATATGATCTTCCTCCTTTGTATGTTGTCCCTTCCTAGCCTTAATCTTCAGACTTCTTTGAACCTACGTGTGAAACAATCACACGCTAAGTCGTTGATTTAGTGAGGCAATAATGAAAGTAATAAAACTTTTAAAAACTCTTAATGATTCAGTTCATGTAAAAATATTCATACTTAACTCAAAACACTCTATTCATGAGGTCCATAAATGCAGAAGGTGCATTAGTTAACCCAAACGGTATAACTATGAATTCATAATGACCATATCTAGTTCTAAAAGCCGTATTCGGAATGTCCCTTTCTTGAATCTTCACTTGATGATAGCCAAAGCATAAATCAATCTTGGAGAACACCGAAGCTCCCTTAAGTTGATCAAATAAGTCGTCGATTCTTAGGAGATTATACTTGTTCTTTATTGTCACCTTGTTGAGTTGCCAATAATCAATACAAAGGCTTATTGAACCATCTTTCTTCTTTACAAATAGAACTAGAGCACCCCAAGGTGACACGCTAGGTCCGATGAATCCTTTATCCAATAACTCTTGTAGTTAAGTCTTCACTCAATTCCTTCGGAGCCAATCGGTAAGGAGCCATTAAAACCGGTATCGTTCCTGGCATTACTTCAATTTGAAACTCCACTTCTCTATCTGGAGGTCATTCAGGTAACTCAACGGGAAAACATCTGGAAATTCTCTGACTGTCGGCATGTCCTCCAGCCGTCTCTCCTTGAGTCGAGTATCGATCACATTGGTAATGAAAGTTGGACATCCTTCTAACATTGACTTCCTAGCCGAAATCACCGATATAAGATTAGCTAATGGTTTAAATCTTTCACTGATTACAATCAGTTCTAATCCATCGGGACTTATCAAAGTTACTCTCTTCAATCTACAGTCTACATTCGCATGATAACGATATAACCAGTCCATTCCCAAGATCACTTCAAACTTGTCAAAGGGTAATTCCATCAGATTAACACATAATATAATTCCCTGAATCCTTATGGGACACCCTCGATACAACTGATTTACCCGAGAAATATGGACTAATGGGTTAGTCACTATCACATCATTACCTATAGATTCTAACTGAATGTTTAATTTTCTCACCAGTTTGCTACTAACATAAGAATAAGTTGATCCCGGGTCAATCAAAACTAAAACAGATTTGTTAAACAACTGAAAAGTATATGCAATAATCTTAGGATCATCACGATCTTCATTAGTCTTAAGATTGTAGACCCGAACAGTCGAGCGTATCTCAGGTTAAGTGGATGACTCAGACTGATTATTTCATCGACCTATTCTTCTACCTCTCTGAGGTACCATAGCAAATAACTCAGATTGTTCAGCCTCTCCAGTCATCAATGGATAATCCCGGATAAAATGTCTAGTGTCCCCACATTTAAAGCATGCTCGGAGACCACTCGACATACTCCGGTATGATTCTTCCCATAATGCTGACACTGCATCGGTTGCCCTTGATTTAATCTTCTAGCTCCAGAACCTACTGATTGATTCTGTAGACCTTAACCGGATTGGATCCTCTACCCGAGGATACTGCTGATTTCGATCTAGATTGAGGTCAAAAACCAAAACCTCTACTTTTCTTTGATTGAGATACACTCGATGAGGCACCCGCTCTCTTGTTCCACTGAGTCCTCTACTCCCCAAATCTTTCATTTTGAGCTCACTCTAAGGCTTTAGCTCAGTTCACCACTTCTTGAAATGTGGAAAGATTCAATGCTAGCAATAGCTCATTCAATCTGGGCGTAAACCCTCTACAAACCAGTCACAAGAATCATTTTTCGTCGGGACCAACTCTGTTGTAAATCTTCTCAACTTGTTGAACTCGCACTCGTAATCATATACAGTGTGATTCCCTTTTTTTAAACTCGTGAACACTTGTTTTATTTGTCTGATAAACTGATCCCCTATATACTTATTCTTGAACTCTTCTAGAAATAATGACCAAGTCACTTGGTCGCTTGACTTTCTCATGGTAACATTAGTCCTCCATATCCGATCTTGCCCTCGTAGCAACGAGACTGCCCCTTCTAACTTCTCCATTTCTGAATAGTGAAGACCCTCCAACATTATCTTTACATCATTAAGCCAAAGGTTCGTAGTAACAAGACCTTTCTCAGCTTTACCCTTGAACTAAGGTGCTCCTAACCCTTTCAACTCTTTTTCTACATTCAATCTAGGAGTTTAGGGAGCAAGTGGTTGAAAACTTGTCAAAATCACGTTCAACATCCTAAAAAACACTCCCATATCTTGTACAGCCACTCCCTGATATGTCTGTTCTTTACCTTGCCTGGCCTATGCAAGTGAATTGCTACTACCCTCATGTCCTTCCTCTCCCGCTTCATTTTGGGAGCCCTCGTAGTCAGACATCTAATAAGATTTAACCATTTAACTCTATTAGCAAGGACATCATATTTATTACACTATCATATCAGAGATTTTTCACTTTTTCATTGGCATGTATACTTTTTAAAACACAAACGACTTCAGTTTAAGCTCAGAATCGGCTAAACCGTAACTCTGATACCAACAAATATAACACCCCCAACTCGTATCCGACCCGGATACGAATATGAGGTGTCACATTGACTTTACAAATCATTGACTCTTGAAAAGTGGTTGAAAATTTAATCTTTTATTTGTAATAAAGTGGTGAAACCTTTAAATTTCATTTACTAAAAATAAAGATTCAAACTTACATTGAAACTAAATACTTAACACTTTATATACATACAAAATAATATGTTTACAAAATGGATCATAGCATTTCAATTTAAACATTTTACTACATGCCAACAATTTACATAATAACAAGAAAACTTATTGTTTAAATTGTTTTGATCTGATCTTCCTCCTTTGTATGTTGTCCCTTCCAAGCCTTAATCTTTTGACTTCTTTGAACCTACATGTGAAACAATCACACGCTAAGTCGTTGACTTAGTGAGGCAATAATGAAAGTAATAAAACTTTTAAAAACTCTTAATGATTCAATTCATGTAAACATATTCATACTGAACTCAAAATACCTTTCATAAACATGACATATATTGTTATTCATTATTCAATGTATATTATTTGATTTTTATTAACCCAATGCATATTATTGAGAACTTAAAGTATTTGACTACATTGAGGTTGTGCACTAATGCAGTCACCACTGCTCATATAATTTGCACTGAAGTGCCACGTAGAATTTATCTATAAGGATCGCGTAGAATTTGTCACGAAGGACTATGTAGAATTGTTCCAAAGAATCGCGTAGAACCCTCAACTCTTAGCATGCCAACTATACCTATAATTCGTATATATATACCTTGAGCTTTATCCATATAATTATTTCTCATTTCATTATGTAAAGTGTATCTTATTTGACTGGAGTACATTCTCGTAGTTTACTTTCACGTAGAACATTTTTGTATAAATCATACTCACATATCATATGTTCACATTCATGTACATATATAAATAAAACATAGAATTTAGAAATATAATTTGAATAAAACATTATAAAATAATGCATAAAAGAAATAAAATAGTTTTCGATTGAAAACTTCGAGGTTGGATTATCGCAAGTCGTCTTCAAATCTATTACAAAACCAATGAGTTGCACTCACCTTTGCCTCACGTAAGTTCTAGCAAAATCTTTATCACTCTTGATCGATAACTTATAACGTCAAATCGTCCGGAATTTGCCTTCGTTCAATGTCTACACAATAATACAATCAAGATGAATAACAAAGTTCGTATTACTATTAACCAATAATTAATAACTTAAGCTAAAAGAAACACCTAATTCATTTCAGGTTCACTAGAATCGGTACCTCTCCTACAGTACTAATACTTTCTTTCTATGATATCGATACCCACTTCGGTACCGATACCATTTTGGCATTCTGGAATTTAATACTTAATAATAGTATCGATACCTTCTTCAATCAGTATCGATAATATTCCTTAAATTCAAACTATTTTTGCTTGGAAGTATCTGTATTGTTCTTCCAGTACCAATACCCTTGCCCAGAAATTACCTATTTCATTTTGAAAATTAACCAAAACTCACCCAAATCTCCCACTTTTATCTCCTTTAATACCTTTAAACTCTATTACACTTATTAAAACCAACTTATATCACTTTAGCACTCCTAAACATCCAAATTCCCATTAGAACACTTGAATCTAAAAATCATACCATATTTTCAAACATGTTCTTAATCATTTCTAATACTTCCAATCCTTTAATTATACCTTTGACAAGTCAAATATGCCTTTAGAATCTAATTAATAACCAAAATTTATCCTTTCACTTAAAATCCCATTTTACTAATTCACTAATAATTCCTTACTCACTTAGTTTCATCATCATCTATAAGCTTTCTTAATCTTCTATACCAACCATGAACCAAAAACCAGCTCAAAATGAAAGGAATGACCAACTTTAAAGGAACTCGCCTTGACATGGGGTTTACGGTGGGAGAGAGAAGAAGAAGAAGAAGATAAGGCAACTAAAGTGATTCCAGATTTTTCTATCCCTTATCTTTATTTCCCACATGTTTAATAACTTTAAAAATGAATATTAAATTCATTTCTTGCATAAAGACCTCTTTGCCCTTCAATCTTCAATCTTTGCTAATAAGTCATATACACCAATTTCCAAAATTAGTCCTTAAACTTGTCAACTTATTCAAAATAAACCACTAAATTTAAAAATTCTTACACTTTAGTCAGTAGCCCAATGTTTGGGGTATTACAATAATTCTTTATAGATCTTTCAAGGAAAGGAAAAGATTTATAGATCTCGAGAAGAGAAAATCAAAATTCAAACCTCAAATAGAGAAAATCATGTTTGGAGTGGTAGAACCTTAAGAATATATGAGATCAATCCACAGAAGAATCATAGCTTTGAAATGAAGATGTTACCCGACCACTAAAATGTTGTCATATGATTTGTGAAAAATGAGAAAGCAATTTTCAAAGTTTCTTACTTAGTAAATTATTTCTAAAAATCTGTAAGACCTTCGGACATGGTGTTTTCATATGATATTTGTGAAAAATTGAGATA
Source organism: Hibiscus syriacus (assembly GCF_006381635.1). Classification (NCBI taxonomy): domain Eukaryota; kingdom Viridiplantae; phylum Streptophyta; class Magnoliopsida; order Malvales; family Malvaceae; genus Hibiscus; species Hibiscus syriacus. The sequence goes on along the minus strand of NW_024063145.1, from coordinate 2,808,314 downwards.
TCGATTTTAAAGTTTCTCATTTGATACGACCATTCTCACTTAAGATTGTTTTTCTTACAAACAAATTTTGTCTCGCTTGAGACAATTTCCCTTGAAACATAAATTTTGAAATTGTTTCACTCAAAACAAAATTTTATCTTCCTTGGGATTGTTTTTCTTAAAACCAATTTTGTCCCGGTTAAGACTGTTTCCCTTGAAACACAAAATTTGAGATTGTTTCACTAGAAACAAAATTTTTCTCATCTGAGACACTTCCACTTAAAGCGAAAATTTTGAAATTGTTTCGCTCGAAACAATAAATTTTATCTCACTCAAGATTTTTTTCTTAAAATAAATTTTATCTCACTTGAGATGGTTTCTCTTGAAATAAAAAAAACTTTGAAATGGTTTCACTTAAAACAAAAATTTTATCTCGCTTGAGATAGTTTCTCTCGAAATACAAACTTTGAAATTGTTTCACTCTAAACAAAAATTTATCTCATTTGATGTTGTTTTTCTTAAAACCAATTTTGTCTCACTCGAGACAGTTTCCCTTGAAACACAAATTTTGAAATTATTTTACTCAAAACGAAATTTTATCTCTCCTGAGATAGTTTCTCTTGAAATAAATTTCTTTCCACTCACCCTTTTTCACTCGAATGTTCAATATTTGATAGAAATTCAGAAAGTTAGAAGAGATTTCATTTCATAAATCCGTGTTGAAGAATAAGATTTTAGCGAACAATTAATTCACATCTTCATTTTGAAAGAAGTGGACGTATCATTTTAGCCTCCATGTTCGGCCCTTTTGGTGTATGCAGGTTTGTTTCGTTTTAGTAAAAGGGTGGAAGACAGCCTCTTTCCCTTGGTAGAGTGACCTTTCACCAAAGAAGGGTGGTCGCGCCGATGAGTGAAGCGTTGAAGGCCTCCTCAGTCGTTCGTGGGGGGTGTAGAGTCTAGTGTCCTTAGAGGTCTCGTTTAGGTTTATTTTTGAAAGAAAATGGGGCCTATGGTTCAGACATGGTCAGTTTAGGAGTTTGGATGGCCATCATTGGTGGTGGTCTGTGAGGGTTGGTGCCAAAGTATAGTGGCGGTGAAACCATGGCCTTGTCGGATGAGAGAATGGAGAAACGAGGGGAGGAGAAGATGAAACAGTGAGTAGGTTGTTTTGGGAGTCTCTTCAACTACCCGTTCTTTGATCGCTGGTTCAAAAAGGGAGGGTCGTCATTGCTTGGTGGCCAACGTCTTGTGGCCATAGGGTTTACGTGCGGCGGCCGTTTGGCTTAAGGAAAAAGATAGGTTAACAGTAAAAAATTTATAAATGGGATGTTTAGGGTTAGAGCAAAGCATTACCTGAAATAGAAACAAACTACGAGATATATCTAAAAATTTAGGGTAAATCACACTAAGGTCCTTAGACTTTTAACGTATTTTTACATTTAAGTCACTAGGTTAGGGGTAAAACACCTACTGGCCTTCTTGTTTCAACGACTTTTTACATTTTGGTCACTAGTATAGGGTCAAATTCCCTTTAGGTCCTCCGTAGTTTAGTGTCTTTTTGTATTCTAGTCACTAAATTAGGAAAAATTATAAAATAGTCCCACCTACTTTAGGCGTATTTTTTGCAAAATGGTCATTGAAATTCCTTATTTTAATTTGTTTTTTTTTTCGAATTAACAACTGACATTTTCTTTTTGTGCATTTTAGCAATTGTTTATTTAATTTTATTATTGCGTCATATTCGATTCAATCTTGCGGTGACCCGATCCGAGGTGTGCCCAACATTATTATGATCCAGACTTTACTAATTTCTAACAACTAACTTTTCTAACTTATAACCGATAACCACTAACCACTAATTTTTAATTTTATGTTTAAATTATGGTACGACCTTGCGACAACCCACCTTGGAGTACGACTCACATTATTTACGGTTCGGGTTAAATATTAAAATTAACACTAACATTTATTTTATTGTACTTTTAATTTTTGTTATTTAATTTTTTTACACTTTAAAATTTTCCCTTTATTTCCCTTTATTTTATTTTAGTCCATAAAATTCTATTTACTTTAACTTTCTACCTTTTTATTTCTTCCCTTTAGTTTTCAGTAATTTCATTTTAGTCATTTAATTATTGCACTTTTTTCTGTTTATTTTATTTTAGTCCCTTAAATTATAATTATTAAAATGTTCTACAATTTGTTAGTTTAAGCTTTAATTTCTGTTTTCTTTTATTTTGGTCCTTTATTTAATGAATTTTAATTTCATCTTTGCATTTTAAATTTACTTCAATTTAGTCCATTTTACAAGTGTTAATTGTTTTTAATTTTGTCTTTAATTCTAATTTCTTTAAATTTAGCCCTAGATTTTTATATTTTAAATTAAACTTTTAGATTTAGATTTATAGTATTTTAGTACTAATCTAGATTTCTTAGATATTTTAGGTTTAGTCTTTAAATTTAGGGAATTTTTAATTTGATCATCGCTTTTGCTTGAGGTTCTATTTTAATTGCTCAAATCAAATAATTAATTAAAATTGGCTTGGTTAATAATTAAATCCTCCATTTTAGGTTTAATTTCAAACTTAGTCCTTAAATTTAGGGGAATTTTTTAATTTGGTCTTCGTTTTTACTCGAGATTCAATTTTAATTCTTCGATTAAATAATTCATTAAAAATGATTTGGATTAATATTAGAGTCTATATTTTAGGTTTAATCCCCTAGGTACTTTAAATTTTATAATTTGAAGTTAGAGGGAAGCCTTTAATTAGCCCATCTAGTATAATTAGGTTCAATAATCAATTGTTTGATTGCATTTTATTTTAAAAATAAGGAAATGTTCATTTATTAGGGGGTTAATAGTGTATCTATCGCTTTTGCCCAGGGGTGATCATTGTCGATTCCCGAAGTAGATCAACATCTTTTTAAAAATCCTATATCATGATTTCTAAATCATTAAGTCAGTGTTCATTTATTGGAATTGGTAAAGAAGCTTCCACTTTTGCTCGAGGGTGGTTGTTATTGATCTTGGTAAATCGACACCTTTTTTTTTAAAATATGTGTACATAGTGATTTTTAAATTAAATAAAATTTTGAACTCAAAATTTCCGATTTTAAAATATAGGATAATCAACTAGGTACCAATTATTCAGAAACTTGAAAGAAAGCTTTAAAAAAACTTCTTTATTCAATTGATAAAACTAGATCACTTTATAAAGAAGCAATCATGCTCTATATATAGCACTTTAAAGATCATTTAGCTTGCTCGCTTAAGCAGCTACTTAACCGACTAACAACTTCACACCAGCTTAACCACCTGGTGCAATCAGCTGAGCAATCAGCTTTTGACATGTGTACAATTATAACTGTCACTCAATCCTGCTATATTCAACATTCCCTCTGTTTTTCCTTATTTTCAACCAGTTGAACCTTCACTCATTCGCAAAAAATATCAAAAGCACATCGAGCCAAGGGTTTAGTAAAACCATATGCAATCTAATGAAATGTTGGCACATATCGAACCTGCAATTGTTTAGCAGCAACTTTCTCATGAACAAAATGCACATTGAGATCAATATGCTTGGATTATGCATGATAAACTGGATTGGCGCTCATTGCAATAGCACCAGAATTCTCACACCAGATGGTAGGCGGTATGACCTGAACTTCATCCAGATATGCAAGCAATGCATTGATCCATGTTACTTCTGCAGTAACATCAGCAAGACTTTTATACTCATATTCCATGGTCGATCTTAAAATAGTCTTATGTTTCCTTAATAACCAGGACACTAGACAATTGCCAATAAAAACACAATGACCAGACATCAATCGTCTATAATATATATCACCACCCCAGTCTGCATTAGCAAATGCATTAACTTGAAGATCAGAACCAGAAAAAGTGAAGACCAACCATAATTCAATGTGCCTACTATGTATCGAAGAATTCTCTTAACCGCCAGAAGATGAGACTAACGAGGGGCTTGCATGTATTAAGCAACCTTGCTCACACTAAGAACTATATCAGGTCGATTATGACACACATACAATAGTGAACCAACAATGCTATATAACTCATGTGCAACTAAAGGATTGTATGTATCCTTAGACAACTTATTAGTCATAACCATAGGAGAAGTAGTTGGTGTGACCTGAGTCATTTTCGTTTTTGCTAGCAAATCCAACACAAACTTTTTTTGACTCAACACAAGAGAGTCTACACACTGTTTAACCTCGATGCCCAAGAAATATGACAAGTTACCAAGATCCTTAAGAGAGAACTGCTTGTTGAGTTCACAAATGACATACTCAACATGATTCAAAGACTCTCCTATTAAGATGATGTCATCAACATAAACAAGAATAAATGTACGAACACCAGCCTGAGTAATAACAAAAAGAGAACAATCAGCTTTGGATTCTCGAAATCCTAATGCAAGAAAACTATCACGAAGCTTAGTATGCCAATTGTGTGGCGCTTGTCTCAGGCCATAAAGAGCTTTCTGAAGCTTACAAACTAGAGGAGTACATCAGAAGCATATACTTCAAACCCAGGTGGATGCTATATAAAAACAACTTCAACAACCCACCATTGAGAAAAATGATATTCACATCAACCTGTCAAAGTGGCTATTTCTTCGAGACAACCAAGGACATCACAACATTGACTGTGGAAAATCGAACCACAGGACTATAAGTTTCTTGGAAATCTTGATCGGGCACCTGAGAATAGTCCTTAGCAACCAGACAAGCTTTATGCCTTTGCACAGTGCCATCTGTATTCTTCTTAAGCTTGAAAAGCCACTTACACCCTACAACAGTCATTCCCTTTGGAAGTTTAACCAAAGTCCAGGTGTCATTCTTCTGGAAAGTAGCAAGCTCATCATGAACAGCTACAGTCCACTTAACAGACTGAAAAGCCTCATAAACAGTGTCAGGATCCAACTCATCTAGGCTACTAAGAAACACTTTAGGCTTGAAAATGCCAGCCTTACTGTGAGTGCACATAAGGTAAATATTGGCCACAACAGATGATTGTGAAGTAGAGAGTGGAGCAGCAATTGGTTGTTCAAGCACCCGAGATTCATTGCATGATGCCTCATCAAATGCAGAATCAACATATACAAGTACAGATACTTGAGAAGGAACAATAGATATGTCCTCACCAGATGGTAAAACTGAATCAGGAGGAACAATAGGAACTGTAGGAGGACTAGCATTAGCAAGTGAGATCACAGAATGATCATGCACATGTAAAGAAACCCTAGGCACACATAAATTTTGTGAATACATGACCACATCTAACGAAGGAGACTTCTGGCTAGACGTAGAACTTGAGGGCTGTGAGGATAAAGCTGTAAAAGGAAATACCATTTTATCAAACTTCAAATGACGAGAGATATAGACCCGTCCATCAGGTGCAAGATATTGAAATTCTTTATGCTGAGGACTGTAACCTAAGAATGTACACTCTTGGGATCGAAACATAAGCTTATGCTTGTGAAACAAATGCAAATGAGGAAAACATTGACAACCAAACACTTTCATGAACTTATAATCAGGTTGCTTATGAAATAACTTTTCAAATGGAGAAACACCCTGTAGCACTTGTGTAGGGATTCTATTGATAAGATACACAGTAGTGATTACTATATAAGACCAGAACTTCAAGAGTAGAAACGCCTGAGCCAACAGAACGAAAGCGAGCTCAATCAGGTGGTAATGTTTTCGCTCCACAAATCTGTTTTGTTCAGAAATGTTTGGACTCGTTACACGATAAACAATTCCCTCCTTGGTCAGAAGACTAGTTAGTGATCTATACTCACCACCCTAGTCACGTTGAATAGCTTTAATGGGTAAAGCAAATTAAGTAACAAACATGCTCTTAAATAACTGAAACATAATCATAACTTGAGACTTGTCCTGCAGTAAGTAAAACCAAGTATGTCGAGTGCATGCATCAACAAAGGAAACATAGTACCTAAACCCATTAGAAGAAGTAGGTACGGGACCCCACAAATCAGGGAAAACAAGTTGGAAAGGGTCAGTGTACACAGTTTGAAAGGAATCAAAGGGCAACTTATGGTTTTTCCCAACAGAACGAGCATCGCAAATTTTATTAGAATCATTTGAAGTATGTACATGCAAACGATTACAAACATTCTTCAAAGTATTAAAAGAATGATGACCCAAGCGTGTATGCCACAACTCAGACAAATTAGGAGTAGTAGCTACACTAACACTAGCAGGATCACAGAGGGTCGAGTCATCAGCTAGTTCAAAAGAGTAAAGACCACCACGCTACTTGCCTTGAAGAAGAACGCAACCGGTAACTTCATCACAAACATACCAGTCATCAGCTCGAAACTCAAAGAAGAAACGATTGTCCCTAACAAGCTTGGACACCGAGAGGAGATTCTTAATTATCATAGGAATATGCAAAATATCATTAAACGTCAATCCTTGTGAGCGAGAAGACAAAAAAGAATTACCAACAGTTTGTACAATAAGAGGAACACTATTACTAATTAAAAGGTTACCTGGTCCCCTGTAATCAGAAGGATAAGCAAACTTGGTAACATCAGGAGTTACATGATGTGTAGCACCAGAATCAACCACACAGCGCTCACGAGAGGTAGCCACTACATTAGCCTGAAGAGACTCAGTGAATCGTCCTTCACTAGTGTTGGCACAGTAGTCATACTGAGCATTTTCAAACAAATTAGCATTGCCAGGACAAGATTTGTAACGACGCGTGTCACTACCATCACCAAGAAAGTCACGATCAAACCGATACCAACATTGTTGAACCAGATGACCAACATTGCCGCAGAGCTGACACTGTACTCATGGATAACCTCTACCACGACTACTAGATCAACCACCTGAAGAACCATAGTACGATTTACTACTAAAATCCTAAGCAGAACTGGAATCGGAGGTATGACAATTTGTCGCCTGTGTAACATAAGCACTCATCGGGAGATTGTCTGCTAGAAAATCAAAGCCAACCAATTGAGTTTCAGCATCAATCAGCATGTTACTAACAACATCAAGAGTGAGAGTTTCATGCATGGTGGCTATAACAACCATAAACGGTTGATATTCACGAGGTAACCCTTTTAACACACTCACAATATGTTTAACCGGAGCAACATGACTGCCACATGACTCAAGCGCATCGCACATTTCCTTAACATGAGTGAGATAGACACGCATGCTATCATATCCTTTTTTAAGAGATTGAAGCTTATATAGCATATTCATCACCACTGTGGTCGAACGATTGGCAAAGAATTGAATTATCTTACTCAAAACTGCAATCGACGTCTCAATACCAACAAATTGAGGTAACAATTGAGGATCAATGGTAGATAGCAACCATGATGCTAGCGCACTATCTTGCACACAAAAAATCCTCAAACGCCTCATTAAAAAAACTTACCATTTTAATCAACAATGGTTTCCTATGGCACTGACATCGAACCATTCAACAGCCGCTCCAAATGATGACTGCAAACAGTGAGCAGCACCTGCTGTTCTAAAGCAAAAAATTCATCTCGTCCAAGACAACGTTCACCTTCTTGTTAGTGAACATGATGGACCGCACCACAAACTACCTCTAGAGGCTGAGGAGAGAGTCGGACTGTCAAGAACCATCATCACATACAGAAACTAAGAGCTCGAACCTTCAGCGAATGATATCATATTGAGAAACTTGAAAGAAAGCTTTAAAAAAACTTCTTTATTCAATTGATAAAACCAAATCACTTTACAAAGAAGAAATCATGCTCTATATATAGCACTGTAAAGATCATTTAGCTTGCTTGCTTAAGCAGCTACTTAACCGACTAACAAACCTAACAACTTCACACTAGCGTAACCACCTGGTGCAATCAGATGAGCAATCATCTTTTACATGTGTACAATTATAACTGTCATTCAATGTTGCTATATTCAACACCAATTTTGGGCTCTGTGGGGAGGTGTTAATCCTTCCCTACACATAACTGACTCATGAACCTGATTTTTAATTTCGCAGACCAAAACTTGGTATTTTTTATAAAATAAAATATTTTATTAAATTTATCTGATTTTAGGTGTTCCAATCTTACCTTAAAAATGATTGGTGTCGACTCTCATCTTTTCATTTAAAGATAAATTTATATTTTATTTTAAAAAACGTCGAATCGGTCTTTCCTCCGAAAATCAGTTACGACACAGAAGTGTGAGCGTTCAATATCAAATAGTTAAGAGTTATCTTTTTGAACATATATTGTCTTATACTTACCCCAGATTAATAAAAAAATTGTAAGTAATTTGTTTTAATTCTAATTTAACCATAATTGTAATAAAAATTGAAAAAAGTTCGAGGGCTAAAAAACACCATAGTTTATGCCAGTTTAACAAATTTATTATCATTTTTAGTTAGTTAAATTAATAAAGAGTTAATTGCATTATATGTTCTCAAATTACTATCCTCATTCTAGATTAGTGCCTAAAATTTTAAACATTCTAATTTCATCCTTAAATTATGACTTTCATTTTAAATTAGTCCTCAAACTTTTAAGTATTCAATTCCATCCTCAAACTATGACCTTCATTCTCAATTAGTCCCCAAACTTTTTGAACATTTCAATTTCATCCCAAACTATATATATACATACATACATATTAATCACATCCCTTGTTAACAAAATTATTAGGCCAAGTTATATTATATATATATATATATATATATATATTAAATTAGGTTAAAGTATGGTTGAAGGTCATAGTTTGGGCATAAAATTAAAATGTTTAAAAGTTTAAGGACTAATTTATAATAAGAGACATAGTTTGAGGATAAAATTAGAATATTCAAAAGTTTAAAGATTAATTTAAAATGAGAGTTATAATTTAGAGATATATGATGCAATTAACTCTAACAAAAATTAGAAGTTTAAAGACAAAAAAAAAATGAAACATTAAGAGCGAAAATAATTTTTCTATATTGAGAGCTTTCGCATGCTCTATGTAACGTCCTCCTGTTTATTGTACAAGTAACAATACCAATCAAATTAAACTCAACCTGTCACACAATATAAGTCTTAAATCATCAGAAAATTATACATAAATCTTCACATGATATTTTCATATGACAAGATTCCAATAAGAGACAAAATCAAGATAAAACTAGTGGCCAAATTACTTAACTTAAAAATTAATAGATTTCTAAAGACTAATTCATTCATAACAATTTTATTAATTTAATATTTTATTAATAAATCATAGAGATATAATTTTTCAAACAAAATATTTTTATTATTTCTTTAAAAAAACATCTTAATATAATTAAAAGAATAAAAAATTATTAATTTATAAAATTATCAAATACATTAATTTCATTATTCTATAAGTATATACCCAAATTCTATTTTTTTCTCTCTAAACGCTTGTTTTTAGTTTTTTTTTGTTCTTTTCTTCTTTTTTTAGCCTACGAAAATATCAATCTTCGTGATGATTGTTGATCGTTTATATTCATTATTTTTTTATATCATATCTTGTTTTTTTTTAAATTTCCAATAGTCATATCTCTATAGCATATTTTCGTCTGTATTTATGACACATTTTCCTCTATCTTTTAACACGTTTTCGGTTGTGTGGTTATTTTTTTTAATTTTCTCAGAGTTTAATTTGACGACGCCTCGACTGATCGAGATGACACTTATTTGTTATCATGTTGATCTTCTCAGTTTTGGACCATCGGATTGGATTTAGATGAGCAATTTATGTTTGAAGATGGTTTTCTCACAGTACTCGACTCTGGTTTGCGATTGAAGATGGTCTTTCAATAGTTTGATCCCTATTGTGGTTCGTTTGTCGATGTAGACATCTATTCGTAGTTATCTTTTGTCGATTTTTTTAGATGAGATTTTAACTTTTTTTTTTGCTCGGCAATATGATTTTATTAGAATAATCGAACAAGTCTTACCCAATTATATGTCTCATTAAAAACCTCCCTAGTCCTAAATGGAGCAAAAGATTATATACAACCAAGACCAAACAGTACAAACAACTGACCCCAAAACCAGTCTTCAAAACTAGGAAAATACAATACCAAAATCAGTCAACAAAGCAACTTCATGAAAGTCTTCCTCTTTTATGTCCACCCATCACCCAAAGCCAAAACAAAAACCATTCCTCTATCGAACATAAGACCAATTGCAAACTAATAATTTCCACTCTTCAAGCTCCACAAAATTAAGAAAAGAGTTATCTCCCAATAAACTCAAACACAACCACTAAATGATTCTTAAATCAATAAAAGACATCAACTCCAATAAACAGAACTAAACTATCTAAATCAACTATAGAATAACTAACCAAGAAAACAAACCTTTAAGAACTTATCCTCACTTCGACGGAGAATAACATCAGCTCCCACAACAGTTGAATCCACAAATTGACCTTTCCCAAGATCCAATTTTTGAAACGCCTATAACTCATAATAACACGAAACCCCACCCTGCCAAACATTGATGAAATGGAAACCTCAAAGGCCAATCAAAATTAACCCAATGTTCCTTTAATAACAGAGTAACTAACCATATTCATAAAAGCATTTTTTCAAACATCAATCGAGCAAAATCTTAATCATGAACAAACACACATCAGACCAATAACACTCAACGAGAATCTGCTTCAGCTTCTTCAATTCTCACTAATTCTTCGTTAACTAATCTTTCATCACCAATCACCGAAATTCCCAGACTCTTCCCAAGGTTCCTGGCTTTCTCGGCATTCTGAATTAACCTTTTGTTTGCATAGTCCTTATAGGATCTTAATTATATGTTAATTGTAATATTTGATATTCTCTCTCTATTTTTGAATAAAATTAACGGGTTTTATTTACATAAAAAATAATTAACAGATTTACCACTGCTTGGAAATCCCTATGATGATAATAAAATTTATAATAAACTCAAAGAAAATGTCATTAACAGAATTTGGAAAAGTTATCTATCAAAACTAAGATCAACATTTCACCCCCTCTTAGAATCTAAAAGAATCATCTGAGTTTCTAAATGACAGCCCGCGTAGCTCACAATGCAATAAACGTATGATTTTATGTTTGGAGGATAGATTTAAAAATTTATATTAAATATTTAAGGATACGAAATTACAAAATTTCAGAGAATGTAAATTAAATTATTAATAAAAAACAGAAAAATACCTAAATTATATGAAAACTTGAAAATTTTAAGGGGTATGACTGTACTCAAACACCCCTCGACTTATCTCTGTCTGCATCAATGTTTTTAAAACCGGACCGGACCTTGAACCGGTGAAGGTACTGGTTCACTGGTTCAACCGAATTTTATATAAAATAATATTTTTTTAAATTTTACATTATATTCAAAACAATATTAATATATATATAACACTTTTTTTAAGTTTACAATATTAAAATGTATAAAAATATCACAAGTCATAACATATATAAGTTAAAAAACATAAAATAAAGTGAAACAAAATGATTCAAATCAACTACAACATAATATTTAAGGTAAAACATATTAAATAATAAATATAATTATATAACTATAATTAAAAAAATAAATTTGGGGCTGAAAAAAAGCATAACAAACAATGTCGTTTGGTTTATTTTTTTTTTACAAAAAATAATCTCACATGGCTAAGAAACATAAAAGAGCATCCCAAAAGTCTAAAGAGAAAATATGAGAACAAAACAATCTCACATGGCTAAGAAACATAGAAGAGTATCCCAACTGACTTCTATAAATACTAGAGGGAATTTGACATTCAAAATCATGGAGCCTTTTGGTGAGCACAGAGCAAAATATTCTTTCGCTTCAATTTAGCTCAAATTTTAGGCTTCAATCGAGCTTCTAAATTTTTTTTGAGTTTGAGCCTTTTTGATTTCAAGTTTTAATATTATATTTCGAGTTCGAGTTGAACTTGATAATTTTTAGCTCGTGAGTTTTTGAGTCGAGTTGAGCTTACTTTTAAAGTTTTCGAGTTTGAGTCGAGCTCAGCAGTACTCGAGTTCGACTTGGCTCGTTTAACAAATAACGTCGTTTGGTTTAATTTTTTTAAAAGAAAAAAAGAGAACCGGCGGTTCACACCGATTTTGCCGGTTCTCAGCCGGTTCTGTGCTCATCCGGTTTTGGGAGTTAACCGGACCGGATAGACTACCGGTTCATGGTTCAACCGGTCGAACCGGCCGGTCCGGTCCGGTTTTAATAACATTGGTCTGCATGCATGGGAAAATAGGCAATGCATGTGACAAACAATCGGTGAACTGCTGCATATCTGAATTAGCGGCTTCTTTATCGGTGAACAACTGTTGAAATTTATAGACTGCAAATTAATATAATGAACATTATTCAAAGAGTGATGATTTATTATCTTCTAAGTGATACATCTCGTGAGACATGTTTCTTTTAAGAAATATGTCATCCATGAAAGGTTGTGACTATTCAAAATGGCATCTATTAGATTCATATAAATGAATAATCTATGGTGTTTTCAATTAACTAAAATAATAGTCCAATTTCATATGATTAGAGTAAGAGTTAGGGAGTTCCTATGTTTTGCTTATCAAAGGAAATTTATTATTAAATTTATTATTCAAGCCTCAAAGTCTTTTATTTAATTATATATCGTCTCTGTTTCTACCATCTTTACACAAACATCCACCAATCAAAGAGAACTATTTTAAAGATGAAAACAAAAGCTACTACTGCATTCAAGGTGATGAATCAAGAGTTTGTGAAACTTCAATTGTTGGAAAGATAAGATGTTCCTTCTTACTATCTCAAATGTGACATACGTTATAGATCCAAACCTACAATCCGGGGAAGATCCCATACCCAATGCAAACCCCTAGGAAATTGTGAAAGTGGTTGAACTTAAGAAAAAACGCGAAGAAGATAATTTCACATGTTGAGGACACATTCTCAACACCTTGTCGGGTCGGTCGTATGATAACTACATGTTAATGCAATCTCCTATCGAAATATGAAAAACTCTTGAATATAAATACAACACCGAACGACAATGTATCGATAAATTTCTCATGATGAAATATTTTGAATTCAAAATGCTCGACGGTATCCCAATCATAGACCAAGTCCATGAACTACAAGTCCTTGTAAGCAAGCTTCATGATTTGAAAGTTGTTACTTCAAAATTGTTACAAGTTGGGTCTATCATCTCTAAATTACTCGTCTTGAAATAATTATCGAAAGAAACTCCTGCATATAGCAGAGGACTTCACTGTGGAGAAAATATTTATGCATTTACGTATTGGAGAGAAAACTTAGAAGCATGATGCAGTGTATCTTCCCAAAAGTTCTATAGTGAACCATGTGAGTGAGTCTAAGAACTCTCAAAATGGTGAGCGAAAGGCCACATCTGATTTTAAGGACGGCCAAGAAAAGAAGAAAAAATCTCGCACTTGATATAATTGCAATAAGAAATGACACTACAATAAGGATTGTAAACTTCTCAAAAAGAAGCAAGATGCCACAATTTCTAAAGCCAATATTGTCAACATCGTTTTTCGCCCAGGCAGGGAAAAGACCAATACCGACTCAAGGGTTTTCTATTTGAAAAGAATTTTCGAAATGTGAGGAGTCGTCACCAATATTTAAGGGCGATTGAGACACCATAAAAACTGGGTGATTTTTAATAAAACATTTTATTTTTATCAAAATTCCAAGTTTTAAGGTATGCGAAAATCCATAAATCGGGTTCGGGAGTCAATTACACATGGGGAAGGATTAGTACCCCACAAGCGCCCAAAAATTGATACCTAGTTGATTACCCTATATTTAAAATCGGAAATTTTGAGTTCGATCTTTATTTAATTTGAAAATCATTACGGATGCAAAGTTGAAAAGGGTATTCGTTATTAAGATCGATATCATTCGCTCCCAAGCGTAAATGCGGGAGATCAACTATTGTGTCTAATAACCGAATATTGCCTCGCTTTTAGAAAATCATGACGTGGTCTTTGAAAAGGATGTCGACCTATTTCTGGAATCACCAGTAGTCACCCCTGAGCATACTTGCGGGAGATATACCATTAATTCCCTAATAAGTGAACATTGCCTTAGGTTTAAAAAAAATACAATCAAACAAATTTTTATTTAATCCTAATTAAGCTAAGGAAAATTAAGGTTTTTTCTAGTTTAAAGTGTCAAATTATGAAAATTAAGGAACTTAGAAGCTCAAGCCTAAAATGTAGGTTCTAATATTAATCTTGTTTGATTTTAATTAATTATTGAATCGAATAACCGAGATGGTTCCTCGAGCATTTACGTGAAGGCCAACTCTGATTATTCTCTAAATTAAAAGACGAGTTTGAAATCTAATATAAAATGGAGGCTATATTTAACCTATTTAATTATGTCAAAATTAAAACATTAATTAAAGTTCGGGGACTAAAGGTCAAGATCTAAAAATACTGGGCTCTAAGAGACTAAAAGTTTAAGGACTTAAATCAATAATTTATAAAGTTGGGGGGCTAATTAAAAACCTAATTATTTTCTAAATTATTAAACTTACAGTTTTTTTAGAAAATATTAATTATTAATAAATTTTAAAAGTCGAGCAATCGATTCGAGCAATCGGGCATCTTATGCGAAAACTCGACTCGAATTGCTCTCTAATTAAACTAGAGTGTCATCCTAAATTTTAAGCTCGATTCAAATGTTAATCTAATTTAAAATTAAATCTAAAAAAATTAAACTATGAAACAAAATAAAAATAATAATAAACTTAATTAAAATGATTAAAACAAAAAATAATAAAAAACAGTAAAAAAAATAAAATAAACATATACATAAATATAAAAAAATAAAATAAACATGCATAAGGACCAGATTGCATAAATTTGAAATTACCAAACTAAAAGAGAATAAATTGAACATGCAGTGGGGGCTAAATTAAAATAAATCAAAATTCGAAGGCTAAATCGAAATAAAATAAAATAAAATAGATTAGGGACTAAAATACAAAAACATGCTTAAACTATAGGGACCTAAAGGAAATTATGCCATTTATTTAAGCCTAAAAATAAACAGTTAAAATAAAAAGGAAAAATTGCAAAATCAATCCACAAATATTTAAAAAAATTAAAAGGTCACTACACATTACCAATGTGTAAAAACATGGTTAGATAATAGGGACTAAAAAATTATTTTACCAAAAATATATATCATGCTTAAAAGTGGGTAAATCACAAAATCAATTCCTTTAGTGACCAAAATGCAAAAATACGCTAAAGTTAGGGGGATTAAAACAATGAATAAACCAAAAAAATAAAGCATGCACAAATATAAGGTAAAATAACAGTTTTGGTCCATGAAGGATTAAACTGCAAAAACGCTGCAAAACTCTGGGGGGGTAAAATGCAATTTACCCCTTAATTTCTTCTATAAATACCAAACTTTGTTATTTTTTGTCCATTTTGCAATCGAAACAGAAAAAAAATCCTTTAGGCTCTCCCCTTCCCCGCCTGGTAGTAGGCCGGCCACCTTGAGCCCCTCCGATCGTCGGCCGGCCACTGCACTGGCCGCTGCACACGGCGACCGAAAAACCTAAAACAATCCCAAAATTACCCCTAACCTAGATCTAGCCACCCCGAACCTAGCCCGAAGCCTAAACCCCCTAAAACGACCCCAAACTAAGTGAAATCCAACCAAAACCGTTCTGCTACCACAGACTCTGGTGATGCTCCGATGACCCAGGTATGGTTCTGATTCCCTCTATTTAATTTTTGAATTATTTGTTGGTTAGCTGGTTGTTGTGTTACTTGACTAAACATTGTTTTTAGTGTTCGAAAGGAAAACCTTTATGCATGTTATTACCCCTTTTTTAAGGAACACCGAAACTAGATGCTGGCTCAAAACTAGAAAAAACGACCTTCCCCTTTTTTACTCAGACCTGAAACTAATAAAACACAAAGAAAAAAATCAGAAAAAAGCTATTTGAACTTAACAACAAAAAAACATATAATAAATAACCTTCAAATCCTTTGTTATCGCTTGAAAAGTAGTGTTACATAGAGTTTGTTTCCATAAAAAAATACTCATGCGCACAAGTAATTGGCACTCATCATTCTTCTCGAACATTCCATGATAGGTTGCAACAATGTGTCAGATACAATACTGATGTTGGACATAGGGTGGTTGCCACATTAGACCCAAAGACTCCATTGATGCTTTGATTCTAGCTCCGCGATTTGAAATGACACATATTTATTCCCTCGTGATAACATGTAAGCGTAAGTTTTAGAGGAAAAAAGCCCAAGAATCTATATCTTCTCCTTCAACAAGGGCAAAAGCAACTAGAAGTATGTTGCGATTACCATCTTGAACAACTGCCAATAGTAAAAATTGCTTGTATTTTCCATACAAGAATATTCCGTCGATTTGGACCACAAGCTTGCAATTTTTCATAGCATTAATGCACTGTGAGTAAGTCCAAAAAAGCCAGTAGAATTGGCATCGATCACGAAGCACTCGATCATTGTGGTATGCATGGAAAGTTTCGAAGTTCATAATTGTCCCAGGATTCAATCTGCGCACCACCCTAAACTAACTTAGTTTGTTGTAAGATGCATCTCATTCGCCGTGAAGTTTTTTAATGGCATTATGCTTTTCCTTCCATGTTTTTTTTGTATGAGATGGTATACTCATACTGCGATTGTATATCTGAAATCAACACAACAATAGCTATATGGGAGCTTGCTTTTACCATGGTCATGATGGCTTGGTAGATCATGTAGGAGTCCAAGTTCGGATGATCCTGGTTGATCCCTCCAGCACAACATGTGTGAGGACCGTTGTATATCATTAGTTCCCATATATTTTTTTCCTTGTCGTCTTTAATAGACAAACCATCCAATTGCATCCGTTATCACATTGGACATAGTGACAGTCATATTATTGGTGGTAGAGTGGTCGACTAGACTGAACAGAATTACGAATATTGTAATTCTTAATTGCCATCATCACTTCTTCTTTGCATGAAAACTTCATTCCTTTATATAACTCACTATCAATGACTGATGAGTTAAATCCATAGTCATTGACATTAGGCATATTAGTAAATTCTGGCCCGTACATTGCACCGTAGTCAGCTTCATACATGTGTACTGGAGGTTCAATGTGTCCGTATTTGTGGGAACTTCATCTACCTCATTATCATCGGAGTTTATGTTGAACTGCGGTTATTCGGGGTGAACGTGATACAGTTCAACCTAGCCTCACTTGGATGGATGGTGAAGTTAAGGTTGTACCTTTGATTGTTTCGATCTAGGAAAGCAACAAGGATCATGCACAAACAAGAAAGCTCAAAAAAAAGTTAAATGGAAGTAATGAAATGGAAAGATAAATATGGAAGCGGAAAATATATATAAGTTGGTGATATGTTTAAAGGAAATGACGAAGTATGGTAATGGAAGTAGAATGAAGGTGATGGAGATGAATATGAAAAGTAGTATCTCAAAGAAGACTCAAAGAAGAACCAATGTTAAAGAACAAAGACTCAGACTTTATATTACTTCTTTAAGGGATGGTAAACAAGGACGTTGACCCACTATCTATAAAGAGATAGGAATCAAAAGTATCAGGGTGGCATAGATAGGGGTGACGCCACAAGCATAAGCTTGATAAATCGATAAAGTTCACTTAAGAATTAAAGAGAGAAACTCTCACAAATATTTGATTATAGAAAGTGAATTGGTTCTTACAAATGAAATGGAAAGCTATTTATAGGCCCAAGAGATGTCTAGGATGCACATACAAGATTTAATGATTGAACATTCATGGATGAATGTTCATCCCTTAGGAAATACAATGTACAGTCAATGGTGAATGTATGATGAATTAATGAATAAATCTTCATGAATGTATCTTCATGGCTGAATCCTTCCTCCCATGTGTGAACATGTTTGATTTGTCTTCTATGGATGAATGTTCATGAATGTATCTTGGCTGAAATTCTTCTCCCCTTGTGTGAACATGACTATTTGGCTTCTTGCATGAATATGCATGAATGGATGAACTTAAAAGCCTTTGAATGAAACCTTGCACCATAAAAAAATGTTCTGATTCATTTTAATACTCTTTTCTCGTACATTCATGTCTCCATTAATGCCTCTCATGCATAAATCCTTTGAAGGAGATGAATGGTTGCAAATCCGGTACTTTTTTCCAGCCTGCATTGTCTTTAGTAATATGGGTATATCTCAAGTTCCCGATATCGGATTGATGTGATTCAAAATGCGTTGGAAATATAATCGATAGGGGATTAAATGTTAATAAGACTTTATCACCCAAAGATGCTTGTAACATGTTCAAAAATGTATTTCAATCTGACTGACGTGAACTGTCCAACCAACTCTTCAATTGCCTTTAGTCTTCTTAGCATCCAATGAACCTAGACAAAGTATGTAAACAATTAATTAGATAGGAATTGAGCTATGATATTTATGAATGCATGATTCCACCTATTTTAATAATGCAAATGAGCTAACTATGAATGCATATGCATTGAATGAGTTATATAAAGATGTGAATTAATAAGTCATGCATGAATATCATATATTATACATATAAATGACAACATATAATATTCAAGCAAAAATTAAGAATAAGATAAATATATTCACGTGACATGTAATGCATAAATGAGTAAATAAATAATAAAATAAGGTAAGACTCCCTTAGAATCAACAAGGTAGAATGTCCATGAAGTGATCACGTGTTGAAGAAGTTTGGTCCTTGGCATGATCGCATCATTCCCCCTTATTTAGAGCGATTTGTCCTCAAATCGAATGCTTCTGTCATTGATTGATTGATTGGTGTAAGAAAGGATGAATGAAGATCATTATGCCTTTTAGTGTATGCATGAATTTCTTTGAATCCTTCAAGTAGGTAAGTCACCCCAACTTTAGTCTTTGTACCCTTCCACATTATGAATCTTGAATAGTTGGATAATGCTCATTTCTTTTCCTTGAATTGATGATCACAAGAAAGAACACTTCCATGTAAATGATTCAATGTGTTGTAAAATAGAAATAAGTTAGAACATGAAGTATCATTAACAATGTGAATGAATGTACAAGATTCACTAAGGTTCATGAATGGAATTTGGTTCGTTGAAACTTCCCTTTTATAAGGTTCATTGAATATTGAATATGAAGTGAATGTACATCGAATGTCAAAGAGCACATGCTTTGGAATACCAAATGTTCCAACCTTTGGAACTTCAATAGACAAATGTGATTCACCAATTCGCAATGATATGTCCTTTGGAATAACATGCAAATGAAATGAAAGAATAGGAAGAAAAGATTGATTAGTAGAAAGTAAAACTTCTTTCTCCTCTTATTCTTTTCTCTCATGCTCATGTTTGTTTTGAATTATCTCTTCAATCTCATCTTCAATTACTCTAATGGCTTTCTTACGAAAAATCACACTCTCATTTTCAACTCCAAATGTCTTGTTTTTCTCACGATATTCTTCTTTGATTTGTGCATGTTCAACTCCACTATATCTTTTAACCACAACCTCACTTGGAATCTTTTCATTTTCTCTTCCACACGTACTTCCCCCTTTGCTCCCAAATTCAATATTTTCAACTTTCTCATTTTCGACTCCAACGTTTCTCACATCAATTTTCTCATTTTCATTCTGATCTCCCTCCACTATTATTTGTTTCTCACGTGAAACTTCTCTTTCAACTTTCTTCATGGCTTTAGTTTTCTTCTATTCTTCTATACGTGATTTGATGATAACTTGGCATTCATTGACTTGATTTGGGCACATTGGAACCAACGTGATCTTTCTCTCTTGGTGTTTGAATGAATACTTGTTGGAGAACCCATCATACAATGCTCGTTTATCAAATGCCACGGACGTCCGAGGAGAAGATGGCTTGAATTCATGGAAAAAACATCACACAAGACCTCATCTTCATATCTCCCAATTGAAAATGACACAAGTACTTGCTCTATGACTTCTAACTCTTCATCTTCATTTAATCCTTGCAAAACATATGGACTGGGATGTTTGAATGTTATAAGCCCCAACTTCTCAACCATGTATGTGCTTGCAAGATTTGCACACCTACCACCATCAATGGCTACAAGGCATATTTTATCATTCACATGAAAACAAGTATGAAATAGATTCCTCCTTTACTGTCTGTATTCCATTCGAAAGATGGGAGAATTGTTAGTGAAAAATTAATAGTTGAATAAGATGAAAGAACCTTACCAATAATCACTCACAAATCCTCACGATCACTCCAAAAAAATGATGATGCTCCACTCAACGCTCGTGTTTGCACTCGGGAATATAAATTGGATTTTTTAATTCCCCTTCTGATCTCACACACTCGATTAGCCTTTTTACACTCGTTCCTCTCTTGTAAAGTTCTTAAAAGAACTAACTCGAGACCTTTCAAATGCTAAGGATGTCGGCTGAAAAATTCGTTAGTGTAGAGGAAAAAATAGAAAGGTAGAAAGATTAAATAATGAAGGGTGGTCTTATAAATGGAAGAAAAATAAAGAAAGGTTCACTTACTATGCAAAGATACTCACCACCTTCCTAGAAGAACAATCAAAGGTCTTGAAGACTTCCATAGGATCGGTTGAAATAATGATGTTACTTGTCACTTTTGGCACTTCTTTGCATTTTGATTTCTTTGTTTCCTTTCTTTAGTTTTTCTTCACTTTGAATCCCTTGTTGATGTTGGGATTAACTTGCTGATTTTTTCTTTTGACACATCTCTTTTTGATTTTCTTTTTATTGAATGGTAGGATGTTGCTTTTGCTTGTTCTTGTTGCAATCCACCTTATCTCTGATTACCATATGATACAGTTCAACGTAGCCTCACTTGGATGGATGGTGAAGTTAAGGTTGTACCTTTGATTATTTCGATCTAGGAAAGCAACAAGGATCCTGCACAAACAAGAAAGGTCAAAAAATAGTTAAATGGAAGTAATGAAATGGAAAAATAAATATGGCAGCGGAATATATATATAAATTGGCGATATGTTTAAAGGAAATGATTAAGTATGGTAATGGAAGTAGAATGAAGGTGATGGAGATGAATATAAAAAGTAGTATCTCAAAGAAGACTCAAAGAAGAACCAATGTTAAAGAACAAAGACTGAGACTTTATATTTCTTCTTTAAGGGATGGTAAACAAGGACTTTGACCCACTATCTATAAAGAGATAGGAACCAAAAGTATCAGGGTGACATAGATAGGGGTGACGCCACAAACATAAGCTTGATAAGTCGATAAAGTTCACTTAAGAACTAAAGAGAGAAACTCTCACAAATATTTGATTAAACAAAGTGAATTGGTTCTTACAAATGAAATGGAAAGCTATTTATAGGCCTAAGAGATGTCTAGGATGCACATACAAGATTTAATGATTGAACATTCATGGATGAATGTTCATCCCTTAGGAAATAGAATGTACGATCAATGGTGAATGTATGATGAATTAATGAATAAATCTTCATGAATGTATCTTCATGGCTGAATCCTTCCTCCCATGTGTGAACATGTTTGATTTGTCTTCTATGGATGAATGTTCATGAATGTATCTTGGCTGAAATTCTTATCCCCTTGTGTGAACATGACTATTTGGCTTCTTGCATGAATATGCATGAATGGATGAACTTAAAAGCCTTTGAATGAAATCTTGCACCTTAAAAAAAATGTTATGATTAATTTTAATGCTCTTTTCTCGTCCATGCATGTCTCCATTAATGCCTCTCATGCATAAATCCTTTGAAGGAGATGAATGGTTGCAAATCCGGTACTTTTTTCCAGCCTGCATTGTCTTCAGTAATATGGGCATATCTCAAGCTCTCGATATCGGATTGATGTGATTCAAAATGATTTGGAAATATAAGAGATAGGGTATTAAATGTTAAGAAGACTTTATAACCCAAAGATGCTTGTAACTTGTTCTAAAATGTATATCAATCTGACTTACGTGAATTGTCCAACCAACTCTTCAATTGCCTTTAGTCTTCTTAGCATCCAATGAACCTAGACAAAGTATGTAAACAAATAATTAGATAGGAATTGAGCTATGATATTTATGAATGCATGCTTCCATCTATGTTAATAATGCAAATGAGCTAACTATGAATGCATATGCATTGAATGAGTTATATAAAGAAGTGAATTAATAAGTCATTCATGAATATCATATATTATACATATAAATGACAGCATATAATATTCAAGCAAAAATTAAGAATAAGATAAACATATTCACGTGACATGTAATGCATAAATGAGTAAATAAATAATAAAATAAGGTAAGACTCCCTTAGAATCAACAAGGTAGAATGTCCATGAAGTGATCATGTGTTGAAGAAGTTTGGTCCTTGGTATGATCGCATCAGAACGAATAGTCCAGTCTCAACACCATCCGCACCTGGCTCACGAAGAGGTTCTTTTGGTACAGATGAGGATTCATCCACGTTGTCGACATTTAGGTCGAACAAGCTGGTAGTTGCATGTCTTCCCCTTGAACTTGAAGGCATCTCAACATTGAGGTTAAAAAAGTTCGCAGTTGAATGCCTCCCCTTGGAGTTTGAAGGCATCTTGTCAAATGGGTACTGCACAGATTGCTGGGTCGAGGGCATTTCCATATTCAGGTCAAAGAAAATAGCAGATGAATATCTTCCCCTTGAACTGGACGCGATATTGCCATACGGATTGTTTGTGGAGCCACCTCAGTACAGATCGTAAGAAGTTGTTGATGAATGTCTCCCCATTAAACTTGATGGGATGGCACTATGATGCAAATTTCCCATTGTAGCGTTAAAATCATTACACATTACTGTAGTTGGACTGTAAACTTGATCAGCTTATTGAGTCAGCTCATAGTGAGAGCATAATGGCATACCACGAATAGCACGCACTTCAATAAATTTTGCATAAATCTCTGTATCGGCGTCTGAATAATGATTTTGAGAATCAACCATTATTGCAACATCATCATCGTTCGATAGTTCGAGCGCTGTAGAAGTTAACGGAAACACAGATGTTGGAAATCTGTACTGAAGCGATGACAATCTTCTAGTACTTCCAACATGAATCTTCCTTGAAATCTTCGTTATCAACTCCTCAAGAGTTATGTTTCTCTTGAAGAATATTTTGACAGAATGATTTGATGCGAACACGACGCCGGTTTCATCTTCCCGAATTTCTCCATCATAGTAATCAATAGCTGAAATAAGTGTCATTCTGAGAGTTTGAAAGATTGAGAGTCTTATATATGCAAAAACAATAGCTGAAATAACCTAATTAAATATATAATATATGAATTAAAATATAACCTAATAAAAAATTTAAAAAATTTCAAAATTTCAAAATAATATAATTTTATATTGTTATCATATCGGCAAAAATGTCTCGACGTATGATCACACTTTCCAATTTTACAACCGCAAAAAATAATAGAAAATAATTAGTAAAATATTTTTTTTCAAATAATCATATATAAAATAAATATAATATATTAAAAAATTACCTTACAAAAAAAGATCGAAGGAACTCGTGAAGTAAATATAGGAAGAAATGATGTGGTGATGTTTACGGTTGAAGGCGTGTTATTTATAGCGAGGGGAGAGTTTAAAGGAAGAGAAATCTGAACCAATAATGAAAGACATAGATGGTTATTTGCGCCTTACTGGCGCGTGTCAGATACCGCGCCTTGCATTACGTGGCGCCAGCGTGGATAAAACCCCCACAAAGGCACAGATGACGATCTACGACATGTCAGTAAAGGTTCTAGATTGATAAAATTTGAAGAAACGGTGCCTGATGGGTAATTAATTATTGTCAGTGTGATTTTTAGGTAAAAATGCCAAGATTTTAGGGTTTAAAACAAAATACTGACCAATTAGAGGGTACCATCAGTATAAAAAATGGTGCCCATGATTGGTGACCTTTTCCATTTTTTTTATTTTGACGTATTGGGCTCATATAATTTGATTTGGGCCGTTGTTTGTAATATGAAAAATAAATAAAATATGTTGGTATTTATTCTAATATTTAGGTGTTTATATTGTATATTTATAATTTAATATTAATCTAATCGATTTTATTTATTTAGTATATAATAATATTATAATTGATCAAATGAAATTGGTTAAAAATTTAAATAAAATTAAAAAAGTTAAAATTTAAAATTAAACGGTTAAAGTTCGGACGAAAATGGATGTTTAATGGTAGCTAAATATTTTGGTATAGTTACATATTTAGTCCATATTACTTATGTATTATATAAATTTAGTCATATATTTAATAAATTAAAATAAATTTAATATTCGAATCAAATTATGTCACATGTCACTATTTAGTTGGAGGGTTAAACTAATTTAATTAATTTTAATTTAATATATTTATTTTCTACCGATAAGAGGGTCACTCACGTATAAGTAAGGGCGAATCACGCATAAGTAAGGGCAATGGGATTTGATATAGGGTGGTGTAGGTGAGCAAACATACGCTAAACCAACAAACCAAGGCAACTTTTTGGTTCCATAATAATAAATATGTTGTATATATTTGATATCATTCTGTATTAATAATTAACTTGATTTTATAATAATTTATGTATTTTTAATAAAATAATTTATATATTTTAACTTTAAAAATATATTTTATTTTTATCTTAACTTATTAAATATATTTTTATTATCAAATTAAATTAAAATATATATTTTATTCTTATTTTAGTTATATATTTGTTTATTCTTATCTAACTTAAAAAATATATTTTATCTCATCTTAACTTTTAAAAATATAATTTTATTATCATTTTAACTTTTAAAAATTATTTTATTCTTACTTTAAATTATTAAATAAGTTTTATTTATATATTATTATAAAAATATTTTTAATCTTATTTTAGCTTAAACAATATTTTATTCTTGTCTTAACTTAAAATGTATATTTATTCTTGTCTTAACTTAAAATTTATATTTTATTCTTATTTTAACTTAAAATGTATATTTTATTCTTATATTGATATAAAAAATATATTTTATTTTTATCTTAATTTAAAAATATTTTTAACATATATTTAATAAGTTAAGTTAAAAATAAAATATATTTAGTAAGTTAATGTAAAAATATATATATTTGGAATATATTTAAATTAAGGCAAAATAAAATATATTTTTAAAATTTAAGATAAGAAGAAAATATATTTTCAGTTAAAATAAAAATAAAATATATTATTAAATTAAGATAAGAATAAAATAATTTTTTAATTAATAATAATAAAAAATATTTTTTAAATTAATTTTAAAATAAAATATTTTTAATAATTTAATATAAAAATTATATTTTTAAAGTTGAGAATATAAAATATTATGAAATTAAGTACTTATTTATACAATGCGTTACAAAATATATATAACATACTGTCATTTTAAACCTAATGTTGGTCTTGGTTCAATGGTTTAGCCTTTGCTTTCTTTCCCAATCTGCCTTGGATAAAATCTCATTGCTAGTAGTTTGTATGATTTGTTTTCTTTCAACCAGAGGGTTAAATTTATTTAATTGAACTAAAATAGTGACTAAATTGATAAAAATGTAAATATTAAGGAATATATATATAATTATGTCAAATTTATTAACGGACATGTCACCATCTCCGTTAAAAATTAACGGTTGGTGGCTTGATTGAAGCATTGAAATAATTGGATAATCTGATTGATTAAATTGAAACGTTGATAGTCAAAATGATTTTTGAAAATAGTTTGGTGGTCCCCATGTAGTTTATCCCAAAGACGGTCGGAGTCCTGAGAGTGTTATTGTGATTAAAGATACCTCAGGGGTGGGAAATTATCAAAATACCCTGAAACATATAAAATTATGAAAATATCCCTACGAATCTCGAAAATTGAAAGTGGGCAAAAAATTGATGCTATCCAATGTCCTAATGTTATCCAAACAGAGTTATTCGATATAATTTTAACGTTGTTTTAGCTAAAATTATATAAATTTTAATAGGATTAAACTGAAATCTATCATTTTTTAGAGACAATTTCCCATTATCTTAACTTTAAAATCTAGGGGGCTAAATGGAAATTCGACCATTTACAGATTGATGCAAAACTCCAATTAATCATTCAATCCAAAGTTTTTTGATAATTGTGAGCCTTTTGTTATGTTTCTCAACCATTTTCTTGCAAAATATTTTTTTTAAAATACATTTTCCTGCAAAAATATACAACATTAACGGTATTTACTTGTTAAACGCCGCTGAAAATGTCACTAAAAACCTATTTTGCTACAGTAAAGTTAACAATGTCACAGCATAAACTTTCTCTATAGAAAGAGAAAGAAATGCTCAGTTTATTTTGGCTAAGAAGAGAAACACAAAATTTACATTTCCCATTATATAACTAAATGGAAAAAAAATAACACAATCCCAAGAGAAATACGAAAAACTCATCAAATAATCTCATGGTAAAAGAGAAAATTATTCTTTTTAAATATCCTGAGTTCGAGCAAGTTGCATATACATGTAAAATACCAAAAAATAATGCAAAGTATTCTGTGATTATGTTATTTGAACCATCTAACTCATATTCGAGAGTAGATTCAAATGCACCATCATTTGAACAAACAAAAAAATAGAAATAATTGAATAGCCTTGTGTCACATACCTATACCCTGCAAAACCAAGTGAAGTTCAATAATTGAATAGCCTTGTCTTCCTCCACAACCGATCACCAGGACAAAAGTTGAAACATAACACACATTTAGCTTGATTATGAGTCTATGCCGTCTGATTCGTCCTCCATGTCTTGACCCAAATACGGAGGCACATAGCCATTGTACTGTTGAATGACTAAGACCGATGCTGTCGCTGAGAAATCTGGAGAAATCAGTAGACTACCAACTGGTCCTAGTTCAGGGCATTCACTTTTCCTCCATAATGCTAAGGCCAATTCACCGTCAGGCATTCTCCTCGCAAGGAAAAGATTGCAGTGGCCTGCTTCACGAATTGCATTGATGATTTCGGTGACGTTTTGGATGGCTTTTTCTTCGTATCTAACAGATTTATCCTTTGGTATATTCCCAAACTGAGATAGAAATTCTTCTGTCGGTGACGTCGTTTTGATGCAGTTGTTTTCTTGCATGTCGATTGTGGAAATTTCTCCGATTGTTTCAAGTTCAACTACGAAGCGAATGATGTTTAGACTGATACCAGGATGTTCATCCATTCGAACCCCATAAGCAAGTACTTCACAATCATTGGAGCCACCAAAGAAAAGTACTGTTATCAGGAAGGAAATATTGCTAGCAGATACATAGGTGGTTCCACCAAGACCACGATCAACTAGAATTCCAACAGAACAAGGTACGTGTTCGAGGACCCTCCGGTTCATCCACCGAAAGTATGAACGTGTAGTCTCAAAAGAGTTATCGGCTCTCTGGTGCTTATGGAACGGAAGGATTATGATCGCGACTCTCTTGTCCTCGGTAGTTAAACATATGTCCTCATGCATATTGACCATTGAAGAGATTGATGTCATTGATCGAACAGTTACTTGACTCGATTGTTGGAAAGCCTCGAAGGCGACATCACATGATCAGAATCCGAACGTTGATCCTTATTCCAGAAGGAAAGCCCATTTTTCCTTGCCTTGTGTACCATCAATATAGCCGACGACCTCTCCGACAGCTCCATGAGATGCAGAGCATACACCGAAAGTCCTTCACGCTTGGCAACTCCTCTTGAAGCCTCAAAGATATTGATCATTGATGGGATATTTCTTGTATTATGAAAACAGGCCAAAATTCTAAGTTGAGTATATGCACTTTTCCTCTCAATGGTCCTATATTTGTAGTCCCTTTTGCGCCTTGCAGGCTTGTATACTGCCATAACAACTGGTGTGGTGATGAAGGTAGTAAAGAGAGACATTAGAACCATGATTGCATATGTTTGATCATTCAAAACCTTTCTATCCCTCCCAATGTTGAGAACAATCAGTTCAACCAGACCTTTAGTGTTCATAAGGAACCCGAGCGCAATCGTTTTACGAAGAGGCACCCTGCAGGAAAGGGACACCACAACAGTCCCAACAATCTTCCCAAAGCATGTTGTGACAATCATTAAAGCAAGAAGACCCCATGATTAGAGGCCTTGAATTTCTGAGACATTCGTCTTCAGTCCACTTGATACAAAGTATAATGGCAAGAAAAGACCAGACACAAGATCCTCAACTTTCTCCACAAGTGCATTAGCAAATGGCCTTTAATTTGGGAAAATAACTCCAACTACATAAGGACCAAACATGGCATGAATTTGTTACAGTTGGAGGAGATGAGCGTGGGGATAAGCGTGGAAGAGAAGAAGAAAGTGGGGAAACAATTGGGGAAAGCAATGGTTAAGGATTAGGGATTATAGAAGGAGAATTGGGAATCGGGGTAAGAGATGGGATTAAAATTGGGAAATTAGGGATTAAAGCAAATGAAGAGGGAGAGATGTATTTACCTGGTGAGCAGATTGAGCATGTGGGTCAAGAGGAGGTGGACCAGCAAGCATTTTCAGTCCAGGAAGAGATGCCTTAGCCCAAGTTCGTGGCCCAATACCTGAGAAGAGAAGATAATAGTAGTTTCTTATATCTGTTATGCAGTACTGCCAGCTGGCATACTTAATTTATTATTTTAGCCCTGTAACTAAATAAAACATTGGCTGAGAGGTTTTGATTCCTCAAGTAATGAATGAAGCATTTTTTTTGAATTCTCTAAATTCTCTATTTCTTCTTCTCGATTCTATTTCTCAATTCTATTTCTATTTCTCTTGACTATAACAATTGGTATCGAGAGCCTCAGTTTCTGGCAAGATTGGTGGCACGCCCAAGAAAAATTAGAACATGGCAGAAGATTTAGCTGGGTTGTAGAAATAGATGGAGGAATTGACAACACTGGTGAAACAATGACAGGATGAGTCTAATCCTCCTAAGTGGTGAGAGACTCAGGATAATAGGATTTTTCATTAGAGTCAAGGATGGCTACGAATCATGGATATGTTGAGGAAATCTTGAAGATCCTGACTGGTAGGAAGGAGGACCAAAACCAGTCTGCTGAGGATCAGATACAGACTCCTAACTCATCTAATATAAGTAGTAAATAACCTGTTAAGGTGACAGTGATCAATGATAAGACTCGGTTTACTTATAAACCTGAGGAGCTTGGAATTCTTAAGTCTAAACCAGGGGATTTGCCTATCCAAGTAACTAGCTTAAAAAATGACAATCTAATGGGGGAGAACAGTGCTGTTAGAAATCAATTAATGGCAGTAGATGTGGATAAAAGAGGTACTTTGGGGTCTTCTAACATGTCAGGGGTAATGTGGCATAGACCAAAAATTGAGTTGCCAATTTTTGAAGGAATTAATCCAAGAGGATGGTTACAAAAATGTCTTAAATATTTTTCTCTTTTGTAATATTGCTTATGAGCAAAGAGTTGAGGTGGCTATAATGTATTTAGCGGGAAAGGCTGAAGTATGGTTTGATGGTTACATTATGCAAAAACATCATGTTACTTGGCATGAGTTTGAGGCAGACATATGTCATAGGTTCAGTGACAAATTTTTTGCAGATATAGTGGAGGAGTTTACAAAGTTAGTGTAAAAAGGGACTGTGGAGGAATATCAGGACAAATTTGAAGAATTATAGCCACATATATTATTACAAAACCCTACACTAGGGGAAGAATTTTTTGTTTCTCTGTTTGTTCGTGGGTTAAGGGAAGATATTAAAAATAGAGTTAAGGCTTTGGAACCTAAGTCACTCTCTGAGGCATGTAGGCAAGCTAAGTTGTATGAGCTGTATGTGGAGTTTGAGGGAAAAAGACTGAGATCAGCCTTTAGAAACTCATCCTACCCAAATCCTATATCTACTCAAAAGCCAAATCAGTTACCCGTACAACAGAAAAATGCAGCAAACATATCATAAAAGAAAAATTTACTGGATTATAGAAGACAAAATAATTTATGCTTCAAGTGTGGAGATAAATTTGTTCCAGGTCATTAATGCAAAACTAAACAGTTAAATATGATGATTGAAGATGATACTATTTTACTTCCAAAAAGTTCGGCATAAGTAGAACTGCCAATGGTGCAAGAAGAGAAAAGCTTAGAAATCTCTATGAATGCCATTACTGGATGTATTGGGTATAATACA
Source organism: Hibiscus syriacus (assembly GCF_006381635.1). Classification (NCBI taxonomy): domain Eukaryota; kingdom Viridiplantae; phylum Streptophyta; class Magnoliopsida; order Malvales; family Malvaceae; genus Hibiscus; species Hibiscus syriacus. Next base: position 2,778,070 of record NW_024063145.1, on the reverse strand, counting down.
TTGAGGATACAGGGAACAATCCAAGGGAGACCATTAAATATATTGATTGATAGTGCTAGTACCCACATATTTTTAACACCTCAGTGGGCTGATACTGGTAATCAGATTAACACTTCTCATCCTTTGGCTATTACAGTAGCTAATGGACAACAGCTCTACAGTTCAACAAGGTGTAATGGAAGATGCAATGACACTCTTTTATACATGATTTCAGAATACTTCAGTTAGGGGGCAGTGATATGGTGTTAGGGGTGGATTGGATGAAATTGTTTAGTCCAATCTTGATGGACTTTAATAAAATGACAATGAGTTTTGTGCATATGGGAAGCAAATTACTATACAAGGTCAACAGTAGTCAAATTTTTTGTAGAAAATTTCAGGAGCTACACTAATGAAGATGACAGCTTCTGACTCTTCTATTTTGGGACATGTAGTATTATTCAATATATTGGAGGATTCCAAGACTACTCATACAGCTATCCAAACTCTTTTGGACCAGTATTACTCTGTTTTTGCTGAACCTACAGGACTGCCTCCTACAAGGAATTATGACCATGCTATTCCCCTTAAACCTGAAGCTACCCCTATCAATTTAAGGCCCTACAGATTTCCATATAATCAAAAAGCTGAGGTAGAAAAGCAGATTGCTAATATGCTTTCCTCATCTGTTATTCAACCAAGCAAAAGTCCTTTTGCTTCTCCATGTCTTTTAATAAAAAAGAAGGATGGTACTCGGAGGTTTTGTGTAGATTACAGGAAGCTGAACAGTATGGCAGTGAAGAATAAATTTTCTATTCCTGTGGTGGAGGATCTATTGGATGAATTACATGGAGCAGTCTATTTTTCTAAAATTGACTTAAGGTCTGGCTATTGGCAGATCAGAATTAAGCATGAGGATATATACAAGACAACTTTCAGAACTCATCAGAGCCATTATGAGTTCAAGGTAATGCCTTTTGGGCTGACTAATGCCCCTACTACATTTCAAGCCTTAATGAATGAATTGTTTAGTTCATTCTTAAGGAAATTTGTCTTGGTATTTTTTTGATGATATTCTAGTTTATAGTACTTCTATGGCTGATCATATTATTCATTTAAAATTAGTTCTGGAAGTTTTGAAGACTAATCAATTATTTGCCAAGATGTCTAAATGCTTCTTTGGACAGACTCAAGTTGAGTAGTTAGGACATATTATTTTAGCTTATGGGGTTTCTACTGATCCTACTAATGTGGCAGCTATGAAGAATTGGCCTGTGCCAAAATCTTTAAAATCTTTGAGAGGTTTTTTGGGATTGACAGGTTATTACAGAAGGTTTATAAAGAATTATGGTACCATCAACAAGCCTTTGACTCAGATGCTTAAGAAAGACAGTTTTAAGTGGACTAATGAGGCTCTAACTGCTTTTGAAAACTTGAAGAATGCTATGTGTAGTGCCCCTGTGCTAGCATTACCAGATTTTGCCAAGAGTTTTTATTTAGAAACAGATGCCAGTTCAGGAGGAATTGGAGCTGTGTTATCACATGATGGTAGACCTATTGCCTACCTTAGTAAGACTCTTAGCCCCAGACATGCTGCCCTATCTATATATGAGAGGGAATACCTTGCTATTCTACTGGAAGTATCTAAATGGAGGCATTATTTAGAGGGCAGTCCTTTTATCATCAAAACTGACCATGAACCCCTTAAATATTTATTGGAGCAGAAATTAACTACGGCTATTCAGAAGAAAGGATTGACTAAATTATTGGGCCTGAATTATTCTATTCAGTATAGGAAGGGTAAGTCCAATATAATTCATAGTTGGGTGCAGTAAGTGGAAGGCATCTACAAAGGGGATAAGATGGCGACTGATTGGCTATCTATATTACCAGTCAATCCTAATGCTGACCCTAGGTGGACATATTCTAAGGGTATTCTTAGATTCAAGGGAAAAGTTTATATTGGAGCTACTGGATCATTAAGATCACAAATTCTTCAAATCCTACATGATTCACCTCATGGGGGACATTCTGGAACACATGCAACTTACCAAATGATTAAGGCTAATTTTTATTGGCCTAAGTTGAAGGCTATGGTGGCAAATTATATTAGAGGTTGTACAGTTTGTCAACAGATTAAAGTATAACATATTGCTAAGCCTGGACTCCTACAACCACTGCCTATTCCTTAACAGGCTTAGGAGATTATTACTATGGATTATATAGAGGGTTTACCTACATCTCAGAAGAAAAATTGCATTTTGGTGATAGTTGATAAGTTTACTAAGTACAACCACTTCCTAGCCTTATCACATCCTTATACAGCTGTTGATGTAGCTAAATTGTACTTGGATACTGTTTAAAAACTTCATGGTCAACCTGAAATGGCCATTTCTGACAGAGATAAGACATTCACCAGTCTCTTTTGGAGAGAACTGATGAAGCAACTAGGTACTAAAACTCTTTTTAGTACTGCTTACCATCCAAAGACTGATGGTCAAACAGAAAGGGTGAATCAATATGTGGAACAATATTTGAGGGGCTTATGTTTCTTTCAGCCAAAGTAGTGGGCTAAGTAGCTTCCACATGCAGAGTGGTGGTATAATACGACCTACCACACTGCCCTAAAGCTTACACCATTTGAAGCATTGTATGGCTACAAGCCTCCTACTATGGTTTGGCAAGAAGACACTAATGTGCAGTCTGTGGGTGAATTAATGAGACGTAGGGAGGATATCAAACAGTTACTGAAGCTACAACTTGAGTATGCAAGTAACAGAATGAAACAATACACAGACAAGAAAAGAACAGAAAAAGCTTTTGCAGTGGGAGATACTGTTTACCTGAAATTGCAACCTTATCGTTAGACTTCCGTGACCCTACGCAAGAATTTAAAGTTAGCAGCGAAATACTACGGACCTTATAAAATTATTGAGAAGATAGGTGAGGTCGCGTACAACTTAGAATTACCAGTTTCTTCGAGGTTACATCCTGTGTTTCACGTAAGCCTTCTGAAGAAACACGTCGGGGATTCAACAGTATCTTCAAAGGATCCTCCTGACATGGATGATGACGGTCAGATTAGAATTGAGCCATACAAGATTATGGGTAGACGAATCATCAATTGACAGAACAAACCTGTAACGCAGTTGTTGGTGCGTTGGAAGAATCTTGATGACTCCAGTAATACATGGGAGGATTACACGGTTCTTCGAGGCTAGTTCCCTGAATTTGATCCTTGGAGACAAGGATCTTTTCCAGCGGCGGGTATTGTTACAGTTGGAGGAGATGAGCGTGGGGAGAAGCGTGGAAGAGAAGAAGAAAGTGGGGAAATAATTGGGGAAAGCAATGGTCAAGGGTTAGGGATTATAGAAGGAGAATTGGGAATCGGGGTAATAGAGGGGATTGAAATTGGGAAATTAGAGATTAAAGCAAATGAAGAGGGAGAGATGTATTTACCTGGTGAGCAGATTGAGCACGTGGGTCAAGAGGAGGTGGACCAACAAGCATTTCCAGTCTAGGAAGAGATGCCTTAGCCCAAGTTCGTGGCCCAATACCTGAGAAGAGAAGATAATATTAGTTTGTTATATCTGTTATGAAATACTACCAGCTGGCATACTTAATTTACTATTTTAGCCCTGTAACTAAATAAAACATTGGCTGAGAGGTTTTGATTCCTCAAGTAATGAATGAAGCATTTCTTCTGAATTCTCTAAATTCTCTATTTCTTCTTCTCGATTCTATTTCTCAATTCTATTTCTATTTCTCTTAACTATAACAGAATTCCGATAGCATCGGTTACGAACCCGGCCGCGAGAACGACAGATAATGTAGCACATATGTATATCTCTTCTACCGGCTCGCCATCATGGCATCGACGAGCCATTCATTTGAACACTAGGGGTACAGTGAGAGCCAAAAACATGACGAAAACACATCCGGACAAGAGCACCCAAAGTGATACAAAAGGAGAAGTGTTGGAACCTGATAAGGCAACAGCTAGAGCAAGTAGAACCCATGCAGCTACATCATTAACAGCAGCAGCAGACATAGCCATCTTCCCTATATCAGAGGTTAAAAGGTTCAACTCCGCCAGAATGCGAGCCAGCACAGGGAAGGCAGTGATGGAAAGAGCAACACCCATGAATACAAGGAAAGCAACGTTTACACCTTTGGAAATAGTTGCTCGGAGCACAAATGAATAACCGATTCCCAATGAAAAAGGAAGCCCAATACCAGCGAGAGCAACTACGAGGGCTGTTTTCCTCGTTTGCCGGAGGGCTTTGTGATCTATCTCAAGGCCAGCAAGGAATAAAAAGAAGATGAGGCCAATGTTTCCTAAAGTATCCAATACAGTAAGACCCTTAGGAGGAAATACAGCATCTAAATAGATCTTGCTTCTACCCAAAACAGATGGTCCAAGCAAAATTCCTCCCTGGTACATTAACAGAAAAAATATGAACCATGTTATGATCAAAGTGATCATAAATTCTAACTAAATGAAACATGTTAAGCAATAGGAACTCACAATGATCTCTGCAACAACACGTGGCTGCCTCAATGGGCTCAAAAGAACAGAAAGAGCCCTTGTGAGTAAAACTACCAAACATATCTGCAGAATGGCAAGAGGAAGTGCAAAAGCAAGAGGGTTATCACTCTGGAAGATACCATTTGAGGTAGCCCTCATCGGCGATGGACATTTCTGTCCCACCGTTGTTTCACTAGGAAGGAGGAGAAAGGAGCTATAATCTCATAAACTTAGATTTCACGGAAGAAACCTCTGACTCAAATTTATGTTATCCGATTATGAGTTGGCAGATAAAAACACTGACACAATCAACAACTTGTATTACACATGCGGAAAACACTTTCTACCTAATAATTTTGATGATGTGGTAATAAAAATAGTTAAATGTAGTTTTTCTTTCAATTAATTATAAAATAATATTTTTTTAAACTCGATGCATGTATATTCATATTTTTATTCAAGGAAAAAATTAAATCATAAATTTAATTTTTAAATTTAGACAATTCACTGTATGAACCTCTCATAGAACTTTAAATTTGATTCTTCATCCGTAAGGTTGGTTGTGTTATTTGTTATTTGTTTTTATTAATATGGGGTAAATATAATTTAGTATTTGTTTGAAGATAACTTTTATGTTATTTGACATTAATTGCTCATATCCTTGATATTTATACTCAAGATCTCAAAAAATAACAACAATTTTTTTTCAACGAAGTCGTTTAGTTCGTACGTGATATTTTCTTTGATTTATTTTAATGATTTTTTAATAAGAATCTACAATTTCTGATTGTTTTCAAAATCTGGTGCACTATTAAAATAATGTTAACCCCCAACAATAAATTTCCCACTGCAATAAAATATAGAATACGGTGATCCACATTTCATTGATGAAAGTACAACTCATTTTCATTGTCATAAACCCTTTCGTAAATAAAAAACAACTAAAATATTAAGAGATAAATCATCATATGCAAATGATAGAGAACATAAATTTATATCCCGAACAGGGATTGATCGAAAGAGCGGTTAGAGACTTCTAAAATTTTAAATTATCATATGATGTGTTTCGGCATATCGCATTAATGATGTGTTTAGGTATACGACGTGCACTATAAACTCGTCTTTCTAACATAAAATTATACCTTCATTCCTAAATCCGAATCCATCCGAGTTGCTTTTAGATCGAACCCAGAGCAAATTATGTTTGTCGTGGGCAGTCAATCATTCCATAAGAATAATATGGGTTTAAGCAGAAATATCGCAGGATGCATGTGTTAATAACCAAAAAAAAAAAAAATACAAACAAAAGATTGAAGTTATGAGTTTTCATTAGGTTGTAAATAAATTATGTTTGAAAGGACATACCTTTTTTGTGTTTTTATATTTATATATATTTTTTCATATTTATTAAAAAATTTAAAAACATGTTTATATTCATTTATCTAAGATTTAAGGGGTCATTTTGTCACTCAAGTAAATACAAATCAATAATTTTGTCCCTATATTTTAAAATACATCAATTTTAACCTTTGACTATTACAATGTTAATGTGACATTTAATAATATTGATATTGTGATCTACTGTGTTGATGTGATAGTTCACAATATTAATATGACAGTTTATATGTGAATGATGACGTGATAGAGTGGTTGAATTAATTTTTTTAGTCGACTAGAGGACAATGATTTTGTTACCAAGTCTGAGGGAATTATTGATTTTAACCGAAAGTTTAAGAGGTTATTTAATCTTTAAGTAAAAAATTAAAATTTAAGAAATTAAAATTATTAAGAAATTCTTAAAATGTTCAAAAAAATTATTAAAAATAAAACACTAAAAAATATAAATTAAATAAAAAATATATAATTAAAATATGAAAAATTATAAAATGATAAATTATAAGTAAAAAATAAAAAAAATAAAATGTTTATAAAATATTAAAAATCTTGAACACTTTCATAGGAAAAGGTCACCACTTATCTCTTGTTAACCCAAATCTATTTATTAATCTTTGAATATATTTTCAGTGGAATTTACCTTATTTTAGAGGTATAATAAAAATCAAATTCTCATTGATTTTTTACGCCAAATATTGATGACCACACTCACGCTTAACTCAATATCAATTTTTTTTTTTTACTTTTATTATAGAAAAACATATGTGAGAAACAAATTTACAGATGAATAGCGTATATATATGGGTTATAATCCACTTACACAATGTAAAACTCTTTAGTTTTACACAGATTTAGAACCGTTGGATGAGTGAAAACATATGGTTAATATTGACTCCTTGTTTTTCCCCCAATGAATATCTTATCATTTCTTACTATTAATCTCAGTCATCTATTGTCAATCATCCAGCGGTCCTAAATATGTGTAAAACTAAAAGAGTTTTATATTGGGTATCTCTCTCTATATATATAATTAAGATGTCTCCTAAGTGTAGTAAGATGCCTCCGTTACAACATCGAGATGCCTTTACCCTAGTAAGGGGAGAGTTGGCTTTCCACCTTTGTATTCAGCACGACAATGATGCCTCCACCCGGCAACTGGACCTCTCTAAAGGTGACGAGAAGCCACCTCTCTGTTCAAGGACTTTAAGAAACCTTCACCCTACCTATTGCTACAGTAACTTTGTCGTTACTGCCAGTAAGCAGCCAAAAAGAGTCGAGAAGTCTTCATTACCCCTTTATAATGTCGAGATATGGATACAATCTCCTCCATCTCTTGTGGGAGATATTACAAAAAGCAAGAAGAATTTAACATAACGAATCTCTCATCCATCCAATAGTGATCCGTCCACAAGTTTACTACATTTGCCTCAAGAGTTGAGATGTCTCACGCTCTTGTCAAACTATATGATTACATCTTAATATCGACCTAAAAGAGTTGAGAGTCTCTACTCTAATGAGTGGTTAGATGCCTCCGAACGCCCAACAAATGTAGGGACATCTCTCACTCTTGTTGATACAACTCAAATTTGCCTCTAAAAAGTGTTGAGATGCATTCGATAATGCGTTGAGATGCCTTTTCCCAGGAAAGAGGGAGTTGGACTTCCCTCTTTGTTTTCACCATGGCAAAGATGCCTCCACCAGACGATCAAACCTCTCTGAGGGTGTTGAGTTGTCTCTTATTTGCCCGAGGGCTTAGAGAAACCTCCACTATATCCCTTACTACAATTACTTGATTTTCGTAGCATCGAGGGCCCCCCGTAGCGCTCTTGTCACATAATTAATATGTTTACATCTAGTGTCGAGGACTTTACGCGGAGAAGCCTCTCCACCATAAGATGAAAAAGATACATTTGCTCTGTCATAGCGTTGAGTTTCTCCACTAAATAACATTGCATGGAGAGACCTATGCTTATATTTATACTAGAGTATCAAAACATCTCCGATTACATTTCTATCTTAAGCGTTGAGATTTTTTTATCTTAAAATTTCCGTAGCAAAATCACTTTTTGAGCGTGAATAACTTTCATTGTTAATATGAGGTGTCGACACCGTTTTTCATCCGAGTGGAGGAAAACTTCGTACGACTTGGGGGTTTTTCTTTTGAAAAGTTTTGAAATGTTTTAGAGTCGCCATCAACCTTTTGAGTTAGGTAGGTCGAATACCTAAAAATTTTCTTTTAAAATTGTTTTTAAGAAAACATTATTTTAAAAGATAAATCAGTCTGCGTGTAACTAAAGATTCATTCTTTTTGAAATAAAAAGAGGTTCAGGGATCGATTACGTGTGGGGAATGATAAGCACTCCCACAACGCCCAAAATTGGTACCCATTGATTATATATTGTCTCTAAATAGTGAAATCTAAGAATTCAAATACAAATTTAAATTACGATTCCATTATTTAAAATTCAACTATGTAATTTTTATTTAACGAGAAATTATAAGGAAAAATAGAAAATATTCCAATATTTCCAATCGAAGAGAAAATAATCCCTAAAATACTTTAGGACGAATATTTCTCTTTCCGACTGAAATAAAATGAATATAATAATTTTTCCTAACGATTCAAGATTAAAATAATTTTTATTCTATCAAAGGAAAAAAACAAATTTATCTGAATTATATCATTAGAAAAGATAAGCGATATTCAATTATTTAAAAAATATCGAAACTTAATCCCTAATAAAATTAGGCGAATTGTTTCGATAAGTTTAAATAAGTGAATATTTCATTTTCCTTTCAAACTTAATTAATTTTAATGCAATCAATTTTTTAGGTCTTTCTAGTGGGTTATTTATTTATTTTAAAACATCGAAAAAAACATCTAGTTATTTTAAGACTGTCACTTCTTAATATTTTAAAATAAATAAATATTACCCTTAAACCAATTATATAATCAATTAGTTATGCTAATGAAGCTTTTGAACAAAATAAAATATGGTACATTAAAGCATTTAAAGAAAAATATATAAATACACATATGGATAAAAAAACAATTTTAGAGGTATTTCAACTTTATTTTACTTTATACAACAACAACAACAACAAAACCCAATTCCCATATGTATGGGGTAAGGGGGAGGTAGGGTAGTAGGCTACCCCCAACGCCAGGTTGAGAGTAGCTTCCGTGGAAGACCTCCGGCAGTCAGAAAATTAAAAATTTAGATAAAATGCAATGCATGTATAAATAAATACATAAATACATAGCTAAACAGTATTCATATGCAGTCATTAAAATCATATGTGCGTCTGTAACGGGAATTAATCCCTGCATAATAATCCCCTTTATTTTACTTTATAAATCTACATATATGTTCTAAATATGATACTTAACATAAAACATAATATTTATTTAAAATATGCTAAGATGTAAAATATAATATTTATACACAATGTAATACATTTAGTATTATATAAATACATAATAAAGCAATATATAACAATGTAAATGAAATAAATATCTAATACATAAAACATACTTTAATGGTAAAGTAAAACCACATACATTTGGATTAATTCATAATATGATGACAAAAATAAATGTATAGTAACTTTAGTATCATAAACATTAATAAATCAAACATCATGGCATGAAACAGGAAAATAAGATAATATGAGCCCCAAAATCGCAATAAAACATAAATATATGACTAAAAATGAAATGACATAAAGATCAGTAGCCAATCTCGAAGAAGTAATATATCAAACAGATGACTAAATTAAAATAATACGAAACCATACATCCAATTCAAAAATTATATAAAATAAAAATGAAATGGTGACCAAAGCGCAAAACTCTCTAAAACTGAAAGAACCTAAGATGACTTTGACCCAAAATATGTGTATTTAAACCAATTGTTGGCTAAAACAATCAACCCTAGCTGCATAACTCTCTTCTCCCTTATTTTCCTTCAAAATTGAAAACACTCTTATCCCCCATGCCCAGGTTCAGACAAGAACAAACTACCCATTATACAAAGGCCGTAAATCGGCAGCAAATAGCCCTCCCCAAGCTGACCACCACCACCGGTGGTCCAACCAACCCAAATCCTTTAAAACCACTCAAAAACTCTTCATAAAATGAACTCTAAGACCTTAATTTAGGGTTTAACGAACTGAAGATGAGAGCCAGCTCGACGAGTACTCCTTACCCAATGACTAATCTCCATCTACCTCACTCCGACGAGATCAAACCAAGCCAGGTAATAAACCACTTATCTCTTTTTTTAGATCGAAAACCTCCCCATGCTTGTAACATATTGCTCAAAAATAAAGAAATAAATGAAGTAAAAAAATACCTCTTGTATTGCTTCAAAAAATCTTTCTGGGAATTCCCAAAAAACCCCCTTTTACAGTAAACAAATGGGGTTCTTATAACCCTAAAAAAAATTACAATGTAAACTTATTTTTTCTCTATAGTTGGTTGATGTAGTGTGAGACATAGGGCCTGGCAGCGTGTTAATTTTACTACAATCGATATGGTGGACGTAGGCAGCAGGTATAGGTTCAGTTGGTGATCTCAGGTACAATGTAGCAGCAGGGTATAGTCTGTTGTAGGTTTGGTAAAAAATTGGTGTTTACAACTGCCCCTATTTGCTTGTTGCCGTGGAACAGGAATGGAGCAAAGACATAAAACACCAATTTTTATCTGATCGGACTGCCAAACACTCGAGCTCCAAGTTCTTCTTATCGGGTGAGTTTTTCTCATTATGAACTCTTCGCTGGGGATGTCAATCCACTATCTTCTACGATGGTTAAGCAAAGGTGATGCTGATCCAACTCCTTATGTGATGGACTAGAAAAATGATTAGGTTGATCAAACTCCTTATATGAGGGACGAAGAAAAGTCGGTGATGTTCCAACTCCTTATGCGATGGAAACAAGCTAAGGTTTAACAAGTTCTTCTCATTATGAACTTATTCTCCCTTATCAAATGAGTTCTTCTCATTATGAACTCTCCACTAGAAAGGTTGATCCCTCGAGTGAGGCGTTACTGATTCAACTCCATATGTGACGAATCAAACTAAGGTTGAACAAGTTCTTCTCATTATGAACTTCTTCTCCTTCATCAGATGAGTTCTTCTCATTATGAACTCTCCATTGGAAATATTGATCCCTCGAGTGAGGTGTTGCTAATTTAACTCCATATGTGATGAATCGAGCTAAGTTTGAACAAGTTCTTCTCATTATGAACTTTTTCTCCCTCATCGGATGAGTTCTTCTCATTATGAACTCTCCATTGGAAATGTTGATTGGGTTTCCCTCTCTTTGAAGATTTTTAAACCTGCAAAATATTATGATATGTCAGTAATAATGGTGTTTGAAGTACCCGAAGGTATTGACCCAAAGGTCATCGGATTTTGCTGAGATCCATTTTTTTCAATGGCGAAAACTATGGATTGATTCTTTGCTGAAGTCGTGAAATGAAATCTTTGTTGGTTCTTTGAAATCCTTAATGTTGCAAATTGCTGTATTTTTGTCTTTGTTGGGTCCATCCTAGAAACGAAACTGCTCATTCTCATTGAAGTGCCCTAGAAAAGTCAAGTTGGAAGAAAGGCATAATTGAAAATGCTTTTAGGGAAAAATCTTAAGAAATACTCATGCGATATCCCAGAAAAATGGTCCTAAGGGCTCAAACAATTCTCTAAAAAAATGATCCTAAGAAGGACAAAATAGTTTTTCAAAATTAACTTTACAGGAATCCTCATGAGAGGGAAATCAAAATTTATCATGTGTATGAAATGATGAAATGTATGATGCAAAGATGCTAGTCATGTATGAATGATGGTTTTCTTGATCTGTTGGAAATGGTTGTGAGAGCAGCCTTCATTGCTAGATCAGTCTTCATTCTTTTCCTGGTTTGATTGTCTTCTTTATCTACCGCACCTGAGTGTATTCTTTCGAATCTTGACTTGTGAATGGGCGCATCTTTCTCCAGTAAATTTTTTTCTTTTGATAAATTTAACTTCTTCAAAAATATTAATTTACAGTTATCAAGAAACCCCTAAAATTAGGCTTAGTTTCTTTCAAAAATTTGAAAAAATCAAGACACCCCTGAAAACCATGCTTAATTTCTTTGAAAATTCATTTGAAAACATCAAGAAATCCCTAAAAATTAGGCTTAATTTCTTTGAACGTTAATTTGAGAAAAATCAAGAAACTTCCGAAAATCAGACTTAGTTTCTTTAAAACACATTTGAAAAACGTTAAGAAACTTCTAAAAATCAGACTTAGTTTCTTTAAAAACTTATTTGAAATCATCATGAAACTTCTGAAAATCAGACTTAGTTTCATTGAAAACTTATTTGAAATCATCAAGAAACTTCTGAAAACCAGACTTAGTTTCTTTAAAAACTCATTTGAAAATCATCATGAAACTTCTGAAAATCAGAATTAGTTTCTTTAAAAACTAATAAAAAATACCATGTCAATAAACCTCTGAAAATCAGACGTAGTTTCTAAAAACACATTAGTTGGGTAACATGCCCCACTTAAAAACTGATGATTGTTCTGTGTATTGGTTTCCTCAATTCTTGAGGTTCTGCCACTATTAATGTAATTCCCTCCATTTGAGGCTTGAATTCTGACTTTTCTTTTATTTCTTTCTTGGAAAATCTGTAAGAATTATGTATGTATATATGAATGCACTTAAATGAATCTAAATGTACTGTATGACTTTCTTGTATGCAAAAATGTTAATTATTATTCTTCTCGCTCCAAAGTAGAGATCTCATTCTTCCCTTACTTTGACCACCTTGAATGAATTTTGCCTCAATGGTAATTTATCACCTTAAGCTTGCATCTTCTAAGGAGTAATTTCACTACCTTGTGCAATCGTGTCATTCTATCTTCTATCTTTGGTTTCTTCGTTACAGTCTTAGAAGAAGTGATCTCCTGCTGTCAGGCATACGATCTTGATACCTTTTTCTGGCTCTAATTCAATGGTTCTATCAGAAACAGTGAGGTAAGCTCTTCTTGTCCTCATATTCTGCCCTTGGCACTCCCAAACGGCAAAGCTCATTCACCATGTATGTTTGATTTGAATCATGTATCTTAGCGAGATCTGGTTTTGGTAATGCCCCAATGTGGGTACTCATAGCTCTTTTCGTACCAAAATCTTAATCTCGGATGGTCTCACTCTTGTGTCGCTAATCAATAATGTTAACGAATAGCTTGAGGGCTCCTCTTCATGATGCCATAACCAGATAGACACTTAAGAAGTATTCAGTTCTTCAAACAAAAATGTCTTGAACATTTGCCATTAGTTGAGATATGTGCCCCTTTCGACTAAAGTGGTCATCTGCTTCTTGAAAGGTTACTGACGACGTCACAAGGAAGTGTTACTAGTTTTGTCCTGTAGCCCTTATGATCTCTCAGACTATTTGCTTTCAAGAAAAACTTCATTGTTCCGGCATTGTTTGCTCTTTTCTCCGATAGAGGCAGAATAAGCCTCAATGACCATTTTCACTTGAGATTGTCATGTTTGAAAATGTTTTTCTCCTTTCTTTTAATTTTACAAATGTGAAAAAATTTGATGAATAAATTTCAAGGATGCTGTCATTTTCTTCAGGCTAACAATCAATACAAATTGTAAAACAAGAGTTCATTGAATATAAAATAAATCAACTTCTCTTTAATCCTTTAAAAATTATATACATTTGAAAAGGGTAAAGATTAATGTTGATATAAAGCTTAGGCTGACTTGGGTAGGTAATGTGTTTCATGTTGGCTTCTTGCTTCCTTGATTCTGGTGTTCATTGATATGATGAAGCAATCATCATGCTTCTCTTATGGATATGTTCACTAGTTCTTCGTGCGCGCCTTTGGACTGTGAAACGATTTATCAATAGATGTATAAGATCGTCTTATGTGTAGTAGTTAACAATCTTCATATTCGAGCCGCCTTTTTAGATTTTCAACTCGAATTCTCCTTTGGTTTCAAGACGTCATCTAAAATTTTACGTCTTGAACCCTCATTTTATTATTTTTCCCTATCATGTATTAAAAAGTTTAGAAAACTAATTTTTGCAAATAAAATTAACCCTGAGGGGCGGAATGAAATATGAAGATAGTCTCTCTACTTAGAAATCCATGTATGATTAGAAGGGACTTTTCAGGCATGTAATGTAGGCTAGGGCTCATGGTTATGAAAGAAAAAGATAAATAGGCCCAAATAAGTGTTTAAGGGTTATCAAACCAATGATCAATTCATTCTGCCATCTTCAATCTTGCTCTGCCTTATTTGAATCTTCTCGCGTGTCTTTTATTTTATTTTCTTTTGGTGTTCTCTTATATTCTGGTGAATTGATTCTAGATCTTTGAACCGCTCGTCTTGAAGTGTTGGATCTGTCTATTTTCTTCTTATTCTTTTTTCTTTTTTTTCTTCTATTTTCTCTTTCCTTTTTTCTTTTTTCACTTTTTCTCTGTTTTTCTTTTTTTACTTTCCTTTTGTGTGTTTTTTTTCTATATATCTTCTTTTTCTCTCTGTGTTGTTAACTCGATTTGATCTTCGAGCTCTTCGTATTTGGTCCACCTTATGATATCTTGTTATTTTTTCCTATGACTTGCCTCTATAGCAAAATCCAGATTGATGATGTTCACTCATGCGAGTAGATGTCATTCATCTTTGCCCCCCAGTGTGGAGGGTGATCTTTGGTTAGGGTTGAATCAGAAGAAACAATATTACAGGCTCAAAAGGGGACAACAATGGATATATATATACATATATTTGAAAGGATAAATGAAACAAAGATGTTCATCATCTCATACATGGAAGTCTTTGTAAAAGAGGTATCCCAGGGGGACGAGTATTCAAGATTAATCTTATTTACATGAAAAAAATGTAATTAATGCATGATAGAATTATTTCAATGATTCCCTTTATTTTTCTTCTTCTTCCATTTGCCCCTGGTATGCCCCAATTATTTGATTTCTCTTGCAAAAACTTGATATGTAACACTCCATCTTGTCTTTCTTATTGTAGAAATGGTTCTCGTATATGCAGATATCTTGTACTTTATTCTTCCCGAGTTTATTGAAGTTGGGAAAAAAATGCTAGTTCTGTGTCTATGAAGGGAAATGTGTGACTTTAAAATCATTATTCTAAAAAAAAAGCAATGTTATGGAAAGGTTAGTTCTAACTGGGAAGGTAAAAATATCAGTTTTGGTGCATCGGGGAGGATAAAGGCATGGCTTTATTGTTTCAGAGGGAAGTGATGTCAAATTTCGGTCTTTTGGGAGTAAATGTGTTTTATTTTGGGTACGGAACCCAACAATGGTTCTTCCGGCTTTGGATGGGGTATGGAAGGTTTAATCTTGCCACTTGTCAAAAGCATATAATTAATGAAGTAGTAAAAGAACCTTTAATCTATTCGATATTCAAAGAATTACAAGATTAAAACTTGATTTATTACTCATAACCTTAGAAAACGACGTAAGTTCAATTATCAAAAATATATATTAAGGAAAGAACAAAAACACGTTCAAACAGGACAAGGCCAGTGCAACAAGGTTTCATGATGGGTGGAAGAATTTCCTGGTAACTAGCCACAAAATGTCTCATTACGAGTTAAAGGTTAATACCCCTGGGTCAAAAAAATATGAGCCTTTCTTCTTCATGCCCCACGAATCTCAATGATGTGCCTCAAACTTTAGACAGCTCTAACATCACGTCTTTAGCTTTCAATTCTTTTCTAAGTAAAATGGGGTGACTTCAATTTACCTTAAAAGATTCCGCGGGTTACTCCCAAGATCCGTGATTAATGCACGTTGAGATATAATGTATATCATGTAATGTACGATGTATAGATGCTAATGCAAAGATGCAAATATGCTTATGCAAATGCAAAATGCAAAATGTGAATACAAAATGAAAAATGTAAATGCAACAAAAGAATTGATCCCAAAGTAATTTTCATAAAATAACTTCCAAAGAACACACAATGTCTTAATCCACCGAGGCAGATGGAAACTACAAATCACGTCATACTACTCGACTTCTTCAATTTTGATCGAACATGCAATGAAACAGTCTTATTTTATCCTTGGCTTGATGGAAAACTCCAATACTTCAACTTATGTTCCATAAATGCATTTGTTGAGCGACCATATGCGACTGACATCATCCACTGTCTCGTATTGATTATCGTTGTTGCTTGATGACTTCAAACATATTATTTCTTTTCAGCTAGTTGTATCAACATCATTGTAGCACCCTTGAAAAGCTTGTTTTACTACATTATTTGAACTTCATGTGTTCCATCTTGATGTATCTCTTCAGCTGATTCTTGTAGCACCCTTCTAGACAATTGATGCGTTTTTGCATTTCTATTCTACCTCTTCAATTGGCATTGTCGTATTTAAAGCCTTTTAACACGACTATTAACTCGGGGATCAATACCTTCTATGACATGATATGTATGAAACATGTGTTAATTTCAAGGTAATTATCTTAGAACAACTTTCAAAGAACTCACGTCCCAACATGTCACAGCAGATAAAATATTTATCCCTTCGTGTGACATTGTCGTTTCAAAAACCTTCTAATTTTGATAAATAACTCGAGTATTAACAACATGTTTATGCATAAAATAAAGCAACAAGATAAGGAAAAGATGTTAGCAAAAATAATAATCAAATAGAGGAAATGTATGTTAGTGAATTATGAAAAGATTAAATTTAACTGATAAATGAACCATAAAATACAGTAAATAAATCACAGAGAAGAAAATAAAATCCTAACCGCATAATTTCTAGTTCACATGCATTTATTAAAAAAATGCTCTATTAAAAAACGAAGATTAAAGTTCATTTCTCCTTTGTGTACATTTATTTGGGTACCCATAGACAGAGTTTCAGTACGGTCTTAGATCAGGTGGGTTTCTACAGTTAACTATATGCAGAGTTTCGGTTCTAGGAGTAAAGGTGCTCGAATTTTCCTTGTCGGTGCCCCATTGGGCGAGCCAGACCCTCAATCCTCGCCTATTATAGGCTTAATCGGATCGAGTTCAATTCGAGAGGGCACATTTCCCTATGCCTGACACGGAGAATAAATCCTCACGAAGACATAGGGCATATGAACCCCGGAAGCTACTTGCTAGGTCTGACACAGAGAATAAATTCTCAGGAAGACGTCGCTTTCACTCCCACTTAAAAGGAAGAGCTCGGTTATAGAGCTTATGTTATGCGATGCAAGTGTCGTGTGTGGGGAGAAATTATCAAACATTTGACAAACAACCACACAAAAATAAACTAAAGCGAATCCAAAACTTTAATATTTGAAAATTAATCAAATACACACATTAGTACACAAAAATATAAAATTAAATAACGATTGAAATGAATCAAAGGAATCGTAAATTAAATAAAACTAAATTCTCAATTTCTAACTATAGAGACAAATATATAATCTTTTAAGGCTTGACCCTCTCTATCCCCAGCAGAGTCGCCAAGCTGTCGACACCGTTTTTCGCCCGGGTGGGGGAAAACTTCGTACGACTTGGGGGTTTTTCTTTTGAAAAGTTTTTGAAATGTTTTAGAGTCGCCATCGACCTTTTGAGTTAGGTAGGTCGAATACCTAAAAATTTTCTTCTAAAATTGTTTTTAAGAAAACTTTATTTTAAAAGATAAATCAGTCTGCGTGTAACCAGAGATTCATTCTTTTTGAAGTAAAAAGGGGTTCGGGGATCGATTACGTGTGGGGAAGGAGAAGCACTCCCACAACGCCCAAAATTGATACCCATTGATTATATATTGTCTCTAAATAGTGAAATCTAAGAATTCGAATACAAATTTAAATTACGATTCCATTATTCCAAATTCAACCATGTAATTTTTATTTAACGATAAATTATAAGGAAAAATAGAAAATATTCCAATATTTCCAATCGAAGAGAAAATAATCCCTAAAATACTTTAGGAAGAATATTTCTCTTTCCGACTGAAATAAAATGAATATAATAATTTTTCCTAACGATTCAAGATTAAAATAGTTTTTATTCTATCAAAGGAAAATCCAATTTATCTGAATTATATCATTAGAAAAGATAAGGGGTATTCAATTATTTAAAAAATATCGAAACTTAATCCCTAATAAAATTAGGTGAATTGTTTCGATAAGTTTAAATAAGTGAATATTTCATTTTACTTTCAAACTTAATTAATTTTAATGCAATCAATTTTTTAGGTCTTTCTAGTGGGTTATTTATTTATTTTAAAACATCGAAAAAAACATCTAGTTATTTTAAGACTGTCACTTATTAATATTTTAAAATAAATAAATATTACCCTTAAACCAATTATGTAATCAGTTAGTTATGCTAATGAAGCTTTTGAACAAATTAAAATATGGTACATTAAAGCATTTAAAGAAAAATATATAAATACACATATGGATAAAAAAACAATTTTAGAGGTATTTCAACTTTATTTTACTTTATAAATGTACATAATTTTCTAAATATGATACTTAACATAAACCATAATATTTATTATAAAATATGCTAAGATGTAAAATATAATATTTATACACAATGTAATACATATAGTATTATATAAATACATAATAAAGTAATATATAACAACGTAAATGAAATAAATATCTAATACATAAAACATACTTTAATGGTAAAGTAAAACCACATACATTTGGATTAAATCATAATATGATGACAAAAATAAATGTATAGTAACTTTAGTATCATAAACATTAATAAAACAAACATCATGGCATGGAACAGGAAAATCAGATAATATGAGCCCCAAAATCGCAATAAAAAATAAATATATAGGACTAAAATGAAATGACATAAAGATCAGTAGCCAATCTTGAAGAAGTAATATATCAAACAGATGACTAAATTAAAATAATACGAAACCATACATCCAATTCGAAAATTATATAAAATAAAAATGAAATGGTGACCAAAGCGTAAAACTCTCTAAAACTGAAAGAATCTAAGACGAATTTGACCCAAAATATGTGTATTTAAACCAATTTTCGGCTAAAACAATCAGCCCTAGCCGCATAACTCTCTTCTCCCTTATTTTCCTTCAAAATTGAAAACACTCTTATCCCCCATGCCCAGGTTCAGGCGAGAACCAACTACCCATTAGACAAAGGCCGTAAATCGGTAGCAAACAACCCTCCCCAAGCCGACCACCACCATCGGTGGTTCGACCAACCCGAATCCTTCAAAACCACTTGAAAACTCTTCCTAAAATGAACTCTAAGACCCCGATTTGGGGTTTGACGAACTAAAGACGAGAGCCAGCTCGACGAGTACTCCTTACCCAATGACTAATCTCCATCTACCTCACTCCGACGAGATCAAACCAAGTCAGGTAATAAACCACTTATCTCTTTTTTTAGATCAAAAACCTCCCCATGCATGTAACATATTGCTCGAAAATAAAGAAAGAAATGAAGTAAAAAAATACCTCTTGTATTGCTTCAAAAAATCTTTCCGGGAGTTCCCAAAAAACCCCATTTTACAGTAAACAAATGGGGTTCTTATAACCCAAAAAAATTTACAATGTAAACTTATTTTTTCTCTGTAGTTGGTTGATGTAGTGTGAGACATCGGGCCTGGCAGCTTGTTAATGTTACTGCAGTCGGTATGCTGGACGTAGGCAGCAGGTATAGGTTTTAGTTGGTGAGCTCAGGTACAGTGTAGCAGCAGGGTATGATCTGTTGTAGGTTTGGTAAAAATTTGGTGTTTACATGAGGCAAATAAAATTTCACTGTGCATTTGCTAGAATGTAAATGACAGCTTCACATTAAGTATCGAGACCCTCCAATACCAACATTACATTGAAAAATATTCGGATGATATTTCATAAAACATCAAATATCTCATAGAAAAATTAAAAAGAGAACATATATATATATATATATATATAACATATTTTAGAGTACCGATAATACCTCTGCACATAATATCAATATTTTCAATGTACCGTTTAAGCATTGAGAATCCTTTACAAGATTATATATATATAGTGATGTAAAGATAAGTTCATCTGAATCTAAAATTTGAATACAAGTCTATATTTAAGCAGAGATTGTAACGCCCTTGACCCATATTTGACCCGTATACGAATCTGA
Organism: Hibiscus syriacus; assembly: GCF_006381635.1. NCBI lineage: Eukaryota > Viridiplantae > Streptophyta > Magnoliopsida > Malvales > Malvaceae > Hibiscus > Hibiscus syriacus. Next base: position 2,758,007 of record NW_024063145.1, on the reverse strand, counting down.
GTTGTCACATTTGACTTTTCAAAACATATACAATTCACAATTAAGAACAAAATTTAAGTTTTGTATCAAAAATAAAACAACATAAACCTCTTTAAAACGATAACCATGTAACATACATTTATTCATAAAAGCCTTAATAATTTACATAAATACCAAAAGGTAGGAGTTTACAAAATCGATCAGAGCATTTGCAAATTGAACGCTTAATACATGCCAACAATTGCCATATTACAAAACACCTACATTTAATTTGTTCTGATCTGATCTTCAAAAGTGTATGTTATCCACGCTAACTTCACTCTTCTGCTTTCTTCAAACCTACGCGTGAGAAACATCACACGCTAAGTCAATGACTTAGTGAGACAATATGAATAGTGCTAATTTAGTAAACAAATTCTTATTTGTTTTATTCGAAAAGTTATACAAAGAACTTTCATTATTTTTCATATCAAAATTATACTTATGAGTAGTTTCCCTTTGTATGCCTTTGTTCCAAACGCCCAAGTATACTACTGAGAACTCTAGGTATTTGAGTACTATGAGGTTGTGCACTAATTATGTCACCACAGCTAGTAATTTGCACTGAAGCGCCACATAGGTTTGCACCGAAGTGCTACATATTTGTCCCGAAGGACCACATAAAACCCTCGACTCTTGGCATGCCAACTATACCTCTAATCCTCATACATATACTTTGGGCTATTACTCACTTAATTATGTTCAATCATTATTCGAAGTGTTTCTTATTCACGTAGTTTCTTTCTCATAGAGTTTGTTCACATTCACTGGTTCAAAGTTCACATTCACTTATTCAAAGTTCACATTTCAATAATCGTATGATCATAAAACATAACTTGCTTATAACTTGAATAAAATATTAAAATATAACAGAAAGAAATTATAACATTTTTGATCGAAAACATTGAGGTTGGTTTATCGTAATCCTTCATCAATTTTGTTGAAAAACCGAGAAGTTACACTCACATTTTCCTCACTGCAGTCTAATCCAAATATTTAACCATTTCGAATCGATAATTTATATGCCAAGCTGAACGAAAGTCGATTACGTTCAATCACTACACAAAACAATCGAAAATCAATATCGTTCTTCAACTCCATTATATCGAATCAGACTAACATGGGATGCAAGAAACTCTTACTATCCATTCCATGCCTAGAAGTATCGGTACTGTTCTAACGGCACCAATACTCGAAACCCAGAATGGCCATTTTCACTTCAAAAATCACCCAAAAACCTCTTAAATCTCTCATATACATCATACCTTAAGCTTTTGAACTCACCCTTATAGTTCCAAACCAACTTGTGCCTGATTACTACTCCCAAACATACAAAATTTCACTAAAACACTTATATCTAAAAATCATACCATGTTAGCAACCAAGCTCTTATGCATTTCTAACACTCATAAACCTTTAATTAGCCTATTGGCAAGTCAAATATCACAACAAAACTTCAAAAACTACTCCATATCAAAATTTCATTTCAAAACTCATTTTATAATTTCATCTTTAATACCCTTATCTTGTTGTTTTTGTTAGGACCGTCGGTCTCACCAGTGATCCAAGTACGAAAAACTGAAATCGGGAGGAAAGGATGTGAATACTTACAACGGGTTCCTTGAAAAACATCAAGAACATCAGTGAATATTGATGGTGTAGATCGATTCAAATCAAAAGCCTCCACGAAATCACGTCTCGACCTCTACTCAGTTCACCCGATTGAGAGTAATATTTATTTTCCCCAAAACTCTTTTGAGAGAAAACGACTGAAGGGTTTGTGTGTGTGTTGCAAAACGGCTGCTAGACCTAACACACCCTTTTATATCCATTACCCTAACATCTTAGGTTTTTTAAAGTTGTTTTGAATTAATAGATAAAATATTATTTAATTAATTCAACTTAAATATACATTAAAGACTTATAATCAAAATTACAACCTTTAATGTTTACTTAAAATATTTATTTAATTATTCTGAATTATATATATATATATCAATTAAAAGAGTTGTAATATAAATTACATTCTTTTAATGATTACTTAATATATTCATGATAATTAAATTCATATGTATATCAAATATACATATCTTAACTTTAGATATATTTTAGTAACGTACAACAAATTGTATATCTTTGCTCATTTCAATCCTAAGGTGTGACCCTGTAGGTTCTTGTAACGTTAGTAGTAATTATTAGAACAATTCTAAAATTACATATAATGAGTGACATCTAGCAATATATCATTGTCACCTAAGTTACATGAAAATATGATTCGACATATCATCTTGGTGATTAACTCTTTTATGTATTGCATCCTTATTTCATTTATATCTAGAATAGGCACAAGTCTTGGAATAGTCACACTTGTATAGCCCATCTATATTTCTTGATATCTAGAGTAGACTTTAATTAACGAATAGTTTGTGATATCTCATATCAACTTATTCGAGCATGACCATGCGTTTCTAGTCTCACTCAATCAAGTGGCCTGTGATATATTTCCTATTATGTAGGAAGGACAAATCATATCTTAATCATACACACCCACTACATATATTAAGATATATTCAATAACAATCTTTATAGAGCAACCAATTATGGAGCTTGTTTAACTGCATCAAAACATACAACAATATATGTTGGGATAGTATTGATCTCAAGTCTGAGGATAATACATATAGTTATCACCATGAGCAATGTTATGACTGTCACATAATAATCCAAGACATGTGCTCATGGTGGGTCAATCCAATACATTGTTCTCTAACAATATAATCATGTATCAATTCTGACGTCTCTATGTCAATGACAACTCATTGTCATCAATCAATAACATGTTAGTCTTAAGCGTATTATTATTGTCCATGCCCATAATAATACTTGACTAGGGATCTTTTAATAATAACAATTATGTCATTACATGGACTTTATTATCTTCCAGTTTATGTTAAGCACATATATATAACTGAAAATAATAGCGGCAATGCCTTTATTCAATAAAATCGGTAAATAAAAGTATTATTACAATCATCATATGATTGGTATTTGGGCATACTCTAACAGTTTTAATCCTATATAATCTTTCCTTAAGCTTATATAACACTCTTACTCCCACTACCAAACCAAAAATTAAAGAAACCATCAAATTTGCATAAGATTACCTTTGCCAATGAGGTCCCCTGTAAGAAGAAAAAGAAAAAGAAAGAGTTACAACACTTCTCTCTTTTACCACATACTTATCCAATAATAAAGCAAGTAAAATATCATTCCCCTGCAAATTACCATTTTCCACTTGTTAACAATCCATATTTGTTATAATACCCAACACAAAAATTCCTCCATAAATCCTTGAATTTATCAAATTAATCTAATTCAACCACTGAGTTTAAAAGTTATTACAGTTTGGTCACTGACATAACGATTGGGATGTTACAAATTTCCCCCTTTAAGAAAATTCGCCCTCGAATTTTTCATTGCACAAAAAGGTGGGGATATTGTTTCCTCGTCTCTTATTCACACTCCTACGTAGCTTCTTCTACTTTATCGTTCCTCCAAAGAACCTTAACTAGTGGAATCGTCTTATTTCGCAACTGTTTATTTTCAAAAGCTATAATCTGAACTAGTTATTCCTCATATGACAAATCAGATTGAACTTCTATTTCATCTGGATTTATGATGTGTGCATGATCAAATCGATATCGTCGAAGCATAGACACATGGAAGACATTGTGGATATTTTCTATCTCTGGTGACAACGCTAACTGATATGCCACATGTCCAAGTTTTTTAAAACTTCATAAGGTCCAATGAACCTAGGACTCAGTTTTCCTTTATGCCCAAAACAAATTACTTTCTTCCAAGGTGATACTTTCAAAAACACCTTATCACCTTCTTGAAATTCAATTTCTTTTCTTTTCAAATCGGCATATGACTTTTGTCTGTCCTAGGCAACTTTCAAATTGTGTTGAATCACTTGAACCTTTTCTTTCACTTCCTTTATCAAATCTGGACCATGCACTTCCCGATCTCTTAATTCGTACCAATTGAATGGTATTCTGCACTTCCTTCCATATAATGCTTCATACGGTGCCATTTTGATGATGGATTGGTAACTGTTATTATAAGCAAATTCAACAAGCGGTAAATATGTTTCCCACAATCCAGCAAAATCAATCACACATGCTCTCAACATATCTTCCAGAATCTGAATTGTTTTCTCTGATTGACCATCAGTTTGAGGATGAAAAGTAGTGCTAAAATTCAATCGGGTACCCAAAGATCCTTGCAAAGACTTCCAAAATCTTGAAGTAAATATGGGATCTCTATAAGAAACTACTGAGATTGGAACACCATGCAGTCACATATCTCCTTGAAATACAATTCATCATATTTCTCCATAGAAAACTATTTTCGCACAGGGATGAAATGTGTAGACTTTGTAAGGCGATCCACAATTACCCAAATCAAATCCTTTTTATTCGGCGATAAAGGCAAACTCGTTACGAAATCCATCGTAATGTTTTCCCATTTCCACTGAGGAATTAAGATGGGTTGCAACAAACCCGAAGGCACCTGATGTTCAACTTTTACTTATTGACAATTTAGGCACTTTGATACAAATTTCGTAATATCTCTCTTCATGCATGGCCACAAAAAATGCTCTTTCAAATCTTGATACATCTTGTTTCCTCCTAGGTGAATCGTTAAAGAACTACAATGAGCTTCATAGAAAATATCTCGTTTCATCTCTAAATCATTAGGAACACACACTCGATTTTTAAAATATAAACACTCATTCAACTTAACCTCGAAGTCCTCGAGTCCACCTGTCTTCACTTGCTCGAACCAATTTAAACACTTATTATCTTTCTTTTGTAACTCCTTAATTCAATCTAACAATAATGGCTTCAACATTAACTCAACCATCAATGCACCATCTTTCTTTAGCATAATTCTACCATCCAAACTACGTAAAGCGGTAAAAGTCTTATGACTAAGAGCATCCGCTACAACGTTGGCTTTCCCGGGATAATAATCAATGATTGCATCATAATCTTTCAGCAACTCCATAAATCTTCTTTGCCTCAAATTTAACTCTTTTTGCGTCAACAAGTACTTCAAACTCTTATGATCGGTGAAGATGTAACAACTTTCACCATACAAATAATGCCTCAAATTTTCAATGCACAGCTGCTAACTCCAGATCATGCATCGGATAATTCTTTTCATGAGGCTTAAGTTGTCTTGAAGCATAAGAAACTACATTTCTATCTTGTATTAAGACACATACCAAACCATTATGGGAAGCGTCGCTAAAAATCGTGAAATCCTTGCTTGATTCAGGTTGCACCAACACCGGAGCTTCGGTCAGAACTTTCTTCAATGTTTTAAAGCTCTTATGGAAATCAAGAGTCCATTCAAAATGCACATCCTTTCTTAAAAATTTAGTTAAAGGCAAAGATATCATAGAAAAGTTTTTAATAAACCTTCGATAATAACCTGCTAAACCCAAGAAACTTCAAACTTCGGACACATTCTTCGGAATCTCCCATTCTAGCACAGTTTTAACTTTCTGATGATCTACCCGAATACCCTCTGCATAAACCACATGTCCAAGGAATGTCACTTTCGACAACCAAAACTCACACTTAGAGAACTTTGCATAAAGTTTGTCGACATTATTTTTCGCCCGAGCGGGGAAAAGTTTGTTACCGACTCGGGGGTTTTCTTTTTGAAAATATTTTGATAATGCGAGGAGTCGCCACCAATCATTTAAGTTGCGATTGGAACACCGTAAAAACTGGTTGATTTTAATAAAACATTTTATTTTCATAAAATACTGAGTTTTAGGGTCTGCAAAAATCTAAAAATCAAGTTCGAGAGTCAGTTACGCATGGGGAAGGATTAGCACCCCCACAAGTGTCCAAAAATTAGTACCTAGTTGGTTACCCTATATTTAAAATCAGAAATTCTGAGTTCGATCTTTATTTAATTTAGAAATCATTAATGATGCAGAGTTTGAAAAGGATATTCACTTATTGAGACCGATAGCATTCGCCCCCGAGCGTAAATGCGGGAGATCAGCTATTGTGTCTAATAACCGAACATTGCCTCGTTTTTAGAAAACATGATGTGGTTTTGAAAAGGATGTCGACTTATTAAGGAAATTACCAGTAGTCACCCCCTGATTAAAATAAAATCAACCAAAGTTTTATTCATCCTAATTAAACTAAAAGTAAATTAAGGTTTTTTTCTAACTTGAAGTGTCAAAATTATGAAAATTAAGGAACCTAGGGGCTCAAATCTAAAAGCGTAGACTCTAGTATTAATCCTATTTGATTTTAAATAATTATTGAATCGAATAACCGAGATGGTCCCTCGAGTGTTTACGCGAGAGCCGACTCGCATTATCCCCTAAATTAAAAACTAGTTTGAAATCTAAGCTAAAATGGAGGTTCTATTTAACCTATTTAATTATGTCCATATTAAAAGTCTAATCAAAGTTTGAGGGACTAAAAGGGCAAATGACTAAAATAACGAGTTCTAAAAGAATTAAAAGCTTTAAGACATAAATTAATAGTTTTTAAAGTTAAGGGACTAACTATAAATAACAAACGAAAGTAAGAAAGGAGACAATACATTAAAGGACAAACGTGACTCGCACAAATAAGGAAATATGAACAAAAAAGGGGAAATGAAATAAAATCAAAGGGAGACAATATTACATTTAAGAGGCTGATAGGGTATTTTTCAAAGGAAGAAACAAATTGAATCAGATAAGAGAAAGGAAAATGCATGCAATACCTGATTACGTAAAAGAAATAATACTTATATCTAGAAGGTATATAATATGGGAAAGTCACAATGTGAATGCTAATTACGTAAAATAAGCATTGCTTATATATATATATAAGGTATATAATATAGGAAAGATCACGGTATGAATGCCATAAAAAAAGGAATATATAAAAGGTATTTAGATACAAGTATATATGAAATGTAGAAAGATACATTATTTATACCCAATATAAATGAATATACTAAAATAATCAAAATATTATAAGTAAACAAATTAATGCAAAATAGATATAAAGATGGCAAACCCAAAATTAAATTATACGAGTAAATAATGAGTCTTATTATCCGCATATAGATAAGCAAAGATGATGATTAAAAAACAAAACATAATATACCCATTCAAAAATAAATGAAATAAAAAAATAAATCAAGGGACTAAAAATATAATTTTACAAAAAAAAATATAACATGCAAATAAAAGAAAAAATAACAGTTTCGATCCTACACGTGTTAGAAAAATGAGCTAAAGCTTGGGATTGGGTAGCTAATAACCCACAAATGCGTAACGTGCATATCAAAAAGGGAAATAACCAAATAAATACCCATTTAAAAGGATAAATACCCAACTAAACCCTTACCTAGGACTAAAACGCAAAACACAGAAACAACTAGGGGGACTTAAAACGTAATTAGCCTTTAATCTTACACTATATAACATACTTTCTTCCCTTTTTTTCATTTTAAACCTAAGAACTAAAAAAATTCAAACTCTCCTCTCAACTCACCCTCTCCTCCTCGACTGAGGACTCAACCAAAACCCAGCACCGCCGCCTCACTCGACACTCCAGCCACCACACACGCTGGTCGAAGACCCTAAATACCCCAAAAACTCTCCTATTTTTCCGATCTACACCCTTTACCTTAAACTTAAAGCTGAAAACCCCAAAATAAGACCCTAGACCACTCAAAAGGGACTCGATCCCTCAAAAAGTCCCTACTCCGGTGCGACCCCTCATTGTCTCATGTAACTTTGAAACTCTTCTCCATTTTTTTTTTCATTTTACTGGTTGGTTAGAGTCGAAATAAATTCATTTATTTTTTTATTTATTATTTCGAATATATATATTAGTGTTACTATGCTTGAAAAAAAAGAAGAAAAACAAGTTATATTTACCCTATTCGAACATGCAAGGCTTTGATTTTTAGAAAGATTATTGCAGTATTTTTTGGAAAAACCAACAGTATATGATATTCCTTAAATTCGAACAAAAGAAAAAAAAATTACTTTCTATATTAGAGGTGCACAGATCAGAGGAAAGAAATATGCTTTCGAACAATAAACAAAAAGTGAGTAATAGATAACCTTTGTTATTCTTTGAAGATGGAGTTACAGTGTGATTTTTCGGATCCCCTTACAGTTTATTTATTTGGGTTAAATACCCACTTTCACTGAAAAATAAAGATTCCCACTTCCTTGTCTTTTTTTTTGCAGGTGAAGTGGGTGTGTTTACAAGGGTGGTTGGGTGGTAGGTGAACGGTATTTGAAAAAATGGTGCTTACATCTGTCCCTCTTTGCTCATTGCTGTGAAACGAGAATGAAGCAAAGATAATAAAACACCATTTTTCATCTTGGTCTCTTCTTGTCACGCTGTGAACTTTTCATTGGGGAATGCCAATTCTTCTCCTTCTGTGAAATCTTCGAGTCCTTGATGCAAATGATGTCATCTTTGCTTCGTTCTCTTGGTTGAGTCTTCATCTTCAGTTCTTCAAGTCACAGGTTTTTTCTCATCGTGATCTTTCTTCCATAAATGTTGATCCCTCAACCGAGGTATTGTTGGTTCAACTCCATATGTGATGAATCAAGCAAGAATGACAATTTTGATGATGCTGATCCAACTCCGTATGTGAGAGATGTGTGAAATGAAAACGTCGATCCACCTCCTTCTATGATGGAATCGAACGAGATGTAGGTGCTGATCTACCTCCTTCTGTGATAGAATCAAGCTAAAAGTTGACGCTGATCCAACTCCTTCTGCGATGGATTTGAGCGAAAATAAAAATGTCGATCCACCTCATTCTGTGATGGAATCGAACGAGATGTCGGTGCTGATCTACCTCCTTCTGTGATAGAATTAAGCTAAAAGTTGACGCTGATCCAACTCCTTTTATGATGGATTTGAGCGAAAATAAAAATATCGATCCACTTCCTTCTATGATGGAATCGAACGAGATATTAGTGTTGATCTACCTCCTTCTGTGATAGAATCGATCTAAAAGTTGACGCTTATCCAACTCCTTCTGCGATGGATTTGAGCGAAAATAAAATGTCGATCCACCTTTTTCTGTGATGGAATCGAACGAGATGTTGGTGATGTTCTACCTCATTTTGTGATAGAATCAAGAAAAAGTTGAACAATCTCTTCATTATGAATTCTTTATTGGGAATGTTGATCGGTTTATCTTCTCTCTGAAGATTTTCAAACCTATAAAAGATTATCATGTGTCAGTAATAATTATGTTTGAAGTACCCGAAGGTATTGACCCAAAGGTTCTCGAATCTTTGTTGAGATCCACTTCTTTTAAAAATGAAAACGTGAATTGATTCTTTGCTGAAATATTCTACTTCAACTTGGAATTGGAAATGAAACCTCTCCTAACTTTGAAATTCCTGTCAAATATTCAACATCTTGATGAAAATGAATAAGAAACATGTTTTAAGAGAAGCTCTCTCAAGTGAGATAAATTTTGTTTATAGGAAAAAACTATCTTAAGCGAGACGAAGTTGGTTTTAAGAAAAACCATATCGAGTTAGATAAATTTTGCTTTAACAAAAACTGTCTCAAGGGAGACAAAACTTGTTTCAAGGGAAACAGATTCAAAGATTTTGTTTCAAGGGAAACTGTCTCAAGAGAACTAAAACTTTGTTTCAAGAGAAATTATCTAAAGGGAGACAAAATTTGTTTCAAGGGAAACTGTCTCAAGGGAGACAAAATGTGTTTCAAGGGAAACTGTCTTAAGGGAGAAAAAATTTGTTACAAGGGAAATTGTCTCAAGGGAGACAAAACTTTTGTTTTGAAGCAAACTATCTCAAGCGAGATAAAATCTTTTGCTTCGAGGGAAACTATCTCAAGCGATACAAAATCTTCTGTTTCGAGGGAAACTATCTCAAGCGAGACGAAATCTTCTGTTTCAAGCAAAATAATTCTTGTTTTAAGTGAAACTATCTTAAGCGAGATAAAATCTTCTATTTCGAGAGAAACCATCTCAAGTGAGATAAAATATTCTTTAAAAAAATCTTGAGTGAAATGAAAAGTCTTGTAAAAACTGTCTCAAGCGAGACAAATCTTAAGTCAAATGAAATGTCTTCTTTCAAGCGAGACAAAATTTGTTTTAAGAAAAACAATCTCAAGTGATATAAATCCTTCGTATTCAAAAAGACAATCTCAAGCGAAACAAAATTTTTTGGAAATGTTGAATCTGAAAATGATTGTTCCCTCTTATAGAGGATTTCTTGTTATCTTTTACTCTCATTTTTCCTGAAAGATCTGTAAAATGTAGTTGAATGCAACTATCCTGATAATGGATGTTTGATGTAAAGATGCAAATTCATGTGTGTGTAATGCATGTTTTTCTTGATTAATAGCAGTGAAAAGGTGCTCAAGCAATCTGTTCGTCTTCATTCTTCTTTCACACCAAGGTGTACAATCGCATTTCTTTGCAAACATATGCTTTCCTGGCTCGTTAACATTCAAATTCTTTACCCCAATTTTTGATTCTGAGCTTCTATGTTTGAGGGACCTCTGTCAATTTCTAGGTCAAACTCTCTAGAGATTGTCATGTTTGAAAATGTTTTCTTTCTTTTTATTTTCAAAATATGGAAAGTTCGTTTAAGAAAAACGTCATTCATTTAGGCTCACAATTGAAGAAAATCACAAAAATTGAGTTCAGTAAATATAAAGAGAATCAACAGCTCTTTTAATCTTTCAAAGTTATACCTCTTTGACAAGTGTCAAAATTGATGGGTTGGTTTCAGGTTAGCTCCTTAAAGTTTCTAAGGTTTCAGTCATCGAAATGTTATTTCTTTTTCGGTCCCTATGAACCTTACAACATGCCTCTATGCTTTGGCTTGACATTTTAATCAGATGCGGACAAAATGACGCAACTAGCATAATCAATCACTAGACATTCTAGAACATTTCTGTTTCGGTTCTCTGAAATTTCATTTGTTCAAGCTTCATAGACTTCGTTTAACAAAGGTAGTGCATGGACATCAGTCTAAACATAAAATTCATGCGTGCTTGTGTGAGGTTGACTATAACAAGTGTTCCTCGATTCCCCTAGTCCATTTTCATTGAAACTCGTTATTAAATCAATTTGATTTAATTTACCATTGCTTAGCTAGTTGAATTCAACTTTATTGTATATACCTTATAATCGCCCTCATTGGGCTAGCTGAAGGGTTCGTCTCATCACAAGATCTTTGACTTGACAATTACAGTGGAGCAAACACCAAACTGTCGAGTATCCGAATAATGTCATGGTTCGAATGCAATCTATTCATAAAGCCAGGGCTTTTGAGTTGCCTCTATAACCAATTGTTTTAGCGGATTAGCTCAGCTTTATTGTATAATATATAGTAATAATTTATTAGCCTTTCAAACATTCAGATTTAGAATTTCTTAAGCTCATCGAGAAGAACTTGTTATAGTCTAGGTGTCTTTGATAGTCAGGAAATTTCACATTTAGAGTTCAGTTCCCAAACAACTGGCTTAAACTAAATTCATTTACTCCACCATTCAATTTATGAAGATTAGTATCATCACTGAACGTCTTCAACAGAAGTGTAGTCTAGGCAGTTTTGCAATGTCATACACAAGAGATGCCCCATGTTGTCTGCTCCTATTCATACCTGAATGCCAAGTCTTTTAATAATTTCCTCATGAGAGAAGGCTAAAGTGGTACCTGCAAGAGAAGGGTATGGGGTTCAAATGTATCATTTGTGGTAAGGTCAAGGGTCCTTGTTTTATAACTCTGATTCTTAAAAGAGCTTTTAATCAAGCGGTGAGTCTGCAAATTGCTCATTGCACGTAACCTCAGAAGGTAGCATTTTACTTAAAATGTTCGATTGTCAATTGACTTACATACTTTTTAACGAAAAGAGAAAGAAAAAAAATTCAAACAAGACAATATGTGAGTGCATCAAAAGTTCGTAGTGGTTGCAATGATGTTTTCTCAGTTTGCATCAGAATGCCTTATCATCCTTCGAACGTCCATGCCCCAGAATCGATTAAATTTTGAACCCTGCACTTCAATGCCCTACTGTTCTCAGTGAAGTGCCTTGATCTTCAGAGGGTGATAGCGTCATGTCCATAACTTTCAATTCTTTTTTAGGAACGAATGGGGTGACTTCATCTCACCTCAAAACCTTTATCACAATATTCTCTACGAATTACTCTCGGGATCAGTGACTAATGCAAATATTGGAATGCAATATATACCATGTAATGCACAATGTGTGTATACTAATGAAAAAGATGTACATGCAAATGCAAAGATGCAAAAATGGGAGTGCAAAATGCGAGATGCAAATGCAATAAGGAATTGATCCCAAAATAACTGTTCCTAGAATAATTCTCTAAAAACTGACAATGTCTCGGTACACTGGGGCAGTGAAGATCTGGTCCATCTGTAAGTCGCCTAGCTTCTGCGAGCATCATGGTTCTGCATCGTCTTCAAAACTTATACTTCATCTTCTACCCTCAGAAATCTTTCGAGCTAGTTTGAGATCTTCAACTATTGGCTTCAGTGTTGAATCCTCTCAAGTCCAACTTGTTACCTCAGCAGGTAAATATTTGGATCGTCTCCTTCGTAGATAGACTCTCTCTAGCTCCTGCTTCCTCTCCTACTTCCAGAAATCCTTTGAGTTGGTTCGTGATCTTTAACAGTTGTCTTTAGCGTCGAATCATCTTGAGTCCAACTTGTTACCTCAGTAGGCAGGTGTCTGGCTCGTCTTCTTGGTAGGTAGATTCCTTCTAGCTACTCGATCTACATGGAGCATCTTCGAACTCCTATTGATCCCAGAGAAAGGCATTGATGTGGCATTATTTTTCAAGAACCTTCTAAATCATCAGTTATTTAAGGATCAATACCTTTGAATGATATGTCATGTTCATACAAAAATGCAATAAAAGCAGACAAAAGGAAACCAATGTTAGTAGAAACAAAACAAAAAAGAATCAAGTTAATTGAAAAGATTAGTCCAGAAATGTAATCTTAGCAAAAATAAATAAATATGACTCAAAGTTGAGACTGAAAAAAAGAATACAAAGAAAATTAATAATCCTAATCGCATGCGTTCTAGTTCTCTTAGGTTGTCCCCATGGCTCAAGCGGGGTAGGCTTACTAAATTCTCTATATGAGGTCGGGTTCTAGCAAAGGTTATCAAGCCATCTTTCCAACCTGCTAAGGTTGCCTCTGATTCTGGCCCATTACAGACTTGCGAATCGAGTTTAGCTCAGGGGATCACACCACTAAAAGCGTATCTTGGATCTGATAACCGGATAGGCAACTTAGGGTGCTTTCCAGAGATACTTTATCAGACCCACACAAGAAAGCTCAATGCTTCTCGTGAGGTGTGACATTTCTCTCTACTTAGGTAAACTGGGTTTGAGCTCGGGTTTAGAGCTATGATATGAAACAATCCTAAATATTCATAGAATTGTAAGCATTAATCAGAGAGAAAATCTTTTTTCTTTTTGAAATAACATAATGAACCGTAAATTAAACAAATCGAACTCGTAATTTCCATATAATAAATATAGGGTAACCAACTCGTGGCTCGACTATCAAGCTGTCGACACTGTTTTTTGCCCGGGCGGGGAAAAGAATGATATCGACTCGGGGGTTTTCTTTTTGAAAATATTTTGAGAATGCGAGGAGTCGCCACCAATCATTTAAGGTGCGATTGGAACACCGTAAAAACCGGGTGATTTTAATAAAACATTTTATTTTAATAAAATATAGAGTTTTAGGGACTGTGAAAATCCAAAAAAAAAGTTCGGGAGTCAGTTACGCGTGGGGAAGGATTAACAACCCCACAAGAACCCAAAAATTGGTACCTAGTTGGTTACCATATATTTAAAATCGGAAATTATGAGCTCGATCTTTATTTAATTTAGAAATCATTAATGATGCAGAGTTTGAAAAGGATATTCGCTTATTGAAACCGATAGCATTCGCCCCCGAGCGTAAATGCAGGAGATCAGTTGTTGTGTCTAATAACCGAACATTGCCTCGTTTTTAGATAACATGATGTGGTTTTGAAAAGGATGTCGACTTATTTAGGGAATTACCAGAAGTCACACGTTGAGCACGATCGCGGGAGATATACTATTAATTCCTTAAATAAATGAACAGTGCCTTAGAGTTAAAATAAAATACAATCAACCAAAGTTTTATTCATCCTAATTAAACTAAAAGTAAATTAAGGTTTTTTCTAACTTGAAGTGTCAAATTATGAAAATTAAGGAACCTAGGGGCTCAAATCTAAAAGCGTAGGCTCTAGTATTAATCCTATTTGATTTTAAATAATTATTGAATCGAATAACCGAGATGGTCCCTCGAGCGTTTACGCGAGAGCCAACTCGCATTATCCCCTTAATTAAAGACTAGTTTGAAATCTAAGCTAAAATGGAGGTTCTATTTAACCTATTTAATTATGTACATATTAAAAGTCTAATCGAAGTTTGAGGGCCTAAAAGGGCAAATGACTAAAATATCGAGTTCTAAAAGAATTAAAAGCTTTAAGACAAATTAATAATTTTTAAAGTTAAGGGACTAACTATAAATAACAAACGAAAGTAAGAAAGGAAACAATACATTAAAGGAGAAACGTGGCTCGCACAAATAAGGAAATATGAACAAAAAAGGGGAAATGAAATAAAATCAAAGGGAGACAAAATATTACATTTAAGAGAATGATAGGGTATTTTTCAAAGGAAGAAACAAATTGAAACAGATAAGAGAAAGGAAAATGCATGCAATACCAAATTACGTAAAAGAAATAATACTTATATCTAGAAGGTATATAATATGGGAAAGTCACAATATGAATGCTAATTACGTAAAATAAGCATTGCTTATATATATATAAGGTATATAATATAGGAAAGATCACGGTATGAATGCCATAAAAAAAGGAAAATATAAAAGGTATTTAGATACAAGTATATATGAAATGTAGAAAGATACATTATTCATAACCAATATAAAGGAATATACTAAAATAATCAAAATATTATAAGTAAACAAATTAATGCAAAATAGATATAAAGATGGCAAACCCAAAAATAAATTATACGAGTAAATAATGAGTCTTATTATCCGCATATAGATAAGCAAAGATGATGATTAAAAAACAAAACATAATATACCCATTCAAAAATAAATCAAGGGACTAAAATATAATTTTACCAAAAAAATATAACATGCAAATAAAAGAAAAAATAACAGTTTTGGTCCTACACGTGTCAGAAAAAATGCGCTAAAGCTAGGTATTGGGTAGATAATAACCCACAAATGCGTAACGTGCATATCAAAAAGGGAAATAACCAAATCAATACCCATTTAAAAGGATAAATACCCAACTAAACCCTTACCTAGGACTAAAACGCAAAACACATAAACAACTAGGGGGACTTAAAACGTAATTAGCCCTTAAACTTACACTATATAACATGTTTTCTTCCCTTTTTTTCATTTTAAACCTAAGAACTAAAAAAATTCAAACTCTCCTCTCAACTCACCCTCTCATCCTCGACTGCGGACTCAACCAAAACCCAACACCGCCGCCTCACTCGACACTCTGGCCACCACACACGGTGGACGAAGACCCTAAATACCCCAAAAACTCTCATGTCTTTCCGATCTACACCGTTTACCTAAGACTCGAACCTGAAAACCCCAAAATAAGACCCTAGACCGCTCAAAAGCGACTCGATCCCTCAAAAAGTCCCTACTCTGGCGCGACCCCTCATTCTCTCATGTAACTTTGAAACTCTTCTTCATTTATTTTTTGTCATTATGTTGGTTGGTTAGAGTCGAAATAAATTCATTTATTTTTTTATTTATTATTTCGAATATATATATTAGTGTTACTATGCTTGAAAAAAAAAGAAAAACAAGTTATATTTACCCCATTCAAACATGCAAGGCTTTGATTTTTAGAAAGATTATTGCAGTATTTTTTGGAAAAAACAACAGTATATGATATACTTTAAATTCGAACAAAAGAACAAAAATTACTTGCTATATTAGTGGTGCACAGATCAGAGGAAAGAAATATGCTTTCGAACAATAAACAAAAAGTTAGTAATAGATAACCTTTGTTATTCTTTGAAGATGAAGTTACAATGTGATTTTTCGGATCCCCTTACAGTTTATTTTCTTGTGTTAAATACCCATTTTCACTGAAAAAGAAAGATTCCCACTTCCTTGTCTTTTTTTTTGCAGGTGAAATGGGTGTGATTTACAAGGGTGGTTGGGTGGTAGGTGAACGATATTTGAAAAAATGGCGCAGGAAATATGGGGTTTGAAAAATGGTGCTTACAAAGTTTCTTGTCTCATAATGTTTGGAGAACCACACGAAAATGGGTATCATGATCATCCCTTGACTTAGAATATACCAAGATGTCGTCAATAAAAACAAGCACGAACTGATCAAGATACAATTGAAAAACTCTATTCATTAAGTCCATGAACGCTGTAGGTGCATTAGTTAGACCGAATGGAATTACTACAAATTCATAATAACCATACCGAGTCCTAAATTCCATTTTTGGAACATCTTTTTCTTGAATCCTCAGTTGGTGATACCCTGAACATAAATTGATCTTTGAAAACACGGTTGTTCCCTTAAGTTGATCAAATAAATCATCGATCCTTGGAAGGGGATACTTGTTCTTTATGGTCACCTTGTTAAGCTGACGATAATCTATACAAAGGCACATCAAACCATCTTTTTTCTTTATGAATAACACTGGAGAACCCCAAGGTGACACACTAGGTCTAATGAATCCTTTATCTAAAAGCTCCTGCAACTGAGCCTTTAACTCTTTTAATTCTTTTGGGGTCATCCTGTAAGGAGCCATCGAAATTGGTGCTAATTCAGACATCTTCAATCTGAAACTCAACCTCCCTATCTGGAGGTAACCCAGGCAAATCATCCGGGAATACTTCTGGAAACTCTCTTACCGTCGGAATATCTTCAAGCTTCCTTCCTTTAACTCTTGTATCAATTACATTAGCAATGTACGCTTGATATCCTTACAGCATTAACTTCCGAGCCGACATCAACAATATCACATTAGTTAAAGGATGGATTTCTTCGCTAACCACACTAACTTCCAATCCCTCAAAACTTGTTAACTGAACTCGCTTAAGTCGGTAATCCACGTTGGCACAATAATGATAAAGCCAATCCATCCCAAGAATAACCTCAAATTCATCAAAGGGTAATTCCATTATATTATCAGGGAATTCAATTACCAGAATCCTTATGAGACACCCTTTACAGACTTGTCTCACCCGAGTACTATTTCCTAATGGATTTGTCACAATCATCTCACTATGAATAGGCTCTAACGGAAGGCTCAAATCTTTAACTAGTTTACTACTGACATAGGAATAATTTGATCCTGGATCAATCAAAACTAAAATAAATTTACCAGCTATATGAAAAGTACCTGCAATGATTTCCAGATCATCACAATCTTCACTGGTCTTCAGGTTGTACACCCGAGCGGTAGAGTGTACTTCAGGCTGAGCAGTCGACTCAGATTGATTTTTTCCTCTACCTTTACCTTTCATTGGTGTAGCTGTGGATCTCTCTATTTGGGCAGGATCTCCCGTCATCATTGGGCAATCTCGAATAAAATGCCCTGTCTCTCAACATTTAAAGCAAGCTCTGAAGATCCTTCTGCAAACTCCACTATCGTTCTTCCCACAGTGCTGATATTGCTTCGGTTTGTCCACTCCTAATTCCACAAAAAAAATTTGTATTGCTCTTTCCAGATTTGATCCTCTACCTAAGGATGTTACAGATTCTGTTTTGGTATGAGGTCGAGAACTCAAACCTCTACTCTTCTTTGATTGAGAAGAACCAGACGAAGCACCCAATCTCTTATTCCATTATGTCCTTTACTCCACAAATCTTTCATTCTGAGCTCGCTCCAAAGCTTTAGCTCGGTTCACTACCTCTTGGAAGGAAGAGAGATTCAGTGTCAATAATAATTCTTTTAGTCGAGGTCGTAACCCTTCCACAAACCAGCCATAGGAGTCATTCTCTATAGGAACTAACTCGGCAACAAATCAACTTAATTTATTGAATTCACACTCAAACTCATACACCGTGCGATTCCCTTAATTTAGATTCATAAATTCTTGCTTCATATGTCTGATAAACTAATCCCCTATGTATTTGTTCTTAAACTCCTCTAGGAAGAAGGGCCAAGTCATCTGATCTCTTGAAGCTCTCATCGTCACATTTGACCACCAAATTCTAGCTTGACCTCTTAATAACGAAACTGCACCATCCAATTTTTCCATTTCATAACAATGAAGATTCTCAAGCATAACTTTAAAATCATTAAGCCACATATCAGTGGGAACCAAACCTTCTTCAACTTCTCCCCTAAATTCATGTGATCCTAAACTTCTCAGCTCTTTAGGGACATTCATCTTAGGGGTTGAGGAGACAGACGGTTGGAAACACGTCAGGATCGAGTCCAACATCTGAAAGAAAGTCCCCTGATCTTTCAAAGGCACTCTAGGTTGTACCTACTCCTCACCCTGCCTGCTAGGAGCAGGTGAGTTACTACTCTCTTCTATCCTATCTCCCGCATCACTTCGGGAGTCTTCAAAGTTCGACATCTATTAAGATCAATTTACTATAGGTATTAGCAAGGATAACATATTGATCCATTCTCAGAT
Source organism: Hibiscus syriacus (assembly GCF_006381635.1). Taxonomy (NCBI): domain Eukaryota; kingdom Viridiplantae; phylum Streptophyta; class Magnoliopsida; order Malvales; family Malvaceae; genus Hibiscus; species Hibiscus syriacus. Next base: position 2,739,200 of record NW_024063145.1, on the reverse strand, counting down.
CAGAAAGTCTTTATTAAAAAATGGCATGTACTATTTTTAAAACCAAAATCTACTTTAATTCAAACTTAAAACCACTTAAACCATAGCTCTGGTACCATTAAATGTAACACCCCTAACCCATATCGATCCGGATACGAATCTGATGTGTCACATTTGACTTTTCAAAATATATACAATTCACAATTAAGAACAAAATTTAAGTTTTGTATCAAAAATAAAATAGCATAAACCTCTTTTAAAAGATAACCATGTAACATATATTTATTCATAAAAGCCTTAATAATTTACATAAATACCAAAAGGTAGGAGTTTACAAAATTGATCAGAGCATTTGCAAAAAAAAACACTTAATATATGCCAACAATTGCCATATTACAAAACATCTACATTTAATTTGTTCTGATCTGATCTTCAAAAGTGTATGTTATCCACGTTAACTTCACTCTTCTGCTTTCTTCAAACTTACGCGTGAGAAACATCACACGCTAAGTCGATGACTTAGTGAGGCAATATGAATAGTGCTAACTTAGTAAACAAAATCTTATATGTTTTATTCGAAAATTTATAAAAATAACTTTCATTATTTTTTATATCAAAATTATACTTATGAGTAGTTTCCCTTTGTATGTCTTTGCTCCAAATGCCCAAGGTATACTACTGAGAACTCTAGGTATTTGAGTACTATGAGGTTGTGTTGTGCACTAATGTTGTCACCACAGCTCGTAATTTACACCAAAGTGCCACATAATTATCCCGAATGACCACATAAGTTTGCACCAAAGTTCCACATAGGCTTGCACCGAAGTGCCATATATTTATCCCGAAGAACCACATAAAACCCTCGACTCTTGGCATGCCAACTATACCTATAATCCTCATACATATACTTTAGGCTATTACTCACACAATTATGTTCAATCATTATTCGAAGTATTCACGTAGTTTCTTTCTCATAGAGTTTGTTCACATTGACTTATTCAAAATTCACATTTCCATAATTGTATGATCATAAAACATAACTTGCATAATATAACTTGAATAAAATATTAAAATATAACATAAATAAATTATAACATTTTCGATCGAAAACACTGAGGTTGGCTTATCGCAAGCCTTCATAAATTTTGTTGAAAAACCGAGAAGTTACACTCAGCTTTGCCTCACTGAAGTCTAATTCAAATCTTTAACCCTTTCGAATCGATAATATATATGCCGAGCTGAACGGAAGTCGAATACGTTCAATCACTACATAAAATAATCGAAAATCAATATCGTTGTTCAACTTCATTATTTCGAATCAGACTAACTTGGGTTGCAAGAAACTCTTATTATCCATTCCATGCCTAAAAGTATCGGTAATATCCCACCAGTACTGATACTTCTCTTCAAGGGTATCGATACCTCCTCAAGGTACCGATACCAATCTAGCATTCGATGTTTGCATGGTATAGATACCATCCTTCGGTATCGATATTAACCTTACAGTATCGATACCTCTTCAACAGGTATCGATACTACCCTTTATACTTTCACAGATTTTTCTTTTAAAGTATCGGTACTGTTTTAATGGTACCGATACTCGAAACCCATAATGGTCATTTTCACTTCGAAAATCACCCAAAACCTCCTAAATCTCTCACATACATCATACCTTAATCTTTTGAACTCACCCTTATACTTCCAAACCAACTTGTACCCAATTACTACTCTCAAACATACAAAATTTCACTAAAACACTTATATCTAAAAACCATACCATGATATCAACCAAGCTCTTATGCATTTCTAACACTCCTAAACCTTTAATTAGCCTATTGACAAGTCAAATATCATAACAAAACTTCAAAAACTACTCCATATCAAAATTTCATTTCAAAACCCATTTTATAATTTTATCTCTAATACCATCATCTTGTTGTTTTAATCCTATATAAGCTTTCTTTAAGTTTATATAACACTCCTACTTCCACTACCAAACCAAAAATTAAAGAAACCATCAAATTTGCATAAGCTTACCCTTGCCAATGAGGTATACGGTAAGAATAAGAAGAGAAAGAAAGAGTTCCAACACTTCTCTCTTTTACCACATACTTATCCAATAATAAAGCAAGTGAAATATCATTCCCCTATAAATTACCATTTTGCCCTTATTAACAATCCATATTTGTTACAATACCCAACACAAAAATTCCTCCATAAATCCTTGAATTTATCAAATTAATCTAATTCAACTACTGAGTTTAAAAGTTCTTATCGTTTGGTCACTGACCCGAAGATTGGGATGTTACAGAGATCCTCCAACACATAAGCATTGACATACCTCATATAACGTCGAGATGTGGACATCCTCCTTATTATCCTTTATGTGAGATGTTATCCTATATGAGAGAGTCATCATCTACATGATATGTTATCCTCTGCGAGAAAAGCCATCCTCTATGTGAAATCTTATCTTCCACGAGAGAAACCATCCTCCACATGAAACATCACTCTCTGCAAGATTCTTTACCCTCCGAGTGAGCTTATGCCTCTAAAGATGCATTTCGAAGTTATTTTCCAATGAAGTCGTAACTCCTCTGCCAAACAATGACTATTATCATCCGCTTCCACAAGCGTTGAGATCTCCTACCCCTTTATTAGCGTAAAGATGTCTTCACTCATTGTCTAGACTTCTATAGAATATTTTGAATTGCCTCCATGGTCAAGAGAATCAAGATTCCTCCACTTCAATTGTAGGAAATTTCCACTTCGATTATACGATGTTAAGATGTATCTTTTACCGTCTCACTCAAGGGTATTATCCTCCATTTGAGCATGAGCATCGAGATGCCTTTACTAATACAAAGATAATTTCGTTTATCAATAGGATTGTTCTAAAATGGGTAGTGAGTCTCCTCTATCTTGAGAATAAGAGTTTTGAGATGCCTATGCTATTAAATAAAATTGAAAGATGACAGTTATATTTTTAACCATAAGTCTTGGATTAAGCTACTTTATGGAATTCCCTCGATCAAAGGGAGACAAGTGTTTTACCTTTAGAAATAGTATCTCCACCCACGATTCATTAGGAGTATCATACTCATCGGATGGCTATAAGCCCACGATTAGACGTTTGATAATCCCATACGATTTATCAAAGTCAAACTTGCTCCAACAGTTGTAACCATCTTGTTTAAGTTAACCTATAGATAGTCATTGCCTTTATAAGTCTGACACCAACCGCCCCATAGACGGGGTATTTATACCTCGAGCAAAGGTTGAAAGATGAATCACTCCACCTTTTCTACTTCTGCACTCCCATATTCCCCTTATGCTTTTATCTCTCTCAATGATAAATATCGACCAATGGTTTTTATCTCACCGACTGTGACTCTTTGTCCAAATTAGAAAAGGTGAACTGCGAACGATAGATGAGATCAAATTATTCCCATCAACAGACATGAAGACAAAGACAATGGTCAGATGTTTAATAATCACTATTTGAAATTATAAATTTATTTCAATAAAAAGATAAAATATAGTGGCAAGATTGATATACCAAAATTATAAGAAATATAACTTTAAATATTTTGATTACATTTCTAATGAATTAAGAAACCCTTGCAAAGATTAACTTTTAGTTATAGTATGAAAAAAACCTGAAAATGGATTATGAAAAAAAAATGACATAAATTATTATTAAATGATTAATACTATTCAATATTTTCATAAAAATATTTATTAAATAATTTATAAAGAATAATATTTTTTATATTAATATAATAATTAATTAATATATTAATTATTAATATATTTAAAATATACTTATTAGTAAATTTATTAAAAAATATTTTAATAATAATATTTATTAAATTAATCTAATATTTTAAAAATAATAATATTTATTATATTTGATATTTATAATAAATAATTTTATAAAAATAAAATATTTCCGGAAACTATTTCTATAATTTTATTATATTTTAAAATAATTTGATATTTTATAAATATTGATTTTTTTTAAAAAAAAATCATCCTTTAGATTTTATAAAACGATTTTAAAATTTTAATATGGATTATTATCATATGATACATTTTCAGTACGTGGCATTTCTTTTTTATAACTTGAACCATTGATGAAACAACATAATAAATATAGACACCCGTTTTTGTCCGAATTTATATTATCATTATTATTATTATTGTTACTATTATTAAATGGTTGTCTCTTGTTCCCATATGTAATGGGGTAAGGGGGAGGTAAGATAGTAGGCTGCCTCCAACACTAGGTTGAGAGCAGCTTCCGTAGGAGACCTCCGAATTATGAAATGCCCTCCATAGGACTCGATCTCATATTGTTACTATTATTAATATTATTATTATTACAATTACTATTAGCCCAATTACAACAGTTAACCTAAAGCCCAACTTTAGCCCAGCTTACAAGCATCAACAGCCTTGCAGATAATAAGACCTAAATTTGGATCCGAGAAGTAGGCCCAACCTAGTTGAATTAGGGTTGTGAAATCCTAAAAGCCATCAGTTAAAGCCATCATCAACTCCAATTAGTCTCTGTGTCAACGATAAGATCTTATCCTCACCAACAACTCGGGCCATTTCAACCGAATTCATCAAGTCACATGCGTCAAAGTCAAGCAAAATTAATGATTTCACCTAACCCATCAACGTCATACCAAAAACAAAGAAAATGTAGATACATCCAAGGAGATTCGGTGAAGATTTCAACAATAAAATCGGGGGGTCTCGAACGAACGGGAGGAAAAAAAAGAAAAACGGAGAGGGAGTTCTTTCCGTGATATTCGAATCAAGCAGTGTAAAAAAGAGTTCCCATTCCCATATTTTTTAAAAAAATCAAATTCATAAGCAGTGTACTCAAGTGAGATTCCCATATACAAAAGAAATCAATAGAGAAAGCATTAATAATTTTGGTAAGGAATTTTTTTAGTTTTATTTGTTTTCAAATTTCAGTATATGCTGAGTGTGTGTGTGATTCATTTCGAGGCTAATAAAAAAGAGAATGCAAAACAAGATTTTAGTTCCAATGCACCAACATTGAAGCAGATTATTTTCGTAACAATCAAGCATAAAAAAAATTATTAAACTCAGCCACCATTCGGGTACCCAAAAAAACAGAAGCATCATAAAACCAACGGAAATCATCAATAAAGTTCACTCGCTTTCGGGAATAAACGAATAGGGATAGTCACGAAAAAGGGTAAGTTATCAAAGGTATAAACTCTTAATATTTCATTGTCAACATTTTTATTTCAAGCCAAAACAGAAATAAGAGTGAGGAAGTTGTTAGCTTTTACCTTAGAGAATCTTGAGTCCTCACCGGAGTTATAGCCTTACCGAAACCGAAACTAAGGGCTTTTTTTCAGTTAGGAGTTTGCATGGTGGTCTTAAGGTTAATTTTGGGAGAAGGAATAGAAAGGGGAGGCTTTGATTTTGTTTAGATCGGGGTTTAGGTTCAATCGACTTACAGCGATGGTGGCCTCGATCTGCTGTGGGAGAGGAAAGAAGCTATGGTTATAGTATAGTTTACCTGGTTGACACAGGAGGAGCGCTCGTTGAGTTGCAGGTGACCCTCGTCTCGCGAGGAAGAAGAGAGGCAGGATGAGAGAAAGAGGATGAGAGTACGGCTGCTGAGTAACTAGGGGGCTAGAGTCCAAATTTTTCACCTAAAATAATATATATATTCATCAAAATGGCATTGTTTCATTATATGTTAACCCGTGTTTTGGCAAAGGGAAGGGTAAATTCTTTGGTTAATCATTTGAGCTTCGAATTATTCAATTTGGGTCCTTAAGTTTTTTAGTTTCTGATTGTAGCTCCTAAATTTCATGCGTATTTCATTTCATTCCCTAATTGTAGGTTTATATGTTTATAATTTATCTCGGTATTTTGTACGTATTTAATTTTAGTCCCGAACACTAATATTTTCTTTCATTTACACATTAGAGCTCCAAGTTTTCACATGTTTTATTTTAGTCTCTGTTTTTAGTCTAAGTTAATTTATTTTTGTATTTTTAATATTTGGTTTGTTATTTTGAAAATTTTCCATTTCAATCCAATACATGTTTAGGAATTTATTTTTAATTTCAATATTAGTAATTATGTTAATTTATTTTAGTCCATAGATTAGATTGTAAATATTTTAGTCATAATTTAGAGTTTTTTAGATTAATTCTTTAAATTTAGTTTTAGTTTAATCTAGTCATTTGTGTCTCTATTTACATACTTGTACATGTGTGCAACATCATTGGTATATTATGGTTTAAATGTTTTATGTGGAATAAATGTAAATTATATTAAATTATTATTTACTCATATATTAACTTGGATTGTTCAATTTTTATTCTTTTGTTTTAGTCCCTTAATTATTTAGTTTGTTAATATTTGTTACTTCATGTTGTAAATTGGTATTTAAGTGTCGTGTTAACATCTATATTAATCTTAATGTATATAAAACATTAATTTGAATTTACTTGATTTTTTTTCTAAGTATGTAAAGTAGTTTTAATTATATTTATTTAATTAGTTTATCTATCATAAAAGCTTTAATGTTATTTAATTTATATTATAAATCGGTTTATTTGTTATTCATTATACTTTCAAAATCTTATGTGTTCATATGTATATATATTTTACTATTCTAACTTTTAGCAAACATTATTTTATTGGTTTTAATGTTTTATGTTATTAATATGTATGTTAATATGTGTACATGCTATGATTTAAAGGTTTTGTGTGATAATTGTGTTTCTTGTATGAGTATTGTTTATTTCAAATTATGTATATATGTATGCATATTATGTTACTTTCTAACTTTACATATTCATGTGTATATTTGTTGGTTATTATAAAATGCTTATTTATTAATTAAATTCAAATATATTTTCTTTTATTAATTAAATGTGAATGTTTCAATGCATTTTTATTAATTCATTTTATTGCAAACGTCAATATTCATTTTTATATGTGTTAGTCGAAGATAGAATATTTCTTTATGAATGAGAAATAGCTTTCCCGACAAAGGATTGCTAATGTCGAGATTTCTTTTCATATTAAAGAATTTTCTCTTTAAATTAATAATTCAAAAAAAATTAATTTCAATAAATGGATCATAATTTAACTTGATATTTGAATAAGGATTTCTACCATTACGACAACGTGTAAGTGACACAGTACCAATTTTGGGCGCTGTGGGGGTGCTAATCTTTCCCCAAACGTAACCAACTACCGAACCCGTTTTAATAGAATTTTTGGTAAACGCCGACCAACTTCTGTCTTAAAAAAATGGTTTTTTTTCTTAAAATTATTTTTAAAAGACGTTTTTTAGGTATTCGACCTACCTAACCCAAAGGTCGATGGCGACTCTTTCCAATTTAATCCAAATTAATTCAAAATCAACCATTTTCCAAAATTAAAACTCATAACTATTTTAAAACAATAAACGATTGTTCAACCGAAAAACGGTTACGACAGCTTGGAGACTCCGCTGGGGATTTTTTTTAGAGAGTCAAGCTGCAAGTCGTTTATACATTGTCGTTGTGATGGAAATTATGAGTTCAAATTTTAAGTTAACTTATGATTCATCTATTGAAGTTTTTAATTGCTTTATTTTATTATTATCATACTAACATTTGAATTTTTGCTTTCAGATCTGTCCAAGTTTTTGTCGAGTGGTTTCGTTTTCCTTTTGAGTCAAAGGCCTGAATGTTCCTCCTCACAAACATCACCGGTATTTGCATACCATAAGCTCACTTACGAGCTTTGTCCCTTTTAAGTTGAGATGAAAGCTTAACCTACGTGAGATAATTTATTTCTCCGCACGGGTTTTAGCAAGTAATCTTTAGGGTTCATATACCTTATATCTACGTGAGATAAATTATTTTTCCGCATGGACATAAGGGAATATATCCTCTCGAATTGAACTCGATCCGTACGAGCCTGTAATGGGCCAGGATTGAGGGTTTGGTAGCCCAAGGGGGCACCAACATTAAGGACAATTCGAGTACCTTTTTCCCGTTAGAGCCAAAATCATGCATATATTGAACCTTAGAATTGTTACCCTAGGTATAGACATACCGAACCTCTGACCGTCAGTAGGTACCCAAATTAAGTATACACAAAAGAGAAGCGTTTCAGAATCTTTCTTTTTGCTTTAAATTTTCTTTTCAAATAAAAGCATGCGAACTAGATATCATGTGGTTATGATCATTTAATTGAAAATAATCATTTTTGGGGTAAAAAGCATGTTCGGGCATGATTATTATCTATTTAAAGCATGCTCGGATAGATATCATGATTGGATAGGTGTTATATTTATTTGTAGATGGCATCTTTTAATTCTATTGATTATCTTGCTAGTACTAGTTCATTTTTTTCCTCTTTTGTTTGTAATCCTAACTTATTTTGTTTGCTTGTATTTGCATATTTTCATCTTTGCATAATCATCATGAATAAAAGAAAGGTGTTGATTAAACCAAGTAGTCATCAGATTAGAAGAGCGATCATTGAAATGGAAAAGAATTTTCATAACAAGGAAGAATCTAATCCAACGGTTCGAGCTTAATCTAAAAAAACGTAAAGGGCAAAATGATAATTTTTCTGGGATTTCATATCACAAATGCTCATAAATGCCAATCTCAAGCAAGAATGATCTACAAGAGCTGATAGAGATTTGGGATATTTAGAGAATAGTTACTAAGGAGAAATTTCATAAGAAATATGGTGACATGGTTTATCTCTATCGCAACCGTCTTTCGGTTGGGCCCCGGAATTGGGCTTCGACTTGAAAAATGTGGATTGAAGTCGCCACCTATCATTTATTTAAAACAAATGGGTTGATCGGATACCCTATTTCTTACCTGATCTGCGTCTTACCAGAAATATGTCGGGCTCGAGAGTCGGTTACGGTCAATGAAGTATTAGCACCCTTGAACCGCCCTTTCGGTACTACGTAATTTCCAGTTGTCTTAATTAAGAAAATTGTAATTTTAAATTAAAAGGTAAAATTTGATCATGAATTACTTACCTCTGATTAATTGACGAAAATACCCTTAAAAAGTCATAAGATGTGTTAGAGGGAAAAAATGAATAAATGAAAAAATGAAGAATAAAATAAGTAAAAAAATAAAATAAAAAAAATAAATAAATAAATAAATAAATATATAATATATATATATATATATATAAATGAGTAAAATAGAAAAATAATAATCATAACAATAATAATAGTAATATGAAAATATAATATAATATAAACAAATAAAAAAACCAAAAATAAAAATAAATAAATATATAAACCAAATATAAAAGTATACATATAATGATAATTGGCTTATTAATAAACTATTAAAAACATACATATATATGTATAATGATAAAGTAAAAAAACTAAATAAAGATAATTACATATATATATATATAGTAATAATACGCTTATAAGTAAAATATTTTTAAAAAAGTATATATATATATATAAATAATAAATATAGTATTAAAAAATAACCAAATGAATATAAATAAATAAAAATATATATGTATATATAATAATATATAGTGTAAAAAAAATCAATTGAAAATCATTTAAAAAAACATACGTATATATATTTATATAATGACAATAATGTAAATAATAAATAAATAAAAATATCTATACAATAAATAAAAGGACTAATATAAAGAAAAATAAAGATTGAGGTCAAATTTGAAAGACAATTAACGTCGATATTGCGCATTAGGGGGATAAAAAATGAACACGCCTCGGGGTAGATCTAGGTTCGAAACTTCGAAACCCCACCCATTTTTGGTCGTCGGTGCAACCCACGTTTTAGATTATTCGAACCAAATCTCAAGAAAAATAACGTGCACATACGAGAAATGAACGAATCAAAAAAATGCTACCTTTTATTTCTTTTTCGAATCGTTTACAATAGTTTTGTCTTTGTATTTTTCGTGCTTTCCCCTGTATTTTGTCTGTAAATCATGTGTTACAATAGTGAGTTACAATGGCTATTTATAGTGCTTGTGGATCCTATCTTTAGGAGTTTGAATCATAGTAGAACTCTATCCTATTTTTAGGAGTTTGAATCCTAGCAAAATTCTATCCTATTTTTATGAGTTTGAATCCTAGTAGGACGAAAAGGTGTGTTGACAGCTGCCCCTCTTTGCCCATAGTCGTGTAACGGGGATAGGGCAAAGATTAAAAGACACACTTTTCGTTCGGTGGAGTTGAAAATTGACTCTGATGTTTCAATAACTCCCTGTCGAATTGAGTTACGGATGACTACTCCGTCGTGAAGCCGAATTCATTTGAAATGATATGAAATTGAAGCCGTAGTTTGGAATTTGAATCAGCACGTGGCTTCTCGTTGCCCTTCGGTCTTCTTCTCGGTTTAAAGACCTTGGATCGGAATCGAACTCAGAAATCTTCATTGACAGATAGCTTTTGCTTGAAAATGGTTACTTGTCACTAAAGCACGGTTAACCCAGGTCCTCTTCTCGACTTGAAAACCTCGACTGTAACCGGAAAGTAGTGCGCTTGATGTGTCATCGAGCTAAATGGAATCGAACTCGATAATTTTGATGGCAGATAACCCTTCTAGCCTTAAGTTATGCTGTAAATGATGTGCCTTGGAGCTGAGCGTAGTCGAACTCGAAGGTCTTTGTTGACAGATACTCCTTCTTTGAGTTGGATATCCTTCATCTTAAAGTTGAAATCCAATCTAAAGATGGATGATGCTTGTATGCACGATTCCCTTCGTCGTGAAGTTGAAACCACGATGGCCCCTTCGTCGTGAAATTGAGCCTGAAATTGGATATCCTTCGTTGTGAAGTTGAAATCCAAGTAAGTAGTATTGTTCCGAGTCCAATATCCTCCGTCGTGAAGTTGAAATTGGCTCTAGAACCGGGAAATTGTTTGTTGACAACCAGCCGTCCCTTCGTTGTGAAGTTGAACTTGTGTTGTCTCGAGTCCAATATCCTTCGCTGTTAAGTTGAAATTGACTCTGAATGAAATTTTGTTGACAATCAGCCGCCCCTTCGTCGTGAAGTTGAGCTTGTGTTGTCATGGGTCCAAGATCCTTCGCTGAGAAATTGAAATTGGCTCTGAAATTGGGAAGTTGTTTATTGACAACCAGCGGTCCCTTCGTCGTGAAGTTGAACTTGCGTTGTCTTGAGTCCAATATCCTACGCTGTGAAGTTGAAATTGGCTCTGAAATTGGGAAATTATTTATTGACAACCAGAAGTCCCTTCGTCGTGAAGTTGAACTTGCGTTGTCTGGAGTCCAATATCCTTCGTTGTGAAGTTGAAAGTGGCTCTAAAATTGAGAAGTTGTTTGTTGACAACCAGCGGTCCCTTCGTCGTGAAGTTGAACTTGCGTTGTCTGGAGTTCAATATCCTTCGCTGTGAAGTTGAAATTGGCTCTGAAATTGAGAAATTGTTTATTGACAACCAGCGGTCCCTTCGTCGTGAAGTTGAACTTGCGTTGTCTTGAGTCCAATATCCTTCGCTGTGAAGTTGAAATTGGCTCTGAAATTGGGAAATTGTTTGTTGACAACCAGCGCTCCCTTCATCGTGAAATTGAACTTGCGTTGTCTGGAGTCCAATATCCTTCGTTGTGAAGTTGAAATTGGCTCTGAAATTGAGAAGTTGTTTGTTGACAACCAGCGGTCCCTTCGTCGTGAAGTTGAACTTGCATTGTCTGGAGTCCAATATCCTTCGCTGTGAAGTTGAAATTGGCTCTGAAATTGGGAAGTTATTTATTGACAACCAGCGGTCCCTTCGTCGTGAAGTTGAACTTGCGTTGTCTGGAGTCCAATATCCTTCGCTGTGAAGTTGAAATTGGCTCTGAAATTGGGAAATTGTTTATTGACAACCAACGGTCCCTTCATCGTGAAGTTGAACTTGTGTTGTCTGGAGTCCAATATCCTTCGCTGTGAAGTTGAAATTGGCTCCGAAATTGGAAAATTGTTGTTGACAACCAGCTGTCCCTTCGTTGTGAAGTTGAACTTGTGTTGTCTTGAGTGGCACGATATCCTCCGTCGTGGATTTGAAATCGTGGATGTTTGGCTTCGAGATAGATATCCTTCGTTGTTAAGTTGAAATCTACTCTCGAGCAAATTGTGAGTTCGAGAGAAACTTTCAATCTGTCGAGTTGGTCGAAGTGTAGCTTCTTGCTGCTGAGTTAAACAACCAACATTAATCTTTAAAGGTGTTTTTGAATCGAGTATCCTTCGTCTTTAAGTCGAAACTTGACTCTAAAAGCTGTAAAAATTTATGTATGTGGAAAATGATAAATAATATGATCTAAAATGTATGCATAAGATGCATGTAACGTGAATTGGTTATATTTTATCTCCTGAAAAAGGTCTGATAATTTGCATTAGGATGTTGAATCCCCAAATGATGCCCCAATATCCAAAAATACCCCAATATTTGATGTTGAATCTTCAAAGATGCCCCAAATGTTCCTCATTTCTTGCTTCATCATTGATTCTGAGCATGAGTTTTGTGTCTAAAAGTCAAATTTCATTTATCAAGATCCACTCTAGAGAGACTGTCTTGTTTGAAAAAAATGTTTTTCTTTCTCTTTTATTTTCAAAGTTATGAAAATATCAATTAAAAGAGTTTTGAAAAATGTTTGATCCAAAGTTTTGAAAATATTGTCACTTTCACGGTTTTACAATTGAGACGAATCATAAACTAGAGTTCATCGGATATCAAAGAATTAATTATACTGTTAATCGTTCAATGAATTATAGCTATTTGACAAGTGCCAAGATCAAAGCTATTTTTTGGAAGTGGTTAAGTAAGGAAAGGATAAAAAAAATCTCAGGTTATTATGTTTGGTCAAAGGTTTGGCATTTGATGCTCAAAGGTTTGGCATTTGATGCTCATAGGTTTGGCATTTGATGCTTAACGGTTTGATGTGGTAGCTTGCATGCTCCTCTACTGGAAGTGTTCTCTGACTCCCAACCTTCGTGGTCACACTCGGGTTGTGTGATGTCGTATCAAGGAATTTGTGTGATCGCCTCAGTTGCACAATTTTTATATTGGAGCCACCTTTTCAGGTTTTCAATTTGAATCCTCCTTTGGTTTCAAGACGTCATTCAGAATTTACGTCTTGAACCCCCCTTTGTTTTTTTTCTCTATCATGCATTAATTACATTATTTTTTTGCAAATAACGATTAGTCCTGATGGGCGGGATGAAATCTGAAGATAGTCTCTTCTGTTTATAAATCCATGTATAATTAGAAGGGACTTTTAAGGCACGTAATGTAGGCTAGGGTTCGTGGTTATAAAAGAAAAGGATAAATAGGCCCAAACAAGTGTTTCAGGGTGTTGAACCAAGGATCAATTCATTCTGATGCCTTCAATCCTGTCTTGCTTAATTTGGATCTGCTCATATGTGTTTCTCTGGATTTTCTCTGGATGTTCTATGATCTTCGAGTGAAGTGATTCAGAGATTCGAGAATGATTGTGCTTGATCAATCTCATAGTTTGAAGCTTGATGTGCCATTTGTCTTTAGGGAATCTTTGCATGTGTTTTTGTCCCTTTTTCTTTCGATTTTTGTTCTTTCTTTTTGTTCTGATTGAATCTTCGTACTTGGCGTTTGGTTCACCTTTCGGTATCTCATCTGAATCAATGTCTTCACTCATACGAGAAGATTTTCTCCACCTTGCCCCCCAGTGTGGAGGGTGATCCTTGGTTAGGGTTGAATCAGAAGAAAAATACTACAGGCTCAAAAGGGGACACAAGGGATATATTTTTCTCCTGTTGTGAAGGGATAAAGAAATAAAACCGTTCATCATTTCATACATGGAAGTCCTCACAGAAAATGTATCCCTAGGGGGATAGATTTTCAAGATTAATTCTATTCACATGAAAACAGTGTAATTAATGCATGATAGAATTATTTCGAATGAATTGTTTTTTTTTTTTGCTTCTTGCTCCCAACATGTCTCAATGTTCAGGCTCCCGGTGAGATGCCCCAAATTGTGTCATAGAAGAGTGCTCATGTTCAAATGAACAACTCAATGCCTTGATTTTTAATGGTAAAAAAGGCTATTTTTGAGTCTAAAAAAGATAGTGGTGTGATCTTATTGACTCAAAGAAAGGTATGGGTGTATCAAAAAGATAAAGGCAATGTTCAAGAATTTCAAAATGAGGTATCAAATGACTGCATCTCCGACTTTCACTCTCTGTCGAGCTTGTTTCTAATGAAAGTGTCATTGAAGTCCTCAATCTGAAGCTTATCGACTTGTTTCTGGAATTCATCTTGTTCTCGTAGTTTTCGAAAGGAATCTTCGGGTCAGTAACTTTTTCCTCGTCTTGCCCCTGCAACCTTTGCCTCTCAAAAATTTGACTTTAGTGTGCTCGGTGTAAATTATGGTCCATTCGGAGTCTTTTACAATGTAGAAAAGTGACATATTCTTCGATTGCGGGTACTACGTCTTCTGGATTGAATGTGACACATAGTCGCCCTGTAGACTGTCCTTTGTATTTTCATCTCTTGTTTTACAACTCCTTTGCCCATTAATGCAGATTATTCATGTTTAACAAACACGTTTTTGGTGGATCAACACCTCTTTTAAATGATGCATATGATGTAAATAAAATAAAAGGAAAAAAATGAAAAGAGTTAGTAAGGTAAATCAAAAAAATAAAATGAAAAATTCTACCCCACATGATATCTACCCGAACATGCTTAGTATTCCTACTGGGACATTATCTCTATCCCGCATATTAATTTCAAACAAATCCTAACCGCATATTTGTCTAGTTCGCATGCTTTGAACAGAAAGTAAAGCATGAAATAATTCTGGCATCCTAGGGTTTGAAATGAGGTTTTGGGGTAGGCTCTATTTCTCCATAGTCTCCTGGTTTAGGTTCTAAAAAAACGGTACCCGAGTTCTCCTTGTTGGTGCCCCCTTAGGCTTACCAGACCCTTAGTCCTAAGCCCATTACAAGCTTGTGTGGACTAAGTTAAACTCGGGAGGATACATTCCCTTATGCCGAATACGGAGAATAAATTTACACGAAGGCATAAGGTATATGAATCCCGAAGGTTACTTGCTAGGCCCATACGATGAATAAATTCACACGAAGGCGTCGCTTTCACCCCCACTTAAAACGGGTTCGGAGCTCGGGTATAGAGCCTTTAGATGAAAAAGTTTGGAAGACTAAAATTATTGAGAAAACGGTCAGTTCAACTATTTACTTGAAAAAATATAATCAAAAGTAAGAAATAAGGATCGAAATGTTACCTTAAAATTTAAACTTACCCTTTTCGTTAAAAAGACAACTGGAAATTACCTTAGCTTGACTCACTTACCTGTTTCCCCAGCGGAGTCGCCAAGCTGTCGCAACCGTCTTTCGGTTGGGCCCCGGAATTGGGCTTCGACTTGAAAAATGTGGATTGAAGTCGCCACCGATCATTTATTTAAAACAAATGGGTTGATCGGATACTCTATTTCTTACCTGATCTGCATCTTACCAGAAATATATCGGGCTCGGGAGTCGGTTACGGTCAAGGAAGTATTAGCACCCTTGAACCGCCATTTCGGTATTACGTAATTTCCAGTTGTCTTAATTAAAAAAATTATAATTTTAAATTAAAAGGTAAAATTTGATCATGAATTACTTACCTTTGATTAATTGACGAAAATACCCTTAAAAAATCATAAGATGTGTTAGAGGGAAAAATGAATAAATGAAAAAAATGAAGAATAAAAATAAGTAAAAATAAAATAAAAGGAAAGGAAAAATAAATAAATAAATGAAATATTAATATATATATATATATATGAGTAAAATAAAAAAATAATAATCATAACAATAATAATAGTAATATGAAAATATAATATAATATAAACAAATAAAAAACCAAAAACAAAAATATATAAATATATAAACCAAATATAAAAATATACATATAATGATAATTGGCTTATTAATAAACTATTAAAAACATACATATATATGTATAATGATAAAGTAAAAAAAACTAAATAAAGATAATTACAATATATATATATATATAGTAATAATACGCTTATAAGTAAAATATTTTAAATATATATATATATATATATATAATAAATATAGTATTAAAAAATAACCAAATGAATATAAATAAATAAAAAATATATATGTATATATAACAATAATATATAGTGTAAAAAAAATCAATTGAAAATCATTTAAAAAAACATACGTATATATATTTATATAATAACAATAATGTAAATAATAAATAAATAAAAATATCTATACAATAAATAAAATGACTAATATAAAGAAAAATAAAGATTGAGGCCAAATTTGAAAGACAATTAACGTCGATATTGTGCATTAGGGGGATAAAAAATGAACACGCCTCGGGGTAGATCTAGGTTCGAAACTTCGAAACCCCACCCATTTTTTGTCGTCGGCGCAACCCACGTTTTGGATTATTCGAACCAAATCTCAAGAAAAATAACGTGCACATACGAGAAATGAATGAATAAAAAAAAATGCTACCTTTTATTTCTTTATCGAATCGTTTACAATAGTTTTGTCTTTGTATTTTCCGTGCTTTCCTCTGTATTTTGTCTATAAATCCTGTGTTACAATAGTGAGTTACAATGGCTATTTATAGTGCTTGTGGATCCTATCTTTAGGAGTTTAAATCATAGTAGAACTCTATCCTATTTTTAGGAGTTTGAATCCTAGCAAAATTCTATCCTATTTTTAGGAGTTTGAATCGTAGTAGGACGAAAAGGTGTGTTGACAATCTCCTATGCGTAAAGATAGATGATTCGTTTCTTAAAGCTCTGGTCTGATGCCGGAATTCCACATACAAATGTTTCACTTTCAAAAGACAAGATTTGACACCAATAATAAAAGAGTACTGCTCTATTTAACTTTTAAAGCCTTCAGGTGGATATAATTCATTACAGACTTCCGAAAGTCCAATCCTTCAAAAGCAAGCTTGTGAAGATTACAAGATTAATGATAGTAGAACACATCCAATAAATGGTAGAAATGGAATGTTTTCTGTGACATTGCCTCAAGAAGGTGATACTAGTGCACATAAATGAAGATAAGGAATTAGTCACCTTTGCTCTGGCTATACATGATCTAGTGATATTCTTAAAGACTTTGCTACATGTTGAGGTTGTTGTTGCAGATCTCTTGGACAAATTGGAGAAAGGTATAAGTCCTGCACTGGCTATCTTGGTAGATACTTTTTGATCCCTAAATGATTGCCATAGATTAGAGGAAAGGCGATTCAAATGTTGCACTCAAATACTCACCGTTTGGATTCAGAATCATTTCTGGAAAGAGGATAAAGTTATTGTGATCATGACTGGGATCATGAAGTTAAATAAAAAGGCTAAACCGTAATTGTAGAATTGATCTTTCTTGTAAAGATGAAAGTTCTTTTGGAAGAATGAAATTCTTTCTAAGAATGATTACTTTTGGAAGTTGATACCTTTTACATTTGCATTTGTATTTGCATCTTTGCATTTTTATGTTTGTATTTACATCTTCATTTTTTGCATTTACATCTTTGCATAGTTATATTTATAGTTTCAATCTTTCATCATGCATTTGCATTTTGTTTCAAATTATTTTACATGCATTAAATCATGAAAATATGAGAATAATTCATGGAGGATTCTATGACAGAATTTTTGAAATCAAATTGGGGTTAACTTGGTCTTCCTAGAGAAGGATAAGAACCATTAATGAGATTGTAGCAAGGGTTGGTGGAATCGAAAAACTCTAAGAGCAACTTATCAAGATTCAACAAGAAATGATTGATGAAGCAAGGAAGTTCCAAGTTGAATCCAGGGAACAGATGTCCAAGTTGATGAGCATGATGGTTACTGTAATATATGGGGATAAATCATCAGAGGATCCTATTATTCAAGAAAAGATGAAGACTTCGAATGATAATCTGAATGATAGTGGTGCAACCAATGCGATGGCAGAAAATGAGCAAGAACCTGTTAAGGGATATGGTAATTCAAGTCAACTCCAAAAATCAAGTATGATTCCAGAAAATGCTACAGAGATCATACTGGGAAAAGAAGAAGTTAAGGGTGAAACTTCTAATACGAAACTGGAGCTGGACTCAAAGAAGAGAGGCATAGAGGAGGTTCAAATGCCAGTAAACATGGCCAAAAAGAATAGAAAGAAAAAGAAGAGGATACCTCTGATTTCGATTCTAATCTCATATTCAAACTTGTTACCCTTTCTTTTTTAAAGTGGGCTCCTAATGTCTATTCCTCCAAGGCCTAATACTTATTTACGTCTAGATTGGCAAGGTGTCAAAAATTCATGCAGTTTGGAGATTTTAGCCATTCCACGGAAAATTGTGCGACATTGAGATTAAAAGTTTAAAACCTCATCACGTAAGGATTGTTATACTTTGAAAATGGAAAACCTAAGCTCCCCGGAAGCACAAAACTTGTCGATGAAGGGATATCTGCAAACCAATGTCTCTCCCAAGATGTTAGTCAAGCGTTGAACCTTCAAAATGAACATCTCAATGATCAAGTTCTTCAATATGGTCATAATAATGGCAAGGAGAAAGTTTTTTTTGAATATCATGTCAGAGCCCGAGGACACTTTATCAAGAATTGCAGCAACTTCAAGCGACAAGTCCCAGATATTTTAACTCATGGAGTTATAGAGGAGGATGTTAATAATCAGTCTGTTTCGATCAGACAATTGGGATTCAGCTCCCCGAATGGTGTTGATGAGGTAATAAATGAAGTGCAAACGGAAAAGGGCGTAAAAAGATGAATGAGCAAAATCAAGGAAAGCAAGATATGTGAGGCAGAGATAAATGATCCAACTTTTGAGACCTCTCTGACACTGAAAAATGAGATAAGTATGGGAAATGACAAGCAAGAAGCTAAAGGAGAGCTAATACGAGACTGGCCACAAAAGATGTATTGGGAAAATACGACCCTCAAGGTTTTTCAAGTTCTCATTTCCAACTTGTTATCCCCTTTAATCAAGAACCAGTACCTCACTCCAAGGCCTTTAAGAGTGAAGACTAGTCCATCTGCTTATGGATATGACCTAAATAGTGCTTGTGATTTTCATCTAGGGGCATTGGGCCATCATACTGACAAGTGTATGCCATTGATGGATGAGATAGAAAGGCTCATTGATAATGGAGTCCTGACAAGAGAAACGATCAAGAAATGGGGGGAAATGAGGACAAGAACCCTAGGCTGATTATACACCCAATATTATAGGAGCAATGGGGCATGATAAATAAACAAGTGGAAGTTATTATTTTCCACTGTAGTACTTTCTATTTTCAGCATCTTGTTTAAACTTGTTTTTTGTTCCTTTCTTTGTCTTTCGTGTAATAAATAAACTTTTGTTGCTTTTAAGGTTATGAGCATTGAATCAATTTTGCAATCTTGCAGTTCTTTGAATATCAACAGGATTAAAAACTCTTTATGATTAGAGTTACACATCTTTGACAAATTATCAAGATTGAAAACTGGTAAAACAAGGACATTGACCTGACTTCAGATGAAATATGCCCAAACATTATACCCTTCTACAAATATGAGATAGCCTTCTCCAATACAAGGAATTAGATAAAAGGCTTGGTATTTACATATAGGAGCGTACAACATGGGGCATCTTTTGTGTGACTTTGCGAAATTGTCTAGATTACTTTCTATTGATGGCGTTCGATGATGAAATCTTCACAATTAGGTAAAGTCAGTTGCTTGGGAATTGAACTCTAACGATGAGATTTTCTGATTTCCACCAAACTACCTAGGCTATAACAGGTTTTTCTTAAGAGTTATATATTCATGTTATATTATTATATATA
Source organism: Hibiscus syriacus (assembly GCF_006381635.1). Classification (NCBI taxonomy): domain Eukaryota; kingdom Viridiplantae; phylum Streptophyta; class Magnoliopsida; order Malvales; family Malvaceae; genus Hibiscus; species Hibiscus syriacus. The sequence goes on along the minus strand of NW_024063145.1, from coordinate 2,719,336 downwards.
CAATAAAGCTTGAGTTGTCCCTCTAGAGCAATTGGTTAATATCTCCGGCTTTATGGATAATATTCAACTAGCTTATTATATTATTATATACAATAAAGCTGCGCTATTCCGCTAAGGCAATTGGTTATAGAGGAAACTCGAAAGCTCTGGCTTTATGAATAGATTATATTCAAACCATGACCTTGATCAGGTACTTGGTAATTCGTTGTATGCTCCACTGTGATTGTCAAGTCAAAGACTTTGCGATGATATGAACCCTTCAGCTGGCGCGATAAAGGCAAATTACAATAAAGCTGGTCTCAGCTAGCCAGACCATGGCAAATTTTATAAATAAAGAGTTTCGGTAAAGATGGACTAAGGGAGTTAAGGAACACCTGTTATAGTCAACTACACACGAGCACACAAAAATTTCATTTTTAGATCCATATTTTCGCATTGCTTTGGTTAAAGGGAAGATTTCAGAGAAGTGAAATAGAGGTATTCTAGATGGTCTAGTAATTGACTATGCTAGTTGCGTCATTTTGTCCACATCCGGATAAAATACCAAGTCATAAAAGTGAGGCATGTGGCAATATTCACAAAGAATATGAGAGGAGTGACATCTTCAATAGATGTAACCATAGAAAATATGAAAGCCAACCTAAAATTTACTTATAAATCTTGATACTTGTCAAAGAACTATAACTTTAAAACATTAAAGGGTTGTTGATTCTTTTGATATTCTTTAAACTCATGCTTATGATTTGATTCTATTGTGAACCTGTAAGAAACAATACTTTACAAAATTCTTTTATTCTTTGATAAAGAAAGGAGGAAAATATTTTCAAACAGGACAGTCTCAAATGAGAAAGGTTCTTGAATTAAGTTGAGGAATGATATGACTCTACTTGAGAAAAATAATGAGCGATGAAGCACTTCACATTCTTGAAAGCAAGTGGTCCGGAAGATTAGACGGCCGGAGGAAAGAACTTGTAACACTCTCTCGTGACATTATCAGCAACCTGATAAGAAGAGGATGATTGTCTCGTTCGAAAAAATATCACATATCCAGTACATAGTAAAAAAGGCAAAAATGCAACCAGTCAAGCAGAAGATGACCACCTTACTCAGAAGAAGTACATCTCTAAGTCATTTCTGTTAGAAAGATTGATCACTTTTTAAGTTTGTGATTACATGAAGATAATCCCTTGAAGTTACTTGACAACATTGTTGTTTAGTAACACCAAAATGAGAATATTCAAGATAAACACATTTGAGCACGAATAAAGCCACAATGATCCATAAATGGGGCATTATCAAAGTTGACTTGAAGGTTGGAGGTCCATATTATCCATGTGGGGCGTCATGAAGGTTCACATCAGCATGAAAAAGACAGAAATGATCCATGTGGGCATTTTGAAGGCCCATTTTAGACAGAAATGATCCATGTGGGGCATATTGAAGGCTCAAGCTAGGATGCAAAGGTTGGGATATTTTGAAGGTCCATTTCAACCAGAAATAGAATGTTGGGGCATTTTGAAGGTCCATCTCAGACAAAAAATGATTTATGTGGGGGCATTTTGAAGGCTCATATCAACAAGAAACAATTTTGAATACATTTTGAACGTTCATATCAGCAAATGTTGGGGCATGATGAAGGTCCATATCATCATGTGTCAAGATCATTGATTTGAGCAAATATTTCCAATGAGATAAAAAGATATGAAGAATGAAAATGATAAATCAGTGACAGTGGAGCTAACTATACATAATTGCTTTGTCCATCAGGAAGTTGCATTATTTTGGTGATTTTATGCTGGCAATTAAAGTATCTCACTTGCGGTCTCACTGAGATTTTTTCTTAAGTGACGTCCTACAAAAGCTCCAAACACTATGCAAAGAGCATCACTGATTGAGAAATATGAGCAGAATCTACAGGAAATGATGAATGTGTGTCAAATGTTTTACGAACCTGTGATTATGGTGCTAAACGAATGTTGTGATCATATTGTGTTTCTATTTATGAAGTTTTTATTCTTCAACCCCAAGGTTAGAAGTGAGATATGATGAAGATTTCTTTCCACGAAAGAGGTGATAAAATCATAACAGCAAGAGACTAGTGGTATCAACTAAGGCTGAAAGATGGGTTGTTGTTAAAAACGAGCCTCATTTGATGTGTGACTAGATGTGGTGACATGAAATTTGGATAGGTCTTCCTGATGTCGAGTTTCAAGAGTCAAATCAGAATTGACGCAACTCTCCTTTTGATCTTTACGGAGTTGGCATAGTCATACGCATAGTCTCTGAAAATAGGGCAACACAATCATATTTCTTATCGTAGCAAGAAGTTGAGAAAGAAAATGTTTTCTCCGAAATGAAGACGATAAGAAGAGAGAAAAAGATTAAATGGATCTTCAAAAATGCAAGTTGGAAATTATGATATGCTACATGAATATTTGAGTAGACTTTGGGAAGAAGTGATCAAGTAAAAGAAGACCGAGATAGCCACTTTGAAGTCAAATGAAGACACATCAACATTTTTGCATTCATAAGAACATCATTTGCAAATAAGAAAGTCATGCATTACATGTTGCATTCATATTTCATTTTTTTTACAGATTTTCCAAGAAAGAAGAGAATAAAAAGATAAAATTCATGCCTTGAATAAAGGGAATTATATTTCGAGTGGCAGAACCTCAAGAATTAAGGAACCCAATACACATATCAATCATCATTTTTGAAGTGGGACATGTTACCCAGCTAATGTGTTTTTCAGAAACTAAGCCTTCAGGGGTTTGTAAGTCCCTCGGGTCATCCATAAGACCTTCAGTGCAGGATGTTTTCAAATAAGATTTTAGAAACTAAGCCTTTGGGGGTTTCTTGATTTGTAAGTCATTCGGGCCATCCATAAGACCTTCAGTGCATGATGTTTTCAAATGAGATTTTAGAAATCAAGCCTTCAGGGGTTTCTTGATTTTTAAATCCTTCGGGTCATCAGTAAGTCTTTCAAGCATGATGTGTAAATCCTTCGGGTCATCAGTAAGTTTTTTTAGCATGATGCTTAAATTCTTCAGGTCATCTGTAAGTCTTTCGAGCAAGATGATAATATCTTCAGTGATGAATGTTTTCAAAATTTACGTTGCTCGATTCATGACATTTTGAATCAGTAATGTCTCGCTTGAGGGATTGACATTTCCAATTGAGAGTTCATAATGATAAGAACTCATCCGACAGAGGGAGAAGAAGTTCATAATGAGAAGAGCTTGTTCTACCTAGCACTCGATTCACGACATTTCAATCAGTGACACCTCACTTCAGGGATTGACATTTCCAATTGAGAGTTCATAATGAGAAGAACTCATCCGACAGAGGGAGAAGAAGTTCATAATGAGAAGAGCTTGTTCGACCTATCACTCGATTCACGACATTTTGAATCAGTGACACCTCACTTGAGGGATTGATATTTCCAATTGAGAGTTAATAATGAGAAGAACTCATCCGACAGAGGGAGAAGAAGTTCATAATGAGAAGAGCTTATTCGACCTATCACTTGATTCATGACATTTCGAATCAGTGGCACCTCACTTGAGGGATTGGCATTTCCAATTGAGAGTTCATAATGAGAAGAACTCATCCGACAAAGGGAGAAGAAATTCATAATAAGAAAAGCTTGTTCGACCTATCACTCGATTCACGGCATTTCGAATCAGTGATGCCTCGCTTGAGGGATTGACATTTCCAATTGAGAGTTCATAATGAGAAGAACTCATCCGACAGAGGGAGAAGAAAGTTCATAATGAGAAGAACTTGTTCCTTTCAAATTCACCACAGAAGGAGATGGATCAACATTTTCAATGAAGAGTTCATAATGAGAAAAACTCGTCCAATGAGGGAGGATAAGTTCATAATGAGAAGAACTTGTTAAACCTTGATTCGATTCCATCACTGAAGGAGATAGATCAACATTTACAGTGGAGAGTTCATAATGAGAAGAACTCATCCAAAGAGGAAGAAGAAATTCATAATGAGAAGAACTTGTTCAGCCTTGCATCAGTATTTCCAATGAAGAGTTCATAATGAGAAGAACTCATCCAATAAGATAGAAGAAGTTCATAATGAGAAGAACTTGTTCAATCCAATGCTTTACAACGAAGGATATCCAAATCACACGCTAAAAAAATAAAATCGGACAAAAACTGGTTGTCTTTTTCGTCTTTGCCCTATTCTTGTTAACACAAGAATGTGCAAAGAGGGACAGTTGTAGACACCTGTTTTTGTCCGGATTTATATTATTATTATTATTACTATTACTATTATTAATATTATTATTATTACATTTGCAAACCCAGTTACAACAGTTAACCTGAAGCCCAACTTTGACCCAGATTACAAGCATCAACAGCCCAACAGATAATAACACCCAAGACCCAAATTTGGATCCGAATAGTAGGCCCGACCCAATTGAATTAGGGTTGTGAAACCCTAAAAACCATCAGCTAAAGCCACCGCCAACTCCAATTAGCCTCTGTGTCAACGACAAGATCTTATCCTCACCAACAGTTCGGGTCATTTCAACTGAATTCATCAAGTCACATGCACCAAAGTCAAGCAAAATTAATGATTTCACCTAACCTATCAACATCATACCAAAAACAAAGAAAATGCAGATACATCCAAGGAGATTCGATGAAGATTTCAACAATAAAATCAGGTGGGGTCTCGAACGAACGGGAGGAAAAAAAAGAAAAACGGAGAGGGAGTTCTTTCCATGGTATTCGAATCAAGCAGTGTAAAAAAGAGTTCCCATTCCCAGTTTTTTTAAAAATTCAAATTCATAAGCAGTGTACTCAAGTGAGATTCCCAGATACCAAAAGAAATCAATAGAGAAATCATTAATAATTTTGGTAAGGTATTTTTTTAGTTTTATTTGTTTTCAAATTTCAGTATGTGCTGAGTGTGTGTGTGATTCATTTCGAGGCTAATAAAAAAGAGAATGCAAAACAAGATTTTAGTTCCAATGCACCAACATTGAAGCAGATTATTTTCGTAACAATCAAGCATAAAAAAATTATTAAACTCAGCCACCATTCGGGTACCCAAAAAAACAGAAACATCATAAAACCAACGGAAATCATCAATAAAGTTCACTCGCTTTCGGGAATAAACGAATAGGGATAGTCACGAAAAAGGGTAAGTTATCAAAGGTATAAACTCTTAATATTTCATTGTCAACATTTTTATTTCAAGCCAAAACAGAAATAAGAGTGAGGAAGTTGTTAGCTTTTACCTTAGAGAATCTTGAGTCCTCACCGGAGTTATAGCCTTACCGAAACCGAAACTAGGGGCTTTTTTTCAGTTAGGAGTTTGCATGGTGGTCTTAAGGTTAATTTTGGGAGAAGGAATAGAAAGGGGAGGCTTTGATTTTGTTTAGATCGGGGTTTAGGTTCAATCGACTTACAGCGATGGTGGCCTCGATCTGCTGTGGGAGAGGAAGGAAGCTATGGTTGTAGTATAGTTTACCTGGTTGACACAGGAGGAGCGCTCGTTGAGTTGCGGGTGACCCTCGTCTCGCGAGGAAGAAGAGAGGCAGGAAGAGAGAAAGAGGATGAGAGTGCGGCTGCTGAGTAACTGGGGGGCTAGAGTCCAAATTTTTCACCTAAAATAATATATATATTCATCAAAATGGCATTGTTTCATTATATGTTAACCCGTGTTTTGGAAAAGGGAAGGGTAAATTCTTTGGTTAATCCTTTGAGCTTCGAAGTATTCCACTTGGGTCCTTAAGTTTTTTAGTTTCTGATTGTAACTCCTAAGTTTCATGCGTATTTCATTTCAGTTCCTAATTGTAGGTTTATGTGTTTATAATTTTATCTCTGTAATTTGTACGTATTTGATTTTAGTCCCGAACACTAATATTTTCTTTCATTTACACATTAGAGCTCCAAGTTTTCACATGTTTTATTTTAGTCTCTGTCTTTAGTCTAAGTTAATTTATTTTTTAATTTTTAATATTTGGTTTGTTATTTTGAAAATTTTCCATTTCAATCCAATACATGTTTAGGAATTTATTTTTAATTTCAATATTAGTAACTATGTTAATTTATTTTAGTCCATAGATTAGATTGTAAATATTTTAGTCATAATTTAGATTTTTTTTAGATTAATTCTTTAAATTTAGTTTTAGTTTTAGTTTAATCTAGTCCTTTGTGACTCTATTTACATACTTGTACATGTGTGCAACATCATTGGTATATTATGGTTTAAATGTTTTATGTGGAATAAATGTAAATTATATAAATTATTATTTATTCATATATTAACTTGGATTGTTCAATATTTATTCTTTTGTTTTAGTCCCTTAATTATTTAGTTTGTTAATATTTGTTACTTCATGTTGTAAATTGGTATTTAAGTGTCGTGTTAACATCTATATTAATCTTAATGTATATAAAACATTAATTTGAATTTACTTGATTTTTTTTCTAAGTATGTAAAGTAGTTTTAATTATATTTATTTAATTAGTTTATCTATCATAAAAGCTTTAATGTTATATAATTTATATTATAAATCGGTTTATTTGTTATTCATTATACTTTCAAAATCTTATGTGTTCATATGTATATATATTTTACTATTCTAACTTTTAGCAAACATTATTTTATTGGTTTTAATGTTTTATGTTATTAATATGTATGTTAATATGTGTACATGCTATGATTTAAAGGTTTTGTGTGATAATTGTGTTTCTTGTATGAGTTTTGTTTATTTCAAATTATGTATATATGTATGCATATTATGTTACTTTCTAACTTTACATATTCATGTGTATATTTGTTGGTTATTATAAAATGCTTATTTATTAATTAAATTCAAATATATTTTCTTTTATTAATTAAATGTGAATGTTTCAATGCATTTTTATTAATTCATTTTATTACAAACATCAATATTCATTTTTATATGTGTTAGTCGAAGATAGAATATTTCTTTATGAATGAGAAATAGCTTTCCCAACAAAGGATTGCTAATGTCGAGATTTCTTTTCATATAAAAGAATTTTCTCTTTAAATTAATAATTCAAAACAAATTAATTTCAATAAATGGATCATAATTTAACTTGATATTTGAATCAGTATTTCCACCATTATGACAACGTGTAAGCGACACAGTACCAATTTTGGGCGCTGTGAGGGTGCTAATCCTTCCCCACGCGTAACCGACTACCAAACCCGTTTTAATCGAATTTTTGGTAAACGCATACCAACTTTTGTATTAAAAGTGATTTTTTTTTCTTAAAATTATTTTTAAAAGACGTTTTTTTAGGTATTCGACCTACCTAACCTAAAGGTCGATAGCGACTCTTTCCAATTTAATCCAAATTAATTCAAAATCAACCATTTTCCAAAATTAAAAGTCATAACTGTTTTAAAACAATAAACGATTGTTCAACCGAAAAACGGTTACGACAATAAATAACTAAAAAGTTTAAAGATAAATTAAATAAAATTATTTTATATATCAAATGATAATAAAATATAACTTTAAATCTTAAAATACTATTTAGCCCATTTCTCCAAATTAGACTATGCGCAAATAGCATGACCCAAGCTAGATTAAAGGGAATCTTATTATCTCCAAATTCTCATATTCGAACACGATATTTGTTGATATATTTGAACGTTTATTATCAAAATTAAGATTCTTTCAAAAAAATATTATTTTATAATCACCTCATACTAATACAAAAAAAATATGCACGAATAAACCTATTTTACAACTACATTTTCTTTTTTAAAAAAAATTTCTATCAGTGGAATGGTAGGGGTGTAAATGAACCGAGCTTGAATGAATAAGGTTATGTTTGTGTTCACAAATGTGTTCATTTAATGTTCGTGAATGTGTTCATTTAATGTTGACAAACATGTTCATTTAGTGTTCATGAACAAATTGGTTTAGCGTTTGTTAGTGTTGACTTAGTGTTCGTTTATATGTTTAACTTTTAGTTTTACCCTTTCATTTGTAAGCTAAAGAAAAATAATAAAATTACGTTACTGGTCCTTAAACTACTTAAAATTCATACTTCAAAATTCAACTATGTGTTTAATTTAGTCCTTATCTCCACCAATATTTAAAATGTAAAAAAATAAATAAAAGGAAAATTGAGAACTAAGTAAATGAGCTTATTTATGAACATAAATAACGACTCGATAAACGAGCGTGTTTGTGATCATAAATGAACCGAACACATCTCTATCTATGTTCGTTTGTTTATTAAATAAATATAAAAAATTTGTTCATATTCGTTTATTTAACTTAATTAATAATAATAAGCGAACATTATACAAACGGTTCACGAACCGTTCATGGAACGCTCTATTCATTTACACCTCTATAAAAAAAATTACTCCTAATAAATATTAAAACCACACCGTAAGAAAAAGAAAAAAAATCAACTGAAAATTTTTAATCACTTACTTCATAAATCGCGGACACAACTGCATTTTCTAATTTGAATCAATCAATGTCAATATGATAGATTTAAGGCAATTGTGCTGAAAAATTATTGAGTGAACATAAAACATGTGGTCGATGTAGCTTACAACATAAATAAAAATAAAAAAACGAAATCATGTGCAACATGCACGTTCACATAATATATTAGTGGTCTAAAAAAAAAGTCTACAAACGAACTAAAGCATGACGGTTCCAATGAAATAAAATTATTCATATTGGAAAGTTTATTTTTTGACATTTGCAAATCTTGAAAAAATATTTTTCAACCCTTTGATTAAATTTTGAATCAGATATAATAAATATCATTTGTACAAAGTTATCATTTTAATTTATTGTTATAGAAAATTATTTAGTCATATTTATTCATTATTAGCTCGATTGATCAACCGAAAATCACCAAGAATGAAATAAAAAGATATACAACAAAGTTATATGCACCATGTACAAGAGAAAAAAAAGAATAGAGACCTAAACTATTTTTCTCTTGATCTTTAAGATTTGATAGGTGTAGTAATTTTTTTGAAGTGTTATTGATGTGTTTATATAGCGTGAAATGAGTGTGTAACCGTTAGAGATGAAATATAGTCATTTAAATACTTTTTCTTGAGCCTTAAAATGTATTTTGAAATAGTAGTTTCGAAACCCTACTTAAAAATTGGATCGTTGATGGAAAAAATAGTCGTTGAAGCTATTTCGGGCCCTAATTTCAATACCTTTTAAGAAGTTTTAGAATTCACTATTCATGAAAAGTACTCATGTTGTAATAGTATTATGAACAGTGACAAATATTGATTAAATAATATTTTTAATATTTTTAAAACTTTAAAAATATTTTTAAACACTTTAAAAATATTTTAATGAACTCAAAAAATATTTAATATATATAATAAATCACAACAAGTATTTTTTAGTTTGTAAAAGAATTCAAAATATTCAATAAAATATTAATAATAATTTTGCAAAATGTATTTTGAAATTAAATATATAACACAAGTCTTTAATTACAACGTGCCACAATCATTTTATTCAAATTCAAGTATTAACTTTGAATTATTTTGAAACATTTGATTATGATATTTTTAAATTTATTTGTTATATAAAAATATTAGAATTCAAATTTTAGCTTATTCCAAACTAAATATGAGATATCTCCTCTATCAAAAGTACTTCATAAATATATATCTCGATATAAAGTACTTCATATATATATATATATATATAATCTTGTTACACAATGTAAAATTCTTTTAGTAGTACATTGATTTAAGATTGTTGGATGAGTGAAAAATAGACAGTTGAGATTGACACCCTTTTTTCCAGTGAATTTGTCATTATTTCCTACTATTAATCTCAGACATCTATTTTCATTCATTCAACGGTCTTAAATCAATGTAAAATTCTTTGTTTTACATTGTGTAACAAGATAATTTTTAAAATATTCAATATCGTATTCTAAAACTTGAGTTTCTTAAAAAATCAATCAAATAGTTCCAAACATAAAATTCCATTTAATATCAATTAAAATAATAATTAATCGAGAAACTCATGCTTGATCGGTAGGATTCGATTTTTGAAATTCAGAGTGTTACATGACATGTTGTAAAGGGCCTCAAAGTTCTTTTTTAAATTTTCCTTTAAGTCCAAAAATCTAAATCTCGATTGTTGGACGTATTATTGCCTTAATTTTCTGTGAAAACGGTTTTTTCCGAAGGGGTATCGTTTTAAAAATAATTTTTTGATAGCCGGTTAGTGATAAAACGTAATTCGAGGAGTCACCACCAATCTTTGATTAGGATATGATTGAGCACCCAAAAATAAATCTGTCATTTTAATAAAATATTAATTTTAATTAAAACGACAAACTTGCGGTATGCATTATCAAAACTTGAGTTTGGGAGTCGTTTACGTGTGAAGAATGATTAGCACCCCCACAACGCCATAAATCGGTACCTAGTCAATTAATTAATTGTCTTTGCAATAAAATTTACAAGTTCGAGTCTATTTTAATTTAATATCCCCTAAAATAGCATTCTTTGAATTTTTTTGATGAAACATAATAATTTTAATTATTTACTATCCAGAAGAACTAGTCTCTCATAGCTTGAAGCAATCGATTCTTACTCCAATCGAAATAAAGAAATATTAAAATTTCATTCTAAATTTCACTATCAATTCCAAAATAATAACACCCAAAATAATTTTAAGAGTGAAAACGATAATATCTAATTATTTTCAATAGAGAATAAATGACCTTTTGTGCATTAAAACAATCATTGATTACCCCAATTGAAATAAAGGGATATTATTATTTCATCTTAAAATTACATAGCAATTCGAATGAAAACGATAATATCCAATGATTTCCAATCGTGAATAAATAACCTCTCGTACTTAAAGCAATCATTTATTACTCGGACCGAGATAAAAAGATATTATTATTCTCAATGTCGATTCGAATGTTATTGTTTTGAAAATCTATCGGGAAACACATGCAAAAACAAAACAAATAAAAAATATAACAAACAATGAATTAATTATTTACTTTACCGATATTTATCGAGAATAATGATGATCAATTATTTAAATAGCTCGAGACGAGATCTTAGATTCAATCTAACAGTCTTTTCTCGATGAATTTAATTAAAAGAACATATCCCCGAATTTTAAAAATGAAATCGATTTAATTCGTGACACTAAATGAGATAGACTTTCGTTTTAAAATTATCAAAAGTAACTTTCTTATATGTTAAGTCAGTCACTTTACGACAATATTAAAATGATCGAATATTACCCTTAGTCAATTTATTTCGAATTGAGTCAAGTGATGCTTATGAGGGTATCATGCGAAATTAGTTAGGACTAAAATGAATTAACATGCAAACAACATTCAACAATTAAAATAAAAATAAAAATAGTACTAATTCATAAATAATCAAATCATCATCCAAAATTAAAATAAAATAAATTATACAAGTGACTAAAATGAGAGATTTCAATATGAAGTGCTAAAATTATAGAGAATAAAAAAATAAAACCTGGGGACTAAATTAATATAAATTAAAATTGTATGGCCGAATTAAAATAAATAAAAAACATATTTGAGGTTCAAATTACAAACATGCAAAAACCTAAGAGACTATTTCCTAAGTATTCCATTTATTTTAGCCTAAAATACACATTTGAAAAAAAATGTAAAATTATAAAATTAATCCCTAAATATTTTTTAAAAAATTAAACAGTCACTATATAGGATTGAAATGCAAAAACACGCTAAACATGCAAGGACTAAATAAAAAATAACCCTAAAAATATAAAACATGCATAAAAGTGGGTAAATCACAAAAACAATCTCTATAGGGACTAACATGCAAAAACACGGCTAAACTAGTGGGACTAAACTGTGATTAAACCAAAAATTGTAAAACATGGATATAAATGGGAAAAATAAAAACTAGGTCCCTTCTAGTGACCTCTTTACAAAAACACGACAAAATTCGGGGGTCCTAAACGTAATTCCCATGAAACTTTGCCTATAAATACCACTAATTCTTTTATTTTTTTTAACCATGGTTTTCAAAAAAATTCTTTTTTTATTTTCTCTCTAAAGCTTCGGTCGACCCACTGTCGGCGCTCTGAACCACCATTGGCCGTCGTCCGGCCGCCACACTGCCCTAAACTTAGATCTACCACCTAGACCCCCTCATAGCCTAAAAACCACCTAAACGACCCTAAACAACCCCAAATCGAGCCCCGATCGCTCGGTTCTTTGGGCCTCCAGCTGTAGCGAAGACTCCTTCCAACTCAGGTAAGCGACTTTCTCTCTTAGACTCTCGGTTTTCCTTACATGCAAGACGTTTTATATATTTTTTTTACTATTTTTTATCTCTTATTCGAACACATAAAAACAAAAAAAAAAAGAATGCCTTTCAAACGATTTGGAATTTTTCTTGTATTGATTTCGAAAATCCAGGGGGTTGACCTTTTTTATAGATGTGGTTTGGGGTTTATATAACACCGATTTTTATAATTTTTTCCTTTGCTTTTTCTCGGTTTGGAAATCATTACAAAAAAAGAAAAGGAGGTGGAGCAAGGAGCTTGTATTCAACCTACGCGTGAAATAAATACACGTTAAGTATTACTTAGTGAGGCAAAACTAATTATACAAAGAACTCATTATATCATTATCTATTAGCTATAAAATAAGATTTCCTTATTTTCCCAGTCTTTATGATTTCTTTATAATGCACCCGTAGTGTCATACGGTTATTCATAAACATATTATGAATTATGTGAAATGCACACTTAGTGCCGAAACGTTTATTCATCCATATAGAATGAATTCCGTGAAATGCATACTTAGTGCTGAAACGGTTATTCATCCACATATGATGAATTCCGTGAAATGCACACTTAGTGCCGAAACGATTATTCATCCACATAGGATGAGTTCCATGAAATGCACACTTAGTGCCGAAACGATTATTCATCCACATAGGATGAATTCCGTGAAATGCACACTTAGTGTCGAAACGGTTATTCATCCACATAGGTTGAATTTCGTGAAATGCACACTTAGTGCCAAAACTGTTATTCATCCACATAGGATGAATTCCGTGAAATGTACACTTAGTGCCGAAACGGTTATTCATCCACAAAGGATGAATTCCATGAAATGCACACTTAGTGTCGAAATGGTTATTCATCCACATAGGATGAATTCCGTGAAATGCACACTTAGTACCGAAACGGTTATTCATACACATAGGATGAATTCCGTGAAATGCACACTTAGTGCCGAAACGATTATTCATCCACATAGGATGAATTCTATGAAATGCACACTTAGTGCCTATTTGGTAATCAGCACATACATATTAAATAATCATACATATATGATTAGTAAAACATATAGTTACACAATTAGATGCACTCAACTGGCTATCTTTGCTATTGTATCCAGATATAAAGCTGTTTACTCGGGTACTTTGCCTTTACACTTCGTTTTGTTTGTTTTGGGAGTTTGATTTTGATCTATCAAGCATCCATTAAATACATGTACAATATCAATTATTAGTATATTTCCTAACAATTACACTTAAACAATACTCAATAGTACCTATTATTAATTTTTCTACAACATTATTAGTCTATCTTACAATTTCTGGTTCCTTAGTATCGATACCCATACCATGATATCGATACTACCATACTACGGTACCGATACTATGCTATGGTATCGATACCATTTTTGCATTATGTTTTGAATGGGATCGATACCTTCCTTTCGGTATCGATACCCCCATTCGGTATCAACACCGATTGAATCGGTATCGATACTACTTAGAAAATTTGACCCAATTTAGCCTATAATATCGGTATTGTTCTATCAGTACCGATACCCGTGCCCAGAATTTCCAATTTTTAACTCGATTATCACCCAATTGGGGTCAAATTTTGTTATATTTACACCATATAATACTTTTAAACTCTTCTTTAACTATCCATACTAACATTCCTTCATTTAACAATTTAAAACATCTAAAATCTTTCAATAACATTCAATTCTAAGAACCGCACCACTTTTTCTAATATGTTCTTAATCCTATCTAATGCTTTTAATCTCTCATTTACCTCTTTGACAAGTCAAATGTACCAATAAACATTAATAAACACTAATATACTAACATATCATTTCAAAACCCATTTTCTAAAATCTCCAATATTTCCTCCATTTCATACTCTTAATCTCATTTAATTCTTCCTTAAGCTTCTATATCACTTAAGGTTGTTAAAACAACCCACAATCAAAAGGAAAAACTGATTAATTGAAACTTACCTTTGGAGCTATAGAGGAGGCTTTACCCACGTGAAAGAAGAAGAAGAAAAGGGAATAACTTTTTGGTATCTACTTTCCTTTTTCCGTTAACTTTAATACCTTACTAAATAATAATTTTTAATTCACTTTCATTTAAAGGACCAAAATGCCCTCTTAATAATCTATTGTCACTATTTAGTCTAAACCATTTATCCTAATCATTCTCATCTTTTATCATTTAATCGAATAAATCCTCATATTTTTAAATCATTTCAATAAAGTCCCTAATTTGGTATTTGGGGTATTACAATTCTCCCCCTTAAGAAAATTCGTCCTCTAATTTAAAAAAGTACCTGACACGAAAAGATGGGGAAACTGCTTTTTCATATCTTCATCTCTTTCACGTGTAGCCTCTTCTACCTTATGATTCTGCCAAAGCACTTTAACCAACATAATCATTTTGTTACGCAATTCCTTGGTTTCCTTAGCCAAGATCCATATTGGTTCTTCCTAATAAGTTAAATCTGGTTGGATCTCTATTTCTTTAGGAGTGATAACATGAGATGGATTTGATATGTACCTTCTAAGCATCAATATATGGAAAACATTATGGATCTTGTCCATATCTGGAGGCAAATCTAACTGATAAGCTACGGGTTTGACCCTTTTTAAAATCTCATACGGTTCAAAGAATCTTGGACTCAACTTTCCTTTTCGTCCAAAATGAAATATCTTCTTCTAGGGCGATACCTTCAGAAACACTTTGTCCCCACTTGAAATTTGATTTCTTTTCTTTTCAAATCAACATAAGACTTCTAGCGATCTGAGACTATCTTTAAATTATTCTAGATAATTTTTACTTTTTCCTCTATATCTCTCATCAAATCTGGCCTAACCAAGTCTCGATCTTTAAGTTCAAACCAATTTAACGGGGTTCTGTATTTCCTCCTATAAAAAACTTCATACGGAGCAATTTTAATACTTAATTGATAACCATTGTTATACGTAAATTCCGCTAAGGGAAAATACCTTTCCCATGATCCCTTAAATTCAATCACACATTCCCTAAGCATATCCTCTAGTATCTAAATAGCTCGTTATGACTACCCATCTGTATGTGGATGAACAGTTGTACTAAAGTTCAATCGAGTACCCAATGTCTCCTACAAGGACTTCCAAAATCTTAAAGTAAACATTGGGTCTCGATCGAACACTATCGATATCGATACTCCGTGCAGTTTAACTACCTCTTTTATATACAACTCTGCATACTTATCTATCGAATAGTCTACTCAAATTGGAATAAAATGAGCCATCTTGGACAATATGTCTACTATTACCCAAATCGAGTCATTTTTACCCAGTGGCAAAGGTAAACCCGAAACAAAATCATTGTGACCTGCTCCCACTTCTACTCAGGAATGGATATTGGCTGTAGTAACTCGGATGGCACTTGATGATCAGCTTTCACTTACTGACACATCAAACATTTAGCGATAAACTCTGTGACAGCTCTTTTCATGCCAGACCACCAGTAACGACTTTTTAAATCCTTATACATCTTATTTCCACCTGGGTGCATCATCAACGGGCTATAATGTGCCTTACCAAGAATATATTTCCTCAATTCATCATTATTAGGAATGCAAAGTCTCTCATGATAATATAAACATCCATTATCTCTTATTTCAAAATCTTTGGCTTCTCTTTTTTTGAATTGCGCAAATCTCATCAAGCATTTCTTATCTCGACCTTGCAGCTCTTTTACCTGATCCACAAGCATCGACTTTAACTTTAATTCAACAATCAAATCACCATCTTCCTTTAAATACATTCATGCATCCAACGTTCTTAAAGCTGTAAAAGTCTTTCGACTGAGCGCATCCGCTACCACATTAGCTTTTCCTAGATGATAATCAATAACCAAATCATAATCCTTTAAAAGCTCAATCCATATTCTCTGTCTCAAATTCATTTCTTTCTGAGTCAGCAAGTATTTTAAACTCTTATGATCCGTGTACACATGGTAACTCTCACCATACAGATAATGGCACCAGATTTTTAAAGCAAACACCACTGCGACCAATTCTAAATCATGCATCGGGTAATTTCTCTCATGACTCTTCAGCTGTCTTGAGGCATAAGCCACAACTTTTTCCTCTTGCATCAGCACACATCCCAATTCGTTATGGGATGCATCACTGAAAATGACATAATCCTTACCCGACTCGGGTTGCACAAGCACTGGAGCCTCTGTTACTATTCTCTTTAGTATTTCAAAACTTTCTTGGCATCTTTCCGTCCACACAAAAGGCACATCCTTCTGTAACAACTTAGTTAGCGGCAGAGATAACATAGAAAAATTCTTCACAAATCGCCTATAATAACTAGAGAGTCCCAAGAAACTACGAACTTTGGAAATATTCTTTAGGGTTGCCAATCCACTATAGCTTGAATCTTTTTTGGATCTACTCTTATTCCATCTGCTGAAACTATATAACCAAGTAATGCAATCTCAGCTAACCAAAATTTGCATTTGGACAATTTCATATACTTCTTATCACGTAGTGTCTGAAGAACCACTCGAAGATGAGCATCATGGTCCTCCATTGACTTGGAATATACCAAGATATCATCTATAAACACTACCACATACTAATCCAAATATGGTTGGAACACTTTGTTCATTAAATCCATAAATGTTTCAGGGACATTTGTTAATCCAAACAACATTACCATGAATTCATAGTGTCCATACCGATTCTGAAAACCCGTCTTGGAAATATCTTCCTTTTCGATCTTTAACTAATGGTACCCGGACCTCAAATCTATCTTAGAGAATACTATTACGCCTTTCAAATGATCAAACAGGTCATCAATCCTCGGAAGAGGATACTTGTTCTTTATCGTTACTTTATTCAACTGAAGATAGTCAATACATAACTGCATAGACCCACACAAATAGCACATGTGCACCCCAAGGAGAAACACTAGGTCTAATGAATCCTTTATCAAGTAGCCATCGAAATGAGTTCAGTACCTGGGTAAACCTCAATTCTAAATTCTACCTCACAATCTGGAGGCAAATCCGGTAACTCTTCCGGAAAAACCTTGGGAAACTCCTTAACTGTTTGAATATCATTCAATCTCACTTCTGACACTCAAGTGTCTATCACATTAGCTAGAAAAGCTACACATCCTTTTGACATCATTTTATTTGTTGTCATGGTTAATATCATATTGGAGGGTGATTTCGCTTTTTCACCAATCATTATTATTTCAGAGCCTTTCGCATCTTTAAAAAAAACTGCTTCTTGCGAAAATCCACCCATCCATGATGTGGAGACAACCAATTCATTCCCAAAATGATCTCAAACTCATCAAAAGGAAACTCCATCAAATTAGTTGGAAATATTATCCCTTCAATATTGATCGGACATTTCTTACAAAACTGTGTTACCCTTGCACTATGACCCATAGGGTTTACCACTACCATTTCACTAGAAATTGGTTCTAAAGGAATTTCTTTAATTCCAACCAACTTTGTGCTAATATATGAGTGCGTAGAACCAGAGTCAACTAAAATAAAAACGGACTCATCAAAAAGGTGAAATTTAACTGTTATGATATCCGGATCATCCCCGATTATCATTGGTCTTTATATTATAAACTCGGGCCACTCCCTGAGTCTATTATCTTTGGCTAGCTTCAGATTGACCACCTGATCTTCCTCTTTCTCTGCTTCTAGTAGGTGTTACTACGGATCTCTCAGATTATACTGATCTATCCTCGGATCTTTGTGGACATCTTCTAGCATAATGACTCCTTCCTCCACAAATAAAACAAGCGCCAGAGAGCACTCTACATACTCCCCGATAAAATTTGTCACATGTCTAACATGGGGTTATCTTTTTCTCCAAAAGCTCTACCCGAGCTCGTAGCAAAAGAATGGGACTACTTAGTTTTCTGAGTCGTTGCAGCAGAATCAACCCTCTCAGAATATCGAGAACCTGATCCCTTGCCTCTCTTAGCATAATGTATAGATGAAGACAACCCCATCCTTTTTCTGTTTGCATACTTTGTTCCGCTGCTAGAGTATTCTCTTGGGCTCTTTCAATAGCCTTCGTTCTGTTTATCACTTCTTGCAAACTAGGCAATTTCAAGACCAACATCATCTCTTTCAACATTGGCCTCAGACCCTCGATGAACCAATCTCGACGAGCTTTATCATTATGAACCACCTCTTTAGCATAACGACTGAGCTTATTATATGAGGCCTCATACTCATGTACTACTCGATCGCCTTGCTTCAAATTAAGAAACTTCATCAGCATTGATCTCATAAACTGCTCCCCGATATAGTTGTTCTTGAACTCATCTTGGAAGAATTACCAGTTCACCTGTTCGGGCGACACATACATCATCGTATTTGTCGACCACACCCGAGCTGAACCTCGGAGTAACGATATAGCTCCGCCCAATTTCTCATGATCGGAGAACAGTAGGATTACAACATCATCATTACATCGTTCAACTATAAATCTGCATCCATCGAGCCTTCACCTTCTTCTCCCCTGAATTCAAGAGCTCCTAAACTTCTTAACTCCTTAGGAATTAGCATTTTCGGTACTGGAGGAGAAGGGGGAGGCAGAGGACGTTGGAACCTTGTCAAAATAGCATTGAGATCTTGATAAAAGCTCCAAACTCTGGAACAGTCATACCCTGAGGTGCCGGTGCACTGGCATTCTTAGACAGAATCAAATTTTCGCTATTCTCTTCATAGTTTTCACTACTCGATTCATCTCTACTCTTTCGACCAGTCGCTCTTCTCGAATTCTTAGAATCAGATATCTATTGCAACATACATAAAGATAATACTTAAATTAGTAAGGAGAGACATCTTATCATATTCATTCTATATCCTATAAGTAACATTAACATCTTAGTGGCATGTAAACTTTTTTTATATCAAAATACACTCGTTTTCTGTCAAGAATCGACTAAACTTGTAGCTATGATACAAATAAATGTAACACCCATCTCCCGTATACCTTTCCGTATACGAGCTACATATGTCACATCACTTTTGAAATAGTTCCTCATTTGAAAACCAAAACAATTTTGTTACGTTTTATAAAACATTTTAATTTACTAATAATAAATCATGCATTAAACATAAATAGACAAATAAAAAGAGATGTTCAACAATTTACCGTTTTACAGAAGTTTAATTCAAAAGCTTTTCATAGCATTTTTACTAAAAATAGTACATGCCAACTAAAATATGTCAAAAGTAGACAAGTATGTCATAATGTTACTGATGAGGCGACTCTGGCTTGATGTCCGATGATCTCCTTTCTCAGCTTGTATTCAACCTATGCGTGAAATAAACACACATTAAGTATTACTTAGTGAGGCAAAACTAATTATACAAAGAACTCATTATATCATTATCTCTTAGCTATAAAATAAGATTTCCTTATTTTCCCAGTCTTTATCATTTATTTATAATGCACCTGTAGTGCCATACGGTTATTCATAAATATATTATGAATTATGTGAAATGCACACTTAGTTCATTTCAAGCATCCATTAAATAAATGTACAATATCAATTGTTAGTATATTTCCTAACAATTACATTTAAACAATACTAAATAGTACCCATTATTAATTTTTCTACAACATTATCAGCCTATCTTACAATTTCTGGATCCTCAGTATTGATACCCATACCATGGTATCGATACTACCATAATATGGTACCGATACTATGCTATGGTATCGATACCATTTTTACATTATTTTTTAATGGTATTGATATCTTCCCTTCGGTATCGATACCGATTGAATCAGTATCGATACTACTTAGCAAATTTGACCCAATTTAGCCTATAGTATCGGTACTGTTCTATCAATACCGATACCCATGCCCATAATTTCCAATTTATAACCCGATTATCACCCAATTGGGGTCAAATTTCGTTATATTTACGCCATACAATACTATTAAACTATTCTTTAACTATCCATACTAGCATTCCTTCATTTACCTCTTAAAACATCTAAAATCTTTCAATAACATTCAATTCTAATAATCACACCACTTTTTCTAATATGTTCTTATTCCTATCTAATGCTTCTAATCTCTTATTTACCTCTTTGACAAGTCAAATCTACCAATAAACATCAATAAACACTAATATACTAACATATCATTTCAAAACCCATTTTCTAAAATCTCTAATATTTCCTACATTTCATAGTCTTAATCTCATTTAATCCTTCCTTAAACTTCTATATCACTTAAGGTTGTAAAAACAACCCATAATCAAAAGGAAAAACTGATTAATTGAAACTTACCTTTGGAGCTATAGAGGAGGCTTTACCCACGTGAAATAAGAAGAAGTAAAGGGAATAGCTTTTTGGTATCTACTTTCCCTTTTTCCCTTAACTTTAATACCTTACTAAATAATAATTTTTATTTCACTTTCATTTAAAGGACCGAAATGCCCTCTTAATAATCCAATGTCATAATTCAGTCTAAACCATTTATCCTAATCATTCTCATCTTTTATCATTTAATTGAATAAATCCTCATATTTTTAAATCATTTTAATAAAGTCTCTAATTCGGTATTTGGGGTATTACAATTTCTCAATGCATATACAATAGGCTTCTCCATCAAAAATCACATATCATTTAAATATCAAGGTATTCATAAATACAAACATATAAAAATACCATATAAAATGCATTGGCTAGTCCATACCTGAAATTATTCAAAAGAAATAATTAAATAAAATAATATGAAATATAATAAAACAAATTGAAAACATTTTCTTTTCAAATCATTCGAGGTTAGCTCATCGCAAGTCTTCCTCATGTCATACTTCAATCGTATAAGTAAAATGCACTCACCTGATAATGCCTCACTAGAAATCCTACTATCGATATTCCTTTATTCTTGTACTATTTCCTTTGATTTGGAATCACTTTGAACTTGGTTTTTTGTCACAATCTACACAAACGTTATTTACTCATCATATACAATTTCAAAGCATTGATTAGTATCCTACTAACATAGGCACAATTTAGTAAAAAAATCATAAAAATTATATCGATATTTATTCGATTCTAAATCCATTTGAAAACATCAAAGCTAACCTTAACAATTTAAAATATAATTTCAATCCTCATAATACTTATATCAACTTATAATTCAAATAACCATTTCAATTTCCACCATTTTACCATTAAAATGAATTCTTTAAGAATTTACCTCAAAATTTCCAATTTATTCAAAATGGCCCTTTGCCATTTAAATCTTCAAATCCAAGCATCCAACAATAAAATCAAGAATTCTAATCACACATTTAAACATTACTCTTTAACTTCATGCTAATTTCCATTTCAAACCAATATTTCCTTCTTTTTACAATTTGGTCCCTAAACCTTTATAAGCTTCCAAATTGATCCAAACAACTTTCTAAAGCTTATATAATAATTCATTCAACAATTCTAAACTTAAGGAAATTTTTACATATTTTCCCCCAAATTACTTCACTTGGTCGAATATGAAGGGTCACTTAAAGCTTGATTTCGAACTTGATTCAAGCATGAATTCAACTTCTAAACATCACTTCCATTCATCTACAATCAATTTCATATCAATTTTCAATTCAAACAACCAATTACCACTAAAACCCTAGGTTGGCCAAAACTTACTACAAGCATTTCCAAGTAGTTTCAATCATCATACAAGCATATAAATGATTCTCCAACATCGACTACGCCATAATCAAGCATTAATTCATCAAAACCTAATAACCCTTTCATCCATCCAATTCAAGAATTCAAGGTTCTAAACATGGAAAACATGAACTAATAGTACCAAATGATAGATAATTCATGGAGATCAACTTTGTATTTCATGTTTTCATCCAAATTCCTAAGAAAATAGCTTGAAAACAAAAAAAAGAAATGGTTTCTTACCTTGGATGAAGCTCACGGCCAACTTGAGAAAGAAGAAGAGAAATCTTGATTTTTCTTTAAAAAATCTAAGTTTAATTGTCATCTTTTAATGATAAATTAAATTAAAAATTCATTTAATGCAAAATAACTATATTTCCCTTGAAATCCAAGGCTCCATATCTTTCCACATGTAAATTTTTCATATAATGGTCAAAAATAAACCAATAAGTTAGTAGTTACCAACTTTTCCCTTTGAATTTTCCAAAATTACAATCTTGCCATTTTTCATCCAAATGTCCAAATTAAATATGTAAAACAAACTTAAATCCAATGATCCATTTTAAATTATTCAAATTTAAGTCATGGAAATGACATTATTAACCTTGCTTTAGCATCTTTCAAAATATTTCAAAAATCTGATTCGATCCGATTAACCTAATTTTTCTCGAACTTTATTGCTTTATAACTTTAATATAAAATCCATACGAAATATCTAATTCCCACGAAAACATCAATATTAGGGGTAAACTATTAATTAATAGGATCGGAATGAATAACTTTTCAAAATTATACTTTGGTCCCTAAACTTTTTCTACGTTTATACTTTGGACACTTAACTTTTAAAATTTACATTTTGGTCACAAGTCCAAAAATTTGGGATATTACAATTCTCTTGCCGTTAAGAATATTCATCCTTGAATTTTCAATATACATGATGCAAAATATAAGGAAACTACTTTCTCATATCTTATTCTCTTTCTTGTGTAGCTTTCTCAACCTTATGATTTCTCCAATAAACCTTAACTAAAGAAATCGTCTTATTCCTGAGTTCTTTGACTCTATGGTCTATTATTTTCATTGGTTCTTCCTCGTAATTTAGATCTGGTTGAATTTTGATTTCTTTCGGAGTGATGGCATGCGGAGGGTTCGAACGATATCTTCGAAGCATTAATACATGAAACACATTATGAATCTTATCCATTTCCATAGGTAATGCTAGTTGATAAGCTACTGGTCCAACTTTTTTCACAATTTCATATAAACCAATGAATCTAGTACTTATATTTCCTTTTCTTCCAAATCATAAAATCTTTTTCCAAGGTGACATTTTAAGAAACACATTGTCAACGACTTGATATTCCATTTCTTTCGTCTTTGAATATGTATAAGATTTCTGTCGGTCAACCTCATTCTTAAGATTATCTTGTATAGTCTTTACTTTATCTTTCACTTCTTTAATCAAATTAGGGCCAATTACATCTCAGTCCTTGAGTTCGTACCAATTTAAGGACGTTCAACATTTTCTCCCATATAAGACTTCATAAGGAGCCACCTTGATACTCGACTGATAGCTATTATTATAAGCAAACTATGATAAAGATAAATACCTTTCCCTTGATCCTTTAAATTCAATTATACATGCCCTTAACATATCTTCCAAAATTTAAATACCGCTCCGATTGTCCATCTGTCTAATGATGGAAAGAAATACTAAAGTTAAGTCGAGTTCCTATGGCCTTATATAAGGACTTCCAAAACCTTGAAGTAAACTTCGGATCTTTATTAGACACGATCGAGACAGATACTCCATGCAATCGAACAATCTCCTTTATATACAATTCAACATATTTATCTATAGAACAGTCGAATTGAACTGGAATAAAGTGTGATGATTTAGTCAATCTATCAATAATCACCCAAATTGAATTTTTCTACTAGGTGTCAAACGTAGACCTGTTATGAAATCCATAGTAACTCTTTTCCATTTCCATTGAGGAATAAAAATAGGTTTCAACAATCCGAATGGTACTTGATGTTTTGCCTTTACATGCTAGCATGTCAAGCATTTAGAAACAAACTCAGTTATAGTCCTTTTCATACTTGGCCACCAATATCGGCTTTTCAAGTCATGATACATATTATTTCCTCCAGGATGCATCATCAAGGGACTATAATGTGCCTCGAAGGGAAGTTCTTTATTCGATTCCTCATCATTTGGAATATAAATTCTTCCTTTATAGTATAAACATTCTTTGGGCTTAACTTCAAAATATTTGGTTTCATATTTTTCTACCTGCTTGATTTCGACTTGCACTTTTCATTATTTCTTTGAAAATCCTTTTTTCTCTCCAATAAAATAGGATTTATTCTTAATTCTGTAATTTGCACTCCATTATCTTTTAATGACAACTATCATCTAAAGCTCGTAGGGCAGAAAATGTCTTCCGTCTTAGTGCATCAGCTACAACGTTATCCTTTCCTGGGTGATAATTAGTAATCACATCGCAATCCTTAAGAAGCTCAATCCATCTTATTTTTCTTAAGTTCAACTCCTTTTGAGTCAACATATATTTCAGACTTTTATGATCAGTGTAGATGTAACAGCTTTCACTATATAGGTAATGACACCATATCTTCAAGGCGAACACCACATCTAACAATTCCAAATCATGAGTAGGATAGTTTCATTCATGAGTCTTAATTTACCTTGAAGCATAAGCTACGACCTTCCCTTTTGCATTAATACGCATCCCAAACCATTATGAGATCCATCACTATATACTACATAACATTTTCCTGATTTTGGTTATGCTAACACTGGAGCTTTTGCTAAAATCTTCTTTAGCGTCTCGAAACTTTCTTGGCTCTTATCAGTCCAAATGAATGACACATCTTTCCTCAATAACTTGATAAGTGGGGAAGCGATCATCGAAAAGTTATTTATGAATATTTGATAATAACCAGTGAGTCCCAATAAACTCTGAACTTTAGAAACATTCTTTGGAGTTCTCCACTCAATAATAGCTTGAACTTTCTTGGGAGCTACTCTTATAAATGAATGACACATCTTTCCTCAATAACTTGATAAGTGGGGAAGCGATCATCGAAAAGTTATTTATGAATATTTGATAATAACCAGTGAGTCCCAATAAACTCTGAACTTTAGAAACATTTTTTGGAGTTCTCTACTCAACAATAGCTTGAACTTTCTTGGGAGCTACTCTTATCCCTTCTACTGAAATAACATGGCCAATAAAAGGAACTTTTGACAACCAGAATTCACACTTTGACAACTTGGCATAAAGCTTTTTTATCTCGAATAGTCTGAAGAACAATGCAAATATGAGCATCATGATCTTCCCTTCTCTTGTAGTAGACCAAAATATTGTCGATGAATACAGCTACGAATGGGTCTAAATATGGCTGAAACACTCAATTCATCAAATTCATTAATGTTGCAATAGAATTAGTTAGTCCAAACGACATCACCACAAACTCGTAATGGTCGTAGCGAGTCTTGAAAGTCATTTTAGAAATATCTTCTTCTTTAATCTTTAACTGATGATAACCAGATTGAAGATCGATCTTAGAGAACACTGATGTGTCTTTCAATTGATCAAAAAGATCATCAATCCTTGGAAGAGGATATTTATTCTTCAATGTCACTTTGTTCAATTGATAATAATATATGCATAATTTCATAGAATCGTCTTTTTTCACAAACAATATAGGTGTACTCTATGGTGACACACTAGGTCTTATAAAACCCCGATCTAACAATTCTTTCAATTAATCTTTTAATTCTCGTAAATCAGTCGGACCCATTTTGTATGGGGCCATCGAAATGGGTGCAGTACTAGGTAACACCACTATTTTAAATGTTATTTCTTGATATGGTGGTAAACCTGGTAACTCATCTAGAAATACATCTAGATACTCCCGAACATATGTAACATCTTTCAATTTATTTTCGGTAACTCGAGTATCTACTACATTGTCTAAGAAAGCCTGACAACCTTGTAATGATAATTTTTTAGCAGACATCACTGATATCACATTTGACAATGGATTTATTCTTTCACCAACCACTATAATCTCAGAACCCTCTGAGTCTTTTAGAATTAACCTTTTTAATCTACAATCCACAATGGAATGATAGGGGAGACTCAATCCATGCCCAGAATTATCTCAAATTCCTCGAAAGGTAATTCCATCATATTTGTTGTAAACTTAATTCCTTGAATCATTAATGGGAAATCTCTACAAATACGATTTACTCGAGTACTCTGGCTTAAAGGATTAATTGTTATTATATCATTATAGATAGGTTCTAACTGAATTCCTCTTTCTTTAACTAGCTTAGTGCTCATGTACGATTGCGTAGAACCAGATCAATTAAAACAAATACATGTTTTCCAAAAAGATAAAATGTACCTGCAATGATTTACGAGTCATCTCGGTCTGCATCAGTTCTGATATTTTATACTTTAGCTGGTGTATGGAACTCAGGCTGAGAAGCATATTTTGATGGTCCACTAGTCTTAGCATTTAATTTTCCTTTTTGAGAATCAGTGGTAGATCTCTTATTCTGAACTGGTTCTCCAGTTATCATAGAACCATCTCACATAAAATGACCAGTCTTTCCACAATGAAAACATGACCTTGAAATAACTAGACATACTCCTGGATGTGTTCTACCACTGACTTCACATAATCGATATTCATTCTGGAATGATCTTCTAGTACCAGCAACAAATGTCTGAGATTGCCTTCCCTTCCCAGTATTTGCTCCTCTATGATTTGATGCAGTAGACTCATATCTATTCGGATATCGGGGGCCTAAACTTTAACCTTGCTTAGAATGGTTGGAGCTGAAGATGCTCCCAATCTTTTTGTTGACTGTATTATCTGTTCTGTCATCTTCTCAGTCTGAACTCACTCAATCGACTTGGCTCAATTCACTACTTCTTAGAAAGTAGGCAGATTCAGGGCCAACATAAACTCCTTAGTCATCGATCGCAAACCTTCAATAAACCAATCACATCGAGCCTTTTCATAAGGATTAGTCTATTGTAAATCGGCTCAACTTGTTAAACTCACACTCATATTCATAAATACTCTGGTTTCCTTGCTTCAGATTAAGGAATTACTGCTTCATCTCTCGAATAAATTGATTTCCAGTGTAATTGTTCTTCAATTCTTCCTAAAATAATTTCCATGTCACTTGTTCAGGAAGAACATGCATCATAGAATTTTTCCACCATATACGAGTCTACCCTAAAGTAGAGACACAACTCCATCTACTTTCTTTGCATCAGTGCAATGAAAACCGTCCAAAATAATTTTCACATCATTTAACCAAAGATCTGCGGTCATTGGGCCCTCGTCAGATTCACCTTTGAACTGAGGAGCTCCTAGACTTTTAATTCTTTAGCAATTGACACTCGGGAGCCGGAGGAGTAGGCGGTTGAAAAATGTGACAAAATTGCGTTCAAGGTTGAAAGCATATCCCCTGATCTTGCACAGGCACTCCCTGCTATGTCGGTGCTCCACCTTCTTCAAATTGAACATGAGGCTCATAATTAACTTCGTTACTATCGGTTCCTTCCAGAACCTCCTGATTGTTGCTCTACAAGATATTTCAGGATTAGACATCTATATAAACACATATTCAATTTATATTAGTAAGGAGCAACATCAATCAAATAAAAATCACCATATCAGTAATATTGACATCTTAGTGACATATATACATTTTGCTATTCAAAACATGTTTGGTTTAGGCCTAGAATCGGCTAAACCTACAACTCTGATACTAATAAATGTAACACTCATTTGTTTCTATAAAAAAATATTTAACTATTATCAAAGTTCACAAAATATTTCATCTTGTTAATAATTAAAATCATTTACGAAGGTACTAAATAACAAATTATCATTCATAAATAGTAATAATAAGTATCAACCATTTAAAACCAGATTTAAGCATCTCTAGTTTTAAGCATCATAACCATGTATTATACGTGCCAACTGATACTATCAATATTCAAAAGATACCATACTGAATATGGAGCGGATCTAATCTTCAAAAGTTGATGCTGGGCCTAACTCCTTACTCTGTAAGCTTACTTTTTCTACACGTGAAAATCATCACACACTAAGTATACACTTATGAGGCATTAAGTTACTACTACTAATACTAATATCAATATAATAATAATAACTGTAACAAAACATATTTATATTAAAATATAACATGTGTAAGGTATAAAAATATCATATAAAAATCTATCTATGATTCAAAGATTCATCATAAAACATTTAAAGTTAATTCAAAATTATCAACGAAAATTCACTTTGAATTCAAATCGATCAAATTATTTCACTTTCATTTCATTTGAAATAAGTTTTTCCTTTTATTCATATCATAGTCCAATGTAAACCAATGAGAATACAAGGTAAGTAAGTCAAACGAGCATATACATATAATGCACAAGTACTGTAAAACACAATATCAATGTGTCGATAATAAGGAATACACCGCACCATCATCACATACGTCCAGACACCATTTTCATATGCGTGCCATAAAATGTATTCCTGGTACTTTAACACCACCATCACATAGACATCAGAAAAGTGATAAGTACCATATAGTAGCACCACTATCACACAGACATCAGATACATGCTAAGTTTCGTATAGTAGAACTACCATCGGACAGACATTAGACACATGCTATAAGTATAATGCATCTTCTAGTACCACCACCATCACTTATGTGAAGTCAAACACGTGCTAAATATAATGCTCCAACTCTATGGCATGCCAATTAAACGTATGATACTCAATGCATTTACAATGGGCATTTTCACTAAATCATATATCATTCATTTATCAAGATCTTTTCAAACATCATTGCAATCAAATATCATATATCATTCACATATCATAATCCTTTTAAATAATAACAAAATAATGTATCGTATAATATATTTCTCAATGCATATACAATAGGCTTCTCCATTAAAATCACATATCATTTTAATATCAAGGTATTCATAAATACGAACATATCAAAATATCATATAAAAATGCATTGGCCAGTTCGTACTCGAAATTATTCATAAGAAATCATTAAATAAAATAATATGAAATATAATAAAACAAATTGAAATCATTTTCTTTTCAAATCATTCGAGGTTGACTCATAACAAATCTTCCTTATGTCATACTTTAACAGTATAAGTAAAATGCACTCACCTGATAATGCCTCACAAGAAATCCTACTATTGATATTCCTTTGTTCTTGTACTATTTCCTTTGATTTTGAATCGCTTTGAACTTTCTTTTTGTCACAATCTACACAAGCCATATTTACCATATACAATTTCAAAGCATAGATAAGTATCCTACTAACATAGGCACAATTCAATAATAAAATTCATAAAAATTCTATCGATACTTATTAGATTCTAAATCCATTTCAAAACGTCAAAGCTTACCTTAACACTTTAAAATATAATTTCAATCCTCTTAATGCTCATATCAACTTATAATTCAAATAACCATTTTAATTTCCACCATTTTACCATTAAAATGAATTCTTTAAGAATTAACCTCAAAAATTCCAATTTATTCAAAATGGTTCCTTTCCATTTAAATCTTCAAATCCAAGCATCCAACAATAAAATAAAGCATTCTAATCACACATTTAAATATTACTCTTCAACTTCATGCTAATTTCGATTTCAAACTCATATTTCCTCCTTTTTAAAATTTGGTCCCTAAACCTTTATAAGTTTCCGAATTGGTCTAAATAACTTTCTAAAGCTTACATAATCATCCATTCATCAATTCTAACCTTAAGGAAATTTTTAAATATTTTTCTCCTAATTACTTCACTTGGCCGAATATGAAGGGTCACTTAAAGCTTGATTTCGAACTTGATTTAAACAAGAATTCAACTTCTAAACCTCACTTCCATTCATCTACAATCAATTTCATATCAATTTTGAATTCAAACATCCAATTTCCACTAAAACCCTAGATTGGCATAAACTTACTACAAGCATTTCCATGTAGTTTCAATCATCATACAAGCATAGAAATGATTCTCCAACATCAACTACGCCATAATCAAGCCTTAATTCACCAAAACCTAACATCCCCTTCATCCATCCAATTCAAGAATTCAAGGTTCTAAGCATGGAAAACACGAACTAATGGTACCAAATGATAGAGAATTTCATGAAGATCAACTTTGTATTTCATGTTTTCAACCAAATTCCTAAGAAAATAGCTTGAAAATCAAAAAAAGGAAATGTTTCCTTACCTTGGATGAAGCTTACAACCAACTTGAGAAAGATGAAGAAAAATCTTGATTTTTCTTAAAACAAATCTAAGCTTATTTGTCATCTTTTAATGATAAATTTAATTAAAAATTCATTTAATGCAAAATGACTATTTTGCCCTTGAAATATAAGGCTCCATAACTTGCTACATATCAATTTGTTCATCTAATGGTCAACAATAAACCAATAAGTTAGTAGCTACCACCTTTGCCGTTTGAATTTTCCAAAATTGCAATCTTGCCATTTGTCATCCAACTGTCCAAATTGAATATGGAAAACCAACTTAAATCAATGATCCATATTAAATCCTTCAAATTTAAGTCATGGAAATGACATTATTAACATTGCTTTATCATCCTTCAAAATATTTCAAAAATCTGATTCGATCCGATTATTCTATTTTTCTCGAACTTTATCACTTTATAGCTTTTAATACAAAATCCGTACGAAAAATCTTATTCCCACGGAAACGTCATTCTTGGGGGTAAACTATTCATTTACGGGACTAGATTACATAACTTTTTAAAATTACACTTTTATCCCTAAACTTTTCCCAAGTTTATACTTTGGCCACTTAACTTTCAAATTTTACATTTTGATCACAAGTCCAAAAATTTGGGATATCACATAACACCTTGGCGACTTTGCTATGTACATTACAGAGTTAGACCATGATCGGTTGTTTGTTGTCTTAATAAGCAAAAATTGTTAGTTTGTGCCTTTGAATTTATGTTAATTTTTATTTTCCTTTGAATTTTTATGCTATTTTTATAAATAGTTATATTAATTGGTTGTTCGTATTTTCTTATTTATTGATTTTATAAAAAAATAGTGTTTTTTACCTTGTGTGTTTTGATTAATGATTTGTCAGGTACTCTTCACACACATCACGAAGCATGACATGACATGACATGAAATTTCTACCCAAACTATATCCTATTTAAGTGGGATGAAATTGACACATTCATAAGAATTTATTCTTCGTATAAACCAAACAAGTAACAATTAGAGTTAATATACCATAGGTCTAATGCTAGATTCCATTTTCATAAATGATTGAAAATAATTTTAGTAAGCGTTGAGTATAAATAGTCATTATACAATCATGAATTAAAAAAAAAATCTATTCCAAAATTTTAGACCAACGTGAAGAGTGAAAAAATGGACTCAATACAAGTCGGACACCACCCTAAAAAACCTGCTGTTTTGGGAAATAATGTCCTATAATATGGGAATTAATGGACAAAAGCCCAATTTTAAGGTAAAATGACCGAATTAAGAAAGCAGCCCACCGCGAATTGAAAAAGGGAAAAAAACTTCAATTTTTAATTTATTGGAAATTGATAATAAATGAAGTACCTTCGTAAGCATTTTTTTAGAAGTGTCTTCTTCGTATATGACAATATTATGGGCACATGTTAGGTTAACATTAAATAAAGAGAAAAATAAGCGAAAAGTTTTGGAAAAATTATATTTGTCCAAGAAAATAAACGTGCACGATGCCTAATAAGGGGAAAAGAGTATCCAAGTACTATAAATCAAAGAAAAAATACATTGATTTGAATGTCATGAGAAATGATATAGGGACAAACTGAATCAAAGATCAAAGATCCTCCCGATTTTAAAGCCCAACTAGCTAACGAATGAGAATCACGATTACAATCTCTGGGTATATGCATAACACAAAAATGAGGATGATCCTGAATAATTGCACGAGCCTCTTGAACATACCCAAAATTGAGATATCTGCAGAAGATCTTGTAATCTTGTGAACTAGCATCATAGAATCAGTTTCAAACTGAACATCTGTCCAACCCATATCACAAGCTAGCCTTAGGCCAGCAAGTAAATCATAAAGTTCCGCAAAACCGGCCTCGAAACATCCAACAGAAGGTTGAGCCAAACCACCACACTTGATTGCGGGTTACTACACCAACAGCTGCCAATGTTCGAGACTAACCAAATGCATCATCCACATTAACTTTAATAACCCCCTCCACTGGCGGAGTCCAACGAGTACGATCCACAGATGAAAGAGGATGAACCTTCGCCAATGCAATCGACCTCAAATAGTCTTGATGAAGTACCTTTGCATTTGTAATCAAGAGCCAAGCCGGCTGCAACCTATCATTATGAACAAATGAATTCTAATTATTCCACAAAGTAATAAAAAAACCAGCAAATAATTCAAGTCCAAGAATTGAGAAAGCTTCCTCTATCCATAACAATGGGCTATCATGACACTCAAAGACACACAAGCAGGAATTTTCGCAAGCCGCAAGAACAACAGTGTCCTAGGACAATCACTCAAAGCATGCAATGTTTTCTCCTCCTCAGTAGAACACATAGGACACATGCCATCGGAAAGGCCAGCACTTTTAATCCGACGGTCAATAGGCAATGCACTCCGAGCTACCCGTCAGGCAAACACACGGACCTTTGGAAGAATCTTCAATTTAGCAATAATCGACCACAACTTTGACTTCCTCTCATTATCATGAAATCTTCTTTGAAAACCACCAATAACCGGACTGTACCGAATACAATCCAGAATCATGATTGCCCCTACTAATGACATCCTCTGCACATAGAGCAATTGGAACATTAAGAATCTGCAAAGCATCCTCCTCAGAAAACAACCTACAAATTAAACGTTCATTCCATAAATTAGTACTAGGAAGCGTAAGTTCATAACAGTAAAGAGGATTAAGGTAAAAAAACAGTACAACTCCCTTAAAGAAGAACAACTTTGGTACCACCCTATATGTCACAATGAACTCGTTTATTACTACCAACACCACTTCTCCAAAAAAAGGCATCCTTTCAAATCTTGCAAAGTACGATATAAACCTTTCCAAGCGAAGGAGCTCATATCCTTCAAAGTAGCATGTAAAATATCACCATTAGGAAAATATTTAGCTCGAAAAACACTGGCAACCAAACTATCCGGCTCTTTAATGAAACACCAGAACTGTTTGCCCAACAAAGCCAAATTGAAACTATACAAGTCTCGAAAACCAAGACCACCCTCACGTTTAGGCTTGCACATGGTCTTCCATGCAACCATCGGCCATCCACGTTTATTGGCATCACCAGACCACCAATATCGCTGCATACCAATCACCAAATCCTGCACCAAACAATCAGGTAGAAGATAGCAGTATATCATGTAATCACCATTTTTATCCAACCTCTTTTATATTATTATTATTATTATTATTATTACAATATAACAAAAAAACAACATACAAAACCCACTAAATAAATCATAAACCCAAATACATGGCCCACATCGTTAACCCTCTTTTAACTAACATACTTTTAGGGCTAGCCGCCGCCAATGATCCCCATCAAGCCATCAGTCGCCGCCGCCAGAAAAGCCCTTCAACTCCTATCCACGCCAAGTCAAGCCAGACCAAAGCCATCAGTTGAGCCGCTGCACTAGCTGTTTGATCCTTCAGACAAAAAAGAGTAGGAATCTCGTAATATCCGGGACATTTAATGCCACGAATGCTACACCATGACTGCCACGACTGTCACGCCTGTGCACCGTGGAGCCTGATCCGCTGTCGCCTGTCATCATCAAGAGCATGCCATCCACTCTTGTTATAATCCAAAAGCAAACAAAACGAAAAGGTGGTGGCTTTTCGGTTAAAAACAGAGGAGGAGAGCACGAAAAAGAGAGGGATAGAGAGAGAAAAAAACGAAAAGGGGTCGTTGTAATAGATTCTTAGGGTGTTGTAATCATTTCCATCAAAAGAAATCAAAGAGAAAAGGTATCTTCTTTGTTAATTTGAACTTTCTTTGTTAGATCTGCGCGTACATGAGTGTTTTTGGTTGTTTTCATGGTGATTTCTGAAAAGGAGAGTGAGAGGAGAGCAAAAAAGGGATAAAAAACTTTAGTTTCTGTCACCGACAAGCGGTGGCTGACGCTAACACCGACGGCCGGCACGGTGGTTGTTCATCGGATTTTAGAAACCATTCAGAAACTGAGGAAGCCGATTAACATCATGAAGTGCATTACAAAGCTTTTGAGGAAACCATTTTTTTTTATTTTTTAAAAATGAAGCTAAAATGATTTTTTTTATTTTAAACTTTCATTCCCCATTTTATTCCACGCGTAACTCAACCCATTTACCTCAATATCCGCGTGTTTTCAAGAGTGGGATAACTATACTATCAGTCCTTTATCTTCTTTACAGATTTTATTTTAGTCACCATTTTAGCTTTTGCTTCTTCGAGTTTGAACCTCTATGTTTTGACCACATTCTTTTCAATCCGTTTTATACTTATGAACATTTTTTAATTGTTTTTACTTCGAACTAACATTTTGTGAGGGTTTTAAATTTAGTCCTCGTTTTGATTTATTACTTTTTACATTTAAAGCCTTTTATTTTTGTTCCGTTTTGATTTGGTCCATCTATGCGTGTGTATCTACTTTTCATCTAAATACTAACATATATTTTATGCAATTTTAGTCATTCTTTCTTTTTGCATTTAATTTTTTTTGCACTTTATTTTCTTTATTTTTCAACATTTTACTTTTATGTATTTATATTTTTGTCCTTTTATTTTTTATTTATTTATTTTTCAGTTTAATTGTCTGCCTTTACTTTTATGCCTTTATATTTTTGATTTTTTTTAATAATTTTAATTTTATATTTATATTTTACAGACTTATTACAATCGGCCCATACCCGAAGTCCGAAATTACACTTGAAGCCCAACAACAAATCAGGCCCATCAACAAACCCAATCGACCCAAACCCAAACAAGCAATTAGGGTTAGAAACATTAGGATTTCCATGCCACGTCGCTGCCGCCACTTCCACTATCAGTCAGAGTCTCCTGCCACCGCCACTGTTCCGGTTATCTGATCCCATCATCCGACAACCTATGTTTCAACCATCATCATCTCGCATCAACAATAAAGGAGAAACCAAATTAGGAAAAATCAACCAAATCCATTTTAAAATCAAATTCTAAACCTACCTAATACCAGAAAATCCGGGACATTAAATGTCCGATTTTCCTCAACAAACACGAAAAAGAGAAGGAGGAAGGGGGAGAGATTTTAAAAGAGTTCAATTATTTTGAGAAAGGGTTTTCGATTTTGAGAAAAACAAACAAAAAAATCAAAAGAAAAAATGGAAGAACAGAAAAAGAAAAAAGAAATCTTACTTTGGTTTCGGTTTGGGTTTCAGTTTAAAAGAGTTTTAGGGTGAAAAGGTTTTGGTTTAGGGGTCAATGAGGTTGGGGTCGTATTTTGGTGGTTTTGAAGGTAGTTGGCCCCTTGTAGGGGCAACGTGTCGTGGTGGCCACAGGGATTCGTGGCCACCGAATGGTTTCTCTATTTGAAAAAAAATAAAAGAGAGTTTGGGGAAGAGATTGAGCACCTGAAAGGAAAAATAGGGGATTAGGTTTTCCCTATAACCCATAATAGGGTATTTAAGGGCTATCCAAAACGGGGTCGTTTTAAGGTCTTAGAGTTTTAAGAAATTCACGTATGAGTAAATTACTTGGGTGGGGTCTCTGGGTTTGTCAAAGTGTGTTTTAGTCCTTATTTAAATCTTTTAATTTTTTTGATTTTGTACCTAAAGTTTTATGCGTGTTGTATTTTGATCCTTAAGTTTAGTTATTTCGATTTTGTGTTTGTTTATACATTTGACATGTTACTTTCGGATTTTTCATTGTAATCCCTTGTATGCTTATGGATTTATTATGATTTTGGTGTCTGAAATATAATATTTTTATACTTTATGACTTATGTTTCCATGGCTTGCTGTTATGACCTTAGATTTATTTGTTCATTTCGTTTTGGCCACTATACCATGTATCCTTATGTGTGTATGTATATATTTTTACCCCAAGTCATTTTATTTAAGTATATATATATATATATATATATATATATATATATATATGTAATTTGATGGTATTGAACATATTATTTTGATCCATGCCTTTAAATCTTATTTAATTTAATCAATACAAGGTAGTATGTTATTTAATTTAATTTTTTATATGTTTATATAAGCATATTTGTTTGCATATATAGGTATAGGTATAGGTATAGGTATTATTTATTTCTTTTTAAAATATAATATGTTCAATACTTGCATATGTATAACTGTATTCGATTCAAATAACTTGATTAAAGGTAATATGCATTCATTTTAGGATTATTGTGAAGTGACTGTCTTAACGTATAAGAAAGTCACTTTCGATAATTTTAAAATGAAAGTGTATCCCATTAAGTGACACGAATTAAATTGATTCTGTTAAGTTAATCGATTGACGGAATCGACCAAGAGGGGGGTGAATTGGCAATAAAAATTTTGGTGGAAGCTTTTGCAGAAAATTGAAAGAAATTGCACGGCGATTTAGAGTGGTTCGACTTTCTCAACCAAAGTCTACGTCCACTACCTTAGCTATCCACACTAAGGATTTTCCACAAATTCACTAATTTGTCTTTCTTTTGAGGACAAAGAGTAACCTTACAAACCCTCAAGAATTATACCCCAAATTCTTGAGAACACTCTCTCCCAAAGAGAACAATACAAATTTGCAAACTTACAAGGAAATCCTCACAAGGTAGATTGTTTGCACAATTCTAGAACAAAGAAAAGAACACTAAAAAATGAATACAATTGAGCACAATAAGTGTTCTTGAAAGTAAAATGAATATTGAATGAAAAATAGGCTTGAAATGCTCAAACTTGAGGTTTGATGCTTTCTCTTTGATTATCTCTTGATTCTAGTTGCTTGATGTTTCTTGTTATAGATCAATGGCTTCTAAGCTTGCTTAAATACACCTTGAATCACTTCTGAACGTTAGGGATCATAAATGAAGATAATATAGCCGTTTTAGTGTGAAATCAATTAATAAAATAGTTTGGAGTGTGGGGGGAATCGGTACCTCTCATAGGGAATCGGTTCCCTAAGTGTAAAATTCAAATATTTCGACCGTTGAACAGTGGGGGGGAATCGGTACCCCCTGGGGGGAATCGGTTCCCTCCAAGCATACTGGAATTCTCATAGCCAAACCATTCAGGGGGAATCGGTACCCCCTTGGGGGGGAATCGGTTCCCTCTGAGCAATCTGGAATTTTTGGCTTTGAAAAGGTTCGAAATACTTTGTAAAATTATTTTGAAATTGTTTTAAGATTAAGACTTAATTTTACACTTGAGTAAGGATTAAAAATGACTTTTGAAAGATTTAGAGTAATGTTTCGATATTCGAATAATTATATCGAATATACTTAGAAAATCTTTTTGGAAAATCCTAAAATTCATTTAACTTAATTTGTTATATCGAAATATCAAAATGTTTTCAACAATCTCCCCCTTTTTGATATAACAAAACATTTTAGTAATTTTAAGATTTTGAAATCAAGTTTTGAAATTACTCCCCCTTACTCTAACACTTCTCCCATTTAAAACATTTAACACTTAACACTTCTCCCCCTTTTTGTTAAATCAAAAAGACATTTTAAAAGAGTTTAAACAAGGTTTTCAAATCATTTAGCCAATTTGATTATATATAGTTTAAGCTGCTAAGATCACAATCAAGAGAAACGTTAGCCATTAGTTTCATAATCAATATTCATAATTAATGTGACATGGCAAAATTGGTCATATATCTAACATGATGTAAATGATGCAATAATAAATAAATTTAACCACACCAAATATATAAGTTCAAACATCCAAATAAATCCAAAGTCTAACAATCCACAAAATCAAACATTCCAAAATATTCAAAATGTTGAAACAATAATCTTTTAGTTCAAAGTTCTAAAGCTAAACTTACAATCAAACATCCGGATCGGGAGGAGGAAAACGAGCTCGCATAGCGGCCATCTCATGTGAGAGTGCATCAATACGTTCATTCATCGAAGCGTTGTTTGTGCGCATCTCTCGGAGAATTTCTAATTGTTGAGCTCCCATTGTGGATAAATGAGACTCTATAGAAGTAAAGCGCGAATCCATGGTAGCATATCGGAAATCGAATGTCTCCATAAAAGATTGAAAATATGGAGGCATTTGATGCGTTTGTTGTGCTTGCTCCTCGGGCTGCTCCTCAGGTTTTTCAGGCTCATCTTCGGATTCATCGATGTCTCGCATTAATTGTTCAAGCTCGGGACCATCTTCAGCTTCTGGTGGAGCTCGTGAAGAACTAGCTCCCGGAGTATTTTCAGAAGATCGAACCCATTCACCGGTTTCCTTATCCTTTATCCATCCCGCTCTCGTTAAGGAAAGAAGATTAATTTGTTTCTTTAGAGGAAATGAGGCATCTAGACCAACTCTAAGCCCGGCTTTAGAAAATATATTACTCAAAATGCAACCATAAACTAGAGATGAACAAAGTTTCTTGTTAGGAACAAGATTTACAGTTTCAACAATGTCAGCAAAAATAATCTGAGGTAGGTTTATTTTAATATTGTTTTCGAAACAATGTAACCACCAAAGATCCAAGGCTCTAAGAGTAGAATAACGACCTCCGGATGGTCGAAACCACCAAGAAATCATTAGATGAAGAAAACGTTCATGAAGGTCTAAGACACTCGCACTATCCCTTCTTTTATAACGAGAACCTAAAATTTGTTTTTCATTTGAAATACCATCGTTATCTAATCCTAATGCCTTGGCTATGTAAGCCGAGTTAATATGTAAGAATTGTCCTAGGAGGTAGGAACGAACTTCTATGGTCTCAGTTTGATCTCAGTTTTTGACACAAACGGCATTATAATAAAAGATGCGAACAAGTTGATGGTAAACTATAGGTTCAAGGTCACAAAGTTTATCAAATTTCCACTCTTGTAAAAGAGGAAGATATTTAAAATTAATATCTACATAGCTTGACGAGAAGGGATACATTCTTCTCTAATTTTATAAGAGTCGAAATATTGATAATACCAAAAACAATGATTTCTGGGACCAGGATGATTGAAGCATGAATTTTGAATAGTTAAATTGGGATCAACTGGATTAGGATTAGGAATTGGAATTTCAGGAATAGGAGGAGGATTTGGAGGTGGATTTGGTTGACGGAGTGAGCGACTAGATGATGACCTAGCACGTTTAGGATTGGACATGGTTTAGGAAATCGGAATAGAATGGATAACCTGCAATTTAGAAAACACATGTATGCAATTCGATCAATCCCAAAACTCAATTTAGTCCTCAATATTTCAAGGTTCTCTAAATCAATCCTAATGGGCAAAGTTTTTGAAAACTATTGAAAAATAAGATTTTGAAAAACAATATATCTATAGTTTTCATAACAACAACATAATTCAATTAAAACACAATAATTTGAAAAAACATTTTTTTAATTTCAAAAATTTCAAAAATTTTGGAAAATTATTGTGTTTTTTTATGAAATTAGTTGTAATATCTAGTTTCTAATCACTAAACAATCAATGCCTGGTCACTATTTCTATCTAGAACTAATTAAAACTTTCAAAATCAATGAAATGGAGAGTTTAGAAAAATTTACCTTGAAGGATGAGATTGAGTGGATTTTGATGTTGTTTGCATGATTTTAATGATGCTAGCAGGTTTAGAAGATGATATTTGAAGAGAATTCCGATTAAAAACGTTGTTTTGAGGCAAAGTGGAGATATGGAGAGAGTAGAGAGGAGAAACGGTGGCAATGAGAGAAGAGGGTTTGAGTAAAATATGAGGTTCTGCCCGATAAAACCAGAACCCCAGGGGGGTATCGATTCCCCTGTGGGGGGGATCGGTTCCCCTTCAAAGGGGGAATCGGTTCCCTCATGAGGGTATCAATTCCCTCTGCAACAAAATGCTAAAATCCGATTTTAAACACACAAAATGCTAAATTAACTTTCTCTAGTGGTATTGGCAACTCATATATTGAAAATTAATTATGTTCAAACAATCAAATTAATCTTTAAACGATATTTGAACATAAAATTAATTTTTCATCAAGAATAATAAACTCCCCCTAACTAATAGCAATGAATGCAATCAAAAATTAGCATTTTTCATTTAGTCTTAAAAGTGCTAAAATTATTTTGAACACTAAGTGAAGATAGGTTGGTCAAATCTAATTCTCTCCTAAGTGTCCAAAATCTTTCCTTGTCTAAAGGTTTTGTAAAGATATCCGCTAATTGGTGCAAAGTATCAACAAATTCTAGAGCTACATCTTCCTTAGTGACATGGTCTCTAATGAAGTGATGTCTTATTTCAATGTGCTTAGTTCTAGAGTGTTAGATGGGATTTTTAGTGAGAAAAATAGCACTAGTATTGTCACACTTGATAGGAATGGTACCAACTTCAATTCCATAATCAAAAAGTTGTTGTTTCATCCATAAAACTTATGCACAACAACTACCAGCTGAAATGTATTTGGCTTCAGTGGTAGATAATGCAACACAATTTTGTTTCTTTGAAAACCAAGAAATCAACATATTTCTAAGGAATTGGCAAGTACCGGAGGTGCTTTTCCTATCTAATTTGCATCCTCCATAATCCGCATCAGAAAAAGCATGCAAGCTAAAGCTAGAGTCTCTAGGATACCAAAGTCCTAAACTAGGAGTGTCTTTAAGGCATCTAAAGATTCTCTTAACAGTTAGTAAATGTGATTCCTTAGGGCATGATTGAAATCTAGTACATAAGCAAACACTAAACATAATGTCCGGTCTACTTGCAGTTAGATAAAGTAGAGATCCAATCATTGGCCTATATAATTTAACATCTACACATTTACCTCCTTCATCTAAGTCAAGCTTTGTTGAAGAGCTCATTGGAGTGTCATGAGGTTTGCCATTTTCCAGTCCAAACTTCTTGAGCATATCTTTGACGTACTTAGCTTGATTGATGAAGATGCCATCTTTTCTTTGCTTGATTTGGAGTCACAAGAAAAATGAGAGCTCCCCAGTCATGCTCATATCAAACTCACTTTGCATTAGCTTAGAAAATTCTTGGCAAAGATCATTAGTATAACCAAATATTATATCATCAACATAAATTTGAACTACTAATAAATCTTTACCTTTATGCTTTAAAAACAATGTAGTGTCAACCTTCCCTTTTGAAAAACCTTTTTCAATTAAAAAATTTGACAATCTTTCATACCAAGCTCTTGGAGCTTTTTTTAAACCATAAAGCGCTTTTGTCAATTTAAGAACATGATCCGGAAATTTTGAATCTTCAAAACCTGGAAGTTGTTCCACATACACTTCTTCCTTTATAAAACCATTTAAAAATGCACTTTTAACATCCATTTGATATAATTTAAATTCATGAAAACATGCAAATGCTAGTAACATTCTAATTGCTTCCATCCTAGCTACAGGAGCGTATGTTTCATCATAGTTTATGCCCTCTTCTTGAGTATACCCTTGAGCAACAAGTCTAGCCTTGTTTCTCATTGTATTACCACTCTCATCAAGCTTATTCCTAAACACCCATCTAGTATCTACAGTAGATTTATTACTAGGCCTTTCAACTAATGTCCATACTTTACTTCTCTCAAATTGATTTAATTCTTCTTGCATAGCCATAATCCAATGTTCATCATTTAATTCTTCTTTAATATTCTTAGGCTCTATGCATGAAATGAATACAACAAATTACAAATATTTCTAAGAGAAGATCGAGTTGTTACCCCTTTGGATGGATCACCTATAATCTCACCATCCTTGACATAGTTGTACTCTCTTGGATAAGATACTTCCCTTTCTTCAATGGTTGGATTTTCAAGAGGATCATGAGTTTCCTCATTTTTTGTTTCTTCCTTTGATGATGGTTCTCCAACGTCATTTCTAACGCCATTTGTATTTATAACACCTACATCATCATTCACACAAGAATCCTTCCTCGGAAGGGGATTATCATTGAAAACAACATGTATAGACTCTTCTACAACTAAAGTTCTTTTATTAAATACTCAATAAGCTTTAGAATTTAAGGAATAACCCAAAAAATTCCTTCATCACTTTTAGCATCAAATTTGCCAAGGTTTTCTTTACCGTTGTTTAAAACAAAACATTTACATCCAAAAGGATAAAAATAGCTAATGTTAGGCTTTTTATTTTTGAAAATTTCATATGGAGTTTTCTTTAAAATAGGCCTAATCATTACTCGATTTACAACATAACAAGAGGTATTTGTGGCTTCTGCCCAAAAATATTTTGGCAAATTATTTTCACAAAGCATGGTTCTAGCCATTTCTTCTAAAGTTCGATTTTTCCTCTCAACAACTCCATTTTGTTGAGGGGTTATAGGTGCTAAAAAATTGTGACTAATACCATTAGAATTACAAAACTCAGTAAATCCAAGATTTTCAAATTCAGTGCCATGATCACTCCTAACACTAGTTATAGAGTAACCTTTATCGTTTTGGATTACTTTTGAAAATGTGATGAATTTTTCTAATGCTTCATCTTTAGTACTTAAGAATAGAACGCAAGTATATCTAGAATAGTCATCTACCAAGACAAATGCATATTGTTTTCCACCCAAGCTAGTAGTCCTAGTTGGCCCAAAAAGATCTATATGGATCAATTGTAATACTATACTAGTTGATACGTCATTAATGGATTTAAAAGAAACTCGCTTTTGTTTTCCTTTAGCACAAGCATCACAGATTTTATCATTATTAAATTTAAGCTTAGGCAACCCTCGAACTAAATCACCTTGAATTAGCCGTTGCAAAACATTCATACTAGCATGTCCTAGTCTCCTATGCCATAACCAACTATCATGTTCATCCTTAGCAACTAGGCACAAATTAGTCATATCAATAGAATCTAAATGCACCATGTATATGTTTCCTATTCTATGACCAACAAGCATAATCTGATTAGATGCAATGTCAATGACTTTACAACCATTAATATCAAACATGACATTGAATCCCTTATCACAAAATTGACTAATACTCAATAGATTATGCTTTAATCAATTCACATATAAAACATTCTTAATTTGTATGGAAGAGGTATTACCAATAGTACCAATACCTTCAATGTGACCTTTTGAATCATCACCAAAAGTCACTTCTCCTCCATTTTTAGCGTTAAGCTCAATGAACCGGTTTTTGTCTCCGGTCATGTGTCTTGAGCATCCACTATCAAGGTACCATGAATTTGGATTTATTTCCCGTGCCTTGTAGCAATGCTCCTTTTCCTACAAACATAGATTAATTTCTAATTTTTGGTACCCAAATTCTTTTGGGTCCATATTCATTAGTTTCCAAAATCCTAGTCCCCTTAGGTATCCATTTGTGCAGGATATCCTTATCTTTAGTAGTAATGAGCTCTTTAGGAACCCATATACTTCTAACGATTTTTCCATTAGAGGTTCTTTGGGGACCTCTATGATTGTAGTTTTTAAAACTTTTTCTAACAAAGTTGGATTTTGAATTTTCTCCATTTTCAAAACGTTTTGTTCCAACTTTATCAAAAGAAGTTTTAAGATCATCAATTTTCTTTTGATGAT
The DNA here is from genome assembly GCF_006381635.1 of Hibiscus syriacus. NCBI lineage: Eukaryota > Viridiplantae > Streptophyta > Magnoliopsida > Malvales > Malvaceae > Hibiscus > Hibiscus syriacus. The sequence continues at coordinate 2,675,450 of NW_024063145.1, read as the reverse complement.
CATCATTGACCTTTGAAAGTAAATTTTGCAAATCCAAATTTTTCTTTTCAAACTCTTCTAGTTTGATTTGCAAATCTTTGATTTTACATTCAAGATCGTTATTGGTTTTGGATATGAGTTTATTTTCATTTTTCAATTTTAAAACATCATTTTTATATTTTAAAAAAAAATTCTCATAATCCGAAGTCAACCCATTATATTCCTCTAATAACTCATAATAGGATAAATCGTCAAAATCAGATGAGTTAGAGGTTACCTTAGAATCTTCCCCGAATGCCATCAAGCACAAGTTTGCGACTTCTTGTTCCTCTTCATCAGAACCTTCTTCATCGCTCCATGTAGCCACATGAGCCTTGTGCTTATTCTTTGATTGACCCTTTCTCTTCAATTGTGGGCAATCATATTTGACATGCCCTGGCTTTTTGCATTCATAGCAAATGATCGGGTCCTTCTCTTTTGGTTCATTTTTGAGGCCTTCATTTCGTTTGAATTTTCTTTCTCGGTAAGGTCTCATCATTTTTCTAAACCGTTTGGCAAACAATGCCATTTCCTCGTCATCGTCATCTTCATCCGAATCACTCTCATTTTTTGTGGATTTGAGAGCAACTCTAATGTTTTTCTTCTTCTCCTTCTCTTTTGGTGTCTCTTCAATCTTATCAAGGTCCACCTCATCTTCAAGCATCATTTCATGAGTAAGGAGTGAACCGATTAGCTCTTCAAGAGTTAATGACGTTAGATCCTTAGACTCAATGATTGCCGTCTTCTTTGATTGCCACGATTTTGGGAGAGAGTAGACTAACTTCCTCACAACCTTTTAATTTGAAATGATCTCTCCATATGATTTGAGACCATTGACAATCGTTGAGAATCTATCCGTCATAGCTTTGATATCTTCATTTGGTTTCATCCTAAAATTTTCATAGCTATGCGTTAGAATATTAATTTTAGATTTCTTTACCTCATTGGTACCTTCATGAGTGACTTGAAGTTTGTCCCATATTTCTTTGGCGTTGTACAAGATGAAACTCTTCCGTATTCATCTGGTCCAAGAGCACAAAATATGATATGGATGGCTTTGGAGTTGAGCTGAAACATTTTTGTCTCTCCTTCACTCCATAATCTTGGATGAGTGAGAGACTTGAAGTATCCTTCTTCTATGACATTCCATGCTCCCATGTCACTTGCTTGAATGAAGCACATCATCCTATTTTTCCAATAGGCATAATTAGGCCCATTGAAGAAATGAGGCTTGTTGACGGGCATCGAATCGAGACCGGAGTCGAAGTTTGAAGTAGAGGCCATTGATGACTTTGATTATCAAAGTAACTCTTCCCGAATCGACTCAAGAGGCGATTAAACCTTCAAATGAGTTAGGCTCTGATACCAATTCTTGAGTTAATCGATTGACGGAATTGGCCAAGAGGGGGGTGAATTGGTAATAAAAATTTTGGTGGAAGCTTTTGCAGAAAATTGAAAGAAATTGCATAGCGATTTAGAGTGGTTCGACTTTCTCAAACAAAGTCTACGTCCACTACCTTAGCTATCCACACTAAGGATTTTCCACAAATTCACTAATTTGTCTTTCTTTTGAGGACAAAGAGAAACCTTACAAACCCTCAAAAATTATACCCCAAATTCTTGAGAACACTCTCTCCCAAAGAGAACAATACAAATTTGCAAACTTACAAGGAAATCCTCACAAGGTAGATTGTTTGCACAATTCTAGAACAAAGAAAAGAACACTAAAAAATGAATACAATTGAGCACAATAAGTGTTCTTGAAAGCAAAATGAATATTGAATGAAAAATAGGCTTGAAATGCTCAAACTTGAGGTTTGATGTTTTCTCTTTGATTCTCTCTTGATTCTAGTTGCTTGATGTTTCTTGTTATAGATCAATGGCTTCTAAGCTTGCTTAAATACACCTTGAATCACTTCTGAACGTTGGGGATCATAAATGAAGATAATATAGCCGTTTTAGTGTGAAATCAATTAATAAAATAGTTTGAAGTGTGGGGGAATCGATACCCCTCATAGGGAATCGGTTCCCTAAGTGTAAAATTCAAATATTTTGACCGTTGAACAGTGGGGGGAATCGGTACCCCCTGGAGGGAATCAGTTCCCTCCGAGCATACTGGAATTCTCGGAGCCAAACCATTCAGGGGGAATCGGTACCCCCTTGGAGGGGAATCGGTTCCCTCTGAGCAATCTGGAATTTTTGGCTTTGAAACGGTTCGAAATACTTTGTGAAATTATTTTGAAATTGTTTTAAGATTAAGACTTAATTTTACACTTGAGTAAGGATTAAAAATGACTTTTGAAAGATTTAGAGTAATGTTTTGATATTCGAATAATTATATCGAATATACTTAGAAAATCTTTTTGGAAAATCTTAAAATTCATTTAACTTAATTTGTTATATCGAAATATCAAAATGTTTTCAACAGATTCCATTTTAAATTTGGGGACTGAGAAAAAATCATATTCTTTTAATTAAATTCACCCATAAAAGAATGTTAGATTGAATCTAAGGTCTTGTCTCGATGTATTTAAATAATTGAGCATCCTTATTCTCATTAAAGGTTAATAAAATAAATAATTAAATGTATTTGTTTGATATGTGTTTAATTTTCATGTTATTTTGTGTATGTTTTAATATGATTTCGAAAATAAATAACATTTGAATTAATATTGAATTTTAGAATGAAATAGTAACCTTTCTTTATTTCGATTGGAGTAAGAAATGACTACTTTAAGGCATAAGAAGTCATTTCTTCTCGATAAGAAATAATTAAATATTGCTATTTTTCCTCCTAAAATTCAAAGAGCATGTTTTAAAATGAAAATCTTAAATTTATTTTGTTTTATTTTATTGTTATTTATGTGTTAAATTTAAAATTAATGAACTTTAGAAAGGGAACTATAATATTTATTTATTTCGATTGGAGTAAGGATTGATTGCTTTAAGGCATGAGAGGTCGATTCTGCTCGATAGCAAATAATTAATGTTATTGTGTTTCATCCTAAAATTCAAAAATATTATTTAAAGGGATCTTAAATTAAATTAAAATCGAAATTGTAAATTTCATTGCAAAGGTAACTAATTAATAAACTAGGTATCGATTTAAGGCGTTGTGGGGGTGCTAATCTTTCCCCACGCATAACCGACTCCCGAATTCAAATTTTTGGTAACGCAAACCGCAATTTTTTTGTTTTAATTAAAATTAATATTTTTATTAAGATGACAAATACATTTTTGGGTGCTCAATCACACCCTAATCAAAGATTGGTGGCAACTCCTCAAATCACGTTTTATTATTAATAACTCATCAAATTATTCGAGACGATATCTTTTAAAAATCACTTTTTTAAAAATTAAATTTGTTTTTCTTAAGAAATTTTTTTTCAACAGCTTGGCGACTCTGCTATGGACTTTTTTAAAGAGTCATGCCATTAGTCGATTAATTAATTGTCTTTGCAATGAGAATTATGAATTCGTTCAAATTTAGTTTTTGATCCATTGTTTGGTTTAAATAATTTTTTTGTTTGCAATTTGATTAACCATTAAATAGTGGTACTAATTTGTTTGCTAATGTTTTTATATTAAATAAATATGCAAGATTTTGATAATTTTTTGTGTTGTTTGTTTTGTTTTCTCTTTTCCTCACACACTGCACAACTGCATTTGCATAACATGAGCTAAAACCCCACTCTGTCCAATCTAAGTAGGAGTGAGAAACTACTTCCTCGTGTGGGTTTTACCTTCGTATGGGCATAATGAGGTGTGTCCCTCGAATTGAACTCGATCCAAAAGCTTGTGATGGACCAAGATTAAGGGTCTGGTAGCCAAGGGGCAGCGAATAGGACAATTCGAGGACCTTGTATTTTAGAGTCAAACCCAACATATAGTGAACCTAGAACCCAGATAGAGGCTTACCCAAACCTTAAGGGTCCCACAAGGAGAGTTTCCTTACACATATAGGTACAATGGAGTGTGATGCACGTTGAGGTAGCTTGGTGAATGATTTGGACGTCATATATAGCTCACAAACAGCTCACAAAGTACAAGGCAGCTCATGGAATGCTAAGGGAAGCTCGATTCAGCTGGAGAAGCTTCAGGCTAGCTAAACTTAGCTAGTTGGACTATTTGAAGCTGAGTTGCTAAAAGTGATGACAAAGGTAGCTGAATGTAGCTGAACATGCTGTTATGGAGCTCAAAAGGACTCGGCTAGGAAGATCATTCACAAACAACCCCATGCTTGCTAGCTAGCTCAACACTCAAGCTAGCTTGGAGGAGACACATGCATGCCTAAGAAGAAGTACATGACCAGCCATCATCCAATGCACATGGGTGCACCACAAGGCTTCCTAGAACACCCATGTGCCGTGCATATGACCATCCCCCATGTGCCTTGCATGTAACTCATTTAGGCGCCAAGATGAAGAGCCCTCTCCCTATTCGGTCAAGCATCATCTCCCATCCAAATTGGCGCCAACTTGAGGAGACACAAGAACTATTCGGCCAAGGATCATTTCCCTCCATCTAGGGCCGAACCATCCTCTCTTTTAGCATTAAAATTATGTCTTTATAGGGAGATACATAGGCTGGCCGAATCATCTTGTATTTATTCGGCCATGTCTCTCCATTTCCTATAAATAGGAAAACATTCCATCATTTGTAACTATACCTTTTTATTCAATTAAAGTGAGATTATTCTCTTCTTAAGTCCTGGTGACTTTTTATCGACTTATCAAGTATTTTATACTTGTGGCGTCAACCCCTTCCTTTCATCTTGATACTTCTGGTTCCTAGTTCATATAACTAGTGGGTCAAAGTACTTAACACCATCCCTTGAAGAAACAATATAAAGATTGGGTCTCTGCTCTATATAGCATTGGTTCTTCTTTGAGATCTCTTCAAGATACTATCCTCACAACCATCCTTTTATTTCATCACCATAACCATAGCCTTATCAACTATCTTCCGCTTCCATTACTCATTATTTAAATAGCCTACCAATTCACCCATACGTCTACCACCCTTAACCATTCTATTTTGAGCCATTCACTTTGCAGGTTGTTTTGCTTCCTTCCTAGATCCATAATCATTTGAAAAGGTACAAGTACCTTACATCAAGCGCTAATCAGAGCTTTGGTGGAAGAATCAACGTGCAACAACAACAACAAGAAAAAAATACAAAAAGAAGTGCAAAACTGAAGTGCAAAGTCAAATAAAAAGAAAAAAAAAATCAGCAAAGAAAATTGAAGGACTCAAAAGTCAAAGCATTCAAAAAGAAGAAAAAGCAAAGAAAAGAAAGAAAAGTTGGAAGCACTCATCAACAATTCTCATCACCAAGCATTTTCAAGTAAGCCTTTAAAATTGATTGTGGTGATAGAAGGTTGTGAAGTGACTTGTGTAAGTAACCCTTTCATTCTATTCTTCCTAATTTCTAAGCCACCTTTTCAATTATATTTGCTTTCCATTCCTACTAACCATTTGCAGTCGACGCCAAACAAGTGAAATTACTCGATATAGTCTTGAGTAAAAGTTCATTAGAACTTGAGACAAGAGAATTGAGGGAAAAAGGCTGGAGCGTGTGTGAGATCAGAAGAGGACAAGTAAAAGCCATTAAAGTCCTAGAGTGCAAACACGAGCGGATTGAGTGACATCAAGTTTTCTTGGAGTGACTCGTGAGGCTTTGTGAGAGTATATTCTAGTAAGGTCTTTTACACATCTTATTCTTTTCTTATTTATTAACCATGTCTCGGAGTTTAGGACAATCCCCAGAAAGAGAATCCCCTAATTTGCAGACTCAAGCCATTATGCGTGAAATGGCAAGATTGTTGAAATTAGAATTGGAGCCTTTGCAAGATCGTCTGGATCAATTAGAAGTATCTCTAGGCAATCGGAGAGTAAATCGCCCTAGAATGGAAGAAGACTTAGAAGAGGAAGAGGCTGAAGTAACATCAGTAGCAAGGAGAGATGTTCATCGAAATCAAAATGACAACTTCAGCAACATTAAAGTGTTTATTCCTCCATTTCAAGGACGAACTGATCCATAAGCCTATCTTGATTGGGTAATCAAAATTGAACACATTTTTGAATGCCAAAACTATACGGAGAAAAAGAAGGTTAGACTTGCTGCTATGGAATTCGTTGACTATGCCTTAGTTTGGTGGGATCAGTTGGTGAGTTCAAGAAGACGAAATGGTGAACGCCCCATCACAACTTGGGAAGAAATGAAGGCCCTTATGAGAAAAAGGTTTGTTCCTAATCACTATCACAGAGATCTCTATCATAAGTTACAAAATCTGAAACAAGGAAACAAGAACGTTGAAGATTATTTCAAGGAGATGGAGAAGGCCCTTATGAGAAAAAGTTTTGTTCCTAATCACTATCACCGAGATCTCTATCATAAGTTACAAAATCTGAAACAAGGAAACAAGAACGTTGAAGATTATTTCAAGGAGATGGAGATTGCCATGATCCGAGCCAATGTGGATGAAGATAGAGAAGCAACAATGGAAAGGTTCTTATCTGGTCTACATATTGATATTGCTAACCTTGTTGAACTTCAGCATTATGTAGAAATTGAAGAGATGGTGCAGGTGGCCATGAAAATTGAAATACAACTCAAAAGGAAATCCTACACTAGGAGCAGTCCAAATTCGGCCACCAAATGGAAGCAAGAACCTATTACCTTCCGGAAACAAACTCCAATCCAACCAAAGGATCGCGCAGAGATACCCAAATCTGCACAAATGGGTGAATCTAGCAAGGGTAAAGAAAAGCAAACCAGCACTTTCGAGAGATCAAGAGACATCAAATGTTTCAAGTGTTTTGGAAAAGGACATGTTACTAGTCAATGTCCCAACCGAAATGCCATGATGGTACTTGACAATGGAGATATTGTATCAGATTCTGATGAGCCTATTTTTGACGAGGAACCTGAAATAATACAAGACGAAGAAACGGAAGAAAATGCAGATCATGGTACACAAGGAAAATCTCTTTTGAGTCCTTTAATTTTTCTAGTTTAATTTTACTTTCTGAATAAATATATGTGAACTAGAGATCATGTGGATATGTTTATTTTTTTTCTTCGAATAAGCATGCGAACTAGTTGGCATGAGATTAGTATTTTATCTAAACAAAGCATGCAGGTAGAAATTATGTTTGGGTAGGATCTGTTAAAGCATGATTGGGTAGCCAACATGTGGGGTAGAATTTATTAACGAATTGTATTATGTTCGATTAATTTCTTTATGATTACTGACTAATTTTCTTTTTCCTTTTTTTGTTTTATTTTGCTTTCATTTTTGCATTGCACTATTCATTCCATGGTGTTAATCCATGATCGATGTCCATATATAAGGCTCGTAATATGGAACAAATTATTTAAAAAGAGGTAGAAGGCAATACAGATGTTCTAAGATGATCTGAGCAGTCCTAGCTAACCAATAGAGATATCTTACAACCTAGATACATGTCAGATCTAATTGGGTACACACATATCAATTTTCGTCAAAATGAATTGAGCAAGTTAAAAAAAAATCTAGAGAAAATGGGAAGCAACCGATAAGCAGTTGTTTTATCAACTCTATGGTGACATCTCTTATCTCCTAGATGTTCTGATTGACCAAAATTTGTTTAGGGCTCTTGCGCAGTTCTAGAATCCCGCCTACAATTACTTTACTTTTGACCAAGTAGATATGACACCTACGATAGAGGAATACCATGCCTTAATTCGTTGTCCGAGATTACAAATAGACAAGGTGTACACCAAGCCACCAAATACTCATTCTTTCAAGAAGAAACTATTTTTGATGATCGGGATGAGTGAAAAATGGGTCGTTAGAAGCATTAAGAAAAAAGAAGATAGTTAGTGCATTATATGGACTACTTTCAGTGAAGTAATTGACTGTCATCCCGACAAGAGAAAGAAGATTGACCTATTTGTTTTGGGTATATATGGGCTAGTCATATTCCCGAAGGTCCTGAGACACGTTAATGTATCAGTGGTTGATTTGTTTGAGAGGTTGGAAAAACATGTGAATCACGTTTTGGTTATTTTAACAGAAACATTATGTTCCTTAAATTCTTTCAGAAGAGAAGGAGAATGATGCTTCATAGAGTGCACTCCACTGTTGCTAGTTTAGTTCCTTAATCACTTTAAACAAGTCGAGAGGGCACCTGGTTGAGTGTTTCTAGAAGGGTTTTCACATTTGAAAGATTTTCTTTCTCGAAAATGGCACAGGGTTTTCACTGAAGAGAAATGGATGGTCATTTTCAAAGATATCAGAGATAGTGATATAATATGGTGTGCTTCTTTGCTGGTTTCCAGTAATATGGGTCAAGACAGTTTATTCCTGCAACTTGGGATTTATTCGGGTTAGAGTTTGGATTTAAAAGAGAATAATATAAGAGTAAAGTTAAAGGGGTTTTTGATGCATGGAAGCAGACTTATAGATTAAATCTCTTCACCTTTGATTAGAAGTTGTCACAAGAATACGAGGAATAGAGAAGTAACCGAGTTAATGATAATATCCCAATGGTCAATCCTGAAAATACTCAGCCTATGGAAGAACATCTTAGAGTGATACCATCTTTGTTACAGTTAGCCAGACGTGATTTTAAGACTGGAAGAAAATAGTAGAAAGAAATTTTACAAAATATGGAGAATGAGGTATTCCAAAAATGTTTAAAAATCGATATATAAAAGGTCGAGCTGACTGGATTAAAAAATTAGAAAAACGACTCATATTGGATTTTGATGACCTCTAGTTATCATACCAACGAATGGTAAAAGCTCAAAAGACCACTAGCTCAAGTAAATCTCTTGTTGAATGGAGACAGAAAGTGGCGAGTTTAAAAAAAGAAGTTGGGGAAGCAGTGAAGAGCTCAAGGAGAGTAGACATCAGGTGAAGCTACTTCCAAAAGAAAAGAGTGCATTAGGGAAATAATTCCAAGCGAGTCATTCCCAAAATGAGAAACTCAAGGGCTGGTTCCTGATTTTAGAGTCAGCTTTAAGACAATACTGAAGTTGATAAGACAATTCAAACCATGGCGAAATTAAAAATTTGAGGAAACGTGTGAATGAACTAGAGGCTACGGTTCAAGATTTTCAGAGAAGGGCGAGTGAACTGCTGATAGTCCCCTATGAAGGAGTTATACAGTGGCACCATCGTTGGGAACAAGCTCAATGGAGAGTTAAATAAAGGGATGACCTTATAGCAAGCTATTTGGAACATGATCAATGAGTGGCTCAGTACTTGGTTGACTTAACACATGAAGTTGCTACTATAAGCGAAGGAGTAGAACCCGAGACTGAAGAAGCTCAGAGAATTTTGGATTTACTTGGGCACATGTAGCAATTAGGGGAGATAGCTTAAATCTATCTGTGATATGCTTAAGCCTTGTAACCAAACTTCGTTTCTAATATAAAAAGTTATTCTATGGAATCGTTCTAGAATCAACACCTTGCATTGTACATTAATATTTTCTACATTGCATTTACTTTTTGCATTGCATTTTATTCATTAATAGTCATACTTTTTATATTTTTAATAAAATGTCAATATTAACAAAAGGATTGTATGGCAGAATACTAGAAATTTTTAAGCATCCATACCATACCCGAAAAAAAGGTAGTGGATGAGAGAATTATCCAAATTGAGAAGACTCAACTTGAAATACAGGAGAGTTTCAGGAAAGCTCAAGAGGAGATGCATGAACAAATGTTAAAAGCTCAGAATGATATGATGGAAAAACTAGCAAGCCTGTTACATGAAAGAAATACAAATCGAGAAGAGACTCCAATTGTCGGTGCTATTACCGAAGAACTTGTGTATCCCCTAGGCTTTGAACCATGGGTTGATCGTGGAAAGGCTCTAACTGTTAGTACCATTGAAGAACCCCTATATCCTCTGGCTTTACACCACCACATGTTAGAACACAACAAATGACTGCTCAGTTAGGAAGAGTGTACATAAACTTACCTGGTACATCTGTAAACCCACATCCAGTTGAAAATGTCCCATATTTCAACGAAGAAGGCAGAAAAGAGTAGACAAAGCAACTAGAAGAGAAATGGAAACAAATGGAAAATGAAATCAGAGCTACTAATAAGGACACAAACATGTATGGGATCGATGCCAAAGAGCTAAGTCTGGTTCCTGATTTAGTGCTGCCACCCAAGTTTAAAATTTTGGATTTTGAAAAATTCGATTGCACGAGATGTCTCTTTGCACACATTAATATGTTCTATAGAAAAATGATCGGCTATGTGGGGGGATGATCAACTGTCGATGCATTACTTTCAGGAGAGCTTAACAGGTTCAACCATCCGTTGGTACAATCAGTTGAGCAAGGTTAACATCAAATCATGGAAGGATTTGGCTAAAGGTTTTCTAGAACAATATAAACATGTGAATGATGTAAGGCCTAATTGAATCATGTTGCAGAGCGTGGAGAAAAATTTAATGAAAGCTTTAGGCAATATGCTCAGAGGTGGAGAGATGTGGTTGTAAAAGTTCATCTTCCACTTGAAGAAGATAAAACCAACATGCTCTTTGTAAATACTCTAAGAGCTCCTTTCATTAGACACCTTATAGGAAACTCATCCAAGAGTTTTGTTGATTTGGTCACAGCATGAGAGATGATCGAAATGACAATCAAGAGTGAGAGACTTGACGGAGAAGAATCTAGCAAAAAACCACCAATGAAAATGAAGGATAATAAAGTTAATAATGTGAGGAAGTATGACTCCAATAAAATTATTGTGTCTCAACCGTAAGCCACAGGGTCATCCATACAGAACTATGTCAGGCAAAGGACAATGGAACCAAGACAAGAGAGAGAAAGGCTTCAGTTTGACCCGATTCCCATGTCCTACAAGGAATTGTTTCATATTTTATATTGTGTCACCTAACCATACATCACCAATTCAACCTCTTACCCTAAATGGTATAACGCCACGCATGGGTTCCAGGGCATTCAATAGAGAATTGCATTGCCTTTAAGAAGATTGCCAAAGGTTAAGGCAAAATAATGTCATCAATTTTGGTGATAATGAGCAACCAAATGTTGCTCATAACCCACTACAAACCATGCAAGTGCAGGGGTAAATGCAATTACTGAGGAAAAAGAAAAGAGGAGCATAATTGAGGTGAGTGAGGTAAAGTCACCCATGCATTGGATATAGAGCTAGATGATTAAGGCAAGCTTGTTGGTCTCTATCGTGGTTGATAAGAGTAATCATAAATGCCAATATCACAATTGTGAGGGTCATGCCATACAATATTGTTTTGAGTTCCGAGCTTTAGTGCAAAGAATGATGGATGACAAGGAAATGAAATTCTATAAAGAAGCTGTTGAAGAAGAAGAAACAAAGATTTGTGCATTCGAGAGTTCTTCTAAGGGAGTTTACAATTCCAACTATCCTCTAGTAGTCACACCGAAAGCTTGTGTGGTGGAGAAAGTGACTCCTAAGGTGGTAATCACACTTCGTCTCTATTCCCTTACAAGGACAATAACAAATCTTGGAGATATAAGTGCAAGATGGATAAATTGGGTACTTCAGAGATCGCCAATGAATAAGTGGATGAAGTAGGTCATCTCAGTAGGAGTGAGAGATGTTATTCTCCCAATCAGACCAAAGAACCCGAGAAAAGAATTGTCACTGATAAAGGAAAGAAAGTTGAATTACTGCTAAAAGATTATGTGTTGATCATTAACGAGCATGTGACAGAAAATGAGGGTATGGAATTTCTAAAATTTTTGAAACATAATGAATATAGCATCGTTGAACAGTTGTGTTAGCTACCTGCTCATATTTCGATCATTTCTCTTATGTTGAGTTCTAAGGCACACAGAAATGCACTGTTGAAAGTATTAAATCAGAATTTCGTGCTGAAGGATGTACTCGTGGATAAGATAAATAGATTAGTTGTTAATATTCAAGCTGATAATTTCATATCTTTTTCTGATGATGAGATCCTCTCTGAGATGACTGGCAGCGACAAAGCTTTACATAGTACAATTAAGTTCAAGGGGCATATGTTGTCTCGAGTGCTAGTTGACAATGGCTCTACACTGAATGTAATGCCATTGGTAACCCTGAAGAAGTTTCCAGTGGATAGTACATAAATGAGGAATTACCAGAGTGTTGTTTGAGTATCTACGTGAACGAAAAGAGAAGTGCTTGGGAAGATTGATATTCTTTTGACCATATGCCATCTACTTATGAGGTCAAGTTCCTTTTTATGGACATTATGCCTACCTACAATTACCTGTTGGGAAGGCCTTTGATCCACTAAGCAGGGGTTGTTCCATCCACACTTTATCATAAACTCAAATTTATGATCGAGGGGAAATTGGCATGCATCAATGCTGATGAGGATATTATTTCTTCTGTGTCCACTACTGCTCCATATGTTGAAGTAGAGGGGGAAGTTGTAGAGTGTTCTTTCAGATCTCTGAAATTTTTCAATGTTATATTCGTGGCTGATGGGAGAAAAATATCAAAGCCTAGACTATCCAATTGTACCAAAATGGATTAAAGATGACTCTGGGAAAGAGAGCCAAGGCTGGAAAAGGGCTAGGGAGTCTCCTGCAGGAATTTGTTAATCCAGTTTTTCCCTCTATCAAAAGATACCATTTTGGCCTGGGATATTAGCCGACCCTGAAAGAGAAATTAAAGGGTATCCAAAAAAGTCATGAAAATAGAAGAGCAAGGTTAGCTAGCGAGGATATTAAGTGGGAGCCTATGATTTTTCCAATACTATGTGATATATTTATGTATGGAGGTCATATGTTCCAAAGAAGCCAGCCAATTAAGGAACCAATTGTTGAGGACTGGATGATGAGGTTGAAGAAGGAAGAGTTGTAGGCATCTATCTCGCACCGTCAGGTTTCGTGCTAAATAATTGGACTACAAAGGAGTCAACTGTAGTTTACAAAGCTTTTTTAGAGTAATGCACGAAAACTTTCCTTATTGTTTAAACCTGGGGTAATAGGTGATATTTTGTAAAGGGTTAATCTACTTGATTTTAAATCTTCAATGAAAGATGCATTCCTATTAATTCCCAAAATGGTAAACATTCTCCCGTGCATTTCTTCATTCTTTATCTATTTTGATATGGGATAGATTCTCATTTATGTTTATATGTATATATCATCTCGTTCGTTATTCTTTCAGGACCTCAGGTATCAATAGTAGGAATGCCGATGACACTAACCCGAAGATTAATTTCGATTTGCCCATATGTCAAGGGGAAGTCGAGATTTGTGATAGTTATGAGGAATGAGAGTTACCTTATAAACTGCTAAAAATGGTGGAAAGATAAGATAAACAGATTATGCCCACGAAGAGCCCACTGAAACTTTGAATCTGGGATCAGATGAAGATAGGAAAAAGGTAAAGATTGGCACCACCCTATATGTTGACGGACGACAGAATTTGATTGAATTGTTTTGAGAGTACAAAGACGTGTTTTCTTGTTCATATAAGGACATGCCAGGTTTAGATATTGAGTTGGTAGTACGTAAATTACCGATAAAGCCATAGTGTAAATCTATGCAACAAAAGCTCAGAAGGATGAGACCTGAGATGCTACTGAAAATTAAAGAAGAAGTAAAGAAACAATTTGATAGTGGTTTCCTCAAAGTGGCAAAGTATCCTGAGTTGGTGACAAACATTGTTCTAGTACCAAAGAAAGATGGAAAGGTTCATATGTGCATTGACTACATAGATCTCAATAGTGCGAGCCCAAAATATAATTTTTCTTTGCCACACATAGACATGTTGGTGGACAATACTTTTGGAAATTCCCTATTTTCATTCATGGATGAGTTCTCTAGTTATAATCAAATAAATATGTACCCTGAAGATATGGAAAAAAAACTACGTTTTTCACCATGTTAGGCAAATTTTACTACAATGTGATGTTGTTTGAGCTAAAGAATGCAGGGAAACATACCAGAGAGCCATGGTAACATTGTTTCATGACATGATGCACAAAGAAATAGAAGTTTATATAAATGACATGATCGTTAAGGCCAAGACAGAGGAATAACACGAGGATAAATCGAGGAAACTCTTCCAGAGGTTAAGGAAATGCCAGCTAAAACTCAATCCAAACAAGTGTACCTTCGGGGTGACGTCTGGGAAACTCTTGGGGGTTTGTAGTGAGCAAAAAAAAGGATTGAAGTAGATCCAGACAAAGTCAAAGCTATTCAAAATTTACCACCCCCACAAACACAAAAAGAAGTTCGAGGATTCCTGGGGATATTAAACTACATTTCTCGTTTATTTCACAATTGATTGAGAAATGTAATCCTATTTTTCACCTTATATGCAAAAATAATCCAAGAGTGTGTAATGATGATTGCCAAGAAGCTTTTGAAGCAATTAAGCGATACTTGTCAAATACCCCAATCTTGGTGCCACCTATCTCGGGTAAAGCATTAGTTCTCTATTTGTCAATCTTCGAGGATTCAATGGGGTGTGTATTATGGCAACATGACCAAACCAAAAAAAAAGAGCAAGTTACTACCTCAACAAAATGTTTACTGAATGCGAGGCAAGATACTCACCGATTAAAAAGTTGTGACGTGCTTTGGTTTGGACTACTTGAAGGCTCAGACAATATATGTTGTATCACACCACTTGGTTGATCTCTAGACTTGGCCCTAAAAAATATCTGATGGGTGTACCTATTTTATCTCGAAGATTGACTCATTGGTAGATTTTATTTTCTGAGTTTGACATCCAATATGTGAGCCAGAAAGTAGTTAAAGGGAGAGCTATAGTAGATTTTATCGCTAGCAAGGCTTCTTAAGATTATGAACTGCTGAACTTCGATTTCCAACATGAATATGTGATGGCTATTTCAACTGAAGAAGCAATCACTTCTACTAATGAACATTGGAAGTTGAACTTTGATGTTGCTTGAAATGCCTTGGGGCACGAAATTTGGGTAATTTTGGTCTCACCTAGTGGAGAACACTATCTTTTCACAAGTCAGTTGAATTTTGATTGCACAAACAACTTGGTTGAGTATGAAGTGTGTATTTTGGGTCTCAAAGCTGCCATTGACCATCAAGTAAAGATACTCAAAGTATATAGGGATTCAGTTCTAATAATTTATCAATTTAGAGGTGAATAAGAAACGAAAGATCCCAAGTTGGTGGAATATCATAAATTGGTCATGAAGCTTATAAAAGAATTTGAAGAAGTGACATTTCATTACCTCCCCAGAGAATAAAATCAAATGATGGATGCCCTAGCCACTTTGGCAGCAACCTTTAAAGTAAATAAACATTCAAATATGATACCCATTGATATACAAGCTTATGAGTATCCAGTCCATTACTATAGCATAGAAGAGGAAGAGGATGGAAATCCTTGGTATTAAGATATCCTGCAATACATCATATATCAAAGTTATCTTGAGCATGCAACCAAGAATGATAAAACAACTATTAGAATAATGGCTATAAGGTATGTGCTTGATGGTGAGATATTATACAAGAAAAAGTCATGATCAGGTTTTGTTAAGGTGTATGGATTCCAAAGAATCCAAAACAATCATTAAATAAGTGCATGAGGGAGTATGTGGTACCCATGCCAATGGACATGCAATAGCTAGACAAATAATGAGATTTGGGTATTATTAGTCAACCAAGGAAACTGACTCTATCGATTATGCAAAAAAATGTCACAAGTGCCAAATTTATGGAGATAAAATCCATACCCCTCATCATTCATTACTTGTGATGACTGCTCCATGGGCTTTCTCTATGTGGGCTATAGACTACTTCACCAAATGGGTAGAAGTAGTTTCTTATGCAAATTTCACTTAGTTAACAGTCTGCAAGTTCTTAAATAAAGAAATCATTTGTCAATATGGTTTACCCGAAAAGAATAATTTCTGACAATGCCTTGAATTTAAACAATAAGATGATGGAATCAATATGTAAACAGTTCAAGATAAAGCATCATAATTCCACCACTTATCGCCCGAAGATGAATGGGGCAATAGAGGAAGCCAATAAGAAAATCAAATGGCTTATAGAGAAAATGACTGAGAATTATAAAGATTGTCATGAAAAGTTACCATTTGCTCTATTTTCCTATTGAACTTTGGTATGAACATCAACTAGGGCAACTCTATTTTCTTTAGCCTATGGGATGGAAGTTGTGTTACCTATTGAGGTAGAAATTCTGTCACTTCAAGTTCTATCAGAAGTTAAGCTAGATGAAGCATAATGGGTACAAGCCAGGTATAACTAGTTGAATCTGATTGAGGAGAAAAAGATTAAAAGCTATCTGTCATGGTCAGATGTACTAGAAACGTATGATGAGGGCACATGATAAAAAGGTTCACCCACGAGAGTTTCATAAAGGAGATCTGGTACTTAAAAAGATTTTTCCAATCAAAAGGACTTTAGAGGTAAATGGATGTCAAATTAGGATGGACCTTATGTTATAAAGAAAGCCTTTTATAGAAGAGTTTTGATCCTCACCGAGATGGATGGACCAGAGTTACTTAACCATGTGAACTCCAACACTGTCAAAAAATACTTCACCTGAAGAAAAAAATGAAAAAATAAGAAAGAATGAGAAAAGAAAATGAGAAAAGAAAAAAAAGAAAAAGAAAAATAATAAATAATAAATAAATAAATAAATAAAAAGGGTTCAAGATGAAAATTCGTAAATGAGGTCTTGAAACCAAAGGAGGTCTAAAGTTGAAAACCCAGAAAGGGCAGCTTGAGTTGTCATTCAAATTCAGGATTCATGTATGATGGATGTTCTGAATTGATTTTGAAGTTGAAAGGACTCCTGATTTGAATAGTAATATTAAATGGTGATCAGGGTTAGGACTAGATATTGAAAAAGGCTTGAATAACCAAAAAAGAAAAGTAGAGCACATGAGAATCAAATACTGGTTTACAACCTGCAATATTCATGGAATTTGGTAGTACATGTGGAACTTCACACCCTTGCGCATAGTCACAATTCTCGAGATCCCTTTAACAGAAGCTACAATTAAGTCATTATTCGTTGTGCCAATTTAAACGTATTTGTACTATTGATATATGAGGATGCCTACTTTATTTTATTTTACTTTTTCCAGTAAAAGTTTGACATGTATTTACCCAAAAATCACTTTACATTTATATAAATAAAAAGAGGTATTTTTCTTGTTAACACCATGTTGCATGCATCTTAATTTGAAAATAAAAACATGTAGATTAACTTGGGAAACATGAGATCATTGTGTATTATTGTACAAAAAGTTTTGGAAAAGTGCAGTGTTTCAAAGCTAAAAATGGTTTTAGCACGAGGCTTACATGATGATGGGCTACAGGAAATTAAAACCTTGGGCTACATAAAAAGTTCAACAAGTTGCGATAATCTAAGATGTTTGTCTCTAATCAAGTAGATGATCATGAATATTATATGGGTTCAAGAATGAAAAATCAAGGTCTTGTCGAGCCAAAAAATATTTGATCAGGATTGTCAGTTGGAGTGAACTACTGGTGATTTTCGTGCCCAAGATTTGACTGAATTATAAGGCAGTTGATAAAAGAGGGTTCTTATTTGAAAAAGAAAATACACTAAATTGCATTATTGCATACATTTTAGGCATAAATAGGATCATGACATTAATAAAATGCATGATGATGATAAATGTAATTGCCTACTCACATGTCTTCCAAAAGAAAGTTAAAGTCTTCCAAAAGAAAGTTGAAGGTTAAAGAGGATGAAATCCAAGATACAATTAATCAATTCAAAGTCCCAAAAAGGGAGAGGTTCAACTGACACTCAAGGCGAGGCAGATTCAAATATTTAGTGGCTGCGAGACAAATTTCCATAAAAAAATCGATTTTCAAAGATTATCTTGGAATCCAAAACTTTCAAGTATGATGTTTTCAAATTCTCAAACATGTACTAACAAGCGGTAATGTTTAGTTTTTAGATTTGATATTCTTAAAGACAAGAGAAGTAAATCGAACTCAATTTAATCTTCCCTGAAGAATAGTGGAATGAATCAACTTTTCCAGATCTGATTTACCCTGAAGAAGCAGCGGAACATATCCCTTTTTTCTAGATTTAATCTTCCCTAAGTAGTAGTGGAACAAATCTACCTCGATTCAATCTACCCTGAATAGTAGTGGAGTGAATCATTGTTTCAAGATCTGATCTACCTTGAAGAGCAGCGGAGCAGATCCCCTTGTTTCAGATTTAATATTCCCTAAGAAGCAGTGAAACAAATCTGCCTAGATTCAATCTACTATGAATAGAAATGGAGTGAATCAATGTTTCCAGATCTAATCTACCCTGAAGAACAGAGGAGCAAATTCCTTTTTTTCAGATTTGATCTTCCCTGAGGAGTAGTGGAACAAGTCTGCCTTGATTCAATATTCATTGAAAACTAGTGTAATGAATCAGCGTTTCCAGATCTGATCTACCCTAAAGAGCAGTGGAGCAGATCCCCTTTTTCCAGATTTAATTTTCCCTAATGATTAGTGGAACAAATTTACTTCGACTCAATCTTCCCTGAAGAGAAGTGGAAAGAATTAAAATTTCCCGATCTGATATACCCTGAAGAGCAATGGAACAAATCCTTTTTCAAATTTGATCTTCAAAAATCTCTCTTGAGATATTATTCATTTCCAGTCTCACTCGATACTATATCAGATTTTAAAAGTACAGATTCGACCGGACGAAAACTTATTATCTATTCGTCTTTGCCCTATTCTTGTTAACACAAAAATGGGCAAAGAGTGACAATTGCAGATAATCGTTTTCGCTGGATATTTTATTAATTATTATTATTATTATTATTAATTAACTTTATTATTTTAATTTTATTTTAATTTTTATATTTTACAAACTTATTATAACCGGCCCAACAAGCTCATATCCGAAGCCCAAAATTACACCCAAAGCCCAATAAAAAAACCATGCCCAAAAACAAACCCAAACAGTCAAACCAAATAAGTAATTAGGGTTAGAAACCTTAGGGTTTCCAGGCCATGATGTCGTCGCCGCTTCCACTGCCAGTCAGAGTCTCTCGTCACTGCCACTGTTTCGACTGCCTGATCCCGTCATCCGACAGCCTTTATTTCAACCATCATCATCATCTCACATCAACAGTAAAGGGGAAACCAAATCAGAAAAAAACCAACCAAATCCATTTTTAAAATCAAATCCTAACATAATACAGGAAAATCCAGGACATTAAATGTCCCGATTTTCCTCACTAAACACGAAAAAGAGAATGAGAAAGGGGGACACATTTAAAAATGGGTTCGGTTATTTTGATAAGGGGTTTTCGATTTTGAGAGAAAAAAGAGAGAAAAATCAAAAAATCAAAAGAAAAGGGGAAGAACAGGAAAAAAAATAAAAAAATCTTACCTCAGTCTTCAACTCACTAGCGACGAGATAACTTGTCGAACAAAAAAAGGTGGCCTCTTTGAATGTTTTGGGATTCAATTTGGGAGCGTTTTAGGGTGAAAATGTTTTAGTTTAGGGGGTTAAGGAGGTTGGGGGTCTTGTTTCGGTGGTTTCGAAGGTAGTTGGCCCTTTGTAGGGGCGGCGTGCAGTGATGGTCGTGATGGTTCATGGAAACCGAATGGTTTCTCTGTTTGAAAAATAAATTAAAAGAGAGAGTTTGGGGAAAAGGCTGAGTGGCTGAAAGGAAAAATAAGGGATTAGATTTTCCCCAAAACCTATAATAGGGTATTTAAGGGCTATCTAAAATGGTGTCATTTTAAGGTCTTAGGGTTTTCAGAAATTTGTGCATGGGTAAATTACTCAGGTGGGGTCTCTAGGTTTGTGAAAGTGTGTTTTAGTCCCTATTTAAATCTTTTAAGTTTCTAATTTTGTACCCTAAGTTTTACGTGTGTTGTATTTTGATCCTTAAGCATAGTTATTTCGAGTTTATGTTTGTGTATACATTTGAAATGTTACTTTCAGCTTTTTCATTTTAATCCCCTATATGCTTATGTATTTATTATGATTTTGGTGCTTGAAATATAATATTTTTATACTTTATGACTTATGTTTCCTTGGCTTGTTGTTATGACCTTAGATTTATTTGTTCATTTCGTTTTGGCCTCTATACCATATATCCTTACATGTGTATGTGTGTATTTTTACCCCCATGTCATTTTATTTAAGTTATATATATGTAATTTGATGGTATTGGATATATTTTTTGATCCATGCCTTTAAATCTTATTTAATTTAATTAAGACAAGGTAGTATGTTATTTAATTTAATTTTTTATATGTTTATATAAGCATATTTGTTTGTATGTATAGGTTTAGGTGTTATTTATTTATTTTTAAAATATAATATGTTCAATACTTGCATATGTATAACTCTATTCGATTCAAATAACTGGATTAAGGGTAATAAGCATTCATTTTAGGATTGTTGTGAAGTGACTGTCTTAACGTATAAGAAAGTCACTTTCGATAATTTTAAAATGAAAGTGTATCACATTAAGTGACACAAATTAAATTGATTCTATTTTAAAATTTGAGGACTGAGAAAAAGACCATGTTCTTTTAATTAAATTTGCCGAGAAAATACTGTTAGATCGAATCTAAGGTCTTGTCTCGTTGTATTTAAATAATTAAACATCCTTATTCTCATTATGGTAAAATAAATAAATAATTGTATTTGTTTGATATTATTTTTAATTTTTTTTATTTTGTGTATGTTTTAATATAATTTCTAAAATAAATAACATTTGAATTAATATTGAATTTTAAAACGAAATAGTAATATTTCTTTATTTCTATTGGAGTAAGAAATGAATGCTTTAGGTCATAAGAGGTCATTTCTTCTTGATAGAAAATAATTAAATATTGTTATTTTTCTTCCTAAAATTCAAAGAGCATGTTTTAAAAAGAAAATCTTAAATTTTTTTTTTATTTTATTGTTATTTATGTGCTTAAATTTAAAATTAATGAACTTTAGGAAGTCAACTATAATATTTATTTATTTTAATCGGAGTAGGGATTGACTGCTTTAAGGCATGAGAGGTGGATTCTACTTGATAGGAAATAATTAAATATTATTGTGTTTCATCCTAAATTCAAAAATATTATTTAAAGAGAACTTAAATTAAATTAAAATTGAACTTGTAAATTTCATTGCAAAGACAACTAATTAATCAACTAGGTACATATTTAGGGCGTTGTGGGGTGCTAATCCTTCCTCACGTGTAACCGACTTTTGAACTAAAATTTTTGGTAACGCAAACAACAAATTTGTTGTTTTAATTAAAATTAATAATTTTATTAAAATGAAAAATACATTTTTGGGTGCCCAATCACACTCTAATCAAAGATTGGTGACGACTCCTTAAATCACGTTTTATTATTAAAAGGTCATCAAATTATTTAAGACAATATCTTTTAAAAATAACTTTTTTAAAAATTAATTTTTTTTAAGAAAAATCATTTTGACAACCTCATTCAATTTCGAACCCAAGTTGTATCCATTAATAAGTAGCAGTATCAGCAAACTCTATAAAAATCTTACCATTTGGAAACACATGTAACCAACTTTGACTAGCAACAAATCGGTCAATACGCTCCCTAATAGCGTGATCAGACATCCCTCCATAATACCATGTAAACCATCTTCTAGCTGGATTAACATCAAACAATTCGTTCTAAACAATAACCATATCAGATTAGTATGATGACTTGCATCGATACCTGAAAAATGAAACTTCTCATCACCAAGGTCAATAATTGAATTAATATGAAAATGAGAAAATGATAGGATTGAAATATTAATATTATTATTCCAAAAAAATTAGCCCAGTATATTCTTTGCTTTTGTCAACTACAAAACAATTATCCATTTGTTATGTATGACTCATAAATATACCGAGAAACTCTCGTAGTGGGGGTTACAATTATGTGGGTTGGGGGTGCGGCCCCGCGGTATGGTATAGGGTTATTTTTGTAAATATGTACCAGAATTTATTTATTATAAAAGGAGATGTAACCTAAACCTATGAGACATTGAACTGAATAAAATTCTAGCGTTGCCTAAGACACCGAGGACGTAAGCACATTGCTGAACCTCGTTAAAATTCTTGTGTTCTTTTTGTTTTCTCTACCCGATTATTCAATAATTGGTATCAGATGTTAGGAGCCAAATTCAAAGTTGTGAAATTCGATGGTCAGGGTAACTTTGGATTATGGAAAACAAGGGTGAAGGATCTGTTGGTGCAACAAGGGAACCTGAAGGCTTTGCGACCTACAAAGGTGGCGTCTATGGAGGAGGAAGATTGGGAAGAATTGCAGCAGTGAGCGGCATGAACCATACGATAATGTTTGGCAGGCGAGGTCATGTATCACATCATGCATTTGTCGTCTCCAGATGAAATTTAGAAGAAGTTGGAAAATCAGTTTATATCCAAATCCTTAACGACTAAACTGTATCTAAAGCATCGACTGTATGGGCTAAAGATGCAGGATGATCATGATTTGGCGCAACACATGAATACCTTCAATCAAATCGTTTATGGTTTGGCTCGGCTTGATGTGAAAATTGAGGATGAAAACAAAGCGATGATTATGTTGTGTTCTTTACCTTCATCTTACAAACACATTGTGACTACTCTTACATGTGGAAAAGAGACTATCAAGTTGAGGAGATTACTGAAGCCTTGTTGGCTCACAACCAGCGGAAGCATAATGTAGGGGAAAACTCTCAAGCTGATAGCTTATATGTCAAGGGTAATCGAGACCGTAGACGGAAGCCAGAGAGGCAGGGTCTGGGAAGCGAAATTTCAGATCCAAATCTAGGGATAAGAAGACAATTCATTGTTACAAGTGCAAGGAGGTGGGACATATGAAGCGAGATTGTCCGAAGTTGAAAAACCAGACTGATGGGAAGCGTGATGACTCATCCAAGTCTGTGAATATGGTCGAGGATGATAATTCTGATTGCAGTGAGGGTGATATGCTCTCTATTTCAACGACTCAATTGATGGATGCTTGGATTCTTGATTCTAGATGTTCTTATCACATCACACCAAATAAGGAATGGTTTTTGACATACAGGTCGGTTAATTCTGGTTCTATCTATTTGGGTGATGATCGATGTTGCAATATTGTTGGTATTAGTGATGTTAGAATTAAGATGTATGATGGTTCTGTTCGAACATTGTGTGGTGTTTGACATATCTCGGATTTGAAGAAGAATTTGATTTCTCTGGGCACTTTGTACAATAATGGTTTTATCTCTAAGTATGATGAGGATAGGGAAACCATTCGGATTGTTAAAGAAGCTTTGACTATGATGAAAGGAAAGATGAATGCAGGGAATATTTACAGATTGTTAGGGAGTACCGTTGCAGGTGGAGTTCATTCTGTTGAGTCCTGTGATGATACTACCAAACTGTGGCATATGCGTCTTGCTCAACTTAGTGAACGTGGTATGGCTAAATTACATAAAAGAAATCTGTTGCATGATGTTAAAAGTTGTAATCTTGATTTTTGCAAGTATTGTGTTCTTGGTAAACAGACCAAAGTTCATTTCGAGACTGGGAAGCACACAACTGAAAGGATTCTTAATTATGTGCATTCTGATGTATGGGGGCCTTCCATGACATCGTCTTTGGGTGGATCTAGTTATTATGTTACTTTTATTGATGATTTTTCACGGAAAGTTTGGGTGTATTTTTTGAAACAGAAGTCTAACGTTTTTGAGAAGTTCAAACTGTGGAAAACTGAGGTAGAAAACTAAACAGGATGAAAAATCAAGTGTTTGTGATCTGAAAATGGTACGGAGTACACATATTCACAGTTCTAAACTTCTGTAAGGAGCATGGGATTAAGAGGCATTTTACAGGGCGCAAGACACCACAATAAAATGGTGTTATGGAATGGATGAACAAGTCGTTGAATGAAAGAGTCAGATATTTGCGGTTGAATGCGGGGCTTCCCAAATATTTTTGGGCTAAGGTTGTTAACATGGTGTGTTATCTTATCAATACATCGCCAAGGGCATCATTGGCTGGGAAAGCTGTAGAAGGGGTATGGACTGGTCATGATGTTACTTTTGATCACTTGCGGATTTTTTGTTGTCCTACAGATGAGAGATCCAAACTTGATGCAAAATCGAAGGAGTGCATTTTTCTGGGTTACAAGAAAGGTGTCAAAGGATTCAAGTTCTGGGATCCAGTTGCGAAGAAAATTGTGATCAACAAAGATGTTTTTTTATGAAAAACCCATGTTGTAGTAGAAGAAAGACACGACAGTGGTGGATTTCGAGCAGTTTCTAGTTGAGAAAACAGAAACTTCTCAACCGACTTATGGTGATTCCTCTACGAATGATTTGCAGGATTATAGTCTCGCCAGAGACAGGGTGAGACAGACGAATATAAAGCCTCCGAATAGATTGGGTTTTAAAGACTTGGTCTCTTTTGCACTTATTGTTAGTAGTGATGATCTGGTTACTTTTCAAGATGTTGTTACTAGTCAGGAAAACGACAAGTGGATGTCTACCATGGTTGAGGAGATAGAGTCTTTGAATCATAATCGCACGTGGGAGTTATTTCGCCTTCCTGAGGGCAAGAAGCATATTGTTTGCAAATTGGTGTATAAGAAGAAACCAGTAGTAACAAAAAAATAGGAGGAGAAGTTCAAGGCTCGTTTGGTAGCAAAAGGTTTTTCACAGCAGAAAGGAGTTGATTATGATGAAATTTTTTCTCCTGTAGTCAGGCACACTTCAATCCGAGCAGTACTTGCATTGGTGGCTAATGGGATTTGCATTTAGAGCATATGGATGTTAAAAGTGATTTTTTGCATGTTGATTTAGATGAGCAGATCTACATCCAGCAGCCTGAAGGTTTCACTCAACCTGGAAACGAGCATTTAGTTTGCATATTGAAGAAATCTTTGTACGGGTTGAAACAGTCTCCGAGACAGTGGTACAAACGGTTTGACTCCTATATGATCAAGATTGGCTACAAGCGATGTGAGTATGATTGTTGTGTCTACGTTAAGAGCCTTGATGATGGTTCTTTTATTTTTCTGTTACTGTATGTTGATGACATGTTAATTGTTGCGAAGAACATGGATGATGTTATCGATTTGAAAACTTTATTGAGTCAGGAATTTGATATGAAAGATTTAGGTGCTGCAAAGAAAATTCTTGGAATGAAAATTTGTAGGGACAGAGACTCAAGGAAACTGTGGCTATCTCAACGGGGTTATGTTGAGAAAATAATAGAAAGGTTTGCGATGAGCAGCGCAAAACCAGTGAGCACTCCATTGGCGAATCACTTTAAGCTCTCATCAGAACAGTTCCTTAAGACAGATAAGGAAGTTGAAGATATGGAAAAAGTTTCATATTGTATGTTGTTGGTTGCTTGATGTATGCAATGGTATGTACTCATCCTGATTTAGCTCATGATATTAGTCAAGTTTGGAAGTACATGCCTAAACCTGGTAAGCAACATTGAGAAGCAGTCAAGTGGATCTTTAGGTACTTAAAGGTACTGTGGAACATGGAATTGTCTTTTGTAGTCAGCGGGATAATCCTTTGGTTGTAGGATATGTGGATTCAGACTATGCGGGTGACTTGGATAATAGAAGATCTACGACAGGGTATGTCTTTACTCTTGGTGGAGGGCTATTTGTTGGAAGTCTACTATTCAATCTGTTGTGGCATTATCTACAACTGAAGCTGAATACATGACATCGGCTAAAGCTGCAAAAAAAGCTTTATGGCTTACTGGTTTAGTGAAGGAGTTGGGTGTTCAGCAAGGTGGAGTTCAGTTGTTTTGTGACAATCAAAGTATTATTCACTTGGCAAAGAATCATGTATATCGTGCTAGAACTAAGCATATTGATGTAAGGTTTCACAAGATCAGAGAATTGGTTACATCTGGAAAGATTTTGTTTCAGAAGGTACATACTGATGAGAATGTTGCTGATATGTTCACCAAGCCAGTTACGATAGACAAGTTCATGTATTGATTGGACTTGTTGAGTGTTTCGAGTTGTTAAAGAAGTAAGATAACCCAACCCACATTTAATGTTTCCTAAGGGGCAGAATATTCGTCAATGTGGAGATTTGTTAGGTATGGCTCATAAATATACCGAGAAAGTCTCGTAGTGGGGGTTACAATTATGTGGGTTGGGGTGCGGGGGATGTGGCCACGCGGTATGGTACAGGGTTATTTTTGTAAATATGCACCAGGGTTTATTTATTATAAAAGGAGATGTAACCTAAACCTATGAGACATTGAATTGAATAAAATTCTAGCGTCGCCTAAGGCACCGAGGACGTAAGCACGTTGCTAAACCTCGTTAAAATTCTTGTGTTCTTTCTGTTTTCTTTACCCGATTATTCAACATATTCCAAGTTTACAACGGATATAATTAACATGTGAAAACCTTCAATATGGGATTTTTTTCGTGCTATGGATCCTCGGATTAAATTTGGATATGCGATTTTGCATTCATAGATAGTTTCTCATGATGTTCAACTATGATTTGTGGTTCTCGATAGTCTTTCAATAGTTTAATCCCCTTTTGTGGTTAGTTTGTCGATGCAGTCAGAGTTGCTCGTATCTATTTTTTGTTTGAGTCTTTTGGTTGAGTTTTTAACATTTTCCATGTATGGAATTTATATGATCTAAATTGCTAGTTTTAATGTTATAGGAAAATGTTCAAGTTACGTATTTAGTTACGCTGATAATTGTAGACCCTCATTGTAATTTTGGATATTTTTACCTTTTAAGAAGACTAGAAGCTTCTACCAAAAAAAGTAGGATTTGAGAAGCTCATGGACAAACATGTTAACTATGAGCTATCAAAGATATGTCTTGAACTTTATCCGATCATGTACTAAACTATGTCAGTTGTTGTATTCTAAAATACTCAGGTTCTCGGTATAAAAACTCACTTTACCTATTGTATTGAAATGAATCTAATTAAGTTCAACACTTGTCCTTAATAACTCGAAAGTAAGTTATTTAAGGTAAGACTAATACATGTGATTTTTTCAAATCTCACTTGTGTAGATATGGTATTTTTTTCAAATGTTTAAATTAATCCACTT
Source organism: Hibiscus syriacus (assembly GCF_006381635.1). Classification (NCBI taxonomy): domain Eukaryota; kingdom Viridiplantae; phylum Streptophyta; class Magnoliopsida; order Malvales; family Malvaceae; genus Hibiscus; species Hibiscus syriacus. The sequence goes on along the minus strand of NW_024063145.1, from coordinate 2,648,338 downwards.
AAACATACATTATTTGAGTGATTTAAGATAAGACTAATACATGTGGTTATTATTCAGCTCATGCTTAGACAAATATGCGTCTTCAACATGCAAGTTTATTCTTTTTGAAAAAAAATACATTAAAAAATTATATTGCTATCCCTTTTTTTCTTTATTTCATTTTAGTCTAACTCGTGCCCATACTGTCCCCCACATAGACAGAAGACGTTTCATACAAAAGTGCTTTTGAAGGCACTTCTTAAAAAAAGCGCTTTCGAATTTACTTTAGGTAGAAAACTCAAAATTCTTAAAAAATGCGCTTTCGAAGGTATTTTCCGTAGAAAACTCTTTTATTCTATGTGACATAAAAATGGGTTAGTTCGAAAAATAATCTCAAACATATGCTAAATCTGGAAAATAAGTGACGTGAAAGTATTTATAAAATGGTATATATATGCAGGGGGAAAAATATGATAATTAGGGATGTTAGAGATGATTTTGAGTAAAATTAATTGGAATGGGGTTAGTTTGCATTTTTAACTTTTAATTTTTGGACTAATGTTACTTTGAATCTAGATCCATTTTTTTACGTTGGAGGTTTAGGTATATCTGGAGTATTGCACATTATAATTTCTTGTCATTTCAAATTCTTTGTTTAAACTGTTTTAAGTTTAAATTAATTGAAGTATAAAAAACCTTTATTTCAAATTAAATAATTTTAGATTATGAATTTGCATTAAAATTCAAATGGTTGATTCATAGTTTTAAGATTACATTAATATTAAAGGTCAAATCTTTATAGAGTGACGGGTATAAACAAACTTATTAAGTAATTTCAGTGATTAAAGGAAGTATTATTTTCCTTCGAGATTCTAGGTACGAGCAACATATGTAGCATGGGTACAACAACTTAGTGTCGTACCAAGTATCGATACATCTCCAATGTAGGTACGAGATGGGTACAATTTGAGTACGTACCGAAGACATCTCCTATTTAAGGAGAACGGTTGAAATTAATTGGATACATCGAAAAGATTTTTTTAAAACGTATCAGGGACGATGTTTGATCTTCACGTAACTAACCACAATTATTATTCTATTTAACATTCGTGGTCATGTATTATCAACATGATGCGTAGTTCCAACAATATTTACAAAGGCAAACCAAAACGATCATGGACTTTGCTCATACCCTTCTGGTATCTCTGCAACTTTTGTAGAAGAAACTGAAGGAGGAGGTGATTGCTTGGTGGTTTTATACTGTTGCACCACCAAAACAGATGCTGATGTTGAGAATTCAGGTGAAATCAATAAACTGCCTATTGGTCCTAACTCAGGGCACTCTGTCTTTGCATTCAGTATGGCCGTCGTTTGAGACTCCGGCATTTGCCCCACTACGAAAAGGTTGCAGCGGCTGAATTCTCCGATTGCTTCAATGGTTTCCGTCGAGTTTCTTACCACTCTTTCTTCATAACTTACTGAGCTGTCGTTTGAGATTTTGTTCTTGAATTCCATCAGGAATCCTTCGTCGCTTGTGTTTGTATCGGCCGCGACGATGTTGCCGGAAACTTCGGGGCCGGGTAAGAAGCGAACGACGGTTAGACTGATGCCAGGGTGCTCTGCCATACGAGCTCCATAAGCAAGTGCTTCGTGATCGTCATGTCCGCCGAAGAACAAGACGGTTACGACGGAATCAATGTTGCTTGCCGATATATGTGTGGTTCCACCTAGACCACGATCGACAAAGATCCCCACCGAGCATGGCGCTTGTTCAAGAACTCGCTTATTGACCAACTGATATTCGGTTTGAGTCGTCTCGAACGTTCTGTCCACCCTATGGTGTTTATGGAAGGGGAGGATTATCATGGCCGCCCTTTTTCTTTCAGCGCTATTGCAGATGTCCTCATGCATGCTAAACAACGACGAGATGGCCGTCATCGGGCGGACCGACACTCGGCTTAGTTGCCGGAAAGTCTTGAAAGCAACCACAATTTGATCACAGTCAGAGTTTGTCCCTTTGTTCCAAAAGGGAAGTCCATTCTTTCTTGCCTTATGGACCATAACAATGGCGGATGACCTCTCGGAGAGCTCCATGAGGTGTAAAGCATACACACAAACTCCTTCCTTTTTCTCAGTTCCACGTGAAGCCTCAATAAGATTAAGCATGGTGGGTATATCTCTCAAACTATGGAAGCAAGCCAATATTCGAAGCTGAGAATTACTGTCTTTTCTCTCAATTGTTTTGTACTTGTGCTCTTTACCCTTTCGTTTAGCTGGCTTATACACTGCCATCACAAGGGGAGTAGTTATAAAAGTTGTAAATATGGCCATCAAGACCATGATTGCAAATGTTTGGTCGTTCAAAACCTGTAAAAATACCAATTGGAAAACAGTAATTAGTAAACAAAACATAAGTTTAATCATTGTCGAAGATGAAATTGTACCTTTCTATCTTTACCGATGTTGAGAACAATGAGCTCCACCAAGCCTTTTGTATTCATAAGGAACCCTAGGGCTAAAGCCTCCCCGAAAGGCAGCTTGCATAGAAGGGAAACGGAGACGGTGCCGGCGATCTTCCCGAAACATGCGGTGACGATAACTAGAACGAGGAGGCCCCAGGACTGAGCACCTTGAATGGCGGCTACATTTGTTTTCAATCCACTTGACACAAAGTATAATGGTAGAAACAGGCCTGAAACAAGGTCTTCAACTTTTTCCACCATGGCACTAGCAAATGGGCCTTCTTTAGGGACGAGAACCCCGACCATGAATGCACCGAAGAGGGCGTGGATTCCGATAAGATCTGTAATGAAACCCGCTGCCAAAACTGCCGTCAAAGTTGCACATACATACAATTCTTTCACTGGTTCGCCCTCGGGGCAACGGTTAACCATCCATCGGAATATAGGAGGGAAAACGAGTGTACATCCAAGGACAAAACCAGAGCCACATAAGAAAACCCACAATGATACAAGTGGAGAACTGTCGGTTCCTGATAAGGCAATGGCAAGTGCTAGCAGAATCCATGCAGCCACATCGTTGACGGCGGCAGCAGACATAGCCATTCGGCCTATATCAGTTGTTAAAAGCTTTAGCTCAGCCAAAATACGGGCTAACACAGGGAAGGCAGTGATGGAAAGAGCAACCCCCATGAAGACAAGGAATGGTGCTTCATCTACACCCTTTGAGATAGTAGCACGAAGGGCAAACGATGTTCCTATTCCTAGTATAAAAGGAAGACTAATCCCGGCAAGTGCTATACAAAGAGCTTTCTTTCCGGTGCGGCGAATCGATTTCGGATCCAACTCTAGGCCGACGAGGAATAGAAAGAAAAGGAGACCGAGATTGGCTAAGGTGTCCAGCACCGTTAGACTCTTTGGAGGGAAGATTGTATGAAGATACTTTTCGTTTCTGCCAAGAACTGATGGACCAAGCAATATTCCTCCCTGCAAAACCAAATCTGAAATCACAAATGAAGAACAAGCACGAAGCATAGATGAAGAAGAGAGAAACTTACAACAATCTCGGCGATGACACGAGGCTGCCGTAGAGGTTTAAGAAGAAAAGCGAGGATACGAGTGAGTAGAACCACCATGCATATCTGAAGGATGGCGAGAGGGAGTGCAAAATCAAGAGGGTTATCACCCTGGAACACGCCGTTTGATGTTGCCTTCATTGGAGAAGGGCAGTGCCCTGAAGTTGTTGAATTCGTAGCCATATTGCACCAGTCTCAGATATCGATGTCACCAAACTACTTCAGTTTTTAAAGAGAATTATTGTTATTTTAAAGTTTTACATTCAAACCCCACGTATATAAAAATATAAATTAATTTTAAATAATTAAAAATATTTAAACAAATATTACAACCTAATTTTAATCTAACAGTAACAGTATAATTCCACCAATTCTAATAGTATATTCAGTAGATATGATTAAATTAAAGCCTAACTAATAGCGATACTAATAATAAAAATTTAACACGTCAAGATTGTGAGGGCTAATAATAAGGTAAATGGGCAATAAGATAACTTGGTCAAAGCATGAAACACAAGAAAAATCCATTAAATTTTAAAAATTCAACCATGATCTGCGTGACCGTGATTTCCTCCTTCCCGTTCCCATTGATGGGAACTGTATGTATTTATTACAATAATAAAACAATAAATGAATCTACAAATTAAAAAAATTATTTATTCAGCACCAATAAACGGTCTCAGTGGTTAAAAAATTGTTATTTTTGAGGTTTCGAGTTGTAGCACCATGTATATAGGATATTAACGTTCTATATCAAATGATTGAGAGTTTTTAAACATATATTACCTAGACTAATAAAAAAATCATTTTCCCATGCATGAGAACTATATGTATTCATTACAATAATAAAACAATAAATGAATCTACAAATTAAAAAAGTTTATTTATTCAGCACGAACAAAACGATCTAAATAGTTAAAGAATTGTTGTTATTCTTTTATATCTCGAATTCGAACAGCACGTATATAAAAAAATTAATTTTTAAACATATATTATCTAATATTACACAGACTAATAAAAAAAGCTATTTATTCAATCTTATTCAGGTGCAATTCAAAACAACTATACCACTTTGGATAATTTACATATATTTTCCTAATTTATCAAATTATTGATGACACCGTTATCCGTTTCAGATATATTAATAAAATTCACTAAAAATGAATGAATAATAGTAATGTTAATTAACTAAAAAAGGAAATATATATTATTAAAAATCATTCTAATGGTTTTTTTAAAGTAAGATCATTCTAATGGTTAAAAAATATTATTTATAAACGATACCGTAAAATTTATAAATATGAATCTTATCCTTATAATATGAAAATTAAGAAGTTAATCTTCAACTTTAATTTGTTGAAATTTAATCTAGTGTAAAAATAGAATGACTAGTCTAATTAGATAATACGAACTTTACTGCTAAATCGTTGATTTATAAATCAATAATCTATTAGTAATAAATCAGTTATTTAACAACCTATATACAATATATTAACAAAACAACACTATTTTATGTTCTTACAAATAATTGGTTACTAAACTAACTTCTCAAAGTACTTCTTTTCCCCTCAGCAAATAGATACTTTTTTTATAAAATTATAAAGTCAAAGTTAAAAATAGAATATCTCGTTAAAAACCTTCGTAAACTTATTTAGAGAAAAAGAGTATATCCAACCTAACAAAGAAGAGTATAGTATCTCAAAGACTTCAACCGAATAAGAAACACCCAATAACGTCAAAAGCTTAATGTTTGATAAACTAACGTCGAAAGTATCTGTTTAAAGACTTTCAATCATCTGACATTGAACACTCATACACCCTTGTATACATGATGTTCAAATTCGAGACCTCAATGAATAATAACAATTGCTTAACTATTAATGTTACTTGATTCGTGCAAAAAAAAAATTAACTGAGACTCGTAATTAATTTACAAGAAAATCAAATAGTATCATTTCATAAAAAATGTTTGGGGGCATTAGGGTCATTTCAAAACAAAATACTACTTTTTCAATGTTGTTGAACGTTGAACTAAATATTTTGAGTTTTCAGCGAAGCCTGGTCTAAGAAATTGCCTGCATTTGGTATTAATGTGTTTCCCTAAAGCAGTAATTTGCAATGCAGAAATTAACAGTTCCATCTATGCCCTCAAACTCGCCTCAAATTTACGATCTCAACCACTTAAAAAGAAAAAATTAGAATTAATTATTTAGGGAACGCATGAATGATCCGTTTGAGTCTCGTAATTAAAATGAAAACTTACGTTCTCAAAACTCTTCGGAAAATGATACGTTTTCTTTTCCTTTTGATGATTTTCTTAGTAGCCAAACAGAAACCTTTACTCCAGATCAATGAGAAGAAAAACGAACGAGAAAGAGAGAGTATGACTCACCTGAAACTTTGAACGCACTGTAACCGCAAGAATCTCTCACTCAGTGCAGATTCATTTTCTCTTCAGATTTATGATGAGAAAAATAGAAATAGGAAATTATGAGAGCAGCCTGGCAAACCCGGCATCCTTATATCGACCCTCGGGTGATAATTTAACTCACGATTTTGCCCTTTCATGATCAAGAGTTGCTAATTCAACTAATATTATATTAAGGATAAGTCTGTCGTGAGTGATCGATAAATATTTTTGGGTGGAAACATATATATTAATAACATAAAATCTTCGTATGAGATGAACAAAAATAAAATTTCAGGGTGTATAATCTTAATAAAATAACTTATTAACATAAAGAAATTTAGATTTCAGGATAGGCATGTGCCTACCCTAGACAAAACCTACATCCGCCATTGTCTACTGTAGATGTCATACATTAATATATAGCACTAATGACATTCGCCGATGTGCATTACTAATATAAAATAAGATAAAATTCATAAACGGTCATTAAATTTCGTTAAAATGGTTTTATTTGTCATTAGATTTTTAAAATTACAAAATAGACATTAAATTTTGAATTTTATTAAAAAAGAGGTATAAGTCGTTAAATATCATTTTGATATTTTCTCAATATTTTTAAGTAATAATTTAAGAAATGATCTAAAAAATATATAAAAATAATTTATTTTCAAAATTAAAAAAAAAACATAATTCTGTGGTATTTTATCAAATTATTTTATAAATAATTAGTTATTTAATTTTAGTTTTATTTGTAAAATTAAAAAATCATAATCTCCGAGATCTAAAAATTTTGATTATCAAACAGTTAAGTTATTTTTTTATTAAGCGATTCAAACAATTTAAAAATAATACATCTAGAAAATTATAGTATTACATTAATAACAAAAATACACCTAAACCTAACATAAAATAATTGAAACAATCTTTTAAGTTTAAATAAAGTGTCAAGTAATTTATATAGTATAAATTCAATATTTATAATATGTAACTAGAAATTAATATTTAACTTTTATATATATATTTTAATTCAACAAAATTAATAGAAATTAGTTTAATTAAAATTAATAGTAAAATGAATTTTTAGTTACAATTGAAGGATAAAATGAGATATTTTCTATTAATATGATATGCCATATCATATCTTTAATGACAAATAATGACATTGTGTCTGTTTTGTAACAAATTTTTTTAAAAGTTACGTGTTTGAAAAGATCATTTTAAAATAGTTTAATGTCCATTTATAAATTTTACCTTATGAAACTAAGAGTATATATCAATGTATGACATCCATTTTAGGATTTTCCTTTTATTTATTTTTTTTGGTATAACCATTGATTTCTGATTTATTAATCGACTAATATGGATCAGGTACTGTAGAGACAAAGGTGACCCTCCCAACCCAGTTTGCTCCATTTGCAAAAGTCAGAATTTGAACTCCTAATCTTACTTAAGAAATCTAGTGTTTCATGGACCAATTGATTGTTGGTTAGTGCTAAAAATATATTGTTTCGATAAAGAATAGAGTATTATTCATCAACATAGGGTAAAAGCTGATTTTCCAACTTATATTAATTAAATATTACTTAATATTTAATATTTATTTTAATTATTTAATATTTCAGCCGATAAGATCGTCGACTCATTTCAACTATGGTTTGCCTGATTACTATAAATATGCAAGTCCTTCTGGGTAAATCAAGATGATATATATATATATATATAGTAATAAACAAAACTAGCCTGTAAAATTGATATTTACAAGGCAAACCTTAATTTTACACAGAATGTAATTGGTAATTGGATCTTTTGAGTTTTATATTTTTTAGTACCGTTGAATGAAGAAAATTAAATGTTTTGATTAACAGTGAGAAATAAGATGATATTTATTAGAAAAAAAACAATGAATTAATTTCATTCTTTGATTTTTTTTCATATAATAATTCTAAAAAAATATAAAACTCTTAATTTTACACATGATGTAATATACATACACGCGAAAAAAGGGGAAAAGTTAAAACACTATTAGGAAAAAAATTAAATAATTAAATGAAATGAAAAGTGAAACGAGTTGATAAATGAATGTTAATTAAATGAGTTGACGTTTACGTATCAATTTATCTTATTATATGTAACATCAAGGATGATGTGTACAGTAAAGTAGTATATAAATAACTTATCAATTTCACTTAGGGCATAGAAACTCCAAAACCACATATTTATATACATGTACTGTCAGCTCCCTTAAGTTTAGAGAGAGATTAAAGTGAAATCAAGATTAATAAGGATTAAATTAAATAATTGTAAAATTTGATGATCAAATTGGAAATTTAAGGACTGGTTTAAATACAAGATAAAATTGGGAAATATTTCATGATTCATATGAAGTCTAAGATTACGCCTAATAGTTTTTCCAAAACTGTGTTGGTATAAATACAAACTTCTTCAGCCCTTGCGTCTAATGTCGCCTGGACTTCGTTTAATATTTAATTAATATTCCAAATTCTAAAATTATTACTTTTAAACTAATTTTCAATTTAAACTTATTTTAAATAAATTCATCTTATTTTCAAAATTTATTTTAGTTTAAAAATTATTTTGAAAAAAATTAAAGAGATTTGATCCTCTAGTTGAATACTTATCGATTCTATTAATATGAATTTTGAGATATTACACTAATATGAATTGATAATGATTAGAGTTAATATTTTTTTATATAGGTCCTAATTGTGTTGTACCTAATAATTTACTTAAGTTGGAACATTTTAATTATGGGTGAAGTATACAAATGGTCCCCCGATTATAGGGTGTTATTTTATTGAGTCTCTCAACTATTAAAAGTTACAAAATGATCATCTAACTATAGGACATTGCTTTGTTGAATCTCTGACTATTAAAAACTACAAAATGATAACCCGTAACTCGCTCTTTTCTATTAAAAAATTGACTGTCGTTTGAGCTATATTTTATGGATTGACTCTCCGTTTACATTATCGTGGAGCTAATGCTTGAAATATTATATCGTTAAGTCAGTGCTTGAAAGCAACGGAGGTGCCAACAAACATCATTAAAATATGATTTTATCATATCTTAGTCAGTAGATTGACATCATGATCAGATGACCGTTAAACTTTTTAATGAAAAAGGACGAGTTTGGAACATATGAACAGTCGGGTGATTATTTTATAACTTTTAATGGTTGGGGACTCAACAAATAACACCCTATAACTGGGGACAATTTTATAACTTCTAATAATCGAGAGATTCAACAAAACACCACCCTATAATCAATGTACTATTTATACTTTACCCTTTCATTATTAACAACTAATTTTTAACTTTGATATTTAAAACATTTAAAAGTCTACGTAATCTATCACCAATAATTCCGAGATTGAGCAATAACTTATACATGCACTATGATATTCCATAGTGTGTATTTTTTTTAATGAAATCTAAAAATCTCAACCACGAATACTTGATTGGAGGGTATGGGAAGCAACTTTAATTAATACATTATTTTCTCTGAGAAATGTCAGCTGAATATTCAATTTTAGACAAAGTTGACACTAATATATTCGACTATAACATTAATATTTTTATTCATTTAAATTATATTAGCCGTCGTCATTTGTTTATGTCATCCAGGTGGATATGTGGCCCAATATAAATGGGTTTATATTTAATATAACGTCGGTTGGATAACGTTCGTTGTGTTCCTTTGATCTTTTGCGTAATGGCTAAACATTGCGTATGTGTAGAAACCATTAGGCATGTGGAACTGGCTTTGAAGGTTAGATGATGTTAAAAGTTGTTATATCTTTGATATATTCCTTCTCTCCTAGAAAATTATTCACTTGTTGACTTTTGAAGGGGTTCTTTCCCGAGATAAATTCTCCCCACGGTCATAACTTTTTGATAAGATCATTGGTAGAATTGAAAGATTTATTAACATTAAATCTATTCCCGACAATTATATTTATATATTAGTTTTTTAAAAATTTTATAGAGATCTAAAACGACATAGTTTTGGTGTAGTCGCTAATTGTCTAATAAGTGGCCAAAACAAGAAAACGTTATAAGTTTAGTGATTAAATTGAAAATTATTAAATTTTAATGATTAAAATATGAGTGATAGTAAAATTGAGTGATGAAATTTATAATTTACCCTTACTAAAATAGTGATGTTGATGCGTCATCATAAGATAATTTCACATCATCACGAAAAAAATAAAAAAACTAAATCATCAGTTCTATTAATTTTTTAACGGCGGACACTAAATTGAAACCTAAACTAAACATTATGTATGATTTAAAAAAATTAAAGTTTAAGTACTAAAACAAAACAAAAACAATAATTTAGATATTAAACATATAATTGACCCTTGACTTTATATAAAAAATCGTAGTTTCGCATGTCAAACTTCAGATAAAGCGGCATAAATAATTTTATTTATTAATTTATTGATAAAAATATTAATTTTATTTAAAATAGAAAATATTCTAAATTAAAATAAATATTTAAAATCATAATCGTAAACTAAGCACATAATTAGTATACTTTCCTATTATCATTGAAACAAAACTAGCAATTTAAGATCACATAAGGACCATACAAGAAAATATTAAAACATTACCAAGAAAACTCGAATAAAGAAAGATACAAACAGATCTGATTGCATCAGTAAACGAACTAAAAAAATAATTAAACTACTAAAAGAGCACAAATAAACCGTAAATCATACTCGAGTAACGTGAAAAGCTATCAACGAACACATAATAGGTATTCAAATCCAATCTGATGGTCCAAAGTAGAGAAGAACAACAATATAACAGGTAAGCAACATTTTAATCAGTCGTGACGATGTCAAATCAATCATTAGAAAAAATAAATAAAAACAACGGTCAAACGATCGAAAAACTTTAAAACATGCAAACTTATTAAAATAAAAAAAAATATATAGATACAATATAAGAAAATAAAATAACAATAAAAATATTAACAGTTAACTATTATCATTAAATTTGATGCGGTTATTGATAACAAATACAAAAGGAAAAGAAGATAAATGAGAGGAAATTAAGAGAAAAAACTAAAAAAAAAGAGATGAATGTTATTTTATTTATAAATTAAAAGACACGTGTGAATAACATGAATCACTATTAATTTAAAATATGATAAAATTTAGAATATGGTTGCAGTCTGAAAGTTAACGGATATTTTTACCGTACTGGCCACCTGATTAGATTTTACTTCGCTATCAACTTCAATAATGTAATCTAACTTTAAATAATTATCCGATAAATAATTGTTATGGAATGAGTTATTAAATTTCTTAGGTAAAATCAGAGTTCAAATCTTAACATTTGTGAATGTAGTAAATTGGATCGGGAGGGTCGTCTTTATTTATGTAGTACTCAATCTGGATTAATTAGTAATAGATCAAACGCCAATAATTAATTAAAAAAGTTTAATAATTATGTTTTAGTGAATGAAAAGGCTAGCCTTATAATATAAGGTATAATATCAAAAAATTCATAACATTCGATTAAATAGTTACTTTTGTCCTTATTCTTTTTAGAGTATTTTAATCTTTCAAAATTTCATTTTTGAATAAACAGATTCATTTATAGATTGAAACTGTTAGTTAACAAACAATTAATACTCTAAAATATCTGTATTCTTTTATCTTAAAAATAAAATGTTAAGAACAAAATTGTTCCAAAAAAAACTAATATGACTATTTGACTAAACATTAAGAATCTATTACCCTAAAATAAAATATTAGAATTTACCATGCTTAAAAAAATAAAATGAAAGTCAAAATAATGATTTTAATAAATGTTGTATTTAATTTTGATATTATGTCTAATATATACTAGAATTGACTTCATGCAAAATTTAATTTAAATTTGCTGCCCTACACTCCAAGCACTTTGTTCGATGAGATCTAAAACGACTATTCTCATTATTTTTTATTATTAAATTTAATGTTAGCGGTTGGAATTTTTTAGTTTCACAAAAAGTTCATAAAGACTATAAAATAGTTTAAATAAACTTTTATTAATTAATATATTAAATTTTGTATAAGATTTTAAATAGTTCTGCTTCCTTTCTCTTAAATAAATAAAAATATATTTTATTTGTTAAATACTAAAATTCATTGATAATAGATAAAGCAATCGTGTTTTGATGTCTAAAAAATTATTAATCAAATCAATATTTCATTTGAATAGTAATATCAAATTAATATCTATATATATTATATTGTATATATATATATTTTAAAAAATATTGATTCATATTTGAAATATAATTTGGATATATTTATCACATGAGTATGATTCTTCAAAATTTATAAAAAAAATAGGAAAATTAATATATCCATATAAATGCTAACACATACTTTGAATATGTAAGCAATGGATAATCCATAGACAATATACTTGAATATATGTAAGCATGGGTTACTTTACACAACAAATGTGAGTCTGCACATAACAAATTTATTAGAAAATTTTGATCTTACGGAGAGATTTCTTTGGGGTAATCAGGGCCGTGGTTGGGTTTTCGGGGTCATGTACAAATTCTTATAAAGGGGCCTCTATTTTCTATATATATTCGATTTTGAGGTAATAATAATTGCTCTGACAAACGCTGCGATAGATCCATCTATAATGGCGTTTTATCAATAAAGTTGCAATAATAGTGGCGTTTTTTTTAAAAACGTCGCAATAGGTCCATCTATAGTGGCGTTTATTGGAAAAACGTCACTATATATATATATTTTTTAAGGCCCATTTTTTGGGGCCCTGCGCGGTCGCGCAGTTCGCGTCGCCTCAGCCACGGCCCTAGGGGTTATATATTGGAGGAATATATTTATACGATTATGTTTACCAAAATATCATTGAGTGTATGATTGTCGATATGTGGTTGACATCGTATCTTCGACCATCGATGAGATGTTCTTGCTCATGTGATGATGATATCAACTTGTGCATGCATTATTATAGGATTACGGAGTTTTCTGTCTAGTTAGTTTGCTAGATAGTCATAATAATTTGTAGATGTTTGTTTGAATTTTCTTTGTAATGAAAAATAGTTTATTTTATATGTGAATCAAAATTAGGATTGTTGTCGTTTTGTATGCCCTTGTGTGTAAGAAAAGAAAACTTGTGTTTTATTTTTAGTTGGTGTGAATTTCAAATAACTTAAAAGAATAATTATATATTAAATATAATAGAAATTATAACACCTCAAGCCTGATCCATTACAAGGGGGGATTAGTATGCTTACGTTAGGCCATCGAAATGACCATTGATTTAAAATTTTTATCTTTTATGATATTAATTCATATAATAAACATGGTATAACAAAATAATGAAATTCATACAAGTCATAAAAACGTTATACAAAATCAGAGCTTTGTGACAATTTAATATAAAATTAATTAAAATAAAAATACTAATAGAGTTACAAATTGAAATACAAATAAGATCTTATAAATACATATACCTTCTAAAACAATCAAGTATTGTACTCTAAAGCGAAGATGTTGGATATCCTGCTATAACTATGCTCCACGAACAATCCTAATCTATAATATTTGAACAGAAACATATGAACATTGAGTTTCACAAGCTGAGGGGTACAATTCTACTTTACTATATTTTGTGAAATTCATAAAGTAGTGACCAGAACTTAAGAATGTGCCAAAACATGGGGGACCTATGCGTGATTTCCCTCTAACTTAGTGATTAAAAAGTAAAATCACGATAAAGGTGGAAGGACCTTAGCGCGATTAACCCTAAAACTCCCACATAAAACCTTTTTGTTTTACTTTTTTTGGTCATTTGCTTCCAACCCTAAAAAAACTCCCTCACTTTATCACTTTCCTCCCTTCCCCAACAATGGTCGGCAACCCCTTTAAACCCCTAAAGCAAACGCTCCGACCTCGAGCACCAACGACCCTTCATTTCTCTGAGCACCGACCATGGTACGGGTGACCGAAGAGGCCACTCAACCGAGCCCAACCCCTTTTTTTGCCTCTCATCTTCTCTCTTTCTCGACTGAAAAGGCCATGGGCCTCACCACCGCCGTAATGGTGGTTGTACTCTCATCGGCCACCACCGAAGATGGCCACTGACCCTAAGCTTAACCACAACTGAAATAAAAAGCCTCATTCACTTCAAAAACTCCAAAAAAAAAGAACCTACGACAAAGGTTGACCACCTCTAAACCGACCAAGATGGCCTCCAATCGAACACGCTCCCCGACAACCACCCCTACCCGGTGAGGGCTGACTCCACGGTGAATCGAATGCTCACACTCTTCACTCTAACTATCATACCAACTCAAACATTCATGCACCATGATGAAGCTAAACATAAGAAGTGGACCAAAAATGAAGTACCTTTCAAATTTTCTTTTTTGCTTTGAATTTTCATATGTGTTTTATCATTCCGTCCTTATTTTTCTTTATTATATTTTGTTTGGGTTTTATGCCCGATTACAATGCTTAATGATAAAAAGCTTAAAAAAGTTCCTATTTTTGTCTTGACAACACATTCTTTTCTTTTTTTGCATGGTTTCTAATTTGGTGTTGACTTGGCGTTGTCATGGGGTCGGTCGATCAGATGTCTGGTGTAGGAGCAATAGATGGCAGGAGGCAGTAGAAGATATTAAGGGATTTCCATTATTTGTTTTGTTTCCTCTGAACTTTTTTAACTTTTGTACTATTATTTTATGTAAATAATATATATGTGTGTGTGTGTGTGTATGTAAATGGGTGAAATTTGTGATTATAGCTTCTCTTTTTTGCTAATTGGCATGAAACAAGAATAGAGCTCCAAGTTATTCTTATTATGAACTCTTCATTCTTCTATGAATGTAACCGTTGGGGTTGAACAAGCTCTCCTGTATGAACTTCACACTTAGATGAGTTTTTATCATTATGGACTCCTTTTTGGAAATATTGATCCACCAATGATAGTTCGACTCACCAATGAAATTTCGAGCTCCAAGTTATTCTTATTATGAACTCTTCATTCTTCTGTGAAGGTAACCGTTGGGGTTGAACAAGCTCTCATGTATGAACTTCTCACTTAGATGAGTTTTTATCATTATGGAATCCTTTTTGGAAATGTTGATCCACCTCATTCTTTGATGTTATTGAGTAAAAAGATCAGACAAATTCTTCTCATTATGAAATTCTTCTTCTTTAGACGAGTTTTTCTTATTATGAACTCTTTTCTGGAAATGTTGATCTACCTTCTTTTGTGAAAGCGTCGAACAAGTTTTTCTTATCATGAACTACTTATTATGAACAAGTCTTCTATTATGAATTTCTTATTCTTTGGACGAGTTGTTCTCATTATAAACTCCTTTGTAGAAATCTTGATTCACCTTCTTATGTGATGGATTTGATACAAAACATCAAACAAGTTCTTATTATGAACTTCTTATCTCTTAGTAGATGAGTTCTTCTCATCATGAACTCTTGATTGAAAATGTTGATCTACCTCCTTCTGTGATGGATTTGAATAAAAGGTCTAACAATTTCCTCTCTTTATGAACTTTTTCTCCCTCCTTGGATGAGTTCTTTCCATTATGAACTCTTTACTGAAAATGTTGATCCATCTTCTTCTGTGATGGATTTGAACAAAAAGTTTAACATGCTCTTCTCATTATGAACTTTTTCTCCTTCTTTAAATGGATTAGTATATTTCCTCTTTAAAGAATTTGGACTTGCAAAAGATTCTCATATGTAATTAATATTGTATTCAATATACATGAACGTAACAACCCCAAAGGTTTTAGATTCCTTGATGAGATCCACTCTTTTGAGATGTGGATCAAAATCTTAATTGATCATTGAACTACAAACGATAAATATTCTATAATTTTTTTTTTATTTTTTGATGAAATGATTGAATATCATGCTCTTATTTTGAGATTATGATTCTTTTGCTAATTGAGTTATTCTATCTTTGAAATTCTATCACTTCAAGTATGATTTCCTCTAGGTTTGAGGTTTGGATCACAAATCTTATTTCTATTAAAGATATGTAAGAAATATGCATATGTATGTAGGAACATGAACGTGGTTAAATGTTTAAATGTAATGCATTCTTTTTGTGAAAATGATGTTCTTATGTATGTAGAAGTTTTGATCATCATTATTCTTCTATATTTAAAACAGAGTCTTTGATATTGTACTGTTGAACATTCCTCTTTTAGAATTTTCCCCAGTAGCAAAGCAATATACCGTCAATTCAAGCTTGTATTTTCTATAGAACGATTTGATTATCTTGTACAATCATGATCTTAAAAGCAATGTTTTCTCTCAATGAGCACTTGACTTAGATTCTTGCTACAATCAGGCATCTGATCTTGATGCTTCCTCTATCTTTAAACTCAATAGCTCTATAAGGTTTGTTGCTTCGATTCTTTATTGTCCATTTATGCAAATTTTCCCTTATATTCTGAATGATTTTCTTTTCAAGATAAGTTATTGTTATCTTCGTGTTATGCCCTTGACAACCCGAGTGTCTTCCTTATTTACTTGATTCGAATCTTGTTGCTTTAACATGATCTAGGTCTTCATTAATGCCTCAATATGGGTATTCTTTTCGTGGATCATCGAGTGTCACAATTTTCAACTTCAAATGGCCTTATTCTCTTTCCATTTATCAGACAGCCCCATGCTATCAACTTAGGTCAACAAAAGTTCCATCAGTTATATTCCCTTCATTTTCTCTGTTTTGATAATTTAACGACAATGGTTTCTGCATCACTCATTCTTCTTTCTCTAGCTTTCACTTCTTGCCTACTTCTTATTTTTCGACATTTGAGGTAAAATGAGCCTCATCAGCTTCAAGGACCTCTTCTACTCTTGGGAGATTATCATGCTTGTTTGCCCTAGATGATTACATCCTAAAAAATGCTTTTAAGGTAGATTGGGATGTCATCCTCACATAACCCTTTCATGACTTCGGCTCATATACATCATTTTTGTCATGCTATACCATACACTCATCAACAATGAACATGAGTGTCCAGGTTATGTCCTACTTCGGATTCCATGCACTTAAAGGATTAGTTCAAAGTAATACCAAGAAATATTTTGTTTTCTTTTGAACTATGTTAATCTACTTATAAGATGCGTGTAAATTAATAAAATCGAGGATCGAAGTGAGAAAATATGAATTCATGGATGAAAATTTTAGAAATTTTATGAATTCATGGAAATCATAGAGAGAATAAAAATCAAGAAATAAAATCAAATACCTCAAGCATTGCTAGCATTAACGTTTCTGAACCAATCAATTTGATATAATTTGGAGCACTAAGGTAAGCTTTTGTCTAGAAGATCTCAAATGTTGCCAAAATGTCTATAGATTTGAAGCTCATCTCAAAATATCAATTTCCCTAAATCAATCAAATGGATATAGTGTCAAAGAGTAGGTAAGTTTTGTTTAAAAGACTTCAAATGTTGCCAGAATGTTCGTAGATGTGAAGATCATTACAAAGTACTAGACTCTTGAGAGGGTTTTACTTGTTGGATGCCTTATATCAAAATGCATTTGAGCTGCACTTCTAGGTTTTCAACTCAAATCCTTCCTTTGGTTTCAAGATGTTCTTCACGTATTTTCATCTTGAAGCCCCCCATTTTTTCCTTTTCTTGTCTCTTTTTTGTGTGCCTTTTTTCTTCTTTTATTTTTTCTTTATTATTTTCTTTCTTTTTATTTCTTTCAAGTCTTGTACTACTTGACTCGAATAGAAATTTATTAGATCACTCGATTCATCTTCATTCATCTCTATCAAAATTAACACTTCCCCAAAAAAAAGACATTTTTACAACGTATGCTTATTTCCCCAAATAGACAACCATTTCCCATATAAATATTTATAAATTGGCAAGATCTTTTCAATCACTAGATGACCTCTCAAAATTCTCTTGGACAAACCTTTTTATCATGATCTCTAATCATTTGTTTCCGATACATATGTCCATAGTAAATAGCTTTTAATCTCTTTGCTTCAATGAGGTTCAACTGATCATATCGACCTTGAGCCTATTAAGTTTCGTCTCATCTCTATTTTGGTCCAGACTTGAAGTAATAAAATCTCAAATAAGATGAGTAAGGCTGCTTTTATTCCAATACTAAAGAGAAAAGGCATTGCTCCCATTAGAGTACGTACTGAAGTCTAACATGTATAAATGACGAAGGGTAATTTCTTGTGACAATTCTCACTATCCTCTTAGTTCATAGACTAATAAGGGGGAATTTCCACATGCTTTTAGCACTTAAATTTTCTTTCCATGACCGCTCTTATCCTTTTAGAGCAAGCCTTAAATTCTATCATATTGTCAGTATAAAAGAACTCTGGTCTGCTTGTGAAAGGATAACATATGTATTATAAAGAAATCAACACTGCCCCCAATTCCTCGTACCAAAGCATTCGAGGCTCCACCAAAGTAAGCTTCCAAGATTCATCATTTGGAGAAATCTCTTCTTCGATCGAGATGCACATTCAGTCCTCATCTGGAAAATTAAAGTGCAGGGACTCATAATTCTCTAAAGCACGACTTGCAAGAAAATCTACTATGACACTCCATTTTATCGCCTTTTTAGCTCACATGCACAATGTCAGATTCTGATAACAACATTTGCTATGGAGCCATTCTTCTAGTCAATGTTGGTGACTATATTAAGAACTTCAGTGGACCGAGTCTGTATATCAACCAAGTAAAATGCTATAACATGTATTGTATGAGCCTTCGGGTTACCCAAACTAAAGTGCAACATAAATTTTGAATTGGTGAGCACCGAAATTCACAATCGGTGAACTTTTGCTCAAATAATAGATGGCTCCCTATTTTTTCCTAGACTCATCATGTTGCCCTAGTACATCTCCATTTGAATCTTCGTACACACCCAAGAAAGCCTCAAAATTTTTACGTATGTGATTAGGGAAGATTTTGAATTTCTTTATCTGGGTTAATATCGATTCTTCTTTGAATGACTACGAAACCCAAGAGATTTCTTGATGTTACCCCAAAAGTGCATTCAAATAAATTGAACTTTAACTTATACTTTCTCGATCTCTAAGAAAGTATTCTCAAATTCTTTATGTGCTCTTCTCCAGTTTGGGATTTGGTAATCTTTTCATTCATGTACATTTCAATCTCTTTGTGTATCATGTCATGGAAAATGGGCACCATAGCCTTATGACAAGTTGCTTCTCGTAGTGTTATCCATAGAAGTAATAATATGGGGAGAAAGAAAATTGTCTTTCGGGCTTGCTTTATTAAGATCTCTGCAATTCATACACATGTGTGCTTCACCATTTCTCTTCAGCATAAGGACTATATTGGCTACCTTCAATGAATACTTGGTAGCTTAGAGGAATCTTGCATCAATATGATTCCTCCTTAATCTTTAATAATATTTGTTCTCATTCTTCCAAGAGTTTGTTGGACTAGTTTACGATCAGGCCTTATGAGAAACTCGTGCACTACTATATATGTATTCAATCATGGCATATCCTAATAATAGCAGGAAAGAATGTTCTTGAAATCTCGAAGTAACTCCATAAGCTCTTGTCTTGTTTCATGTGACAAAGTACTACCAATCTTCACCTCTCTTATTTCTTCGTTCGTCTCTAGATTCAAAATCTTGTTTTTTTTTTGTGAAGTAAGATATGTTTGTCCTTCTTTTCCACTAGCCTTAATAATTTTAGAAGCATCACATTCTACCTCATTTTCGCACTCATAGATTTATACTAAACATATGGGCCACTCATAATTTATCTCATGATTAAATTCAAAACATTCATACTATCAATACTTGAGACACATGCAAAGAAAATTCGAAATGAATATATTTATTTGGGAAGAATAATGGACATTTGCATGGAATATGAAAGAATAAAAAATGTCAAAAATAAAAATGTAAATAATGATAAGGAATGTAAAAATGTATAAAATGATTGCCGCATGAGAAATGAGAGAAAACATCTTCAGTTGCAGAAAATAAGTAGAATTATCGTAGCATCCTTCACAAAAGATTCCTTAATACTCACAAACAAAAGCATAAGGATTAGTTCCGAGTATTACTCTAAATTTGGTCTAAAAATCTACATGAATATCCTTTTTAGTCTAACTGTTCAGTTCTTCTCGAGGGAAACATGGTCAGATTTTAGACACAAACTTTCTAACCCTATCATCTTCAGACATCACACAGAAGTGCAACTCTTGTTCTTTCATATTCTCTTTTTCCAAAGTTTTTTC
Source organism: Hibiscus syriacus (assembly GCF_006381635.1). Taxonomy (NCBI): domain Eukaryota; kingdom Viridiplantae; phylum Streptophyta; class Magnoliopsida; order Malvales; family Malvaceae; genus Hibiscus; species Hibiscus syriacus. The sequence goes on along the minus strand of NW_024063145.1, from coordinate 2,628,120 downwards.
GACAACTGTGATTCAAAATTGACCTTCCCAAACTAGAAAGTATTCTTCATATTTTCCAAAAGGTTATCCTCCCCTTTCAGGGTAACCCCTCTAGCTTCTTCTTACTACTTCAACTCTTTCTTTCCTTGATGGAAATTGAGTCCAAAATTATTTTTTCTGGAGAAAATAGTATTGGTTAGATTTTGAACTTATGTTACTACAGTGATTGGTGGAGTATCTATCAAACTCTTTGAAAGGTGTGATTTGATTGACTCTTGGACTTTACCCGTTAATGCCCCACTTTTCATAAAAAAATCTAACATATGTGTCTAACATGTTTTGAGGGTTGCATCTGACCAATATTCTTAAACCTATTGGTCAGTCTTGGATTACATCCATCTTATTTATTCGTTTTCCCTTCTTTTCCTCTTTTACTGTATAGCCTTCATTGGATTTGACTACATTAATCTCTTTTGGGAAAGATATTTCTGGGCATCAAATTCTCACATTTTTCCTCTCTTCCTTGAACCTATAAATTTCTGGCTCAATAGGGTCTTGAATTTTATCCTCAAGATTACTACAACGCTTAACTGAACATTCTAAGGTTTCAGTATGGTTTATCCAAGCAACCTCCTTATAAGAGCAATTCTCATTCAGAGGCCACTATGGTTGGACATAATGTGGTGCAATCAGTTCACTTCGAACATTTCAAAATGTAATTTTTTACATGAAAAGTGGAAAGAATGGAATTGAAACTTTTGAGATTTACTTTTTTTCTCATCTAACCCTCTTAATGAGAGGTTAGCTTGTGATGTCCTTAGAAATAAAGTTTGGTTGTCTTGACTTGATGATTGCAAAGGGTTAAAGCATTGACTCAGAAGAGTCTGACCCTTTTTAGCTTTATTGATCAGTATTTGGGCTTCTTTTGTGCCCCTTTTCTTTGATTGAGACCCATCTCTTATAAGGAAACCTTCACCTTACATTGTTTTTTTATTCATTATCAATTCAGTGGAGCCTTCTAAAACCACATCTAATTTCTAGAGGTGGTTGGAATTACCTTTCTTTTTAACATGGTCTTGATCATCTGTTGATTTCATTTTAGCCCCACAACTAACATTAAGAATTTCATTCAAAGCCTTTGTAGCGGGATCCTTTAGTGGCTTCTCCTCATGGATCAAAATAGTCATCATGTGCACCAGTTTAGACATATGCTCCCTTGACTCGTCTTGAAATTTCTTTGCTTAATTAATCATCTCTTACTGAGTTTTGACAATCTATTCCTGAAGTCTCTTAATTCTACTAACACGTGCTACTATCTCATTTATTGTGCTCGATCTCTTAGGTACGATCACGATGATTTCCTTTTACTTTTAGGATTTCTATGCCATGAAACCCTACAAGAATTATTCCCATATTTTTATGGTTGAATTCATGAAAAATGCTTAAATAAATGCAATGCAAATGTAGAATGCAAACGCAAATGAACAAGGTTCTAATTCCAAAAGTGACTACCATAGAACAATTTCCATTAGACAATAAGGTTTCATTACATCAAGTAGTCAAAATCACAAGCAAGAATAAATTTGTCTCTTTGTCTCTTCAAATTATCTTATAATGTTGCACTCATGGTCATTGTCGCACAAATATTGATTCATCTCTCACATTTAGTGAGGTTTGAGTCATCTTCCTAAATATTCTATTGCTAAATCTTGAGAACTCAACTTAAATGAGATTTTAAAGGAGAAAAGGTCTTCATGTCTTCGTAAAGAGTCTTCTCATTCTCGATCTGGTTGGCATATATCTCTTGGGAAAGCATATTAGTCTGAGTGCCTTAGAAAAAAAGATCTTATGGTTTTGACTACATGGCTAAGAATTTATTGTCTCATTATGAACAACATTATATTTAGTTAATCACTTGTGAATTAACACCTTTGAATGATATGAAGATGCAAATGTAAAAAAAAAAAGAATAAACACAAAACAAAAAATTGGTTAGTACGCATAAGGTAATCAATAAACTAGTAAAACTATAATAAGCGAATAGAACTTACCCTCACATTCTAACTACCCATACATGGTTTAATATATCCTACCCAAACATTATCTCTACCCTCATACTTTGTTCACAAAACAAATCCTAACCTCATGTTATCTAGTTCTCATACTTATTCAGAAAAATAAATCTAATAGTGTTCTTTTAGTTCTCATACTTATTCAAAAAATAAGTCTATCATATGAATTTAAATATGAAGGTTAGATTTCATTTCTCCTTTGTGTACAATTATTTGGGTGCCTAAGGACATAATTTTGACATGGTTTTAGATCGGGTAGATTTTTACAGTTTATTATATGTAGAGTTTTGGCTCTAGAGGTAAAGATACTCGGTAAAGGTACTCGAATTGTCCTTATTGCCACCCCTTAGGCTAGGCACCAATTATAGGCTTAAGCAGGTCGAGTTCAATTCAAGAGGGCACATTTCACTATGTCTGATAGGGAAAATAAATCCTCATGAAGACATAGAGCATATGAACCCTGAAAGCTACTTACTAGGTCTGACACGAAGAATATATTCTCACAAAGACTTCACTTTCGTTCCCACTTAATAAGGGAAAGAGCTCGAGTACAAAGCTTATGTTATACAAATGCAAGTGTCGTGTGTGAGGAGAAATTCTCAAACCTTTGACAAACACCCACACAAAAGACTCCATTAAAGTAATCCCAAACATCTCAATATCTGAAAACCATCAAATACAAACATTAGTATAAAAAAGAATACCCAATGTAATAAAAGACTCAAAGAGAATTAAACGAATAACAAATTAAATAAAATTGAATTCATAGTTTCCAAATATAGAGACAATATATACTTGACTTAAGGCCTGACTCTTTAGCGTCCCCAGTGGATTCACCATGCTATTGAAATGGTCCTAAAGCCCAGAACGAGTCTCGATTTATTTTGTGAAAAATTTGGTATTTGTAAAATTGTTTTGGAGTCGCTATCAACCTTTTGGATTAGGTAGGTCAAATACCTGAATATCACTCTTTAAAAGAAGTTTTAAGAAAATATCATTTTAAAAGATAAAACCAGTCTACATGTAACTAGATATTTATTCTTTTTATTTAAAAAGAATTTGGGAGTCAGTTGATCGTGGGGAAGGATAAACACCCCACAATGCCTAAAATTGGCACCTCATCAATTATAAATTATCTCTAATAATGAAAATATAATAATTCAAATATAATTTAAATTACGATCCTCTCATTACAGATTCAATCACACAATTTTATTTAATAGAAAATTCTAAGGATAAAGAGAAAATATATTCCATTATTTCCAATCAAAGAGAAAATAATCCCTAAAGTGCTTTAGGACAGATATTTCTCTTTCCGTAGAATTTGTTATTTACTTGAAAAGTAGTTTTGCTTTGAGTAGGATCTACTGGATCTATATTTTTCTACTTTACTTTGAGTATGATTTACTGGATCTGTATTTTTTCATTGTCCTAGACTCCTAGTATCTTATATCATTATCGATATTTCAAATTGAGTATAAGTGTTATAAAGATTTATAAATTTTGTTATGGTTTTACCACTTGATTTCTAGCTGTTGGCCTAAAGTTAAGTAAGATAGTGTTAATTTGTCTTGAAATCCTATTAAGTCACCAACTAGGCTTCTTAGTACCCCTCAATTCTCTAGTATTTTATTAGTGCATCTTCTGTCTTCTTTGGATTCCTTTTTCATAGTTCCTCATAGCTTCGACTATAGATGATTACTTGAGGTCATGTCCTTCTTTTAGATCCCATAGGGCGTATAGGGGGAGGGCTCGATAGAGTGGTGTCAAGGAGACTAGACTTAGAGTTTGTTCATTGAATGTAGGAACATTAAATGCTAGGCTGCTGGAGCTAACCGACGTACTTAGTAATGGGAAAAAAGATTTTGCATGTATTCAGGAGACTAGGTGGAAAAGGGCTCGCGCCAGAGAGTGTAATGGGTACAAGTTGTGGTATTCAGACATAGATAACGCTAAAAATGGGGTGGGTATCTTGGTATCCTCTAGGCTCAAGGAAAATGTAGTTGAAGTTTGTAGAGACCGGGATAGGATCATGATGATTAAGGTTATTATAGAAGCAGAAGTGGTGAATATCCTTTCAGTGTTGCCTCACACGTTGGCCTAGAGGAGGGGGAGAAACGTTGCTTCTGGGATCAGTTAGATGATATACTTAGGAGCATTCTGGAGGACCAAAGAGTTTTCATAGGGGGAGACTTCAATGGACATATAGGTAGTGCAACCGCGGGTATGATGGTGTTCATGGGGGTTTCAGTTTTGCTAGTAAGAACGAGGAGGGGTGTACGTTGCTTGAATTTTCTACTGCACACGATATGGTGTTCACTAACTCCTACTTTAACAAGAGAGATATGAACTTGATTACGTTACATAGCGGGGGACATTGTACCCAAATCGACTACATCCTGGTTCAAAATAGGGATCGATGGGCTTGCATTGACTGTAAGGTATTCCCTGAAGAGGCATGTGCATCACAATACAGATTTTTGGTTTTGGTGTTCCGAGTACACCACGGACGGAGCACTCATAGGAGGGCTAAACTTGGTAAACCTAGGATCCTTTAGAAGAACTTACATGGAGCGACAGTTGATGACTTTAGGAGTAAGGTTTTGTCTAATATAGGTTTTGGAACTACAAACTCAAATAATGCAGATATGTTATGGAAAAATATGGCAAATTCCATTATAGAGGTGGGCAAAAACACCATTGGGTTGTCGATAGGGAAGGACAAGGAACATAAAGAATCATGGTGGTGGAACGACAAAGTCCAAACTAATATGAAGACAAAGCAAACTTGCTTTAAGGAGTTTCTATAATGCAATGACGACGAAGAAAGATCAAGAGCTAAACAAAGATACAAGGAGGCAAAGTGAGAAGCCAAGAAAACAGTGGCTAAAGTAAAGGATAAGGCATATGAGGAAATGTACAAGAGATTAGACACCAAGGAAGGATAAAACGACATCTTCAGGCTTGCAAAATCTAGGGAAAATAGGAAAAAGGATCTAGGTAGCATTAGGTTTATTAACAACAATGATGTTCTTTTAGTGAAAGATCATGATATTAAGAGGGTTTAGGGTAGTTACTTCTTTTGCTTATTTAATGATGGTGCCTCTCCCTGTACAGATAGTACCGTTGATGGGTCAGCCGACCATCATACTGCGGACAATGACTGCCCTACAAGTAGGATTGGGTTTGAGGAAGTTAAAATGGCTCTTAGAAAGATGGGGAGGGATAAAGTTGTCGGTCCAGATCAAATTCCTATCACTGTGGGATTTGCCCTAGAAAAAGAGGGAGTTAAGTGGTTGACCAATATCGTTAATATTATTTTAGAGACTTCAAGATGTCAGAGGAGTGGAGAGAGTCTACGGTGATACCAATCTATAAGAATAAAGGATATCCCCAACGTTGTGGCAACTACAGAGGTATTAAACTACTCAGCCATACCATGAAGCTATGAGAAAGGGTGATAGAGGCTAAGTTGAGTTAGGTTACTAGGGTTTTGGAAAACGAATTTGGCTTTATGCTAGGTAGATCTACTATGGAGGCGATTCATCTACTTCGACGACTTATGGAGAAATATAGGAAAAAAATAGAGATATTCACATGGCGTTCATTGACCTTGAGAATGCGTATAATAGCGTTCCCCGCGATACGATTTGGAAGACCTTGGAAACGAGACGGATCCCAACTGCTTATATTCGGGTGATTCATGATATATACGTAGATCTACTACTTACGTCAGGACTACAGTTGGCGACACCGAGGCATTTCCAGTGGAAATCAAACTCTACCAAGGGTCGGCTCTTAGCCCTTACATCTTTGCCTTGATTATGGACAACATCTATTGTACGACACCAGACGGTGTTCCATGGTGTATGCTTTTCGCTGACGACATTGTCCTAGTTGCTGAAACAAAAACTGAGCTGAATAGTAGACTGGCTGCCTAGAAGAATACTTTGGAAGAAAAAAGTCTAAGGATCAATATTGAAAAGACAGAGTATTTATGTTCAAACTTCAGTGGGAACTAAAACGATGAAGATGTAGAAGTATGCATAGAATGACACGTTATGTAACATCCTCAATACTGAGTTAGTGACCAAATTGTAAAGTTTCAGAAATTGGTGATTAAAGTAGAATAATTGAATAGTTCAATGATTTATTGGAAATATTATGAAGGTTATTTAGTAATTATTGAATGAATTAAAGGGCAAAATGGTAAATTGAAAAGTAAGATTATTTATATTCCTTTTATAAGAAAAGGAACCACGTGGGAAAGGTTGATGGATTATCTAGAGTTTTCTTTCTTCTTCTTCCTCCTCCCGTATCTCCAAGCTCAAAGGTGAGTTTCTTTGTTTATGGATTAATTGTTGATTTTAAGGTTGGGTTTTGATTATTAGATGATAACTAAGCCTAAGGAAAGCTTAAGTTATCTTAAAATCAAAGTATGATGGAGTTAGGAGGGATTAAAGATATGAGGTTCTTGGGTGAAATCTTAAATAGAGTTCATAACTAGAGTTAGAAGTTAAATTTGACTTACCAAGGGTCTAAGAAGTTAGAAGCCATAGAATTGGAATTAAAACATATTGCAAAGTTGGTTTAATTCTTGAGTTACATATGAGGAATAGAAATTTGAAGTTAAAGATGGTTTATATGGATATAAATTGGTTTAAGCATGTGTATATGAGTTGAGAACATGAAAGGGGATGAAAGATGAAGCATTTGAGTAGATTTGAGTAGATTTTCGGGCTTAAAATGAATTATGGGCTATGTGCATCGATGCACATTCAATGTGCACCGATGCATCAAGGGTAAATTTCAAGAATTGTTCAGTGTGTATCGATGCACAGGAACTGCATCGATGCACCATTAAAAATGGAAACATCGAAAGAAATTAGTGCATCGATACATAAGGAGTGCATCGATGCACCCCTTTAAAATGAAAACATCGAAGGTAATTTGTGTATCGATGCATGGGTAGTGCATCGATGCACTTCAAGGGAAATAGAATTATACTTTTCTTTTGGTCTAAGAAATGATAGATTAGTGTATATTAATTGGATATTAATATGTATCAATGTATGATTATATAGATATCGAGCACGAACAAGTCCTGGAACGATTATCAAGTTATGATTCGAACTTAGTGAAGCCAAGGTGAGTGCGTATTATTTTATATATGATGCTTAATGGGAAATAAGACTTGCGACAAGTCTTTTTTCTATAGTATTATGCATGAAGCATGAAAATGAACATGTGTTTGTTATGAGTGTCTGAGTTATATGTTATGGTATGTGTTGACATGTTATTGTATATGTATTTCATGGTTGATGTGAATATATGCTATGTTATGATGATATAAACTATATGATATGATAAGAAATTATATGAATATAAAAGAGAAGTTATATGATAAGACACAAAAATAAGATATAAGCAATGTGACAAGGAAATGTGAAATAGTATGAAAAGTGGATATGAGCTACGTGATATGTGAAAGTGATTTACGTGTTTATACGTATATGTGATTCAACTTATGTGAATAATTTACGTGCTATGTGAAAGTGAACTACGTGTTTATGTGAAAATGTGAAATGACATAAATGATGATGCCCATGTTATGTGTCATGAGAGCTAGGGTATAGTTGGCATGCCAAGAGTCGAGGGTCTACGCGGTCCTTTGGGACATATATGTATTCTTTGGAACATGTGTAAGGTCTTTTGAGATACATACTTGATCCTTGGCATATGTATATGATTCTTAAGGAATTTTCTACGTGGTCCTTATGGATAACTTTATATGACACTTCGGTGCATTTCTACGCGGCACTTAGGTGTAAATTCTACGTGGCACTTTGGTGCATTTATACGAGCTGTGGTGACATCATTAGTGCACAACCTCTATAGACTCACATATCTATGGTTCTCACATGTGTACATGGACTAATAAAGAAATAACAATAAATATATTACATGTGACTTGTATGCTTTTGTGCTATGAATGATATTATATGATTTATATGATGATATGTGGATCGTATGATTAAATGAGTTAAATGTTGGTTAAAATACTAGGTATAAGAGAATATGTATTAAGTGATATAAACGATAATAATATTGATAATGAAATAAGGCTAATGATGGAAATGATGAGTGATGAATATATGTGTGTATATGTTCTTATATGTAATGATATATTGCATATGTGTTATAGGGATTTGTTACATGAATAAGGGTATGAGTGATAGTAATAATTGTTCATGCATGATTACAAGCTATAGTTTATATTTTATGTTTATTGCCTCACTAAGTCATAGACTTAGCGTGTGATTGTTTCACACGTAGGTTACTGAAGTGAGAAGAGTAAAGAGCAATGTGGAGCAAGACAGGTCAGTTCTCCTTACCAAAGGTCAAATCAGAAGAAAGGTGAATAATATGTACTTTAATATGTAAAGTTTTAGTTGGCATGTATTCAAAATAATATATTGTATAAGCTCTGAATAGTTCGGTAAAGGTTTTGAATAAGTTATATGTAATAATAAATTTTAAATTACTCACTATTTTATACAAGTAAAGGTTTTGAAAAGTCAATGTGACACTTCGGACTCGGATCCGGGTCAGATACGGGTTGGGGGTGTTACACGTTATCCCCTCAAAGGAATATTTCAAGTACCTAGGGTTTATGATACATAAAGATAGGGGTGTAGATGACAACGTTACACATCGTATAAAGGCGGGATGGCTAAAGTGGAGGGCTGCTACTGGAGTTTTGTGTGACAAGAAGGTGCCTCTAAAACTTAAGGGAAAATTTTATAGAATGACAATAAGACCAGCACTGTTGTATGGATCAGAATGTTGGGCAATCAAGAAGGATCACGTAAGAAGGATGGAGGCCACCGAAATGAGAATGCTTCGATGGGCATGTGGTAGGACTCTGTGGGATATGACACCAAACTCTGCTATTAGGATGTCCTTGGGGGTGGTGCATGTATCTGAAAAATTGAGGGAGGGAAGACTACGGTGGTTTGGGCATGTCCTTAGGCGACAACCGTTGGATGCGATCAAGAGGGTAGAGTCGATTACAGTCGACGGTGCCAGGAGGAGAGGACGACCAAGGCGGAAGTGGGAAGACTGCTTGAGATATGATTTGAAGGATTTAGCCATTACCGATGACATGACCTCTGATAGGAAAGTATGAAGACTTAAGACCAGGGTAGCCGAGTAGTGTGGGTCACAGACATAAGGTGTAACATCTCTGTCTTCTTTTTAATGACTCTGTAATAATTTCCATGACTTTTACTTTATATACGTTTATGTCATTAGAATCTATGAAGGCTTAGAACTAGAGTAGCGAAGTAGAGTTGCCTTAGTTTAGGTTTTCACCCATTTGACTTTATTCTTTCTCGTAGCTTGCTATCGTTGACTATTATGTATCATTCTCTTCAGGTTTCCTCTTTTTAAATTTAGTCGGGTCTTATGTTTTTGTCTATATGCAGAGATTTTTACGCAGGGATTTATTTGCAGGGATTAATTCCCATTACAGACGCGCATATGAAGACTGTTCAACTATGTATTTATTTATTGATTTATACATGCATTGCATTTTATCTTTCTTTTTAATTTTCTGACTGCCAGAAGTCTTCCACGGAAGCTGCTCTCAATCCTGGCATTAGGGGCAGCCTACTACACTACCTCCCCCTTACCCCATTGCATATGGGAATAGGGTTTTGTTGTTATTGTTGTTGTTGTTGTATTTCTCTTTCCAACTGAAACAAAGGAATATAATAATTTCTCCCAAGAACTTGATATTAAATAAATTGATTCGACTAAAATAAAAATTAAGCCAATTAATCCAAGTTACCTATATAATTAGAAAAGATAAGGGATGCTCAATTATTTAAAAAGATTGAGACCAAATCCCTAATATAAATTAGACGAATTGTCTCGACAAGTTTAAATAAAAGAACATTTCCTTTTCTATTTAATCTTGATTAATTTTAAGCATACTTGATTCTTAGGTTTTACTAGTAGGGTATTTAATTATTTTAAAAAATCAGAATAGGACATCTAGTTACCTTAAGACGATATTCTCTTAATATTTTAAAATAAATAAATATTACCTTTAATCCAATTATGAAATCAATCAAGTTATGCTTATGAGGTTATCATACATATTCAAGATATCTAGACCTAAATGCACAAACAAACATACATATAAAAGGGAAGTATTTAATCTTGATAAATTAAGGGATATATTACAATCTATTTAATATTTGGAATTAACAAGAGTAGGCACGACATACATTTAACAATTTTAGGACCTAAATATGCTAGACAAGGTGAAAAAAATATTTAAATTTTTTTAATTAAGGATGCTAAATGATAAAAACTTCAACTTTAGTGGTGAAAATATAAACATGATTAAAGCAAAGAACAAAAAATAAATATAATACAATATAGGTGTTTAAATGGAATAACATCATAAATAGCATTGGGAAAAAAATACAAGATAACAGAATAAGGCATCAAATATAATAAAAATGTGGAAAATGTATATATATGTTAATGGGACTGAAATAAAAAAAAATAAAAAATGGAGTGCAATAATTAAAGGACGGAAATTAAATTATTAAAAACTAAATGACAGAAAATTAAAGGAATGAAACTTAAGAACTGAAATGAAATAAAGAAAAATAAAAGGCACAAATTTAAAGGAGCATAAAATTAAATAACATAATTAAAAAATGCAATAAAAGTTAGTGGTAATTTTAATATTTAGCCCAAACCGTAAATACTGTGAGTTATACCTCGAGACGGGTCATCAGAAGGTCGTACCATGATTTGAACATAAATTTTAAAAAAAATTAGCTGTTAAGGGTTAGTGGTTAGAAGAAAAAATAGTTGTTAGAAATTAGTAAAGTCTGGATCATAATAATGCATATCATACCGTAGATTGAGTCACCACATGATCGAATCGAATATTAGTGCAACAAATAAATTAAATAAATAGTGACTAAAATGCAGTTAAATAAAATTTAGTAGTTAATTTGAAATAAAAAATGCATAAAAAAGTGACCAAAGCGAAATAAAACAAAACATAGGGCTAAAATTAGAATAAAAAAGGCATGGGGACTAAATGTAAAAACAAGACTAAAGTGGAGGGACTATTTTATGATTTATCCCTAATTTAATGACTATAATGCAAATAGAAGCTAAAAGTATAGGGTTCTTAACGTGATTATCTCTAAAGTTGGTAACCAAAACGTAAGAATACGCCAAAACATGGGGGACTTATGCGTGATTTCCCGCTAACTTAGTGACTAAAACATAAAATAAAGATAAAGGTGGGAGGAACTTAGCGTAATTAACCCTAAAAATCCCACATAAAACCTTTTTTTTTTTTACTTTTTCTTGTACTTCGATTCCAAACCTAAAAAAACTCCCCCACTTTATCACTTTCAACTCTCCTTCCCCAACAATGGTCGGCCGACACCTTAAACCTCCAAAGCAAACGCTCCGACTGCCGAGCACCGACGATCCAGCCTTTCCCCGAGCGTCGAACAGGGTACAGGTGACAGAAGAGGTCACTCAACCGAGCCCATCCCCCTTTTCCGCCTCTCATCTTCTCTCTTTCTCGACCGAAAAGGCCACGGGTCTCACCACCACCGTAACGGCGGTTGTACTCTCACTGGCCACTGACCCTAAGCTCAACCACGCTAAACCGAACAGACATCCTTCACTTCAAAAACTCCCAAAAAAACCTACAACAAAGGTTGACCATCCCCTAAACCGACCAAGATGGCCTCCAGTCGAACAAGCTCCCCGCCAACAACCCCTTCCCGGCGAGGGCTGACTCCACGGTGAATCGGCTCCTCACACTCTTCACTCTAAATATCCTACCAACTCAAACATCCGTGCACCAAGAGAAAGCTAAACACAAGCAGTGGACCAAAATTGAAGTACCTTTCAAATTTTCTTTTTTGCTTTGAATTTTCAGATACGTTTTTCCATTCCCTCCTCGTTTTTCTTTATTACATTTTGTTTGTGGTTTTATACCCGATTACAATGCTTGATGATAAAAAGCCTAGAAAACACAGATCCTATTTTTGTATTGACAACATCTTCTTTCCTTTTTTGCATGGTTGCTAATTTGGTGTTGACTGGATTATATCATGGGGTCGATCGATCAGACGCCTAGTGCAGGAGCAACAGATGGCAGGAGGCAGTAGCGGATATAAAGGGATTTCTATTCTTCGTTTTGTTTTGTTTCGTTTGAACTTTTTTAACTTTTGTATTATTATTTTATGTAAATAATAAAAATATATATATATATATATATATATGGGTGAAAATTGGAGATTACATTCTCATTATTATTTTGTAACTAAATAGGTGGGGAGTCATCAATTAAAAGATAACAAGTATATTGGTCCCATAATAAAATAGATATTAAGATTTTATGTGGAAAATAAAAACCACATAAAGAGGATGAGAAGTTTCACTATAAAGAAAAAGAGATTACAAAAGAATTTGTGACTAACACAATTTAGGATTCAACTTATTTTTAAACCCCAATCTCCAGTATATATTTAAAAAGATAAAAAAATATGATTACAAAAAAAACTTACGTGACAAGATATTTACACAAACTAAGTTTTCTACTTTTCATATTTTCTTTCAATTTTGTATCTTCGTCAATTTGAGTCAAATTGTATTTGAGTCAAATTTTAACAAGTTCCATCATGATAGGAATTTTAAAAATCCAATGAGTTCAAGACAAAATTCTAAATTTGATGAACACCCAAAATCAACAAAAAATCAATTCTTTACCTCGCCAAACAAATTATCCACCTCGAGAATATATTATCCACCTCTTCCATGAAACCCTTTTAAACGAATACTCTTTAACAATGAACATCGACCAAGTTCAAAAAAAATACTTAAACTTGGTTATAGAGTGTGACTTGGTTATCATATCTACATAGTTGTCATGAGTGTTAGTTTGTTCACAACAATGGCACCTTCAGTAATAATATCACACATAAAGTGATATTGAATGTCAATATATTTAACCATCTCATGAAATATGTTGCGGAAGATAGTTATCGGAAAGAGTAAAATCGCAACTGATAATTTGAGAAAATAAAAATGAAGATAAAAGAGACATAAAATTTACGAGGAAAACCCCTAAATAATATAAAGTAAAAACCACGGGCAACGATAGAAGAATTTCACTATGAGAAAATAGGAATTACAACCTCTTTCGATCTACCAAGGAGAAAACAATGATAATTCTCTCTTGATAAAAAGGAGAAAACAACTCTTAAGAAACTCTCTAAATTCTCTAGTATTGGGAGAAAGCTAGAATGATTTGGGATGGTTTTGAAGCTAAATGAGCTAGGGTATTTATAGTTGAAGCTTAAGGACTAATTTATAAATACCCTAAATTACAATGACTAAAATTGAGATTTTACCATTGTTGAAAAAAATCAACGATTTCAGCTATATTTTTCCACACCACCGAAAGCCACCGAAATCCATGTACACCGAAATGTTTTGCTTGATTTTTCAACTTTGTTTGACCAGCTTTGCTTGTATTTTCAACAATCTCTCACTTGAAGATTTGATTGGAACAATCATATCATCACACCACTCTTTCTACCTTGTACCTTCATGTTGCTTACGTCTCTGACAGGCCACAAGAGGATCGACACCAAGTAAATATATTAACATTGCCTTCGCCATGAAATCTGCTATGTTGTCTTTGGTATGGATTTTCTGCATATCTACCGTCCCTTCTTCCACATTTTCACGAATGAAATGGTACTGAACTCGTATGTGCTTTGTCCTTGAATGAAATATTGGATTCCTTACTAGATGCATGGCGCTTTGACTGTCACAAAATAGAGAGACATACTCTTGATTGTGCCTAAGCTCCTCCAATAGCATCTTCAACCAAATTGCTTCTTTACTGGCTTGTGTAGCTGTTACATATTCTGCCTCTGTTGTGGATGTAGCCACAACTAACTGTAATTTTGAAACCCAGCTTACAACTCCACCAGTAATTTTAAACACATATCCTGTAGTAGATTTGCTTTTATCCAAATCCTCTGCATAGTCAGAATCAACATACCCATTGATAAGTAAGTTTGATCCTCCGTAACATAATACAATATTTGAGGTCCCTTTGATGTATCTCGGGATCCTCTTTACTGTATTCCAATACTCTTTACATGGATTCGCCATGTACCGACTAACCACTCCCACTGCTTGTGCAATGTATGGTCTTGTGCATATCATAGCGAACATTAAACTTCCCACTGCTGATGCATATGGTACTCGAGACATCTCCATCCTCTCTTCTTTACTGCTAGGACTCATACTGAAGGATAATTTGAAGTTAATAGGAAGAGGGGTAGAAATTGGATTACAATCTTGTATGTTGAATCGTGACAAGATCTTATTCAAGTAATTCTTTTGTGAAAGTCAAATCTTCCTATTACTTCTGTCTCGGTGAATTTACATCCGTAGAATCTTGTTTGCTGATCCCAAGTCCTTCATTTCAAATTCCCTAGCCAATTGTGCCTTTAATTCTTAAATATGATCTTTGTTGGGTCCTGCAACCAACATGTCATCCATATACAACAACAATATAACAAAATCGTTATTATCAGACCTCTTGAAATAAACACAAGGGTCTGCATTAAGTCTGTTGTATCCAAGGCACATAATGAATGAATCAAATCTCTTATACCAACACCTCGGCGCCTGCTTTAGACCGTACAAAGATTTGTTCAACCTACAAACCAAATTCTTTTTTTCGTCTTCTTCAAAACCTTCAGGCTGGAGCATATGAATCTCTTCTTCAAGATTTCCATGAAGAAAAGTTGTTTTAACATCTAGCTGCTCTAGATGTAAGTTCAATGTAGCACACATTGCCAAGACTACTCGAACTGTTGTTAGTCGAACCATAAGAGAAAAGATTTCATTAAAATCAATACATTCTTTTTGAGCATATCCTTTGACCACCAGTCTTGCACGATACCTCTCCACTTGATCGTCACCATTTCGCTTGATTTTGAAGACCCATTTGTTACCAATTAGCTTCATTCCTTGTGGTAGTGACACAAGGTCCCATGTATTATTTTTATGAAGGGCTTCAATTTCTTCTTGCATCGCCTTCATCCACAGTGAAGCATATGAGTTGTTTATTGCCTCCTGGTATGTTGATGGGTCACCGTCCTCTGTTAAAAGGCAGTACGCAATATTACCTTCTATAACATAATCTGAGTACCAATTGGGACGTATTCTCACAAGATATGATTGACGAGTTATTGGAGCAGTTTCAGAACTCTCTAGTTCTTGTTCATCATGTGCTGGTTCTACTTCAGAAGAATCTCATTGTTCAAACTCCTTTTCCACATGTATCTGAGTAGTCTCTGACTTTTCAGTGTTATCATCGTCTTATTTTCTTTGTAGTTTATCTTCTACAAAGATAACATCCCTGTTGATGATCACTTTACGGGCAATGGGATCCCACAAGTGAAACACCTTTACACCATCAGCATACCCCAAGAATTTGCATTTCCTGGATTTTGGATCCAACTTTGAAATTTCTTGGGAGTTGTACATCACGTACACTATACTTCAAAATACATGGAGGTTTAAATAATCAGCTGGTTTACCAGTCCACATTTCCATTGTTGTCTTCAGCTCTATTGCAGTTGATGGAGCTCGATTCACCAAATAACAAGCGGTATTGACTACTTTTGCCCAGAATGATTTTTCTAGGCATGCATTCCTCAACATTGCTCTTGTTCTTTCTAACAAGGTTCTGTTCATCCGCTCTGCCACTCCATTTTGTTGAGGAGTGTTCGCCACTGTGAACTTTCTTTTGATGTCTTCTTTCCTGTAAAAGTCATCAAATTCTTCGCTTGTATATTCTCCTCCATTATCTATTCTGAAACACTTGATCTTATTTCCAGAATCAAGTTCCACCCGCGCTTTGAAGTTTTTGAAAGTTGAAAACACGGCTGACTTATTCTTAATAGGGTACACCCAACATCTCCTGGAGTAGTTATCAATAAATGAGACAAAGTATTTGCTCCGCCTAGGGATGTAACTGATGCTTGCCATATATCAGAGTGAACCAATTCTAGAACACTTTTGCCTCTAGAATTTGACGTATTGAATTTCAACCGGTGCTGCTTACTTGTTATGCAATGCTCACACAAAGGAAATGATACCTTTGTTAAGCCTGGAAGTAGCTTTTGCTCCACAAGGACTTTCATTCCTTGTTCTGACAAGTGTCCAAGGTTCTGATGCCATAACATTGCAGAATCTGAACTACATAAGGTAACAAAGGCTTCTGCTTCTAGCACAGTCTCTCCCTTCAGCATGTACAAGTTTGCTTCTATCTTTTCGCCTTTCAGCACCACTAGCGCTCCACGGAACACCTTCATGATTCCTTTCCGTGTTTCAATCTTGCTTGCATTATTATCCAACAATCCGTAGGATAATAAATTTTTTTCAGGCCTTTCACGTGCAGCACATTTCGAACAACTTTAATTGTTCCATCATACATCTTCAATTTGAAGGTTCCCACGCCAATGATATCTAAGGCATGATCATTGCAACTATACACATATCCTCCTGAGATAGGTTCATAATGATGAAACCATTCTCTTCTTAAGGTCATGTGATATGTTGCTCCCGAATCAATGAGCCATATATCTGCATATCTCTTTCTATCTTCCACGGTGGTTGACGCTTCACAACATAGAGCATCTTCATCATCTGAAGTGTTTGCGGTATTGCCTTGTGGATTGGATTTTTTATTTATACTCCATCAATCATTCTTCAAGTGACCCTTCTTTTCACAGTTGTAGCACTTTAAATTCTTCTTGCTTCTCGACTTCGATCTACCATGTTTGTGACTGCTACTTTGGCCACGTTCTGTTGATCTCCCTCTCATCGTTGTCAACGCTTTTGCTTGTTGCAGATTTACTTGTCTGTATTCCTTTTTCTTGCGTTAATTTTCTTCTTGTAAAACAACAGCTGCAACGACATCGAAGACTAGACTGGTGACATTACTATTTATCAAGTTGATGATGAGTTAATCATACGAATCAGGTAGACTTTGAAGTAGAAGTTCAGTCCATTCTTGTTCTCCTATTGTACATCTTAAGGATATAAGCTGAGAAAATAAAGTGTTCAGTGTGTTAAAGTGCTCCGTCACTGAAGTAGATTCTGGTATACGGAGAGTGTACAATTTCCTCTTAAGGAAAATTTTATTGTGCAACGATGTGGCCTCGTACAATTTGGTGAGATGATCCCATATCTCCTTAGTTGTTTTCTTCTCCTCGATACTTGACAATACTTCATCTGCTAATGGTAGATAAAAGTCTGCCATAACATTCTCATCCATTTCGATCAATTTGTTATTATCTGTGAAATCTACCAACCTTTCACTGATAGCTGCTAGACAACTGTCTTTCCTCAGGATGACATTCATCTTCAATTTTCACAGTGAGATATTTCTCCCATTGAACTTTTCAATATCAAATTTTGTTGACATAGCTTCTATTACAGATAGTTCCCAATGTTTCATTATCGTGAATAGTTCTCTGGAACCTTCAAAGAATGGGTAATACCTTCTTACTTTCTTATGTTGGAGGATCCACCATTTGGTGGCAACAACAAAGCCAATAAGCAGATATTACACACTCAAATCTGGCTCTGATACCAATTGTTGCGGAAGACGGCTATCAGATAGAGCAAAATCGTAACTGATAATTTGAGAAAATAAAATGAAGATAAAAGAGACATAAAATTTACGTGAAAACCCCCTAAATAATATAGGGTAAAAACCATGGGCAACTGTAGAAGAATTTCACTATGAGAAAATAGGAATTACAACCTCTCTCGATCTACCAAGGAGAAAACAATGATAATTCTCTCTTGATAAAAAGGAGAAAACAACTGTCAAGAAACTCTCTAAACTCTCTAGTATTGGGAGAAAGCTAGAATGGTTTGGGATGGTTTTGAAGCTAAATGAGCAAGGGTATTTATAGATGAAGCTTAAGGACTAATTTGTAAATACCCTAAATTACAATGACTAAAATTAAGATTTTACCATTGTTGAAAAAATCAACAATTTCAGCTATATTTTTCCACACCACCGAAAGCCACGGAAATCCATGTGCACCGAAATGTTTTGCTTGATTTTTCAATATGTTTGGCCACCTTTGCTTGACTTTTCAACAAAATATTTGATGCTTTATAAGAAAGATGTTACTCTGATTATCATAAAACATTACACTAATTTAAAAGTCTTCGCTGAGTTTACCAAAAAGTCCCTTTAATCAAATTACTTATTTACAAGTCTTAGTAATTTCCATTTACTCAGATTCAATAGTTGATAAACCAACAATAGTCTACAAAGTGGCTTTCTAACTAATAGTGCAATTCCTAATAGTAAAAACATAGATTGTGAAAGACATTCTTTTATCAAGGTCTCATACAAAATCAAAATCAACGTAACTAATGACTCAATCTCTAGTTCTTCTAAATTGTAAGAAAATATCAGTAGTACCTTGTAAGTATATGAAGCTTTACATCTTTAATGAATTCATAACCCATGATTTTAATGACCCTTGTGAGATAGATTTGATGGATTCACTAACTTGAGAGGTTGGGTTTTACGCTTTTAATGAGTTCATAGTCCGGGACTTGAGTAATCATTGCGATGCATATATGGTAAATTCACTAAATTGACATGATGAATCATTAAATTTTCTTAATGAATTCATATCTTGGGCTTTGGGTGATCATTGTGAGACGAACTTGATGAATTCACTTAATCTAAAATAATTAGGAGGTTGAGCTTAATAAATACTCTTGATGATTTCATGGCCTTATCTTGGTGATCTATATTGAGACAAATCACTCACATAAGTGTGAAGAACTAGTAACCTTTTATGACAGACTTTGAGTTGTCTTTCTAGATAACTTACCATCATCCCGAGATATATTGACTGAAATTGTTGATTTATCAGAGAACCCACTTGGTGAAGAAGTTAGTCTTGCGCTGTGAGTTTACTCTTATTTTAACAAGTTCTAGATTTGTTCACTTGTTAAGAGAAGAGTTGCTCATTCCACTATGTATTACTTTCAAATATATTCGCTAATACTTAAGCCGCTAAATCCGTTGTTACTCTTTTCTCATATTCAAATTATCTACTTATTTACATTAGTGAGGGATTGTGAGTAACGTAAATAATGGGGTAAAACTTTAGGGAGTGGTTGAAGTGGGTAGTTGTCATCTACTTAGGGTTGTAAATGAGACAGGCCAGATTGCGAGCTACTCGAGATTAAATCAATCAAAGCTCGATAAATACTCGACCAGATTAGACTTGACTCGAGCTCAAACTCGACTCGAGTTCTTAATGAGCTAAAATGAACTGCTTCATACTCAACTCGAAAAGCTCACAAGCTACTCAAAAAAATATATTAAAATTTTATTTTAAAAAATTAAACTATTAATAATATTAACGTTTATGTGTTGATTTAAAAAAAATTACAGTATAAATATATTTAAGATTCAAGTTCGAGTTTGAGTTTGAGCTTTAACATGGTTAAGTTTAAGATTTTTTTTAGTTTATTTGAGTTTTTTCGAGCTTCAATCCATGGTTTTGAGTTCTAGTCGAGCTTGAAAATTTTAAACTCGTGAGTTTTTGAGCCGAGTCGAGCTCCATTTCAAAGTTTTTAAGTCAATTCGACCTCAGCAATACTCGAGCTCGACTCGATATAACCCTTGCTACTAATCCTATGAAAAGGATACTTCCTCTCTCTAATTGGTATACACAATTGATGGTTCCATTATTTCCTTCTTAGAAAAATTTCCTATCGAAAAGAGTAGCACAAAGGGGTTCTATTTTCTCACTTCGGGTGTACGAAGTTTGAAAGTTGTATAAACTTTGAGAGGTGACATCCATCATGGTGATTACACCAATTCCGACGAAATTACTTTTAAGGAAGTTTCTTCTACCACAACACAATAATTTATATCATTTCCCTTATTTATTTATTTATCATAAATATTTTCAATACTAATATTTTATTTTGTGGTAGTTATTTACTAACACCATTAAGCCAAACCTTGAAATTATTATATTACAAACAAAATTAGTATTTAACTTAAACTAAGACCAAAATTAATTATATTTAATATATTCTTAAATCAATATATTTTAAATTAATTTAAATTATATTAATTTTAGTTTTACTTAGCATGCATGTTTAGGTAAATAGATAAGTATACAAAATGACTAAATATATTAAATCATAAGATAAATAGTGTTTGGTTTATTTGAACAGGCCACAAAGCATTACATCAGTATTCTAAATTTGTTAGAATAGGTAAATGAACTTAAATATTAAAAAATGACTATAGGAGTTCCTAAAAAGAAACTTAAAAATGTATAATTGGATTTTTTTTTAATTTTCAAAGAATGCTCCATTTTTAATTTGGTGTTATAAAACATGATAAAGTTGTGTTTTTGCTTCTTCTTTTTTACGAGTCAAGTATATTCATTAGCTACATAAACAATTACGTGCTAGCTCAATTATAAATGTTTAATCTGCTTTTTATTCTGAAAGCATGCTCCATTTTTAATTTGGTGTTGTACAGCATGATAAAGTTGCGCTTTTGCATTTTTTTATGAGTCAAGTATGTTCATTAGTTAGATAAACAATTACGTGTTAGATTGCTAACTCAATTATAATCTGATTTTTACAAATTTTCAAAAAAAAAAAATGAATTGATCTCTTTTTTTTTTTTGTAAAAATATCCTTTGTATTATACGAATAGTATTACAAAGAAAACTCCCCAAAGACCTCGTTAAAAAACCTCCCTAAACCTACTCGGAGGAAAAAGAGTGAAACAATGGGGTGTTATAGAACATGAACACACTACAGCACAACATCACTGGACGACAAAAGCAAGGGACAATCCCCAAACAAAACTCATACAACAAAACAACCATCCAAGATATTCAACTAATTTTGACTGTGAACCATGCCAAACAAATAAGCCAATTAGAACCAGAATACGCATAAAGCCAAAAAACCAGAAACACTATTATGGAAATCCAAAACAGAAGGAAACCAGAACCAGGAACAACGATGTCCAGTATCCAGAACGATACAGCATGAATCGCCATTAGCACACGCCACAAACAATAGCTTCCGGATTCCGAACAAAGTCGTTCGCCACTGGAATTAACATCGACCATAAATAATTCACCCAGACCGCAATCTGAATTAAGGCTTTGAAATAAATCTGATATGCAGAAAATGAATAACCATTAAATCTGGACTTGTTACGACATAACCAGATTATCCAAATCAAACCAAAAAAACCAATGCGCCACAGTGACCACACTCTCCTCCTAATACTCTGTGCAAACCAGACCTCTAACAATTGATTGACATTCTTAGGAAACACGAGAAATATATTCCATACCCTACACTAACGATTCCAGACTTCCTATACTACCGTACAATGGAAAAGAACAT
Source organism: Hibiscus syriacus (assembly GCF_006381635.1). NCBI lineage: Eukaryota > Viridiplantae > Streptophyta > Magnoliopsida > Malvales > Malvaceae > Hibiscus > Hibiscus syriacus. The sequence goes on along the minus strand of NW_024063145.1, from coordinate 2,606,500 downwards.
GATTAATCGCTTCCTCCTCACTCTTGCAAAACGAGCAGCAAATCTGTCCACCACAATTGACACCTCTTTTGACCAACTCAATCGAAATCAGAATTCTATAGTGCACTGCTTTTCATACGAAGGCCGAAACTTTAGGCGGAACAAATTTGAACAAAACCAGCCTCCAACAAGGATCACCCAAAGACCCATTAGCAGCCACTTTGAAACAATAAGCTTTCGAACTGTAGACACCATCCTGAGCCCCATTCCAATTGACTCGATCCTGACCATACACAGAACTAACCGCTCTATCTAAAACCTGCTTAAAATCATCCCAAATTGGTATTTCCCAATCCAATAAAGATCTTCTCATAGCAAGCCTCCATTCCCAAGTACCCTGAACCCAACATCCAAAATCCTTGATCTTACCGCATTTTTTAACTGCTAAACTAAAAATTCTTTGAAAGCAGATTTTTAGGGAACATTTTTCTGTCCAGAAATCTGATCAGAAATCAATCTTGTCCCCATTACCCATGACACACCTCAAATCAGCATAAAAGTCAGACACCAAAGACCCAGACGAATTCACAATATTACGCCACACCCAAGAGGAATTTCTGATATTTACTGCTTTTGGGATGATTGCATCTTGGTCATACTTATATTTAGCAAGCACTACCTTCCTCCATAGACTATCAACTTCCACACTAAACCTCCAAATCCACTTATTAAGAAGAGCACGATTTCTTAATTTGACATCAAAAATACCCAACCCCCCATGAGATTTCGGTTTGCAAATATCAGCCTATTTGATCCAATGAATACTCCTACCAGACTTGGTATTCCAAACAAAATTAGCTTTGAATCTATTAATCTGATCAGCAATGGAAACGGGCATCGGGAAAATAGACATAAAATTCACAGGTAAATTAACAAGGACAGACTTAATGAGAGTTAACCTTCCACCAAAAGAGAGCATTTTTCCTTTCCAGCTTTGAAGACGAGATTTGACTTTATCCAGAATGGGTTGCAATAGAGACTTAGAATTTTTCTGACGCCTTAACGGCAAACCCAAGTATGACGTAGGAAGCTCCGCCTAACCACAACGTATCGATTCAGCCTAACGCCTAACTAGACCACCTTCCACATTAATGCCAAATAACTTAGTCTTTTCCTTATTCAGCTTCAAACCGGCAATCACTTCAAAGATTTTTAGCACCCGATGGAAATTTAGAATTGACGAATGATTAGAATCAGAAAAAATGAGCAAGTCATCAGCAAATTGAATATGTGTTAGAACAAAACATGCAGCCCCCACATCCATTCCACGACACATGCCTAGATCCGAAGCCTTCTTAATCATACCGTTAAGAGCCTCACCAATAATATTAAAGAGCATCGGCGATAACGGATAGCCTTGTCTGAGACCTCGCTTAATGGTGAAACTTTTTGGCGGGCACCCATTAACTAGGACGGCAATAACATGAGTAGAAATACAAAATTGAATCCATTTTCTCCACCTTCTTTCGAACCCCATTTTCTTAAGAATCAAGTTTAGGAACTGCCAATCGACCGTATCATAAGCCTTGCTAAAATCTGCCTTGATCAACACAGCTTCTTTCTTGCTCTTCGACAACCCATCGATAACTTCATTGGCAATCAAGCTACAATCAATAATTTGTTTACCAGTAATGAAAGCAAATTGATTCTCTCCAATCACATCATTAAGGAAACTTCCCAACCTTTTCGCCAAAACACGAGAAACAATCTTATACATATTGCTCACCAAAGAAATAGGTCTGAAATCTTCCGGAGAGTTAGCTTCTGCTTTCTTAGGAATAAGAGCAATAAAAGATTTATTGAAAGAGAGATCACCAATTCTGCCCCAATAAAAATCCTCCATAAAAGTCATGACCTCATCTTTAATATGCAGCCAAAATTTCTTAAAGAAGTCCAAGCTAAAGCCGTCTGGACCGGGTGCTCTTGAACCATCAGATGACTTAACGACAAACCAAACCTCTTCTTCCGAAAAAGGCCTCTCGATAAGTCTTCTACTGGAAGAATTTAGTCTCTTTAGCGGGATGTCAAATTTCTTCAACGGAATAGTATTCACATCATTGTAACCAGCAGAAAAATAAGAAACAAACGCTTGTTGAATTCCAACTTGGTTTTTGAAAATTACATTATGAAATTTCAGCTTTGAAATCTGGTTTTTCCGACCTCTGGAAACGGCAGAGAGATGGAAAAATTTTGTGTTTTTGTCCCCTTCTTTGAACCGCCTAAGCCTAGACTTTTGTAACCAATCACGCTCTTCTTTTCTAGCAACAACCCACAGTCTGGCCTTCAACAGTGAAATCTCCGTCTGAAGCTGCAAATTGGAAGGATCCTCCAACCATCTCTCTTCAATCAAATCAATCTTTTTACTGATCTCTTCAGCCGAATCAGAATTCAACTCTCTAAATTCCTTCTCTATATTCTTGGTCACATTCTTCGCCAAACCCAACAAATTGGAAATACCTATACCACGGTTAACCACGCATAAACCTTTGATACTTTTTACCAAAATGGGGTCTTCTGCCCAATGATTGAACCATTTAAACGGACGGATAGACTTACTAGACCTCTTTTCTTTCAAAACAATCGGGTTGTGATTTGATAATCCCCTAGGCAGTGAGAATTGAACCAACAATGGGCATAAACTGAAAATTTCAAAAGAAACCAGGAATCTATCGAGTCTGCTCGCTGCTACACAACCGCCACCCCTATACCAAGTGAAAGCACAACCCAAATTAGGCACCTCGATCAGATCGCAAGCATCAATGAACTCTTCAAAGATCATCGACGCTGACACATACTCCTGAGTCCCCAATCTTTCAGACTGAAACCTGATAGAATTGAAATCACCGCCTACTATCATCGGAATGCTCCAATTAACAAAAAAGGATTTCAAAAAATCAAAGAACTCTTTTCTATCCCCTTGCACATTCGGCCCATAAACATTAAGGATCCCAATCTCCCTACCAGACGAACATAAACTCCATTTGATAGCAATTACTCTCCTATGAATTGAAGTGCTACTAACAGAAAACTGATCTCTGTCCCACAAAGTTAACAGTTCGCCTGAAGCTCCTTCCGCAGGCGCAAAAGCAACTTCTTTGGATGAGTTCCCAATTAATCTTTTAAGAAGATACCCATTAAGCTCAGAGATCTTAGACTCCTGTAACAAAATAAAAGACGCCCTACTTCTTTGAACATTCCTAAGGACTTCTCTAAATTTTTTAGGTTTTCTTAAACCACGAACATTCCAAGATAAAATGGATAGATTGTTTAACATTAAATAATAAACACCACAAAACAACCACATAAAAGATGACCTCCAATCTCTTCAGCACGACCCCCCTCGGTCCTACGAACTCCACTCCCAAGGCATCCGCTACCGCAAGGGCCTCCTCAGCTTCATTGGCTGTAATGTCAGAATCTTCACCAAGGGTCCCAACCACTGAATTCATTTGATGCCCTCTACGAGAAGTATTCGCCCCTTTAACACGACGTGATACTCCATGTTTTTTCCTTTTCAGTTTGCACACTCTAGAAGACATCTTGAGACTGGTTCGATTAACCCCCGCAGAACTAATTTTTGGACCATTAGCACTTCTCACAATTTGAGATTCATTCTTCCTATTGAGAGGAATTCCACCTTTAACGCAACAACGATCCACAGAAAAAAGATGAACCGTGACTGGCAAGGAGGACACCTCATCGATAGGGACCTCTAAAAGCCTTGAAGAATTGGAAATAGAAAGATTCTCCCAACTAAACTCCATATCCCTATTGACAGCAATAAGCCCAACGCTCTCATCCAAAGCCTGCTGCTCGATTGGCCCAGAATTGGAAATTATTTGAACATCATGCAATCATATAGCCGATGTACCCAAAACGTCCACGAAATGATCAACGTGCACCACACCACCCGGCAAGGAACCAATATTATTATCCAACCTTTGGCCAGACAAAACATAATGCTCCGGTCCATACGAACAACCCTTGGAACCAACGCTATCGGCACGCTCAACCTCGAGTAATGGAGGAACTGATCCATCATTGAACTCCACGCCACAATCTCCACCCCCACCAACGCACCATCGATGAAGGCCCGAGCCTCTTCTTGCACCTCAGATAGAATTCTGATAGGGAACAATCTTCCATTTAAAAGGATGGAAATTTTCTCAGGGATGGAGGATTCGGATTGGACTTCCACCAGCATTCTTCCTACATCGAATCTATCTCTATTTATAGTTTCCTTATCAATCAGGATAACTTTGCCCCACAAACTTCCGATGTCAGTAAAAAACTTTTCACTCCAAATTGAAGGAGGAACATCCTTGAGAGAGACCCAGACTTTGGTACTAATTCTGTTCTCATATCCTTCCATTAATTCCAGCTCATCGAACCAAACACGAATCCATTTTTCTCTTTTTGACCAACATTCCCGACGATCAGAGGCATTATTAAATTGGATGATAAACAATAAATCATGCCAAACGCTAACTTTCACATCAAGAGCATCTGCTCTAAATGCCGTTTGAATAATACTATCGTTATACATATTTTTGCATTTACCAACCAAACAGAAATCTCTCCACTTCAAATACTTCTTAGGGATAGAGACGACCTTGTTAGCCCCTACCGATAATGAAGAAGAACCAGCTCCACAGTCGTCAGTAACATTAATATGAAAGACAACATCTGAACCTTTCAAAATACCGTCCTGAAGACCGAAAAGAAGCCCACCAGTCTTACCCCCAACATCCTGGACACCTTCAATCACTTCTTTGAACGGCCTAGAATCCCTGAAAGCTGGACTCCGAACCTTGTTAACATTGTTGTCCAGAACTGCCCTATACCTTTTGCTACCAAACGACTTATCATGGAACACTCTGATCTTGAAACCGTCCAACACCCTGCCATCTGCTATGTGAACAGCTCTATTAGCTTCCGATTCGCTACGAAACCTAACAAAAGCAAACGTTGAACGAAACGATTGCCTTTTACGATTTCTATACGCAATAAACACGTCCAAAACGTCACCATAAGCCTGAAACTCTTCCTTAAGAGTGGGGACGAGAATCCTTTTACTAACATTGTGAACAAAAACCGTGAAACCGGCGGAACGATATGCATCTTTTCTCCCGCTTCTACTCATCATTTTGAAATTTTGAAATCTGTTTAATCGTATCTTTATCGGATATATATATGAGTTTGCATCATTTAAGATGAATGAATTGATCTCTTAACTGCCAGAACGAGAAGGATCGGTTTTTTTTTTTACCAAAGAGATTGATCCACCGAGAAAAAAAGATTGATTCCTTGGATTGGATTTGATATCATGTGAAAAATTTTAAGTTTACCTTTTAAAATCTCTAAATTTGGTTTTAGTCTATGATACTTAAATAAGAGATATTTTATGAATTAGTCCTTAAATTTTACAAATGAAATTGAAAATGAGTTTGAGCTCGAGAAAGTTGTGATTTTAATAGTATACTTGCAATAGATTTATTTTCATAAATAAACTGAATATTTCATGTTTTTAACTAAATAATACAACTTAAATAAATTTTACAAATGGTCCTTTAAATTGATAATATTACAATCGAAGAAGTTTTTGAAGTTTGATTTAACTGAAAATTTGAATGATTCCTGTGTGTGACGGAATCACATGGGAGATATGACCCACCACAACTTTTATAGTTTAATTGTATTTAAACTTTTTTGATTTAATTGCGTTTTAGGACATGACAATTTTGAAATTAGTGTAATTAAGTCTTGATCCTCTATTTTTTTATGTTTAATTAGCTTTTAGAACCTTGTTAGTTTCAAATATAAACAACTTCGCTTCTCCCATAGTTTTATCACAGTTACGCCCATGATGGTTGTGTGTGTAGTTGTATATAAGTTAACTGACATTTCTAGATTAAATTTTCAAGCACGCTTTTTGTAAGAATTGTGTGAAATAATGATTTGCGCCTATTATTAAATTCACTTGATTAGCTTAGTTTAAAAGCATGATTTAAGTTGTTTGTCCACTTTGATGTATGTTTTATTTCGTAACAATTTTGTCGATATATGAATGAACAATAATTTAAATGCAACAAAATTAGAGACACATAATTTTAGATATATTTTGTTTCGAGCACTTTGATAATTAATGTAATATCCGATTTACTCAAGTATGGAGTGTTACAATGATATTTTGCAATTGTTTTGTTGATTATTATATGTATGTTAACACAAAATATAAGAGGGTCCAATGGCCAATTTCAAACCTAGCCGAAATCCATTGGAGCCAGCCCTTTTCCACTGCTATAGTTTCGTCCTGCTTGTGTGAAAAAAAAAATGAAATTGATGGTTTTACTTTGGACCATTAAAGAACAGTTTCTGTCTACATAACTTTTAACAGTATGAAAGGATTATAAAATAATATTTATTTTTAATTTTTTTATCTATTGATAACATACATACACTTTATAAATATAATTATTCTAACCCGAAACCTTAAAAGATAACAATATTAGGTTTAAATTAATAAGGTATGTTGTAATAGTAAGGTACATGCTACTTTTAAGAAGAAAATATATGTTTAAATTTCAAAGGTGATATAATTAAAAAAGAATAATGATTTGTAACAAAATTAAGCAAAATCGTTCAGATATAATGTTGAAAAAATTTGGTTGATTTAGTGTTCAAAAAATTATTTGTTATAATAGAGTATTTGCTCTGGTGTTTTTAGAAGACATTTGGACTACTTGACGTTTTTGGAAAGACGTCTGAATCACACGACATCTTCTGTATTGTTACTCTATTAGGCTCAGTGTTCTAATTACATGCAGTATGGGGAAGACGTCGTGTATTCTTAGCGTCTTTTTAAAGACACCAAGTGATTCGAACGTCGTCCCCTTTCACTATTCATTTCACTCTAACTTAGAAAATAATTCTCCAACACTCATATGAACCATTTTTTCTCCACCACATTATCCCATCAAATTTACCAAAAAGATATAATTATTTTAACATATTTTTAATACACAAAAGTAAATATGAAATTATCAGTATATTTATAAAATTAATCTTGAAAATAATTATGTAGAAATTTAAGAAAAACATAATTAAATTGAAACCTCAATTAAATATATTTTTAAAGATTTAATTGAATAAAAGTAAAATTTGAAAGACTCAGCATATCATTTATCTTTTTCATTAAAGTCATCTGGTCAATATTCTCACATGACATGTTCTGATTAACCAATCTTTTTCTAACATAGTTAAAGAGTAGGAGAAGGGAAAGTAACTTTCTAAATCAATTAAAGGTAACACAGTAAAAAATATATAGCTTAGGGAGCAAATGAATTTTTAAACTTTAAAGTAACTTTCTTGAAAGCGACTGTTGTAGCGGAACTCCCAGCTAAGGCTGATGATCAAGAGGCACTGTTGTTAATGGAGCAGGCATTGGTATAAAAACAGCTTCTTGGTCAGAAAAAATTGCAGAGTTTTGTCCCTGCATGGCATCAAAAGTTTCCGGATATTATGGAAGTATGTAATCATAATATTGATCGTAAGCATGCATCGGATTAGTTTGATGTGGCATCCCATTTTTTAGCACTCGGCCTTCACTATGAACTACAATCGCACCATCATCAGGTGACCTTTGGTTCTTGATCGATATATTAAAGGAACCAACGCTAAACTCTTCATGTTGAACAAAAGGTGTAATCCTATTTTCCCGCGCTCGGCTTCACTTTGACTTACAATTGCACCTTTAACAGGTGGCTTTTGTCCCTTATTCAACTTTCTATATACCCTACACAGTACCAAATCATCAAGCCGCATGTCATGAATTTTTAAATTGATAAGAAGGATAGGCTATTAATAGATCATGTGAACCAATATGTAGAGACTAGAGAAAATATCTTGAAGATTAAATGACTAAAATACCCCTAATAGTGCGTTTGGTTCACGAAATGTAAGATTACCAGGGAATAAGATTACTGTGAATGTTGTATTTTGTGTTTGGTTGGCTTAGCAGAAATGCAAGATTACCCTGTTTGGTTAAAGGAATAAAAGATTATTGGAATGTATATTTGACCAAATTGTCCTTATTATATATTTGTTTTTTTTAACAAGTTGGAAAATATTTATATATATTTTTAAAAAAATTTAAATTCATAAAATTTATATAATTTTTTTATAAAATTGAAAATATAAAAATGTTTAATGAAAGAGTAGAATTTTATTTTAACCTTTGAACTTCATATAAAATTTTAATTATAGATTTTTTTGTAAATCTAAAATAGTTTAAGCATAAATTTGTAATTTAACCTTCGTAAAATTTTTATTATTCAATGACAGAAGAATGATATTTTTAAAAGAAAAAAAATTAAGGACATTTTAGTCCAAAACGTCAGTAATCCAACAATACCTAAGGAAAGGGAGGTATTGACATTTTCGGTAATATACCCCAAAAAATCTACTATTGATAATATTACATTACTGGGAATGAGATTCCCGGGCTAACTAAACGGGGGAATGTGGATTCCATTCCCATGGGAATCCCACATTCCCCCATCCAAACACCCCTAAGAGTAAAATAATTTGTTCCTTGAATTGTTAATTGTATGTATAATTGAATTGGTAAGGTAATAAGTGATTTCCCTTCAGCATAATCTACCCAAAGCTAAGAAAGATTTAAATCAATCGTAAGACTTTGAATAATTCCAATAATGGTTAGTTCCTATCATGTGATTGTATTTTTCACATTAATAATGATTTTGAATAAATTTTTATACCTTAAAACATGATACTCTAAGAAAGAATTAGGTATGGTTGAGAATATTGTACATAGAGACTTGAGAGCAAATGCTTATGTAGTTGTGATTATGTAGTTAAGTTATATTGAATGACTTATTGACTTTAGAAAGACAAAGATTGATATGTGGATCTATGAGCACTTATATATCTATGCAACTCCATGTGGTAGTAGATCATTTGGATATCCATGATTGCTTAGTCGAATTACTTTAATGAGACCAAACAAATATTTAGTATATTATATTGGTGGGAATTGTTACCGACACATTAGTTTAACTGGGTTCCCTTCTATTATCTATGCTTTATTACTTTAGTGAGACCATACAACTATTTCTTACATTATATATGTTGGTGGGAATTGTTATCGATGCATCAGTGAGACCAGGTTCTCCCTTCTATCATCGATACCCGATTGCTTACTTGACATCAGATATCATTATATTTATTATCTGAATGCTTAAATGAGACAAGATGTTATTACTAATGATTATTTGTGGCTGAATAGCCCAAATGGGTTGGGGAAAATTCCTCAAACAATGCACCCCGCAGTTTATTTCCCATAATAGGATATTTTCTATAGTGAATGTAGAAGACTCCATACTTTCTACACTTCTTCATGGTGAGCCGGTGAAACTCCAGGCATTCCTCGAGTCTTCAACATGGCTGGTGAAGACTCCATGCTTTCCACAAGTCTTCAACATAGCCTGGTGAAATCTTCATGTTTTCTACACGTCTTCAACAGGCTCGAAAAATTCCAACTTTCCATGGCCTACAAACCAACTTCACATTACCTACTATGCCAACTTCCCATGCCCTGCAAACCAACTTCTCATACCTCGTTATATGTGCAAAATCATGTTTGTATAGAAAAAATTATTTCAGATGTATATATGGATGAGTTGGGGTGTTAATTGATTAAAGGATGAAAAAATAGAGAAGACTGAAGAGGAAGCAAATGAAAAATGAAGCATTCGGTATGAGCATTCGAGAAAATTTTTAATGAAATCTTCTTTCGTTATTTTGAGTAAGTATTTGAATGATTTATATAAATTTTTTATATTTTACCTCGTATTATTTTGTTAAATTATATTATTGAGTCCTTTTGCAAATTAAAGAGTGAGTAATAAGTTGTTTCGAGAGTTTCTTTTTTAAATCAAATTGTTGGAAGAAGTTCTCGAGTAAGTATGAATAGATTTTATATAACGTATTTTATGATTTATTGTTATGTTTATATTAGTTTTATAATATTTGTAGTTTTTATTTGACTTTTTGAATCATTACCATAAATTTTAAATAGTATGGATTTAGTGTTTATAATAAAAATGTTAAAACAATTAGATCATTATTATTAAGAATATTATTTCAATCATTTTTCCTTATTAATTATTGAAAATATTATTAAAAATTTAATTATTATTTAAATAATAGAAAAATATTATTAGAGAATTTTATTTTTTATTCTAAATATATATATTTTTCGCATGTAGAGAAAATTAGCAACAACTTCTTCATGATTGTCCATTATAATGGACAGGTTATGGAAAATTAGGTCGGTGTTGTTTTCAGTCTGAAAGAGTTATAAATCTGATGTTTAAAAGAGACATCACATTTATAGAAATGAAGGAGAAGATAGAAAGAAAAATCTAACCTAGTAGATCAACTTATTTAAGGGAATAGAATATTTTATAGACTCTTTTGAGCATACAAGCTATGCATAGAAGGATTTCCATTTTGCAAACGTATGATCCAAGTAGATAGTATGTGGTTGTACTTGCAATATAAGCATATATTATTGATAGAAGTTGAGCAAGATAGTCAAAGAAATATCATCATGATAACATTTTTCATTGTTGAAGAAGAGACAACAAAGGCTTGGGATTTCTTTTTGACCAATCTACGTATGTATGTCATTCGAGAAGGTGGACTGTACTTGATATCCAATCGAGGAACAGGCTTTTTGGCGGTAAATGAATGACCAAGAAGTCGTTGCACACCTCCTCATGTATATCTCGCATATTTTATTCACCATATTGGTAAAAATTGTATTGAGAAGTTTCATAACAGGCCCATTCGTAGCGAGATAGCCAACATGCATAATTTTTATTTTCAACATGTGTATCCATTTATATATTTTTTTTAAATTGTTGTTAACACCATATTTATTATAAAATAGGATGTGAACTACACCAATGAAATTTCGATAAAATATTGGAGAATTTAAAGGTTTATGATGAGTGTGTTTAGAAGTGGGCTTCGAAAATCGAGCAGGAAAAATGGTCACAAGCATACGACAGTGGTCGATGATATGAACACATGACAACAAACCTTACCGAGACCATTAATTCAGTGCTAAAAGGTACAAGTCATCTTCCAATAACGAGTGTGGTGAAAGAGACCTACTTTAGGTTGACTAAAGTTTGGTCTGAAAAAATGAAAATAGATTGAGTGTCTGATAAATAAAGGAAAAAATTTGGGCTCCAACAATGGTGGAAGCGATTGGCAACCTCAATGTTTGTTCATGATTTTTACCGAATTAGACATACTTTTATTGTCTTTGCATGCATAAGTTGTAACAAATGAGGAGTCCGAGAAACATTTAGAGTTGATTTATGATAAAGATGGTGTGATTGTGGTCGCTTTCAGACATGAAGATATCCATGTGCTCATGCAGGTGCTGCATGTATGCATACTATAACAAACACATACACCTATGTTGATGAGTGCTTCCACCTAAAGAGGATTTTAAATATCTACAGGTATGAGTTTAGGCAGATCTCAGATGAATCATATTGGCTGAAAAATGATTATGATGAATGGATACCAAATCCAATGCTTCTTAGAAGTCCAAAAGGTCGACCTAAATCCACTCATATCCATACCAATATGAATATTCATATTAGAGAGAAATGTCAACCGAAAAGATGTGAACTATGTAGGGGTGAAGGTCATTAAAAAAATTGTCCAAACCTACCACGATAGAGGGCTCGGTAATTATGTATTTGAATGAATATTTGAATTTCTTGCATAGTTGAATTTCATTCATAAAAAATTTGTCCAAACCTACCACGATGTTTTTGAATAAATGTGATGAATATCTATATTTGAATAAATGTGATAAATATCCATATTTGAATGAATGTTAGTAAACTCTATAATGTAAATCCTATTTATATTTGAAAGAATGTTTATAAATATTATTTCTATTTGAACGATTTTGTAAATATTATTTCTTTTCGAACGAGTGTTTGTAAATATTATTTATATTTGAAGTAAATATTATTTCTATTTGAGCAAATATTTGTAAATATTATTTATATTTGAACGAATATTTGTAAATATTATTTATATTTGAATGAATGTTTGTAAATATTATTTCTATTTGAATAAATGTTTATAAATCTTATTACAATTGTACTTGATTATTTAATAATTTTAAATCAACATAATAATTATTATTTAATCTTAGTTTCAACTTAAAATTTATCAATTTAGATATATAAATTGTCGTTTGAAAAAAAAATTATTTAATATTCATTTTTCATACAAAAATAAAGAAAGTGTTTACAATTATTGTCGGTGTCGGGATGTTGATGAATGATAATGTCGAGGGAATATCGATTTCGTTATGGTCGTTATATTGCTTAGGATTCTGTTCATCATAGACAACCTGCTCATATACTCTGGTGTTGTAAATATATGTCCACCACTATGCTCTCCTATCTCCGGTGGAAACATAGGATGACAAATAGTTGTATTTGAAATCATAGATGTTATGTCATCAAAATCATATGTCAATCCAAAAATGGGTGAGTAAATGGGCGACTGAGGTGGAATAAACTCAGATATGTAGGGAGTAACAACATAATCATCAAACGCTTGATGAATTGACAAGTCTTCGTCTACTGTCGTATTACCCTTTTTCCATATGATCAGACTCAATCTTGGATTCATATTCTCCTCCCATGATGGCCATGTTGATCTCATTTCACCTGAATCATCAAAAGCTTGATCCAATGGCAATATTTTCGCTTCATGTTGAGTTGAACTCCCACTCGGTCTAGATTTTTCGTCTTTTAGAATTTTTTATTATATTGTTTAAATTTCCTTCTTTCTATGGTCGTTGTCAAGTACGACTTCCCATTATCCCACTAATAGATAAGGTAAGCCGAATTTTGAAAATCAAAGTCATCATCTTGAATGAGAGTGATAGTCAACATCAACGATGCTCTGTTGTTTCAAAGATTGATATAATAGGCATGGTTCGTAACTCAATCCTCAATGTGCCTACCCGTGCATCTAATCTATGGAGATCATCATGATTGTCTAGAATTCGCAGAATAGGATGGTGGAAGCCAAACTGCCTCAACACTCTATAAGTTTATTGTAACTCAACAAAAGTAAAATGAATCAATGGTGTAATAACACACCAATATTCAAAACCCTCCCAAATATGTTGCGCATGTGACGACACATACGATATTATTTCTCCGTCATCATACGGTCTCCAAATAAATTGTAAAATAAAATTATATAGTTATAAATAAGTAAATAAATAGATATAAAATTTAATGAAATAAATAATATAATAAGTTGAAATTTCATCAATATTATTTACCTCTTTTTTCTTCTAATGTCGATCTTAATTCTAAACTCCTTCACATTATTATGCGTAAACCCTGTTTCTTCAATTTAATATCTCCATATGTATACCAAATAAAAAAATATTCAATATTTTTTCATATTCAAGAAAATAAATAAATTGTAACTAATATTTTGAATCAAAATATTACCTTCCGGTAAGAGAAAAGTAAACCGCAGTTCGACTAATCGGTGTTAAAAATAGAAGCCTATGCTAAGCCCACAACTATAGTAACATCAGATATCTATCGATTTCCACTATAACTGTATTATAGGAATTTTTATCTAGTGATTCTTATTTTTAGTGTCGATACATTAGTAGGGATTGTAATAGTGCGGCTCATACTTTGGCAAGCTAGGCTTTACATTCTAGTGATACTTTGTATTTCGACTCAGTTTGTCCCAAGATTATTAAAACTGTTGTATGGAACGATTTCAAGAGGTAATATAGTTTATGTAGGTACTCTTTTCCCTTTATAGGATTAGAAGGGGTTTTTAATGAGGCTCATATTTTCAAAAAAAAATGATGCCTTGCACATCTTGCGATACAATAACGTCAATATTGTCGATCCCCAACTATATTTATTGGTATTATAAAATAATTCCAAAAACGAGAAATATTGAGTGTGAACTAGGCTATTGGATTTATCTGGCATCAAAATCCCCCAATCAGTGAGAGTATATATGCTAGAGTTGCATCTATAAATTCATCTTCGGTACTATAACGATCGAGCTTAAATTCATTCTCCAACCAAGATAGCCTCAAACGCGACCCTTTTAAAATTGATGGTGGTGGCGTCTTCTTGAGGTACTTCTGATAAACAAAAACCGAGTTTTTTTTTCATTTTTCCTCACCACTGTCATCCCATTTATTGGGACCCTAAGTTATAGGGCCATATCCTTGAGCATGATTGTGCATTCTCCATATGGTAAATGAAATGTATGAGGTTCAAGTCCCCATCTTTAATTCAATGTACTGATGAAAGAAGGGATAACTTTGCACTCTCGAACAAACGTTATATCGTAAAATCCGACCACTTCAAATTATGGATAATACGACGATGTGGTTTATCACAAACAATGAGTCGATTACGAAGGTGCCGCTGCTCATTTTCCAACAATTTAATATAAAGTAACCATATAATATTCTTTTCATATTTAATAATTCATTCTCAAATAAAATATATTATTAAATACTAATACCAACGAACCTAAATAAGTAGAAATATGTTGATCATCTAGTCTTAAAAGATGTTTTCTGCTGCTATACTTCAACAAATTTGTAAAAAAAATCAAATTTCTTTAATATAAATTAATTTAAACAATAACTTAATAAAATTAATTTGAACAATAAAATAAAAAAAAATAAACAATAACAAATTGATAAAAAATACAATCTAACTTAATTTAAACAAAAACAAATTAATATAAATTAAGGGTAAAATATAGTAATGGTCACTAAACTTTTCTAAAGCTTGCATTTAAGTCCTCAACTTTTAAAACTTACAATACAATCCTCCAATAATAGTTCATTTTCAATATGGTCCCCGACGTAACCGGCCACTCGATGCCGTTACACTGCCGTTAGTACGTTTGCAATATAGTCACTAAAATTTTTAGGCACTTGCATTTAGGTCCCCCAACTTTTAAAACTTGCAGCACAATCATCAATTTCATTCTAAACCCCAAATTCCTTTTCGAACTGGAATTTACTTTTTCGCTTCTCTCTTCTCATTTTTAGCGTAACTTTTCAGTCAGGATGCATGGGAAATCCTAATCTAACTTTGAATTATATGGAGGTGTTAACTTGAATAAGGGTTCATTGAGAGAAAACCCGACTGTGGACACCCGTTTTTGTCCGGGGTTCTCATATTACTAATTAGTTATTATTACCAAGTTTTCATATGTTTATTTATTTATACTATTATTAGTTTATTAGTTGTATGAGTGTGTTTAATTACATAGTGATTGTCTATTTATCTATGTGGTTATGCGTGTGATCATATATATATATATACATAAATAAATATGGTACATGGATTCACTAAGTAAGCATTTTATTTTACAGGCCAAAATTGTTAAAATCAATTACAGCAAGCCCAATTGATGAAGAGCCCGTTGACCCAATAAATGAAACTGAACCAAAGTGGGAGCCCGAGAATTGCAGCCCATTTGATGAAACCCTAGACCTGTTAGGGTTTTCTATCACCATCTCCATGAACAGCTGAGCCCTCACCGTTGGATCTGAATTCACAATCCAACAGCTCACAGCTCTCCGTGAATACCAAGCCATCGTGCAGATCAACCAGGAGGAACTCCCAGAACTGTCGGCCACCCCCGTGACCAGCTCGCGCCCGTGACCTGCAAACGCACCAAACAAGAAGCATAGCAAAGGCACAGAAAAAAGAGAGGAGATATACTAGAAATAACCAGAGAGAAAACGGCTGAAGGGAGGAGATTTCAACAAGGGAAAGCAGTAAACACGCATCAGCGAGAGAACCCGAGAGTTGACCATTACGAATCAGATACGAAACCAAAAAGAACAAAAAGAGAAACCAACCATTTTAGCCATCAACGCAACCAAAAAGAAAAAATACCCAGATCATTCGTCAACAGCCAGAAAAAAAAGGGAAAAGCAAAAGAAACTTACTCTCCCGATCTAGTAGCTTTCTTCACTAGAAACCCATACCCGTCTGTGAGAAGGTAAAACTTTTGTCTCCCGTTGATTTCGAGCCATGCATGTCGTTTTAAGCCTCGGGTTCTAGAGTCTCGGTGGGGTTTGGGTTTTGGTTGTAAGGATATGGTCCTGAGAAGGGGAAAATGAGCTTTATTTTGTGGCCTTGGCTCCTCATCGGAGCCTTCGAGGGATGAAACCCGTGGTGGTTGCGTGTTTTAATAGAAATGAATGAGGGGTAAGGCTCGGGTTCGCCTGGTTTAAGAATGGGTTTTGAGGGGTTGAGTCTCGTGCTAGGGTCGGGTTTTAGGTAGATGTTTGTTTAGAGTCATCGAGGTTTGTGTGGCTCCTCATCAGAGCCGTTGAACGGTGGAGGCTGTGGAAGCCTTGGTGGTTTTCAGGGTTACGAAACAGAATTATAGAGAACCAAGGGGAGAACGGCGGGGTTTGTCTGGTTGGGGTTGAGGAGAGAATGAAGATAGGGTTAAATTATTACCCTAATATCTTATGTAACCACACGCCAAAACGGCGTAGCTTTGGCGATGAGTGAAACGGAAACGTTTAGTGGGCAGGGGGGTTGAACTGCGTTTTGGGGTAGTGGGCTAACGGCTGATTAGGCCCTTGCGTCATTGAATCATTCCATTTTGGTCATTATATCGAGCCTTATTGTAATGTTAATTTTGCCTTCTAATTTCGAGTGTGTTACATTTTAGTCCAGAGCAATGTTAGGGCTATTTTTATGTTGTTTTGACATTGAATGTGTAATTTGATAAACTTCCATTTTGGTCCTATGCAGTACTTTGGTTGTATTATGCTTGCAATCCCTCGAAATGAAGTTTTTTTTATGCTAAAGAGCCTGCTGTTTATTGTTTTTATATTTTAGTCCCTTTAATATTTCGTGTATGTTTGTTAGGTTAATTTAGAATTATTTTAAGTGTATGCAAGTGGGTATTATTTTGAGCATGTAATTTGTATGAACGTACTTAGGCGTATTTCTTTTTAAAGCATGTTGGCCCCATTTACTTTAATCGCATGTTTAATTAATTTTTGCATTAACATCACTTTGTATGATTGCATGATAGCCTCATGTGTATAACTCAACTTGATTATATAATCGGATTAAGGGTAATACCCTTTTAATTTAAAACTGTTAGAATAGCTTTTCTTATCTCACAGGGAAGTTTTTCTTGACGGTTTTAAATTACAAGTGTATCCCGTCATCGTCACAAAAAATGGATTCTTCACTTTAAAATTTGGGAGCGAAAGAAAAAGAAATGTTCGGCTATTTAAATTTGTTGAGAAAAGGGCGTTAGAACTGACCTAAAGATCTGGTCTCAATATATTTAAATAATCGAACATTCTTTATATTTCTATTGGCTTGGTAATTTTAATTTAACTTATTTTGTTGTTTTTGAATGTTATAAAAGTAGCATTCTTGTTGTTTTAAGGGATCATAAATTAAATTAAACTCGAACTTGTGAAATTTGTTGCAAAGACATTAATTAATCGACGAGGTACCGATTTAGGGCATTGTGGGGGTGCTAATCCTTCCTCACGCGTAACCGACCCCCGAACCCGGATTTTGGTAACATAGACTACAAATTTGTTGTTTTAATTAAAATTAATTTTTATTTAAAATGGCAATGTTTTTGGGTTCCCAATCACACCCTAATCAAAGATTGGTGGCGACTCCTCGAACCATATGTTTTTATTGTAAAGGAATTTCCAAATTTTTGAAATGAGAGGTTTTATAAAATCACATTGTTTTTAATTGAAAAATCAATCACAATGAGAATAATTAAAAATGATGTTCTCCCCCCCGCTTTTAAAAATCGTTTCGATAACTTGGCGACTCCGCTGGGGACTTTTGTTAGAGAGTCAGGCCGATCGTCGATTAATTAATTGTCTTTGCAAACGAAATTTATAAGTTTGCTTTAACTTGGTTTTTGATCCCTTGTTTGTTTGAATTGTTTTATTTACATCTTAATTTGTAATTTGGTTAATGAATAAATAGTTGTACTAATGTGTGTTCTACATGTTTCAGTTTTTTGACCTTCGTTTTAGTTTATTGTTTTTCTTGGATCGAGGCAAAGGATTATGAGTTTCCCTACTGTTGCTGTAAACCTTTAATATTTAGAGCCTTCTAACTGTGCTCTGTCCCGTTAGGTAGGGGTGAAAGCTACACTTACGTGAGAAAAATTATTTTTCTCCGCATGGGCTTTAGCTAGTAACCTCTGGGGTACATGTCTTATGTCTACGAGAAAACATTGAGTTTCCTCGCATGGATATAGGGAAATGTATCCTCTCGAATTGAACTTGATTCGTTTTAAGCCTATAATGGGTGAGAATCGAGGGTCTGGCAAGCCCAAGGGGGCACCAGCAAAGGACAATTCGAGGACACATTTTAGTGATACCAAAACTTTGCCCGTTTTATGCTGAATCTCTGTCCACAGACATGGGGGGAAGCTCATTCTAACATTTTCCTCGAATTTATTTATTTTTGCAAAAAGTATGCGAATTAGATATCATGCGGTTAGGATTTGTTGTGAATAACAAAGCATGTGGATAGATATCATGTTGGGTATGATCTACTAAAGCATGACTGGGTAGATATCATGTGAATAAGGTTTAGGATGTATATATTTTCTATCTCCATGTTGTTTATTTATTCTTCGACTATTTATTGTATATACTAACACAATTTTATTTTTATTTTTGTTTGTGTTTTATTTATTATTGCTGCATTGCATCACCATTCATGAAGAAAGGTGTTGGTTCACGAGGTGATCATAAAAGTAGAAGGCGGTCATAAAATGGACAAGAGCTTTCATAACAGGGAAATGGATAACGCGGAAGTGAGGTCGTGGTCCGAACAAACTCAAAGGAAGAAATGCGATAGTTTGACTGAAGATTACATATCGGTACTACCAGAGGTTGCTTCGGTCAGTCTAAAGCAAAACGATTTGCAGGAGTTACGCGAAATTTAGGAAAGTTGGAATTCTGATGTGAAATACTATTTCTGGCAAAAGTATGGTGACATCGCTCTTCTGTTGTACGTGAAAGTAAACGAACCCCTAATCAAAGCTCTCATCTAATTTTGGAATCCAACATATAGCTGTTTCACTTTCAACAAGGAAGACATGACTCCCAAGTTAGAAGAGTACGCCTCCTTATTTCATTTCGAGACGGTACACTTGGACCGAATCTACTCAAAGGCATCAAGGACACAATCCTTCAAAACCAAACTCGCAAGGATTACCGGAATTGGAGAGAAGTGGGTTGCTGATCGAATCCAAAAGAAAGGGGAGTACGATTGCTTCCCTTGGTCATGCCTCAAAGGGCTTATCGTCAAGCATAGCGATATTGAGAAGAGCATGGAGATGTTCGCTTTGGGAATTTATGGTTTGGTGATTTTCCCGAAAGTTCTTTATCATGTGGAAGCCGCAGTGGTCGATTTATTCGAGCGTTTGGAAAGGAAGGTAAATCATGTTCCTGCAGTTTTGACCGAGACATTCAGAGCACTCAGTAGTTGCAGAAGAGCTGAGAGTAGCTGCTTCATCGGGTGTGTCTAGTTGCTTACTATTTTGATACACAGTCACTTCTGGAAGATTGACCGAGAGTATAGTCGACGGTTTTCTATGGCCTATTCACCCTTAAAAGATTTCCTCACTAGAGAGTGGCCAGAGTATCTCACCATGAAGGATTGGGTTTTACTTCAGAAATCTACAGGAGCATGATATAGTGTGGCGTGTCCCCTAGTTAGCTTTTGTGGATGTATTGTACAAATGCGAGAATTCTGATTGGGTAACCCTATTAGGGTTATGGGGTAAAGTAGGCTATGCACCGCTGATGGTAGGGGTGTTCATTCGGTTAATTCGGTGGCCGAACCGACCGAACTACCATTTTCGAATTAACCGAACCTTTTTTTCTTTAACCGTTAACCGAACCGAACTTTTTTTTCAAAAATATTAACCGAACCGAATAAATTTCGGTTAATTCGGTTAATTTTTGAATTAACTGAAATTTTTTAGAATTTTAGAATTTAATATTTTTTTAATTAAAAAAAACAATTTACAATTAATTTAAATAATATCTAATTATAAATAATATCTAATTAATTTGATTCAAACATTTTGCATTTAGTTTTGATATTATTTTAATTAATTAATAATGATTTGGGTTTTAAATGGATTTTAAATGGATTGGGCCTCTTAATATAATTATATTTAAAGGTGAATTCGGTTAATTCGGTTAATTAACCGATTTCGAACCGAATTAACCGTTAACCGAATTCCAAAAAAATCCTTAACCGTTCCCCGACCGAATTAATTCGGTGGCCGACTGAATTAACCGAACTAATTCGATTCGGTCGGTTAATTCGGTTAAAACTAAATTTTGAACACCCCTAGCTGATGGTACTAAGGCAATTTGGGGCACGCCAATTCGTCCTAGCTACATCCGGTCTGAAGACATCTGAATTTGTGTACTGTGGAGATATCTACAAGAAAACTGCTCGTGTAATGTCAGATACGTGGAAGTCAACCTTTAGAACTGATTTGGTAGCAGCCGAGGTCATGCTGACACCAGATTATGTGGCATGGAGAGCAGGATGAAAAAATGATATCCTTCCTTTAGCATATCGTGATCAAGTAATTCTTTGGAAGCACAGTTTAGGAACGTACCATCTAAGTTGGAGATACTAAAGAGCGAATTTGAAGCGGAAATCGCTAGAAAGGAAGCAGAGTGTGAGGCCATTAGTCAAAAAAAATTTATGTTAGACATCGATAAGGGGTTCTATAATACACATTTTGAGCTTATGCGCAAGAGAAAAGATGAAGTCGAGGCCAATTTTGCTAGTTTACAGAGCGATTACCAAAAGATGAGTCGAGCTCGGGGAATTGCTGGCCTTGGAAGAACTTCGGAGCAGTGGCGGGTAGAACTCAGAGCTGAGAGAGATCGTCGAGTTAGAGACGTCCGAGCTGAAAGAGAGTGCCGAGTTAGAGAAATAGAGACAGAGAAGAAGAAAAGAAATCAAGGACTTGAGTCCAAGAGAAGGTCCTGGGTTAGGGCACTGAAGAGCGAAAGAACAGAGGCTAAAGAGTTAAGACAAAGGTACACCTTGAGAAATAAGCAAGAAGAAGAGTTGCGAGCTAATGTTGAAGAACTCTGGATGAAGGCAAGTAGCATGCAACATGAACTTGAGATTAGAAAGCAAAAAATCGACGAGCTCGAAACTGAGAAGAGACAAAGCCAAGAGGAGTTAAAATTAGAAAGACAACATCGGGAGAGTGTGCTCCAAGGAAACAAGATGAAGTATTCATCTGGATACAAAGGTGCGGAGAAAAGAACGAGCGGATAGAGGTACTCAATCAAGAGATGCATGAAATGGAATCAAGGCATGAGGAAGAGTTAGCTCGAGACAAGGCAAAGAATGAAGAGTACAGTGCCTACGTTATGCAGCTTGAAAGTTCCTTATTTACAGAAAGCAGTCAGCGTTGCCCAATGGATCAAAGTGTTGGCCTCAAGGAGAGCGCTGCTCGGCAAAAGAAGATTCATGATTTAGAGGCTGCCTTACGAAGCTGCCAGACACAAATCGCTGGTCTCGAGCACACCATCCAAGGCACCAGGCTGCAATGGCAAAACTCAAACGATCACTTTAGAGACTGGAAGTCAAACGTGAATCATGTGATCTGAGAAACCATGAATCAATTAAGCGACGTTACGAGGCAGTTGGGAGAGATGAACCTCCAAGCAAAAGTCATCCAGAGCTACACAAATCCAGTATCAGATATGGGAAAGAGGGTCGATTGGCTTGTTAATGAGATAGTGGAGTTGAACATTAGAGTTAGGCCTTTTCTGTAATGGATTTTTCTTGTAACGATGATGCTTTTGTCCTAAATGAAAGTTGTTCTAAGACTGATCACATCTTATGAATCAATGCCTTTATGCATTCATTTGCATTTTATTTTAAGTATTGTGTTCTGCATTTTATTTACATTTCATCATTTTATTCTCGCATAATTTACATTCATCCTCGAAACATTAAAATTGACAATGAGGGATACATTACAGAATACTGGGACCTTCTAAGCATCCATACAACACAAGGAAGAGAGCCATGGATGATAAGATTGCTCAAATTGAAAGAACTCAACTGCAGTTGCAAGATGATCTAAGGAAAATGCAAGAAGATATGCTTAAGGCTCAAAAGGATATGCTGTCTAAATTGGAAAGTATGCTGGGAGGGAGAAATCCAGAGCACGGAAAGGCCCATGAGCAAACAAGTGAAGAACCACTTTACCCTTCAGGGTTTACCCTGGCGCAGTCTCCGAATATCCAAGGAACGTATGTCCCTATTAAAGTACACATAGATCCCGTCGGCATTGCTGTTAATCCGCAACCTGGATCTTGTTTGCATCCTAAAGAAAGCCCATATCACTAGGTCCCGGACCTTGATGAAGAATCAAAGAAGAACGAAAGCAAGTTATTGCATGAGCAATATAAGCAGCTAGTAAACGAAGTACAAGCTATGAAAGAAGACACCAGCTTGTACGGTCTCGACGCTAAGGAACTGAGTTTAGTTCCTGATCTGGTCCTACCTCCCAAGTTCAAAACTCCTGACTTCAAGAAATACGACGGTACCCAATGCCCTTCTGCCCATATCACAATGTTCTGCAGGAAAATGACTGGTTACATAGGGGACGACCAGCTATTGATCCACTGTTTCCAAGAAAGCTTGACAGGCTCAACATTGCGATGGTATAATCAACTAAGAAGGGCCGATGTTAAGTCTTGGAAAGATTTAGCCAAATTATTTCTCGACCAGTATAAATATGTGAAGGATGTCAGGCCCAACAGAATGGTGTTGCAAGCAATGGAAAAAAGCATAATGAAAGCTTTAAACAATATGCTCAAAGATGGAGGGAGGTAGCAGTGCAAGTCCACCCACCTTTGGTAGAGGAGGAAACGAACCTTCTTTTCGTTAATACCTTGAAGGCTCCTTTTTTCTCGCACTTCATTGGCAATCCTTCTTGAAGTTTTACTGACATAGTTACGGCGGGAGAAATGATTGAAATGGCAATTAAAAGAGGGAAGCTCGAGGGAGGAGAGTCCAGCAAGAAACCTCCAATGAGGAAGAAGGAAAACAAAGTCAGCAACGTAAGGAAATATGATTCCCATAACATCACCGTGTCCCGACCTCAGGGAACAACATCACCACCCCAAATTGACAATAGACAAGGGGAAAGGGATCGGAGGAGAGAGAGGCCTCAATTTGATCCAATTCCTATGACCTATAAGGAGTTATTCCATGAGCTATACGATCGACATGTAGTCTCACCTTATCATGTGGACCCTATACAACCCCCTTATCCTAAATGGTATGATGCTAGTGCTAAATGTGAATATCATGTCGTCCAAGCTCTGAGAAGAATAACCATCATCAATTTTAGTGACAGCGAACAGCCAAACGTAGCCCAGAATCCATTGCCAAACCATACAGGAGCCGGGATTAACGCAGTCGCTAAAGAAAAAGGAATGATGACTATAAAGAATGTTAGTGAGGTGATATCGCCCATGTCTTGGGTATGGTGCCAAATGGTCAAAGTGGGACTCTTAAAGACCAATCTACCATGTAAACAGTTCACCAATGAAGAGATGTGCCACTACCATAACTGCACAGGACATAGTATACAAAAGTGTCCTGATTTCTTAGGGCTAGTGTAAGAGATGATGGATAGTAAGGAAATTGAGTTCTTCAAAGAAGTGGCTGAGGAAGAAGAAGCAGAAGTTTACGCTTCTGAGGGGTCATCCAAAGGGGTCTACAGTGCTAGTTGTCCCCTTGTCATTACTCCCAAGATTCGAGTGGCTGAGAAGACAGCTCCAAAGGTGATTATTACACCTCCATCTCCGTTCCCATACAAAGATAATAAACAAGTGCCCTAGAGATATACTTGTCAAATAGAAGAGGTGGCAAAGAAACAAGAAGAAATAGACGAAGTGGGACACATGACCAGGAGTGGTAGATGTTATCACAAAGAGCCTGAGAAGAAGATTGTTGTCGAGAAAGGAAAAAATATTGACGTGCAAATAAAAGATGATGAGCATGTCGTCAATGAGCCGGTGACGGAGAATGAAGCGGTGGAGTTTCTAAAATTTTGAAACATAGTGAATACATATTGTTGAACAGCTGCACAAGCTGTCTGCCCGTATTTTGTCCTATCACTTCTTCTGAGTTCAAAGGCTCATCGCAATGCTTTGTTAAAAGTTTTAAACCAAACCTTTGTCCCGAAGGAGATACCCACAGAAAATTTGGATCGACTAGTTGCCAACATACAAGCCGATAATTTTTTTTTATCTTTTTCTGAGGACGAGATCCCTTCTGGGATGATTGGCAATTATAAAGCTCTGCACATCAGAGTTAGGTGCAAAGGGCATGTTTTATCCAGAGTACTGATAGATAACGGTTCGACGTTAAATGTGATGCCCTTGGTGACCCTGAAAAAACTACCAGTTGACAGTACCATGATGAGAAACTTTCAAAGTGTGGTTCGAGCTTTTGATGGAACGAAAAGAGAAGTTCTAGGTAAGATTGATATTCCTCTGACTATTGGTCCAGCGATATATGAAGTGGAGTTTCTTGTGATGGAAATCATGCCTATATATAACTATTTATTGGGAAGGCCCTGGATTCATCAGGCCGATGCGGTTCCGTCAACTTTGCACCAAAGGATAAAATTTGCAATTGATGGGAGGCTTATATGCATTCATGCTGAAGAAGACATTATTGCATCGGTTTCTACTACGGCTCCATACGTTGAAGTAGAAGAACAAGCTGTTGAATGTTATTTCAGATTGTTGGAGTATGTCAATGCCACGTTTGTGGCAGAAAAAAAGAAGATCCGAAGCCTAGATTGTCAAACTGCACTAAAATGGGGCTTAAACTAACTCTTGGAAGATGAGCGAAAACTGGCAAAGGGCTTGGACGTCGATTGTAAGGACTGTGGGCCCCAATCTACCCTATAACTAAAAGAGACAGGTTTGGTTTAGGGTATCAACCAACTTTAAAGGAGAAAATGAGAAGCATCAAGAAGAGTCAAGAGTTAAGAAAAGCAAGATTGACTGGTGAGGACTTAAGCTGGGAGCCCATGACATTCCCGCCATTAAGTAGCACTTTCGTGTCAGGAGGGTATATGTTTCAAGGGACTTTGGGAAGTAGTCAAGTGATAGTTGAGAATGCCTTGGGGACTTGAGCGTTAATGTCATAACCAATGAGGAGCTTAAAGAAATGAGAGCTACGGGCATTTACCCTGCGCCACCGGGATTTATGTTGACCAATTAGACTACGGAGGAACTGTCTGTAGTTTACAAGTCTTTTGCAGAGTAATACGCTAGAACTTTTCCCTATTGTTCATACCTTGAAACAATAGGTGATTTGATGTAAAGGGCTAAGCTGTGTGTTTTTACTTGCTTTCAATAAAAGATGTGTTCTGTTAATTCCCAAATGGCAAACATTTTCTCATGCATTTTTGTTTGAATATATGCATATATTATTTCTTTCTATTTGTTTATATGGGAAAAGATTCTCCCATATGTATATATGTATTCTTTTTCGTTATCCTTTCAGGAACTCAGATATCAATGATACGAATGCTAATGACTCTGACCCAGAGATTGATTTTGAGATGCCCATATGTCAAGGGGAAGTCGAAGGTTATGATGATGATTAGGGATGTGAACTACCTTCAGAATTACTAAAGATGGTGGAACAAGAAGATAAGCAGATTCTGCCTCATGAAGAGCTTACAGAGATCTTGAATATGGGTACGGATGAAGATAGAAAAGAAGTGAAGATTGGTACTACCCTGACTGTTGAGGGAAGACATAGTTTGATAGAACTACTTCAAGAATTTAAGGATGTATTCGCTTGGTCGTACGAAGATATGCCAGGTCTGGATATGGAATTGGTGGTCCATAAACTGCCAATAAAGCCTGATTGCAAGCATGTACAACAGAAGCTGAGAAGAATGAGAACTGAGATGCTGCTCAAAATTAAAGAAGAAGTGAATAAACAACTTGATGTCGGGTTTCTCACAGTGGCTAAATATCCCGAGTGGGTAGCGAATATTGTCTCAGTACCAAAGAAGGATGGGAAAGTACGAATGTGTGTCGACTATAGAGATTTGAATAGAGCTAGTCCAAAGGATAATTTCCCTTTACCCCATATAGATACGTTGGTAGACAATACTGCCGAAAATTCCTTATTCTCATTTATGGATGGTTTCTCTGGCTATAATCAAATTAAAATGCACCCGGAAGATATGGAGAAAATGATGTTTGTCACTATGTGGGGGACGTTCTGTTATAAAGTCATACCGTTTGGAATGAAGAATGCATGGGAAACGTATCAGAGGGCCATGGTGACGTTATTTCATGACATGATGCATAAAAAATTAAAAGTCTACGTCGATGATATGATTGTCAAGTCCAACACGGAGGAAAACATATTGAGAATTTGAGGAGGCTCTTTCAAAGGTTAAGGAAGTGCCAACTAAAACTTAACCCAAATAAGTGTACTTTTGGGGTGACATCGAAAAAGCTGTTGGGATTCGTAGTGAGCCAAAATGGAATTGAAATAGATCCCGATAAAGTAAAAGCCATTCAAGATTTGTCAGCCCCAAGAACACAGAAAGAGGTTCGAGGATTTTTTGGGAGATTAAATTACATCGCTCTGTTTATCTCGCAACTGATTGAAAAATGCGATCCCATATTCCGCCTTCTTCGTAAGAATGATTCAGGAGAATGGAGTGAGGATTGTCAAGAGGCTTTTGAGGCGGTAAAGAGATATCTTTCGAATACTCCGATCTTAGCGCCACATATCCCAGGCAAGCCTTTAATTCTTTACTTGTCCGTTTATGACAATTCAATGGGATGTGTGTTGGGGTAACATGATCAAACCGAGAAGAGGGAGAGGGCAATCTATTACCTCAGTAAGAAGTTCACTGAGTATGAGGCCAGATACTCACCAATTGAAAAACTGTGTTGCGCTTTAGTGTAGGCTACCAGAAGACTTAGACAGTATATGTTGTATCATACTACCTGGCTCATATCCAAGCTGGACCCTTTAAAGTATCTAACGGGTATACCTACATTGTCTGGAAGATTAGCCCGTTGGAAAATCCTGTTGTCTGAATTTGATATCCAGTATGTAAGCCAGAAGGCAGTCAAAGGGAGCACCATAGCAGAATTCATTGCAAGTAGGGCTTCAGAAGAATATGAACTGTTGAACTTCGATTTTCCAGATGAGGATTTAATGGCTATCTCGGAGGAAGAAACAATTGTGCTCACCGGTAAATACTGGAAGATGAACTTTGATGGTGCTTCAAACACCTTGGGGCATGGGATTGGGGCAATCTTGGTCTCACCAAGTGAAGAGCATTATCCTTTTACCAGTCGGCTCAATTTTGATTGTACAAATAATATGGCTGAATATGAGGCTTGTGTTATGGGTCTTAGAGCGGCTATTGAACTCAAAGAAAAAATGCTGAGGGTATATGGGGATTCAGCTTTGGTAATTTACCAGCTCAGAGGAGAGTGGGAAACGAAAGATCCCAAACTTGTGGAATATCGTAAATTATTCTGGTACTTATTGAATAATTTGAAGAAGTGACTTTCAATTACCTCCCCAGAGAAGAAAATCAAATGGCGGACGCCTTGGCTACATTGGCAGCGGCCTTTAAGATGAACGAGCATTCAAATATGATGCCTATTGAGATGAAGACTTATGAGTATCCAGCCCACTGCTTTAACATTGAAGAAGAAGATGATGGAAGACCTTGGTACTAAGATATTTTCCAATATATAAGATATCTTCCAATATATAAGATATCAAAGTTACCCCGAACATGCAACTGAGAATGACAAAAGGACCATTAGAAGAATGGCAACGGGGTATGTGCTTAATGGTGAGACCTTATATAAGAAAAGCATGGACCATGTCTTATTAAGGTGTGTGGACACCAAAGAAGCAAAAATGATTCTTGAAGAAGTACATGAAGGAATATGTGACACCCATGCTAATGGGCATGTAATGGCCAGACAGATTATGAGATTTGGGTATTATTGGTCAACTATGGAAATAGATTGCGTCAATTATACCCAAAAGTGTCACAAGTGTCAGCCCTCCTCATCCGTTGCATGTGATGACAGCTCCGTGGCCGTTTTCTATGTGGGGCATGGATGTTATTGGGTAAATTTTGCCGAAAGCATCAAATGGCCATCGCTTCATTCTGGTAGCAATAGATTACTTCACCAAGTGGGTGGAAGCAGCTTCTATGCGAGCGTTACCCAGTCAACGGTATGTAAGTTTTTAAAGAAGGTAATCATCTGTAGATATGGATTACCGGAGAGGATTATCTCCGACAATGCATTGAACTTAAATAATAAGATGATGAAATTTGTATGTGAGCAATTCAAAATAAAGCATCATAATTCCACGGTTTATCGCCTAAAGATGAATGGGGCAATGGAGGCGGCTAATAAGAACATTAAGAGGCTTATAGAGAAGATGACTGAAACTTATAAAGATTGGCTTGAGAAGTTGCCATTTGCTCTGTTTGCCTATCGGACTTCTGTACAGACGTCAACTGGGGGAACTCCATTTTCCCTAGTTTATGGGATGGAAGCTGTCCTCCCTATTGAAGTGGAAATTCCCTCGCTCTGGGTTTTATCGGAGGAGAAACTAAATGAGGCAGAATGGGTACAGGCCAGATATGACCAATTGAATCTGATTGAAGAAAAAAGATTAAAAGCTATTTGTCACGGTCAGATGTACCAGAAATAGATGATACGAGCACATGATAAGAAAGTTCGCCCTCGATAAATCCACGACGGAGATCTGGTGCTCAGGAGGATATTGCCCATTCAAAAAGATTTCCGAGGGAAATGGATGCCCAAGTGGGAAGGACCCTATGTTATCAAGAAAGCCTTCTCTGGGGGAGCTCTAGTCTTAACTGAGATGGATAGATCTAAATTACCTTATCCAGTGAATTCTGACGCAGTTAAGAGGTATTTTTCTTGAAAAAAAAGAAGAAAAAATGAATAAAAAATGAAAAAAGAAAAGAAAAAAGAAAAAAGAAAAAAAGAAACAAAAAAGGAGGGTTCAAGATAAAACTTGAAAAAGATGTCTTGAAACCAAAGGAGGTCTCGAGTCGAAAACCCGCAAAGGGCGGCTTGAGTTTTAATTTCAGAGTTCGTGCATGGTGGAAGATCTGAATTGTTTTTGGAAGTAGGAAGAGCTCCTGACATGGGTAACGACAATGGCAGTTGGTGATCGGGGTTGAGACCAAAGATTAATGAGTCTCGATGAAAAAAACTAGAGGAGAAATTGAATGCACATGAGAGTCAATACTAGTTTATGTCATCCAGTATTGGGAGATTTGGGGGTTCAGAAAGAGCTTCGCACTCTTAGGTGTCATCACAATTTTGGAGATCTTTTGACAGAAGCTACACTCGAGTCATTCTAACGGCGTGCCAGTTCAAAAGCATTTGTGTTATTGATATTTAAAGATGCCTATCCTTTTGTTCCTTTTCCAATTAAAAGTTTGCCATGTAGTTGCCTAAAAATTCTCTGCGTTTATATGAATAAAGAGATATTTTTCCTTTTCAATTCCCCTTTTACAGGCATCTGATTTTGAAAAGGTTAAAACATATAGCTTAACTTGGGGTAAATGAGATCATTTTGTATTATTATGTAAAAGGTTTTGGAAAATGAAGGTATTCTGAAGCTAACATTGATTCTAGCATGTAAGTTTGTATGGTTGTGGGAAGCTAAAACATTGGAATTCATAGACAATCTCAGCCATTAATAGATGACACAAAGAAATTGTCATTTATCAAGAAGTTGGTCATGTGTACTGGCGGGTTTCAAGAAAGAAGTCGAAGTCTTGTCAAACGAAAGTTATGATGTTGAGATTATCAACTGGGGTGAACTAGTCAAATGTTTTGTGCCCAAGACAAAACCGAGATCCATCGAGAGATGGTGTTCCCTTGAAAAAGAAAGTGCATTAAATTGCATAATTGTATACATCGTAGGCATGAATAGGATCATAGCATCGCATGATGATTTAAAATGTCTACAGGCCCCCCAACGATTATTGAAGATTGTTCGAGTCTTATACTCTCTGAAGTAATAGGGAGCAGACACGATCGTTGAAGAATTGTTCGAGTCTTATACTCTCTGAAGAAATAGGGAGCAGACACGATTGTTGAAGATTGTTCGAGTCTTATACTCTCTGAAGTAATAGGGAGCAGACACGATCGTTGAAGAATTGTTCGAGTCTTATACTCTCTGAAGAAATAGAGAGCAGACACAATTGTTGAAGATTGTTCGAGTCTTATACTCTCTGAAGAAATAGGGAGCAGACACGAGTGTTGAAGATTGTTCGAGTCTTATACTCTCTAAAGAAATAGGGATCAGACACGATTATTGATGATTGTTCGAGTTCTATACTCCCTGAAGAAAGAGAGAGCAAACCCGTTTGCAAATGATTGTTCAAGTTCTATACTCCTAAAGGAAGAGGGAACGAACCCATTGATAGAAGGTTTTTCAAGTCTCACCTACCCTGGAGAAGGAGTGGAGCAGATCCCTTATCAAGTTTCAAAGCAAAGACAAATTAGACAAAAACGCGTTGTCTTCTTTATCTTTGCCCTATTCTTGTTAACACAAGAATGAGCAAAGAGGGGCAGCTGTGGACACCCGTTTTTGTCCGGGGTTCTCATATTACTAATTAGTTATTATTACCAAGTTTTGCATATGTTTATTTATTTATACTATTATTAGTTTATTAGTTGTATGGGTGTGTTTAATTATATAGTGATTGTCTATTTATCTATGTGGTTATGCGTGTGATTATATATATATATATATATACATAAATAAATATGGTGCATGGATTCACTAAGTAAGCATTTTATTTTACAGGCCAAAATTGTTAAAATCAATTACAGCAAGCCCAATTGATGAAGAGCCGATTGACCCAATAAATGAAACTGAACCAAAATGGGAGCCCGAGAATTGCGGCCCGTTTGAGGAAACCCTAGACCCGTTAGGGTTTCCTTTCACCATCTCCATGCGCAGCTGAGCCCTCACCGTTGGATCTGAATTCACAATCCAATGGCTCACAGCTCTCCGTGAATATCGAGCCATCGTGCAGATCAACCAGGAGGAACTCCCAGAACTGTCGGCCACCCCCGTGATCAGCTCGCGCCCATGACCTGCAAACGCACCAAACAAGAAGCAGAGCAGAAGGCACAGAAAAAAAGAGAAAAGATCTACTAGAAATAACTAGAGAGAAAACGGCTGAAGGGAGGAGATTTCAACAAGGGAAAGTAGTAAACACGCATCAGCGAGAGAACCCGAGAGTTGACCATTACGAATCAGATACGAAACCAAAAGAAAAAAAAGAGAAACCAATCATTTTAGCCATCAACGCAACCAAAAAGAAAAAATACCCAGATCATTCGTCAAAAGCCAGAGAAAAAAAGGGAAAAGCAAAAGAAACTTACTCTCCCGATCTAGTAGCTTTCTTCACTAGAAACCCATACCCGTCTGTGAGAAGGTAAAACTTTTGTCTCCCGTTGCTTTCGAGCCATGCATGTCGTTTTAAGCCTCGGGTTCTAGGGTCTCAATGGGGTTTGGGTTTTGGTTGTAAGGATATGGTCCTGAGAAGGGGAAAATGTGCTTTATTTTGTGGCCTTGGCTCCTCATCGGAGCCTTCGAGGGATGAAACCCATGGTGGTCGCGTGTTTTAATAGAAATGAATGAGGGGTAAGGCTCGGGTTCGTCTGGTTTAACAACGGGTTTCGAGGGGTTAAGTCTCGTGCTAGGGTTGGGTTTTAGGTAGATGTTTGTTTAGGGTTATCGAAGTTTATGTGGCTCCTCATCGGAGCCGTTGAATGGTTGAGGCTATGGAAGCCTTGGTGGTTTTCAGGGTTGCGAAGCAGAAGTAGAGAGAACAAGGGGAAAACGGTGGGGTTTGTCTGGTTGGGGCTGAGGAGAGAATGAAGATAGGGTTAAATTATTACCCTAATATCTTATGCCAAAACGGCGTAGCTTTGGCCAGGAGTGAAACGGCAACGTTTAGTGGGCAGGGGGGTTGAACTGCATTTTGGGGTAGTGGACAAACGGCTGATTAGGCCCTTGCGTCATTGAATCATTCCATTTTGGTCATTATATCGAGCCTTATTGTAATGTTAATTTTGCCTTCTAATTTCGAGCGTGTTACATTTTAGTCCAGAGCAATGTTAGGGCTATTTTTATGTTGTTTTGACATTGAATGTGTAATTTGATAAACTTCCATTTTGGTCCTATGCAGTACTTTGGTTGTATTATGCTTGCAATCCCTCGAAATGAAGTTTTTTTTTTATGCTAAAGAGCATGTTGTTTATTGTTTTTATATTTTAGTCCCTTTAATATTTCGTGTATGTTTGTTAGGTTAATTTAGAATTATTTTAAGTGTATGCAAGTGGGTATTATTTTGAGCATGTAATTTGTATAAACGTACTTAGACGTATTTATTTTTAAAGCATGTTGGCCCCATTTACTTTAATCGCATGTTTAATTAATTTTTGCATTAACATCACTTTGTATGATTGCATGATAGCCTCATGTGTATAACTCAACTTGATTACATAATCGGATTAAGGGTAATACTCTTTTAATTTAAAACTGTCAGAATAGCTTTTCTTAACTCACATGGAAGTTTTTCTTGACGGTTTTAAATTACAAGTGTATCCCGTCATTGTCACAAAATAATGGATTCTTCACTTTAAAATTTGGGAGTTAAAGAAAAAGAAATGTTCGGCTATTTAAATTTGTTGAGAAAAGGTCGTTAGAACTGACCTAAAGATCTGGTCTCAGTATATTTAAATAATCGAACATTCTTTATCTTTCTAATGGCCTTGTAATTTTAATTTAACTTATTTTTTTTTTTAAATGTTATAAAAGTAGCATTTTTTTGTTTTAAGGGATCATAAATTAAATTAAACTCGAACTTGTGAAATTTGTTGCAAAGAGATTAATTAATCGACGAGGTACCAATTTAGGGCGCTGTGGGGATGCTAATCCTTCCCCACGCGTAATCGACTCCCGAACCCAGATTTTGGTAACATAAACCACAAATTTTTCGTTTTAATTAAAATTAATTTTTATTTAAAATGGCAACGTTTTTGGGTGCCCAATCACACCCTAATCAAAGATTGGTGGCGACTCCTCGAACCATATGTTTTTATTGTAAAGGAATTTCCAAATTTTCGAAACGAGAGGTTTTATGAAATCACATTGTTTTTAATTGAAAAATCAATCACAACGAGAATAATTAAAAATGATGTGGTTTTCAAAATCTCGCCATGTAAAATTGTAAACCCAAGCAGTGCTCTGTCTTTTAGCTTTTTATTAATAAAGAAAAAAATAGAGGAAGAATTATTGGAATGCAACACCGATTGCATTTATTTCTTAGCATCTCCCCTCACTTGCAAGAAAGTATTTATTTTATCTTTTGGGCTATCCGGAAGTAAGTTTTTCCTCTTTCGCACTTTCCCATTTTTAGCTCTTATTGTGTGTTTTTTGTTGAAATTTTATGTTTCTGGAACTGTATGTCAATGATCTGGATAATCAATGTTAGTTTTAAACCAAAACCATCTAATTTTCTTTCTTTCTTCTTAATCAAAACTTTTAGTACTCCTTATGAAAGATATTTAGTCCATCAGAATAGAAGTGAAAGAGGGTTCTAGGCTAATTTTTTTGATCTTCTTGTTTGGTTTTTCTTTAAATCAAGGAATTGGTTGTGAGTATCGACATAGTGAAATCACCAGGCTCAATCTGAGAGACTGCTAGTACTAGTTTACTGAGAATTGCATTGATTCGATTTATGGTTTTCAGCGTCCTGTGAGCTCGTATTCTTTTGAATAAGTTCATGTTGATTATGGGACTGATATATCCTGAATGAATTGGATTTTTTTATATGTTTTGGAAATTTTACAGTTGAATCTGTATTGAATTATAGCTTTAGAAGACAATTCTACATGCACGCAACTCGAAAGGCATCATGACATGGTAGTATATTTAGAGCAACTACTTGATATGTTGCCCGGTCATTGCACATTTGCACCTTTATTTCTGGCATATATATGTTTGTTGCAGTGTCCTATATGTTTTACAATGTCTTTTATTACTAACATGCCATGAATTTACAAGAATTATGAGGCCCTATGATTTTAGTTCCGCTATTTGCTTTAGATTCTCATCATGTTTGGCTATTGAGAAACATTAAACATGGAGCATTAGAAGTAATTATATGTTAAAAGGGTAGGTCATTAATGCATTTGCAACTGGTAATGTTGTATTTGGCATCTAATGTCTATCTTAAACACCCATTTAACGCCTTAGATTTTGGAGTGACTATGACCGAACCTCTTTCCCTTTATTTATTAAGTTATGCTTTTGAATGAGTTATTAATTGATATTCTTGGTTTATTTTAGTTATTGCTTGGTTGTATGTTGTAGTCCTATGAACTAAAACTCTTTACTATTTTCGCAGCAGTTGGATGTACATGCTCAAGTTCCATCCAAACCTATTGGATTGTCATACCAAAGTGCGGCAGCTACGAACAAGACAAATTGGCCTTGTTACTTTTACTTCAACGGTTTATGCAATAAATGTGATATGTGCACTTTTCATGTTCAAAGTGCGGCAGTCGTTGGATGTGCATGTAACAAACCTCAAATTTATATTGAAGTAAACACTATCAAATAACAAATTCATGTTCAAAATTCCAAAACACTTCAATTACATTCTAAACCCCAAATTCCAAAATACTTTAATTACATTCTAAACCTTAAATTAAAGTATTTTAAAATTTGGGGTTTAGAATGAAATTGATGATTATGTTGCAAGTTTTAAAAGTTGAGGACCTAAATGCAAGCGCCTAAAACATTCAGTGACCATATTGTAAACGTACTAACGGCAGTGTAACGGCGTCAAATGACCAGTTACGTCGGGGACATATTGCAAAGGGACTAAATGTTAGAGAATTGTATTGCAAGTTTTAAAAGTTGGGGACCTAAATGTAAGCTTTAGAAAAGTTCAGTGACCATTACTATACTTTACCTATAAATTAATTTAAACAAAAAAGTTGACATTCTCCTTATTTCAACAATGTTTTTTCCTTCCCTTTCAATACTGCTGTTTTTTTCTCTTCCGCCGGTGACTTACCACTACTATCTAAACTCATATATATTATATTCCCACTCACCTGTTTATTACCCCAACCAGCCCCACCTACCCATTTATTACTCCAACCAATCAACCCCATTTATAACTAATTCATTGCATTGATGGGAGAGGTAAATGTGTCTGATCTGGTCAAGGAAGACAACTGCTTCATGGGAGACAGTTGCTGCTGGTCAGGAAGGGTTTCTCCTTGCTTGAAAACACATTGAAATAATGGAGTCTTCAACTCCACCTTGAAGACGTGTAAAAGTCTTTGAGGCTTCTCCAAGTCCTTGAAGAAGTAAAGAAATCTTGGAGTCTTCACCTAATCACTTTGAAGACGTGTAGAACTGTTGGAGACTTCTCCAAATCGTATTTGAAATATGATATTCTCTATACTTGAACAAATACATATAGCCTTGATATTTAACTAGGGAAGATAGAATATGAACACTTTCAGAAGAGCGTCATTATCGAAGGATTTAAAACACATTGTGTAGTTAACAAATCATTTTTGCATATAATCATAGAGAAATGCTAGGATTTCAATGGGTAATCAATGATACAAAAATATGTAATAAATTTTACGGTAAAGTATAGCAATGGCCACTAAACTTTTCTAAAGCTTGCATTTAGGTCCCCTAACTTTTAAAACTTGCAATACAGTCCTCCAACATTTAGTTCGTTTGTAATATGGTCCCCCGACGTAACCGATCGTTTAACGTCGTTACACTGCCGTTAGTACGTTTGCAATATGGTCACTCAACTTTTCAGGCGCTTGCATTTAGGT
Source organism: Hibiscus syriacus (assembly GCF_006381635.1). Lineage (NCBI taxonomy): Eukaryota > Viridiplantae > Streptophyta > Magnoliopsida > Malvales > Malvaceae > Hibiscus > Hibiscus syriacus. Next base: position 2,570,289 of record NW_024063145.1, on the reverse strand, counting down.
CCCCCAACTTTTAAAACTTGCAACACAATCCTCAATTTCATTCTAAACCTTAAATTCTAAAATACTTTAATTTAGGGTTTAAAATATAATTAAAGTATTTTAGAGTTTGGGGTTTATAATGTAATTAAATTGTTTTAGAATTTTGAACATGAATTTGTTATTTGATAGTGTTTACTTCAATATAAATTTGAGGTTTGTTACATGAACATCCAACGGCTGCCGCACTTTGAACATGAAAAGTACACCTATCACGTTTATTGCATAAACCGTTAAAATAAAAGTAACAAGGCCAATTTGTCTTGTTCGCAGCTGTCGCACTTTGGTATGATAATCCAATAGGTTTGGATGGAACTTGAGCATGCACATCCAACTACTATGAAAATAGTAAAGAGTTTTAGTTCATAGGACTACAACATACAACCAAGCAATAACTAAAATAAACCAAGAATATCAATTAATAACTCATTCAAAAGGAGGACTTGATAAATAAAGGGAAAGAGGTTCGGTATAGTCACTCCAAAAGCTAAGGCGTCAAATGGGTTGTTTAAGATAAACATTAGATGCCAAATACGGCATTACCAGTTACAAATGCATTAATGACCTACCCTTTTAACATATAATTGCTTATAATGCTCCATGTTTAATGTTCCTCAATAGCCAAACATGATGAGAATCTAAAGCAGATAGCGAACTAAAATCATAGGACCCCATAATTCTTGTAAATTCATGGAATGTCAACAATAAAAGACATTGTAAAACATATAGGACACTACAACAAACATATATATGCCTGAAATGAAGGTGCAAATGTGCAATGACCGGGTAACATATCAAGTAGCTGCTCCAAATAAACTTCCATATCATGATGTCTTTCGAGTTGCGTGCATACAGAATTATCTTCTAAAGCTATATTTCAATACAGATTCAACTGTAAAATTTCCAAAACATGTAAAAAATCCAATTCGTTCACGATATATCAGTCCCATATTCAACATGAACTTATTAAAAAGAATACGAGTTCACGTGACGCCAAAAACCACAGGTCGGATCAATACAATTCCAGTAAACTAGTACTAGCAGTATCACCGATTGAGCCTGGCGATTTCACTATGTAGATACTCATAATCAATTCCCTGATTTAAAGAAAAACCAGGCAATAAGATAAAAAAAATTAGTCCTCTTTCACTTCTATTCTGATGGACTAAATATCTTTCATAAGGAGTACTAAATGTTTTAATTAAGAAGAAAGAAAGAAAATTAGATGGTTTTGGTTCAAAACTAACACTGAATATCCAGATCCTTGACATTTAGTTCCATAAACATAAAAATTTCAATAAAAAACACACAATGCGAACTGAAAATGGGAAAGTGCGAAAGAGGAAAAGCTTACTTCCGGATAGCCCAAAAGAGAAAATAAAGGCCTTCTTGCAAGTGAGGGGAGAGGCTAAGAAATAAACGCAATCGGTGTTGCGTTCCAGCAATTCTTCCTCCATTTTTTCTTTGTAAATAAAAAGCTGAAAGACAGAGCACTGCTTGGGTTTACAATTTTACATGGCGGAAAATTAAAGAACAAAAACCAAACGAAAGTGCATGTGAGTGAAAGAGACTGAGAGGTGAAGGCACTGTTTGGGATTTCATTATATTTGATAATCTGTTGGAAAATCTTTAACCACAAGGATTAAATGAATAAATTATTATATGCCATTTATACAAAATAATTTCAGCTTTGTTGGTGTCTTTCAACAGTAATACTTAGTTCATCTTAGTAGTATTTGTCAACTCTGCATTTCTAACCCCATTTTTTTCTCACAAACATTTCATTAAACATCTATGCTTCACCTAAGATGACTGTATCTAACATTACACCTTGAATCGTTGATGGTCCTGATAGTCCCTTGATTGAGTCTTTTCTCAATGTACCCTTATTCAAGTCAACACCTCCACAAAATTCAAAATTAGATTATAATTTCCCATGCATCCCCGACAAGTTATGCTGGAAATGAGAAGAGAGAAGCGAAAAAGAAAATTCGAGATCGAAAAGGAATTTGGGGTTTAGAATGAAATTGAGGACTGTGTTGTAAGTTTTAAAAATTGGGGGACTTAAATGCAAGTGCCTGAAAAGTTCAGTGACCATATATCAAACGTACTAACGGCAGTGTAACGGCGTCAAAAGGCCGGTTACGTCGGGGATCATATTGTAAACGACTAAATGTTGAGGACTGTTGCAAGTTTTAAAAATTGGGGGACTAAAATGCAAGCTTTAGAAAAGTTTAGTGACCATTACTATACTTTACCCTAAATTTTATTAAAAGATGACATGTGACGTTTAGAAAATGAAGAAGAAGAAGATGTGACTTTTGTTTTATTTTTTAATTGCCAACACAGATTTCTGTATTTTAAATAATTTTTAGACTCACTTCTACTCTTCTATTAATTTTATACCAATTCTTGAACTCTATTGGGCTAAAAGCAGTGCTTGTTAGATTCTAGCCCAGTTTCATCCTCCAAGCTCAAACCCTAACTCTCAATTATTTACAGTGAAAAGTGCAAACCGTTGTAATACAAAGGCGCCTACTTTGATTAACTTTTACCAAATCTTGGGTGATGCCATGGAAAAGGGAGACACATTTACCAACATTCATCATGAGGTAAATATTTCCCCTTTTTGAATTGGCCGTTTTAGCTGTATAAATGTTTATAAACGAATCCCATACCTTATTCTGAATGTTTTAATGGAATCTTTAATCTCACTGCCAAAGATTATGACTTCAAGTCATGTTTCTTACGAATCAATCAAAGTTTAACATCAGATTGCATCCCATACTAACTTTGTTTCCCGCAATGGACGGGCTAATGAACCAAAGATACTTTCTTTTCTTCAACCTCAAGTTTGACTTCAATCATTGAATTGCATGTAGCTACCAGTCCCACCTTGATGATTAAGTCAACACGTCAATATTAAACGTGCATGACGCGCTGGACTGATGAATGGTTAGGGAATTCAAAACGAAAAAGAAAGCAAAATCATGGCGTTTTTCATGTATTGATGCATATACTTTTGATGGATGAAGAAAATGAGTTGCCTTTTGATAACCCTTTGGGGCCCTTCTAAAAGCATGCTTAATCAATTTGTTGAAAAAATACATCATCTCATTCAACAATGCATTTCAGAAACTGATTTATCTGTTTTCATGTTGAATGTTTTTTTTTTTGCCACCCAATAATCCAGCATGAGCTTCACTCTCATCTCTTTGGTTTTTTTCGGCTTGTGTTTATCTTCTTTCGTTCATGGCCTGGACACCTCTTCCAATTGTTCCCTGGACACATTTCTTCAGGATTTTGCTTTCAGAGCACTGGTTATTACACACAGGCCTCACACTGGAGCTTTCTACAGAGCTAATCTTCCTACTGATCTCTCAGGCATGGAAGTTTCCATCGCACGAATCCGAAGCCGGACCTTGTGGAAGCAAGGGGCTAATCTGAGTAGCTTTCGCATACCATCGCGGACCGTTCCTGTTCCTCACGTCAGGAGGCTCGCGATCGTCTACGAGAACCTCGGGAACCGGTCTTCTCAGTACTACAGTATTTCAGGTTACTCGCTTATCACTCCTGTCATCGGCTTCATGGTTTTCGATGCTTCGAATGCTAGAGCCGCTAGGCTAAGAAGTATGGGCCTCGACACAAAGGGGAAGCCTATATCAATCCATTTTTCCAACGTGAAATACTCGGTTTCGGCAAGATGTGCAACTTTCAGCAGCAATGGGACAGTTGATTTCAGTCGCATGATGGTTCCCAATGTGTGTTACACTTCAAATCAGGGCCACTTCTCTGTTGCTGTTCCACTGAAGAGGAAACAAAGGCCATTATATCCATGGGTGATAGGGATTGTACTTGGATTTTGTGCACTGGTTTTGGCAGGCTACTTCGGCTTTGTATCAATGAAGCTTTTGAAGACGAAACGGATTCAGGCAATGGAAAGACAAGCTGATGAAGGTGAAATTCTTAATAACAGATGGGTGAGTTGTAGTAAAATGCCATCTGCAGCTGTAACTAGAACTCAACCAGTCCTTGAGAATGGAGGTTTTCCATAGCAATTTCATTTGTTATTTTTGAGTATATCTTTGTTTTGTTTTCTTCTTTGGCCTTGGAGATTATGCAGAGCAGAATAACTAAATTTCATTTTTACTGTTTTCATGAAATTAAATTCACGTTTAAAACTGGTTAAGAAATAACCATGTTGAGTCTGTCAAACAGAACTTCATTACCAATCTACTAGAGATGCATCATATATTATGAGGAACGTGACCAGTATTCTTGGACCAACTGTCCGAACAATGATCCCTCCTTATTTATCAGCTTCATCGGCTCATCAAACTCCACCAATTTCCCTGTCAATTTAAGAACAAATCACGCATTTGATTCAAACAATAACAATAAAAAATGGACTATTTGGATTTCAATTTATCTTCTCACCATCACTAAGGCCAAGCACCATATCGCAGTCCATCACAGTTGGTATTCTGTGAGCTACGGTTATCACGGTGCATTCATCGAATTCTGTTCTTATTGTTTTCTGGATGATCGAGTCAGTTGCATTGTCGATCGATGCAGTTGCTTCATCAAGCACTAGGATCCTGCTTCTCTTCAGCAATGCTCGTGCGAGGCAGAATAATTGACGTTGCCCCGTGCTCCAGTTTGATCCATCTTGTACAACTGTATTTTTTTGTGCGTGTTAATTGAAGTAAATGCAGAGCTTCAATGAGAAAAAAACAATTCTGAAATCTAGCTTTTCTCACCAATGGAGTTCAGGCCGCCTTCTTTCGCTTGAACCGCCTCTCGGAGTTGACACTTTTCGAGAACCTTAACAACATCCAATGATTAGAAGTACATCTTGTCAGCAAAAATACAAGATTAGTTACCGGAGTATAATATGGTAGAAAACCATACCTCCCATATTTCACTATCGCTTTGCTGCTCCGAAGGGTCTATATTGTATCTAACAGATCCACCAAAAAGAGTTGGATCTTGAGGGATGATCCCCAAATGTGATCTCAAATCATGGAGCCCGATTTCGCAAATGTTAAGGTTATCGATGATGATTTCTCCATCTGCAGGCTCTACCAGGCGGAAGAAAGCACTGATAAAAGTCGTCTTTCCGCTACCTGTCCGGCCAACAATCCCAATCTTACTTCCTCCTTCAAATATACAGCTGATGCCATGAAGAACTAGAGGAGCATTGGGCCGATATCGAACCTGCTCAATGAATTAGATGTTTTACTATGCATTCCCTGTAAAACCTGTAACATAACAGATGGAGAGAACCTTTTGATTATACCTTCAAATTGCGAATATCTACTTTGCCAACACAAGGCCAGTCGTGCGGAGGCCGGTTTGCTTCGATTACTTCGGGAGCTTCACTAGGAATATGCATGTATTGTTCTAGCCTTTCCACAGAGACAACGTAATTTGATAGAAAACACTGATATTTCACAGAAATAACGAGGAATACATTTAAAGACAGGCCATATGACAGCGCCATTCCAATTAACCCTGCAATTGAAATCCATAAATAAACATGGTTATAGAATAATGCACATATGAAGTATTATCAGGTAGTTAAACTCAGCTTGAACAAACCAGATGCAGATGATCCAAGAGGAATCAAAGTCATGAAAAGGGCAGAGGATGAAAGAACAATGGCACACAATATCTCCAACCTTTGGATTAACCACTCGTTTGCAGAAAAATTATTAAAGTCTGGACTTGCACTGGCATCAATCAGGTTCATATTCTTAAGAAAGAACCGATCATCCCCTCCGAAAGCTCGGATTGTCATGTCTCCAGCAATGGATTCAGCAAGTTGGCTGGCAACCGAAGACTTTGTCGTACCATTGATTCGCATCAATTCCTTTGCAGAAGCATAGTAGTGTCTCTAATTGGTTCGAGAAAGTAGAAAAATTAAGAACTCATTAAAGGAAAAAGAATCTATGATAGTAAAAAAAAAAAAAACTTTGTTTTGTGCATATAGATAAGACCTGTAAAAGTATAGTCACATAAATCATGGGAATGATGACAAATGCAACAGGCCAGGCCAGCACGGCCAATACACAAAAGCTGAAGTAGGTATTCATGGTTGTTCCAACTGTGGTTGATAACTTGAAAGCCATTTCGAAGTCAATGGTGCTTAAATCTGAAGACACCTATTGAATTAAAACCGAAACCAAAACAGTAAGTTCATGGAGAAAGGATTTCTTCGTGGAATGGAAGAACTTGAAGCTGTGCTTTTGAGGGAACTTACCCTACTCAGTATCCTTCCAACAGGTGTCGAGTCGTAAAAGGACATTGGAGCTCTAAATAAAGATTTCAACAGTGTTGAAAAAATAGATTCTGAAGCTCCACAACCAAGAAGAACTACATAAACTGATCTGAGGAGCAAAAAGACTGCTAAAGTGCAGCCAATCTCAGTGAAAACCGTGAGTAATTCCCTTTTGCTTACTTGAGAACTTTGGATCTCAGATGCTAACCAGTAACTTTGAATTGCCTGCCCTATTATGAATACCACATGGAACAAAATTGCCAAGGTAAAATATAGAAAGCCCTTGTGGTGTCTCAAATACTGCAAGTAAGGCTTTAATCCTGTATCTCCTGTTTCTCTTTCTTCTTGCTTAATTAGTTGTTCTCCTTTAGCCATTATTGGCTCTTCCTTAACATGCACATTCTCGATCACATCTTTGGATGCCATTGTTCTCCCATTAGAAGAACTCAAAATGTCCATTTCGGATCCAACCGTGTTATTGTGAGCGTTTACAAGGTCCTGGAATTTTTGGCTTGAAGCTAGCAGCTGATTGTAAGTACCAGCCTCTACAATTTCCCCAGCAAACATCAACTATCATAAAAATAAGAAGGAAAAAAGAAAGAACATTTTTATCAACAGGTCATATTCGTATCGTATTCGAAATTATCGATACTTTTAACATGATTGCAATAGCAGAAGTAGCCAGCTTACCAAGACGGAATCAAAAGCTGGAAGGAAGTCAACTTGATGGGTCACAAGTAAGACAGTTTTAGCAGACAAAGCTCTCATCACATATTCCTGCATAAAACAGAAGAGTGCATGATTTAAGTGTGTGTATACATACATACATACATATATATATATGTATATATGTATGTCTGTATGTATGTATATTTATGTAAGAAAACAAGTTATGTATTCACATTAAAAAGACTTGTTGCGGTTTGAGCATCTACAGCACTGAAAGGATCATCCAGAAAATAGACATCTGCATTCTGATACAAAGCACGAGCAAGTTGAATTCTTTGCTTTTGTCCACCGCTGAGATTGACACCTCTTTCTCCAATTTCAGTAAGGTCCCCAAAGGGAAGCATCTCGAGATCTTTTACTAGGCAACATGTCTCGACCACTTCCCGATACCAGACAGGATCCATCACAGAGCCAAAAAGAATATTTTCTTGGATACTTCCTGTCTGGATCCATGCTGTCTGAGAAACATATGCCTTCTTCCCACGTACGTGAACCTGATGATCCAAATATGAAATGATTAGTGCATGGAAAGATCACAATGAGGGAATTCAGAGTTCATCGCTTACTGTGCCATTGCATTTCGGAACTTCTCCGAGAGCCGCGGCTAAAAGAGTTGATTTTCCTGAGCCAACTTCTCCACAAATGGCAATCTTTTCTCCTGGTTTAACCACCAAATCTATGTCTCTTATGGTAGGTTTGGATGAAGGATTAATATCCCAAGAGATTTCATTACACTTAATGAGAATGGAGACATCAAAATTTTTGTCATAACATTTTTGCTCTGACTTCCTGTTTTCCAGCTCTGGTGCCTCAAGGAATCCCACAATCCTGTCTAGTGAAACCTTTGCCCCAATGAACGCTTGAAAAATATCGGGAATTAACCTAACCGGCTCCTGAACGATGCGAATGCTCGCCAAAAAAGTGAAGACATTGCTGGCATTGAGGGGAACCCCTAACAAGTTGCATGTCCAGAAAGTAACAGAAGGCACTATAATTGGAGAACACCAAAACAAAACTAGCTGGTACCCTTTTTGTGACAAAATCCCTGATATCGATTTGAATTCATCTTTCCTTAAACTCTCGATAACGTTCTTGAAATGCATCTCCCACGCATGTAACTTCAACACCTTCATATTTGTGAGCGCCTCTGTAATCGCTTTAAGCCTCTTATCTTGTGCCAACATGATTTTCTTGTAATATTTAAGCTGTGATTTGGTTAGTGGATAACTTGCAAGTACGATCGATATTATTGCAGCTAATGCAGCGAAAGTTGCCAGTTCCACAGAAGAGTATACGATGAATAATGCTAGAAAAAACTGAAGGCTTGTCGCCCATATCTGATGAAACCAGTAAGGAAACTCACCGATTCTATAGGCGTCTACCGTGACATAACTCACTATCTCACCAGGAGAATGAGTCATTTTAGCGGCATTTGATAGTTGCAGTTGCTTTTGATATATTGCTGCAGATAGCATAGACCTAAGTTGAAGGCCAACCATTCTTGTTAAAAAGAACCATTGCCTCTCAGACAAGGATTCCAAGCATTTTGCTATAAGCAGGCCAAGAGTCAGCACATACGCCTCATACTTAAAGGCTTCTTTACCTTGAACAACTGCAATAAAAGCCCTAAGAAACAGTGGACCTGTAGAGAGTGTGAGAACCTTGATCAATGCGAAGAATCCAGAAATTAACATGGCTTTCCAGTGAGAATACACAATTATCGACAGCATAGAAATTGAACTACTTGATTTTCTTCGTTTTTGTTCGCTCAGTCGGTCGATATACTTCAGGTAGCATGCTTTTGCACGACATGCCGGCTGCAAAGCCGGAATGTCTTTGTTTTCTAGGATTTTCTCCTTACCCTCATGCAGTAGAGGATTCAACCACCAAAACAACATTTTACTTAAAACCCCAGCATTGGCAAAAGGAGTAATGTTATGGTTGAAACTGGTTTCATCAGTTGAATCATGTTCCTCACCCTGCAAAGGTGCATAGCAAGCATCGAAGTCACCGATTGGATCAGTATCCTTTGATGTGTATCCTCTAAAGGCGCATGACAGGAATAAAATCGATCCGGGAAAAGATGAAATATCCAAAATGATCTTCAATGACACTGTATTGTCTGCAATTGCCTCAAGTAGGGATGAAATGCAGAGAAAGATTGCATACAAGAAGGCAAATGTTGAACAAGATTTTACAGCTATCATACATGGAAGATTTAGCTGCTTCATGCTTACAGATATAGCTAAAACCAGCCATGACGATCCTTGAAACAGCAGTACTAGCCATCCATCCATAGGGAAAACTGTATGATCCACGTCGAGTTTCTGGAAAATGGTCCATATCCCCCAGGCCAAGTAGGCAACACTCAAGATTCCATTATAAATTGCTGAGAGGACTGACAGCAAAGAGATGCTTTGTGACTGCGAATTTGTTGTGATCTTCTTTAAGGACAATTTACAAACAATGATGAGTAAGGCCACTAAGAGAAGCAGCATATCAACAGAAATTATGAAAGCATGGTTGAGACAAGAATATGGATTGAATATTGCAGAAAAACCAGAACTGCATGTCTTCCCAGTTTCCTTTGAACAGTTGGAGTTATTACAGAACAAAATCCATGCACTTTCCCCCATGTTTCTATCAACTCTGCTGTCCTGCACCTCAAACCATAGATTAATCTAAAGTTTTCAATGGCAATTTTCCAAAGTTTTTTAGATTCATGGTCCATTCCTATGCATCAAAGTCATTATTTTCTCAACTGATTTTGGAATTTTCTTTTACAGTAGGATATCACAGAAAAATATAGGAAACAATGATCCAAGTAAATTGTTTTTGCAGATTTTTGATGATGATGAATGATGATGATGATGAGAATGTTTATACCGCAGAGTAAAGGGAAATCAGCATGTATCATCTCAAAAACCAAACAAGAAACACAGATTAGAAACAAATTAACATTTAAATTTTGAAAGATTGAGGTAAAAAATCAAGGAGCACAACTGCTCCTACTGAAATGATAGTCTTACTAACCTGGAGAGTGATGGTGTATCAATTATGTAACAAGAGATTGATCCTTAACTATGCATATGTAACACCCCTAACCCGTACCCGACCCGGATACAAATCTGAGGTGTCACATTTACTTTTCAATACATAGATTATTCACAAATAAGAACAAATTTAAACATTTATTCATATTAACAATGTGAAACCTTTCAATTCAAAGAAATTGATGAACTTCTATTCATATTTCCATAAATCCTTAATAATTTACATAATTACAAAAGTACGTTACAAAAAATAGATCAGAGCATTTTAAATTAAACGTGTAGTACATACCAACAGTTTACAAACTTTCAAAAATAAAACCTACATTCAATTTGTTTTGATTTGATCTTCACGAGAGTATATTATCCTCAACAACTTCAACCTTCCGATTTCTTCAAACCTAAGCGTGAGGAAATAACATGCTAAGTCAATGACTTAGTGAGGCAAAAACTAAATAGTACTAAACTTTATAGATGAAATCTTTATTTATTTTATCGAAACATTTCATAAAAAATTCCAAAATAATTTTCATAACAAGAAGGCATACTTATGTATATTATTCGTTTTATATAGCTTTGTTTCCAAATGCCCAACGTATACTACTGAGAACTCTATTTATTTGAGTACATTGAGGTTGTGCACTACTGTTGTCACCACAACTGGTAATTTGCACCGAAGTGCCACATAATTGTCCCGAATGACCACATAGAACCCTCGACTCTTGGCATGCCAACTATACATCTAATCCTCATAAATATACCTTGTGTTTTCAACCACATAATTATTTATCATTCATTATTCGAAGTATCTCTTATTCACATAGGCACTTTCACATTGAGAATTTTCGTATACCCATGTTCACATATCACATTTCCATAATCATATACTCATAATCACTAATCACAGCTTAAAAAAATAGAACTTGAATAAAACATTATAAAGATATAACATAAAAAAATTTAAAGGTTTTCGATTGAAAATACTGAGGTTGACTTATTGCAAGTCTTCCTCAATTCTAATACAAAATGAAGAAGTTGCACTCACATTTGTCTCACTAAGTCCTAAACGAAACCTAAACGCTTTTGGATCGATACTTATAACGTCGAGTTAACCGAAAGTTGACTTGATCAACGTCTACACCAAACAATCGAAAATAAATACCGGAATTCAAATCGTTTATATCTCATCATAATAACTTAAACTGAAAGAAACACTTAATTTCTCATTTCATGTTCAATAGTATCATCACTCCCACTACAGTACCGATACTTTCCTATAACGGTACCGATACCATTTTGACATTCTGGAATTTTATCTTGGAAATGGTACCGATACTATACCCTTGGTATTAATACTCCCATATCAATATCGATACCTTCCTCAACCAGTACCGATACTATTCTTCAAATTCAACTGATTTTGCCTTGAAGTATCGATATTGTTCTTCCAGTACCGATACTCCAAGCCCATAATTGCCATTTCCATTTCGAAATTTAACCAAAACTTACCTAAATCTCCTACTTTGATCTCCTTATATGCTTTTAAACTAAACTTCTTTCATTAAAACCAACTTTTCTCCATTTACTACTCCCTAACATCCAAAATCTCACTACTTACATCTAAAAATCATACCATGTTTTCAAACATGTTCCTAATCATTTCTAATCCTCCTAATTCTTTAATTAGATCCTTGATAAGTCAAATTTAGCCATAGAACTCCAAAAAATACACCATACCAACAATTCATTTCAAAACCCATTTAACACTTTCATTTCTAATTCACTCATGTTTTTTAATCCTATACATGCTTTCCTTAAGCTTATATAACACCCAAGCTTTCAATACCAAGCCAAAAATTGAAGGAACCAACAACTTACAAAAACTTACCTTTGGAAGTGGAGTTCACAGGCACTATGAAGAAGATAAGAACCAACTCTAGACTTTTCTCTTTTTTTTGTCTCCTTCATTCCACATGTTATATCCCTTAAAAGAGAGAATATAAAAAAATCTTTCAGGTGAAAAGAACATACTGTCCTTCCACTAATCCAAATTTAATATCAATTCCTAACCAAATATTTCCATAATAAGTCCTTGAATTTTCAAATTATTCTAATTAAACCATCAAATTTTGAGTTCTTACATTTTAGTCACTGGCCCAATGATTGGGATGTTACTAATCTTCCCCCTTAAGAAAATTTGTCCTCGAATTTTCATTGCACAAAGAGGTCGGGATATTGCTTCCTCATATCTTCTTCACTTTCCCAAGTCGCTTCTTCCACTTTATGGTTTCTCCAAAAAACCTTAACTAGAGGAATCGTCTTATTCCTTAACTGCTTGATTTCATACGCTAAAATTTGAACCTGTTCTTCCTCATAAGCCAGGTCATATTAAACTTCTATTTCTTCTGGAGTTATGATGAGCACAGTCTTTGTGAGGCGATCCAAAACTACCTAAATTGAATTATTTTTGTTTGGGGATAAGGGCAATCTTGTTTCGAAATCCATCGTGATTCTTTCTCATTTCCACTGAGGAATAGAAATTGGTTGCACTAATCCCGAAGGCACTTGATGCTCAACTTTTACCTGTTGACAATTAAGACACTTTGATACAAACTTCGTAATGTCTCTTTTTATGCCTGGCCACCAAAAACGCCCTTTCAAATCTTAATACATCTTGTTTCCTCTTGGGTGCATAGTTAAAGGGCTACAATGTGCCTTGTACATGATCTATCTTTTTAACTCTTCATTATTGGGAACACAAACTCGGGTTTTAAAGTATAAACACCCATTATACTTTACTTTAAAGTCCTTAATTTCCCTCTTCTCTAATTGATCAACCCAGACTAAACATTGTTCATCATTTTTTTGCAACTCTTGAATCCACTCTAACAATACCTTTTTTAATGTTAACTCAGCCATCAATGCACCATTATCTTTTAACTTGATTCGGGCATCAAGCCTACACAAAGCAGCAAAAGTCTTCCGACTAAGAGCATCAACTACTACATTTTCCTTCCCGGGATAATAATCTATAATCACATCGTAGTCCTTGAGTAATTTCATCCATCTCCTCTGTCTCAAATTAAGTTCCTTTTGCATCAACAAATACTTCAAACTTTGTGATCAGTGTAAATGTAGCAACGTTCACCATATAAATAGTGTCGCCAAATTTTCAATGCAAAGACCACCGCTACTAACTCAAGGTCATGCGTCGGATAGTTCTTCTCATGGGGCTTAAGTTGTCTTAAAGCATAAGCTACTACCTTTTCATCTTGCATTAAAACATATCCCAACCCATTATGGGAAGCGTTGCTAAAAATCGTGAAATCCTTGTTTGATTACGGTTGCACTAACACTGGAGCTTCTCTCAAAACTTTATTCAATGCTTCAAAACTCTTTTGAAACTCAGGATTCCAATCAAAAGACACATATTTTCTTAATAATTTCGTTAAAGGCAGAGATAACATCGAAAATATTTTGATAAACCTTCGATAATAACCTGGGAGACCTAAGAAACTCCGAACCTCTGACACACTCTTCAAAATTTCCCATTCTAACACAGCTTTAATCTTCCGAGGATCTACTCGAATTCCTTCAGCAGAAACCACGTGTCCAAGGAATGCCACTTTCGTTAGCCAAAACTCGCACTTAGAGAATTTTGCATAAAGCTCTTGTCTTTTAACGTTTGAAGAATCACACGAAGATGTGCGTCATGCTCTTCTATTGGCTTTGAATATACTAAAATGTCATCAATGAAAACGACCACAAACTGATCAATATACAGTTGGAAAACTCTGTTCATAAGATCCATAAATGTTGCAGGTGCGTTAGTTAACCCGAATAACATTACTACAAATTTGTAATGACCATATCGAGTTTTAAATGTCGTCTTTGGAACATCTTTTTCTTGTATCTTCAACTGATGATACCCTGAGCATAAATCAATTTTAGAAAAAAAATACAGTTCCCTTGAGTTGATCAAATAAATCGTCGATCATTGGAATATGATACTTTTTCTTTATGGTCATCTTGTCGAGTTATCGATAATCAATACAAAGACACATCAAACCGTCATTCTTCTTTACAAACAATACTGGAGCACCCTAAAGTGACACATTAGGTCTGATAAATCCTTTATCTAAAAGATCTTGTAACTGAATCTTTAACTTTTTCAATTCATTTGGGCTCATCCTATAAGGATCCATTGAAATTGGTGTTGATCCTGACATCACTTCAATATGAAATTCAACCTCCCTATCTGGAGGTAAAAAAGGTAATTCTTCCGGAAATACTTATGGAAACTCTCTGACTTTTGAATATCCTTAAACTTTCTTTCTTTGGCTCTTGCATCGATCACATTAGTGATGTAAGCTTGGCATCCTTGTAGCATTAACCTCCGAGCTGCCATCATTGATATCACATTATCTAAGGGATTGATTCTCTCGTTGACCACACTAACTTCCAATCCATTAAGACTTTTCAACATCACTTGCTTAAGTCGACAATCCACATTGGTATGATAATGATAAAGCTAATCCATACCAAGGATAACCTCAAACTCGTCAAAGGGTAATTTCATTACATTAACATGGAATTCAATTCCCTGAATCCATATAGGACACCCTCGACAGATTTATTTCACCCAAGCACTATGTCCTAATGGATTTGTCACAATCACCTCGCTACGAATAGGTTCTAAAGGAATTCTCAAGTCTTTTACCAGTTTACTACTAATATAAGAATAATTCGATCTTGGATCAATCAGAACTAAAACAGATTTACCAGTTATCTGGAAATTACCTGCAATTTTCAGGATCATCACAATCTTCATGTTCTTTAGATTATATAATCTAGCGGTGGAGCATACTTCAGGTTGAGTGGTTAACTCAGATTGATTCCTTCCTCTACCTCGACCTTTACCTCTCATAGGTGCAGCAGTGGATCTTTTTGTTTGGGCAGGCTCTCCCGTCATCAATGGGTAGTCTCGAATAAAATGTCCTGCCTCTCCACACTTAAAACAAGCTCCGGAGACTCTTTTGTACACTCCACTATGAGATTTCCCACAGTGCTAACATTGATTTGGCTTATCACTCCTGAATCCACTGAATGAGTTTGTCTGGCTCTTCTAGGATTTGATCCTCTACCTGAGGATGCAGCTGACTCCGATCTGGTATGAGGTTAAAAACTTGAACCTCGACTCTTCTTTGATTGAGAGAAACTAGACGAGGCACCAACTCTCTTATTCCATTGTGTCTTTTGCTCCACAAACCTCTCATTTTTAGCTCGCTCCAGGGCTTTGGCTCTATTCACTACCTCTTGGAATGAAAAGAGGTTAAGTGCCAACATCACCTCTTTAAGTTGGGGGCGTAAACCCTCCACAAACTAATCATAGGAGTCATTCTCTATAGGGACTAACTCTATCGCAAATCGACTCAGCTTGTTGAATTCACACTCAAACTCATATACAGTGTGATTCCCTTGTTTTAAGCTCATGAATTATTGTTTCATATGATGAATAAACTGATCCCCGGTGTATTTATTCTTGAAATCTTCCAAAAAGAATGGTCAAGTCACTTGGTCCCTTGAAGCTCGTATCGTCACATTAGACCACCATATTCTGGCTTGATCTCACAGTAACAAAAACTACACCATCCAGTTTCTCCATTTTAGAACAGTGGAGGTTCTCTAGCATTATCTTAAGGTCATTAAGCCACAGATCGGTGGCAACCAGACCTTTATCAGCTTCTCCTCTAAATTTGGGTACTCCTAGGCTTCTAAGCTCCTTGGCAACATTCATCTTAGGAGCAGGAGGGAACTGACGGTTGAAAATGCGTCAGAATCACGTCTAGTCAGGGAAAAGGTTCCCTGATCTTGTACAGGCACCCCTGATGTGTTTGTTCCTCACCCTGCCTGCTTGGGGCAGGTGAGTTACTACTTCTTTCATTTCTATCTCCCAATTCACTTCGAGAGCCCTCAAAATCCAACATTTAATAAGATTAATTCACTACTATTTTAGTAATTATAGCATACTAGTCACCTTATCAGATCAGAAAGACTTAACTACAAGTTGGCATGTAAGTTTTGTAAAACAAAAATGACTTTATTTCGAACTTAAAACCAATTAAACATTAGCTCTGATACCATTAAATGTAACACCCCTATCCCGTACTCGACTTGGATACAAATCTGATGTGTCACATTGACTTTTCAATACATAGATTATTCACAAATGAGAACAAATTTAAACATTTATTCATATTAACAATGTGAAACCTTTCAATTCAAAGAAATTGATGAACTTCTATTCATATTTCCATAAAACCTTAATAATTTACATAATTACAAAAGTATGTGTTTACAAAAAAAATGGATCAGAGCATTTCAAATTAAACGTGTAGTACATGCCAACAGTTTACAAACTTTCAAAAATAAAACTTACATTCAATTTGTCTTGATCTGATCTTCACGGGAGTATGCTATCCTCAACAACTTCAACCTTCCGATTTCTTCAAACCTATGCGTGAGGAAATCACATGCTAAGTCGATGACTTAGTGAGGCAAAAACTAAAGAGTACTAAACTTTATAGACGAAGTCTTTATTTATTTTAACGAAACATTTCATAAAGAATTCCAAATTAATTTCCATAACAAGAAGGTATACTTATGTATATTATTCGTTTTATATAGCTTTGTTTCCAAATGCCCAACGTATACTACTGAGAACTCTAGTATTTGAGTACATTGAGGTTGTGCATTAATACTGTCACCACAGATCGTAATTTGCACCGATGTGTCAAATAATTGTCCTGAATGACCACATAGGTTTACACCGAAGTGCCACACAACTGTCATGAATGACCACATAGAACCTCAACTCTTGGCATGCCAACTATACCTCTAATCCTTATACATATACCTTGGGCTTTTAACCGCATAATTATTTATCATTCATTATTCGAAGTATCTCTCATTCACATAGGCACTTTCACATTGAGAATTTTCATATACCCATGTTCATATATCACATTTCCATAATCATATACTCATAATCACTAATCACAGCTTAAAAAATTAGAACTTGAATAAAACATTATAAAGATATAACATAAAAGAAATTTAAAGGTTTTCGATCGAAAACACTGATGTTGGCTTATCGCAAGCCTTCCTCAATTCTAATACAAAACGAAGAAGCTGTACTCACTTTTGCCTCACTGAGTCCTAAACGAAACCTTAACGCTTTTGGATCAATACTTATAATGTCAAGTTGACCGGAAGTTGACTTTGATCAACATCTACACCAAACAATCGAAAATAAATACCAGAATTCAAATCGTTTATATCCCATCATAATAACTTAAACTGAAAGAAACACTTAATTTCTCATTTCATGCTAAATAGTATCTGTACTCCCACTACAGTACTGATACTTCCATTCAATGGTATTGATAACCCCTAACGGTACCGATACCATTTTGACATTCTTCTTGGAAATTGTATCGATACTATACCCTTGGTATCGATACTCCCCTATCAGTATCGATACCTTCCTCAACCAGTACCGATACTATTATTCGAATTCAATTAATATTTCCTTGAAGTATCGATATTGTTCTTCCAGTACCGATACCTCAAGCCCAAAATTGCCATTTCCATTTCGAAATTTAACCAAAACTTACATAAATCTCATAGTTTGATCTCCTTATATGTCTTTAAACTAAACTTCTTTCATTAAAACCAACTTTTCTCCATTTACATCTCCCTAACATCCAAAATCTCACTAGAACACTTACATCTAAAAATCATTTCAAACATGTTCTTAATCATTTCCAATCCTTATAATTCTTTAGTTAGATCATTGACAAGTCAAATTTAGCCATAGAACTCCAAAACTACACCATACCAACAATTCATTTCAAAACTCATTACTTTCATTTCTAATTCACTCCTCGTGTTTTTTTAATCCTATACAAGCTTTCCTTAAGCTTATATAACAACCAAGCTTTCAATACCAAACCAAAAATTGAAGGAACCAACAACTTACAAAAACTTACCTTTGAAAGTGGAGTTCACGGGCACTATAAAGAAGATAAGAACCAACTCCAGACTTTTCTCTTCTTTTTGTCTCCCTCATTCCACATGTTATATCCATTAAAATAGAGAAGATAAAAAAATATTTCTGGTGAAAAGACCATACTACCCTTCCACTAATCCAAATTTAATATCAATTCCTAACCAAATATTTCCACAATAAGTCCTTGAATTTTCAAATTATTCTAATTAAACCACT
Source organism: Hibiscus syriacus (assembly GCF_006381635.1). Taxonomy (NCBI): domain Eukaryota; kingdom Viridiplantae; phylum Streptophyta; class Magnoliopsida; order Malvales; family Malvaceae; genus Hibiscus; species Hibiscus syriacus. The sequence continues at coordinate 2,551,907 of NW_024063145.1, read as the reverse complement.
AAATTTTGAGTTATTACATTTAAGTCACTGACCTGATGATTGAGATGTTACAACATACTTATCTCTCTTTATATATTTACCAAATATACCAACATGCGTACTTTTTTTAGTTTCTAGTGTACGTAGACCAAGGTTTCGCACTGACTAATTCTAACCGACTCGCGTCACACACCTAATTTTGATGGGTGAATATTCTAGCAATATCAATCTGCTTACCACTTGAACCAATCATCTTTGTTACATTCATAAAAATTTTAAATCTTCATATATTTTAAGATTTTTTTTATCATTGATCTAATTTTATACTCTTGATATTTTATAACTTTAAAGTTTTAATATAATTTTTCAAATTTGCATCCTAATTTTGTACATGCTATGCACGTATTCTTAAATTTGCACCTATGTTGTAAGAACTTATTATCTGCTGAAAATCACAAAGTGCGGGCCATCTGATGATTATTGGTTTGAATTGAAGAGATAAAAATATTTAATCTTTACTTTTCTTTACTAAGGAAAGATGACAATTGTTTTAGTCCAATAATATTATTAAAACTACTAATAGAATCAATATTTGATATTATTATTAAAATATCAAAATAATCTAGAATTTATAATATTCAATTTAATTAATAATATATATAAAGAGAATTTATTAATTTTAAATAAATTAATAAAAATTATTTTTTATTAATTTCTAAAGTTAATTGTTATGAAATGATCTCTATTTTTAAATATTTAATAATTCAATTTTAAATAAAATAATGCCACTACTTATTTACATGGAATAAATAAATTAATTTTACATGCTTTGAATCTTGTTTTAATGTCGAGGTCTTTTAACGAGATACTTCTCTCTTTTTAAAAATATATCTTAAGGGTGTAAAAAGGCTTAAATTTTGAAAATATTGTGGGTGGAAAATAAAAACACGAAAAATACAAGTTTTAAAAATTTATTTTGAGATCTAAGTCATTTGATATAGTACATGCGAAATTCATGATGTCCTCAAGACGATTTTCATAAAATATATTAAAATATAATTCATCATGTGCACTTAATGAAAATTATATGGAATTCGTCGTGAGGGCATGACCAGTTCCAATTATTTATTATATTTTATGAAACTCGTTACGAGAGAATGTTGAGTTCCAAAAAAAAAATTGTAACAAATAACTAGACCCCAAATTAATTTTCCAATGCCTATATTTCCCTAATTTTTTCCTATTTGGATTATTTGCCCAACGAAACCGTAAAAACTTCAGGATTTTTATAGGAAAAAATAAATTCATTCCTTGAAAATTTTATACTTAGGGTTAAAACATTTTCTGAAAAATATTTTCTTTATTTTCTTGTATTTGGTTGGTGGAAAACAAGTTAATTAATATAAAACATTTTCTTAGCCAATATAATTTCTTTTGTATTTTCTGAAAAATGACTTTTGATCTGATTTTTCATAAGCTATTTTTCAAACTTTTCAACGTACATAATAAAATGAAATATACAATTTGTTTTATATTTATTAGATAAATTTGATATTTAAATTCAAAATAATTTTGACGGGCAATCAATTCAGTTGGTGGGTATGGCTTGTTGTTTAGTGTAGCACTCAAAAAGAGAGTGATGTTCGTTGGAAATCATCATTCATGACAATTTTATCATAATCTGTAAATTAAAGAGGAGTTATGAGTTTAATATTGCTAACTAGGTTTGAAATAAATAAATGCAATATATAATACTAAAATATTCATCCAAATCCATGTAAAGTCACCTAATATTTTGGTGGATCTTATACGCCTTTGAATTTTATTTCTTTATTTATTACTCGACTCATATGTTTGGTGTAGGAGTAATTTATTTTAAGGTCAACTATAGTAGATACCATCAAACTTTAAGCGTTGACTCGTTTATACCATCAAATTTTTAATTGTTTCAATTTTAGCACTAACATTTAGTTTTAGGTGCAATTTTGTCACTCCGTTGTTAATGATCTAACGGAATGATGGCATTGCCTCAGTGAGTCGTGACACTGTTCATGCGATTGCCTCACCAAAACAATGTCATTTTGATACAACTGTTTTAATACTCATAAAGCCCAGAATGACGTCGTTTTGTTAATGGAAAAAATGATTTCCATAAATTTGAACCAGAGACCTATTGGACCAAATGAGTAACAACCAATGAGTAACAACCAACCACCAAGCTATCTTAACTTATTATAATTCTAACGAAATTAATATATATGTTAAATAACAGTTTGAATTAATATCACATATTTAATATTATTTTTATTTTATTTCATAATATATATGATTTGTAATAAAAATAATAATTTTTCAAAAAACTCTTAAAATTTTTAAAATTCTCAAATTTCTCCCAAAACCCAAAGTCCTAAATACTAAATCCCTAATTTCACCTGTTGTCGCCGTCAAACTAACGGCCACCGCCCACCACTTCTATTGTCAAATCCTTATCATCAAGTACCTCACTCTGTTGTCGCTGGAAATCGATGAACGGTGTGCTAATCAATCGTCAAACGTCTAATGTGAAATATTCTAATCGAACCATGAACGACAACCAATCAACGAGCAAATGGCTAATGACATGCACAACGAGAGGATGAGGCTTTAGTGAGATGGCAACGTTGTACTATTGATGATGGTGGGTGAATTTAGGGATGCCAATTTAGGGTTTAGGATTTTTTTGGGATTTTTAGGAATTTAGGGGTTTTTGGAAGTTTTTGAAATTTAAGGTATTTTTTGAGAATTTTAATAATTTCATAGAGTTTTTAAGAAAATAATATCTAGAATGTGTGACTCCTGTATATTAAGTTTGTAAGATTATATAAAAAACTTAAGTTGGCATTGTGGTTAAGTTTTAACCTTTGTTTCAAAAGATTTTGAGTTCAAACTCCTTTATTACGTTTAAAGTTAGATGGTTTCTGGTGTAATTTACCCTTTACTTTAAAATGCAATTGGGTCAACTCTTTAATTAAATATAAAACTCTTTCATCAAAAAAAAAAAACATAGCTTCTTTATCTCTCGCCTGGTCGTCATTCTTTTTTTATTTATTTAAATTGGATAGGTAACGACAATCATTTTTAATGTTGATCGCTAATAGACTGTATTTCTTATTTCTTTGTGTTTGTTATTTTTCATTTATTTTTTATATGCATATTTATCTTTTTGTGTTTCTTGTTTCTTATGCATTTTCTTCTGAATTGACATTTAGGTTTTTAAAAATATATATATAATATTTTATTATTTACTTATCAGAAAAAGACGAAATCATTTCTCGAATTCCCGTGTTGTTTTGTTCAACGGTTCAGATGCAAACAATAAATGGCCGATTAAAGGCATTAAAGACGTCCAACAAACATCCATAACGACTTAGTCCTTTATAATTTTGATTATTTGGACCCCATGAATACAAATGATTTTTATAATACGAATGCGACGTAAAATTAATTTATAAAATATCACTGATAATAAAATAAAAAAATTTCATCCATTCAATTATATATATTAATTTTTTAATAAATCTCTTCATCAAATGATTTTGACTTTTTGAAATATGAAAATATTTTTTTTTTCAAATTTATTCTTTCTGGTAATGGAGAAAGATAAAATTGTGTTAGACTAATTCTTGCAGTTGTACTTATTGATGTGATAGTTTGTTGTTGTATCTGAGAGATCGACATCCAATATTACTCAAAGCACCGATGAGAGGATAAATTTTTCTTAAAAAAACTGTTTATACATGTCTCGACAAAAATTCTTCTTTTATTTATCTAATTTTGTTCATCCAATTACATGTCTACATATGAGTAAAAAGAATATGTTATTTAATTTTAATTATGTATTTATTTTGTTTCATTCCATTCATAATAACATATGCTTATTATTACCAACGGGGTTGGTTCAAGTGATAAGCAGCTTAATATTTCTTAAGCAAGTCTCGAATTCGAGTCATTGTATATGTAGAAAATCTCTGCTAGAAAACTCACCCACCACAGCCAAGTGTATGACCTAGGTTGGTTCGAATTAATCAAGGCGAAGCTTTAAAAACTGGGAGGACAAAAAAAATATATGCTATTTTTTTATCATTTTAATTCTCAGAGTAACATTTTGTCTAACAACAAGTTAAGTCATATGAGGAGAAATTAGACTATAAAACAGTGAGAAATTATTTTGGTTATTTTGAATGATTTATATGCTATAAGTTTTAGGATTTCATAATTATATTTCTCATCAAATTATAAACACTGTAACTTATGATATATACAATTTATTTCTATAAAACTTTAATACATATGCCACTTGTAATATAATTAGTCAGTTAATTTTGTATTATATTTTATAATAATATTATAAATATTTACACACAATTATCATATTTTAATCAAACATTCGTGTCAAAGATTTTATGTCATATAACCAAGGGTAAACTACATATTTAATATCTAAACTATTATTTATGTTCTGTTTTGGTTCTCAAATTTTATTTTATTTTTAAACCATACATAACATTTAGTTTATGTTTCATTTCGGTACACCACCATTAAAGACTTAACAGTGATAATGACATGTCACCATAAGGTATGTTATGTCATTACTAAAAATAAAAAAATATTACGTCAATAGTTCTGTTAATATTTTAATGGCAGAGCACCAAATTGAAACATAAACTAAATGTTATGCTTGATTTTAAAAAATAAAGTTTAGGTATCAAAACATAACAAAAGTAATAGTTTAGGTACTAAACATTAATTTACCCTATAAGCAAGCCCAAGGCCAAACCCATAGTTATTAAATTTGAAAACTCAAAAGACCAAAGCAATCACTCACTTACTCCTTCCAAAAATCCATATCAAAATATTCCCATCCTAAAACGAAAGAGTCCAATTACACATAAATCAAATCAAAATCTTATTGTCTACCAATTCCTAGACAATTGCATATGTTTTTTTCCTTCAACCAAAAAAATGAGTAATGCCAAAACCCCTAACATTTATCAAAATTGTCATTTTGACTCATATTCTTTTTAGCATTTTATCCTCCATCGTTTCACTTTGAGGCGAAAAGCTTCTTCTATAGATGAAAACTATTAAATAATACACGATTAACGCTCCAAAATATGAGCATTTTTAACCTAAAATGAAACATTGAGGGCTAAAATGCCCCATAAAAAAGATTAAGGGACAAAATGATTATTCTGTCAAATGTTAGGGGCTTTTTCCCCCTCAAATAAAACGTTGGGGGGCCAAAATGCTCCAAAAAATAGAATAGGGGGCAAAATGATAATTTTGATAAACATTAGGGGCTACTTTTGCCATTATGCCATGAATGCATCAATTTCCAAACATTGCATTGTGCTTAGGGATGGGCATGGGTCGGGTTAGATCGGATTTTCGGTCAACCCAAACGGCCCAAAATTTATACATCCTCCATCCGAATCCGACTCAACCCAAAAAATATACACTATCCACCCGACCCGACCGGACCCAAAATATATATATATATATATATATATATATATATATATAAAAATATTATTTTTATTCAATAAAAATATAGATTTAATTGAAAAAATAATATATTGAGGGGCACATTGTAGTTATCCCTAAATATAAAGGTAAAATTATATGTTTTTTCTCGGATGGGTCGACCCGAATTGACCCGAATCCGATTTTTTTTAAAAATATCTGACCCGATCAGATCGAATCAAATTGAAACCCGTCGAATTCGGATCTCATGCCCATCCCTAATAGTACCCTCAATAATCTCAATCCTCAATTTGGATGTATGTTCTTTGCCTTCTCATTCTTTGTCCGTACAGTTTTTATAACACATGCAAGTTCTCGTTGTCTAAATTAGAGTACAGAAATATATATGTACTCGATTAAAGACCGAATTTAAAAAAAACAAACAAACTTGTAACTAATAATTCGTGGCTAAAGAAATTCTAATATTTATATGTTTAAAAAAAAAGATAAAGTACATAAATAGTCCTCAGGATTATTAAAAGTTACAAAATTATCTCTCGATTATTGGGCGTTGTTTTGTCGAGTCTCTCAACTATTAAAAATTACAAAATGATCACTCGACTATTCATATATTCCAAACTCGTTCTTTTCCGTTAAAAAATTGAACGTCATTTGAACTAGACGTTAACCTGTTGATTGAGATATGATAAAATTATATTTTAGTGATATCTATTGATACCGTTGTTACTTTCAAGCACTGATTTGACGGCATAATATTTCAAGTACCAACTCAATGACATAATATAAATGGAGAGTAGATCTATATAATACAATTAAAATGGTTGGAATCATATTTTATCATATCATATTTCACATGTCAACGTCCAACTCAAACGATCATCAGAATATTCATGTACACACATAAACAAATCAGTTATGTCCAACTCAGAGTACAACATCCTATAATCAATAAATCATTTATATAGTTTGTCCTAAAAAAAAATAAAAGGGGCAAGACATCTGTCTATAAAACAAAGCATATATGTCTTGATTTGAAACTATTAAATAATAATTGTAGACCCACAAATACTTTACACGTCAAAATTCAAGTGGATATTAGAGAGCAAGTAGTTATTTTTCTATTTAACTAACAATTTTGGACAATTATTGTCGCATTTTCTCGACCGAACTTTTTGAAGGCGACAAAGGAAAGGACCTGTGTTCTTAAAGCTTTTAGACGAGAGCCATAAAATCACAATAGTGGTAATTAAATGTTTGTTGAACAACATGGAAACATTCCTTACTGCAACTATTAAAATAGGATAAATGAAGTTTAATTCGATTTAGTTTTTTCTAGATTTTGAGTTATTCGATTTTAAATATTCGAGATAACTAAAAATGAATTTTGAATTCAAATAGAGTTTGAATAATAAAAAACTAAAAAATAAAACGACGTCAAGTCTTTAACTAGGTAATTTGATTATTTTGGGATTAAATCTCTAATTTCATTGTATTTTCAAATTCATCATTCATTGTAAGTCTATTTTGACCAGATTTAAATCACATGTTTCTCACCCACAATAGAATACCTATATAGATTCAATTTCATTTTTTGAAATTTAGTCTCTCAATTTTGTATATTTTTCTTATTTCTTTAATTTATCTTTCGTTTTAAGTTTTTTTATACCAAATTTGAATCACACGCTTCTTTACTATTGTAGAATACCTATATAACTTCAATTCATTTTTTTACAACAAACTTTATATGTTTTTAATTTAGTCTATTAGTTTTACATTTTACTTAATTTGGTCACTGATTACAGCTTTATGCAAATACTTTCTTTCCGTCAATTTCTTGACTCCTTCATACCGTCATCATTACTTTCTCAGAATCACTTCTTACAAAAAAATTATAAATATATTATATAAATTTAGATAATATTTGATTTATTAAATAATATTACAAATTTTACTTATACACATTAAAAAGATATATATATATATATATATATAGAGAGAGAGAGAGAGAGAGAGAGAGAGTGAGAGTGAATCATTTAAATTAGAATCAATATCATAATGTTATAAACGATTACATTCAAATTTGAATAGAAACTTGAACAAATATATTCGCTTCAACTCAACTCGATTTGAACAAATTTCAAATAAAGTTTAGATGATAAAATGATACTCATAAACTCAAATAACTCATTTTATTTTCAAATTGACTCAGTCAAATACTCATTCCTACGTTAAAATGGATGCAGATAAATAATAAATTTATATTTAATATAAAAATAAGTGTCCAAACTATACATTTTTTTTCCATTTAGGCACTTAAACTTTTTTTGGTCAATTTAGGTGTCTAACGTTTTCAACGTTATCATTTAGGTATCTCGATTGTAACAAATGTTAAAACAATTCCGTCAACTACTCAGAATGTGGTGCCATTATAAAATTTTAAAAACTTAAAATTATTATTATTTAAAAAAATCCAAAAAGAAAATCTCAAATATAAAAAAATCCCAAAATCCTTAATCCCAAAGTATCCATCCCACCCGCCCATCTATAGTCCATCGTCACTTCCGCCCCCATCAGTGGCCAACCCACCAATCGCCGCCTACCCACTCTCCGATCGTGCGTCAATCGTGGTTTCAAACCCCCAAAATCTCTAAACCTAAATCCTTAAATCTAAACCCTAAATCCCTAAATTATAACACTCATCCATCCCAATCGGTGGGTGAGTAGTCGGAGGGTGGTCGGCAGGCTGGTGGTCGACAGGTGAGACGATGATCGCCGGCTCTGGTGGTTGGTGTCAAAATTGAAAGTCTTGGGGGAATTTTATGAAAAATAAGAAGAGTTGTTTTTTTTTTTGAAATTTATTATTTTTTTAAAAAATTAAAAGAAATAAAAAATAAGCCACTTGTCAAACACTGATCATTTGACTTATTTTTAACTGATTTTTAACGACCGTTACAGCGTAGACACCTAAATAATAATATTAGAATTAATATTATTTATTAAATTTAAAATTTTCATGTACCTTAACTACTTGAATGAGTTTTAGAGGTATAGAGTTAAATTAAGTGGAATTATAATCCTTAGATAAGAATAATTACAAAGATGGAGTAGTGAGGGCCATTGCCCTCTCAACAAATTTAAATAGTTATAATTTAGAACCTTAAAATTTTCAAAAAAAATATTTTGATCTCATAAAATTTATTAGAAATTCATATTAAACTTTAAAAAAAATTTAATTAAAAATCTCCCATAATTTTTCAAAAATTCTCAAGAAGCCTCTCAATTTTTAAAAAATTTAAATTTAAACATCTGAATATTTTAAAATTTTAAGTTGACGCCCAAAATTCTATAGTCTTGTTCTGTCATTGGCTACAAATAGGTTCTTCTCTCTCTTCATCTAAATTGAAAAAAAAAATCGAATTAGTGAATTTTGATGGGTGAAAGTGAGAGTTGGGTGTGAGGATAATAAGTATATAAAGATGAAAACAATGAGATAATTACAAATAAGATAAACTGATTTGTAAGAACAAAAACGAACAACATTTTTTATATAAATAAATTATATATAAGTCTAAAAAGGTTGGTTTAAAAAAAAGTACCAAAGCTTCCAAATGCAAGGTTTTGAAAAGGAAAATTATTTTGGTAACTGTCCTGGATTAGTTTTTTTCTCACTGTAAAATAGTTTTTCTTTTTAAATAATATGGGGCGATTATAAAATTGTATATGCTCATAACTTTATTAATCTATTAACAGCGCACACACATCCTATAAATGCCGATGCTTGAACCTAGGACGTCTAGAGAGATTAATATACATAAAATAACCTATTAACAACATACATAAATCCTATAGATCTAACTACTTGAACTCGGATCTTTTAAGGAAATGACATTTTCTTTTACTATTGAGATTACTCGAGAGTATTTAATCCAGGCAAAGTCTGACATTTTTTTATATTTGATATTTTAGGGTAAAAATGTCCCTAACATTTGACAAAATAATCATTTTGTCCCTTTTTTTTATTTTAGCCATCAACGCTCCATTTTAGGTTAAAAAAGACTTCTATTTTAGAGCATTAATCGTGTGTTAACCAATTTGTTTAATCTATAGAGGGAGCTTTTTGCCCCAAAGTGAAACCTTGGGGTCAATATGCTCTAGAAAAATAATAGGGTAAAATGACCATTTTAATAAATATTAAGTGATGTTTTTGACATTATGCCAAACTTTTATCAAATCTTACCATTTTAGAATTTTTATTAAATTTTTAAAAAATAAATTAAACTTTTAAAATTAAAAAAATAATAATTTATACCTAAATAATTTTTGAAAAGTTTAAGTCAATCCCTAAAATTATATCGTCAAAATCCATCAATGAGTCATTGATGAAATAAATATATATTCACGTGAGAAATTTTCACATTCATGATTAATACAACTTTTAGATTTCGAAAATAGATTAATAATAAGACATATTCTCATTTAAGTATGTTGAAAAATAATTGAATGAATTAATGTTATTTATAACTAATTGATAATAAGCCATATCATTTGGTGAATGTAATTAATTTTTTGTTTAAAGTTACATCGATTTAATCATATTTATTCAAAAATCTTCTTCATGAAAAGATTAAAATCTTTCATGAAAATGTTAAGTCCTTTCATCAAAAGGATAAGTCCTTTAATCGAAATGTTAAATCCTTTCATCGAAAGGTCTTTAACCCTTGAATCCATTTCCTCTCTATATATGTAGGTTAGTTGAGGCACATATCAGAGACAAAAATTTGAGACATAATTCACAACGTTGAATTAGGAAAACACTTAGAAAGTTCATTTTAAATTCGGTCTTTCAGGGGATAGAGAAATGTAAGATTGTGTTCATCTGATCATTACAGTTGTGCTTACTGTTGTGATCGTTTATTGTTATATCATGGGAGACTGATATTCAATGTTACTCAAAGCACCTAACAGAGGATGAATATGTCTTAAGTAAACTGTTCATACATGCCTCAACAAAAATCCTTTTTCGATTTATCTTACTCTACTCATTCGATTCATTGTCTACATACGAGTAAACAAATCATGTTCCTCTATTTTAATTCTTTATTTATTTGTTTCGTATATTTATTTATTATTATTATTTTTATCTCGGATTAACATTTTGTCTAACAATATTAAGATATATTATTTCTTTTTTCTTTTTTTTAATTCGAGATGAAGTCGATATTTTTTTAATTTAAATTATACGAGAACAATGGAGAGTGGATTGTACAAATCATTCTGAATTGTTTTATACAAGCCTCGTAATTGGAACATGTTTTGGAGAACTAAGGGCAATATGACTCCTATTGAAATGTTTTTCCTCCCTAAAATATGCACTGTCCAGGAAGCACTTGTGTATGTGATGTACGATACAAAGTGATAGCAGTAACCTTTTGGAGAGTTGTGTCTTTACAAAGGGAAAGACAGTTGAACAAATTACTCTTCAACATGCAAATCATGAAATTGGTGACTGAATTTGGGTATTACTATTTTAATAAATGACATGCAAATATATGTTTGGCACTAATATCATAATGCCAAGAAAAGTGCACAAAAAAACGTGCAGCCACAAGGTGCATCAAAACCTTTTGCAAGTTAAGGATTACGTTGTTTCAAGCGTTAGAAGGTACGACTTGCATACTTGGATTAATTTTTTTAAATACAAGTTGAACACTAACCTTGTCCTTTGTGATTAAGTTTCGCTTTAACCCGAAGGTTTGATTGTTAAATTCTAGTTGGCAGCACTGAATTTAATGATCAAGAATTTAAGGGGTAAGTGTAAATATTTAATAATTTTAAATGTTTATATATTGATATTGTACTTCTGTTTCGGGATTTAATTTATTAAAGTTAATTTTGTTTCGAGATTTAATTTATTAAATTCTCGTCGTTCAACATAAATTGATTTTGTTTCAGGTTTTAATCCCATTGTCCAACAGATGTTGGTTTGTTTCAGATTTTAGTTCTACTAAATCCTGACATTTAACTGATTAAACAAAAATAATGTTAATTGTGAATTTTTGTTTTAGGTTTTAGTTTTACTAACTTCATTTGTTTAACAGAAATTGTTCAATTGTTGAATTCTAATTTTGTTTCAAGATTTACTCTTGTCGATTCAACATAATTTACTTGATTTGAATAAATCCGGTTCATGATTTTAATTCCTAGCGTTCAATAGATTATAATAGTTTTCTCCGAATAATTATGTTTCAAGATTTTTAATCTTGTTGCCCAACAAAATTTATTTGATTTATTATTTAATAGAAATTTTTTGGAATATTGATTCCTACTCATACTTAAATTAAATTCAATTGTGCCAGTGGTCGAGAGCCACGATGAGAAGCCTGTGAAATTCTATGAACATAATTTCAAAACATGACAATAAGAAATATTATTGTATTTGTCCATGTTAAATTGATCAAATATATGATGATTCTCCTATTAATAGAGAGGAAGAGGTAAACCTTGTTACAAAATTCACTGTTGTTGAATTTTGGAGTATTCTGACTTTCAATGTTAGAACTACATCTTGAATGGATTGCCATATACATTGTATGAAATGTATAATGTCCATAAGATGATTAAAGAATTATGGATGACATTAGACCATAAATATGAAATGAAAGAATAAAACCTTAAAGAAAATGATGAACGTCATGCTAAGAAGTTCTGAGTTGTAACAGGACATGTGGGAGGAGTTGTTTTATAAGGTTCTCCACAAGAAAAGGAAAAAGAAACCATATGAATTATGAAAAAGTATAAAACATTCATACAATTACATAAAAGTGTGGGGTTGCCTTATATATATAATATATAATGACAAGTCGAGACACATGAGTCGTCGACATAATATCATTAGATAACTGATCTCAATTAGAGTTATATCTATTAATTTTTTAAGATCAAAATATAACATTGTGAATCTGCTAACCAATGAGTTGAATCGACATCAAGTTGATAAAACATCAATGTTGTTTATGGCTTTCTCTTTTGTCTTTTATCTTCACAAATGACTTGGGATCTTGTTTATATACTCCCTCAATCAATTCTAACCGTTTGAGTTGTTCTGGGAGTGAATAGAGTCGTTGGGGACAATTTCCCACATTAAATGCTGCTCAGAAGCATGTCGTATCGGTACTGTCACAAGGGTATCAGTACTACTATATTCAGTAGTATCGATACTGTACATAGTATCGATACCATTTTAGTATATTGGAATTTGACTGTAATACCCAAAATATCAGGTCAGAAACTATATTGAAAAGATTTGAAATTTAAAGACTTATTTGAATAAGTGGTAAAATATAAGAAAATGATTTAAAATAGTGTTTTGGATTAAATTGTAGCAATAGATGAATATAGAGGGTATTTCAGTCTTTTAAGGAGAAATGAATTTAAAATTTATCCTTATTAGGGATTTTAGGAAGAAAAGGGGAAAGTAAAACAAAGAGAGTTATCTCTTTTATTCTTCTTCTTCTTCTCGAGCAAGGACCACCCTCTATAGCCAAAAGTAAACTTCAATTTAATCAGTTTTTCCTTTTGATTATGGGTTGTTTTTACAACCTTAAGTGACATGTAAGCTAAAGGGAGGGTTAAATAGGATTAAAACAAAAATATGGATGAAATATGAGAGATTTAAGAAAATGGGTTTTGAAATGATAAGTTAATATATGAGTGTTTATGAATGTTTATTGGTAGATTTGACTTGTCAAAGAGGTAAATGAGAGATTGGAAGCATTGGACAAGATTAAGAACATATTACAAAAAGTAGTGTGATTCTTAGAATTGAATGTTCTTGGAAGATTTTAGATGTTTTAAGAAACTAAATGAAGGAAAGTTAGTATGAATAGGTAAAGAATAATTTAATAGTGTTGTATGGTGTAATCATAACGAAATTTGACCCTATTTGGATGATAATCAGGTTGAAAACTGGAAATTCTGGGCACGGGTATCAATATTGATAGAATAGTACTGATATCATAGGTTTAAAATCAATATAATCTGTTGAGTAGTATCGATACCGATTCAAGTGGTATCGATACCAATAGGGGAGTATCGATACCATTGAGCACAGAATGCAAAAATGGTATCAATACCGTAATAGAGTATCGATACCATAATATAGTAATATCGATACCATGGTGGGGGTATCGATACTATTGAGTCAGAAATGTTAAAAATAGGTTGATATTGTTATAGAAAGTTAATAATATGTACTCTTGAGTAACGTTTAAGTATAATTGTTAGAAAATATACTAATAATTGATATTGTACATGTCTTTAATGGATGCTTGAGTATATCGAAATCAAGCTCCCGAGTCAAGCAAAACTAAAGACAAAGGAAAAGTACCCGAGTAATCAACTTTACATTTTGGATATAATAGCGAGGCAAACCATGTAAGTGCATTTAGTTATGTACAGTTATGTTACGGTAGTCATTATTGTATAATTTATTAATTTAAGTATGGTGATTACCAAATGGCACTAAGTGTGCAAAAACTTAAGAAATCCATACTAAGTGTATGAATTTTCGTATGGGAAATCTATGTGAATTTATCATAAGTTCATAATAAGAAGGTGAATTGTCGTATTGGTAGTGGGTGAGTAATCTACGTAAATTATAGTAAATATTGTGGGATTTTGCATGGGCACTATAGGTATAAACCATAGAATGTATAATGATTGAAAGGGTTAATTGATATTATAAATGATTATTATAGTAGAAACTGGTCTAAAATAAAAGATTAATAGGACTAACTGTGCATTTGACAGAAATGTGTCATTTATGCCAATTAGATGAAAGGCTAAGTGCCTTTGAGGCCTAGTTGAGCATTTGACAAAAAGATGTCATTTATGTCAATTAGATGAAAGACTAAGTGCCTTTGAGGCCTAACTGTGCATTTGATAGAAAGGTTTCATTTATGCCATTTAGATGAAAGGCTAAGTGCCTTTGAGGCCTAACTGTTCATTTGACAAAAAGATGTCAATTATGTCAGTTAGATGAACGGTTAAATATCGTTGAGTAAAAGAATAATGGCATAATTGTGCATTTGACAGAAATGTGTCAATTATGCCAGTTAGATGAATGGTTAAATACCGTTAAGTAAAAGAATAATGACCTAACTGTGCATTTGACAGAAAGGTGTCAATTATGCCAGTTAGATGAATGGTTAAATACCGTTGAGTAAAAGAATAATGGCCTAGCTGTGCATTTGGCAGAAAGGTGTCAATTATGCCAGTTAGATAAACGGTTAAATACCGTTGAGTAAAAGAATAATGGTCTAACTGTGCATTTGGCAGAAAGATGTCAATCATGCCAGTTAGATGAACGGTTAAACACTGTGAGTAAAAGATGAAAGGCTAAATGCCTTTGGGTAGAAGAATAAAGGAATTATAATGTATTGTGATATATATATATATATATATATATAATGTATAAAAATGCATAACTAGTACGAATGTATGTTATAAAAGAAAACATAAACAGAAAATAATGGGCATGAAAGGATGCCCAAATGAAAATACAAAACGGTGTATTAACAGTATTTAAGGTGCCGCCATAATGATTATGAAAGATAGATGATCAGTTGGCATTTTGGTGCAATACATGTATAGTACTTTCACATTTAATGTATAGAGGACAAATAAAAAATAATGGGGAAAATATACAGAAGGATAGGTATGATGGACATACTAAGAATAATTTCAATGATGGTATGAAAGAATTATGGTTTAACTGAGAAGGGCTTAACTAGTCCTTATGAATGATGGAATTAAATTCTTCATTTAGTATTCATAAGATATTGTCGTATAATTGTAATATCTTTACAGTATTATGTCTCACTAAGTAAATACTTAACGTGTGTTGATTTCACGCATAGGTAAAGGCAAATATTAGTTGCGTAAGGAGTAAAGTAGTAGTAGCAGCTTTCATCAATTAAAGATTCACTCATCAGTAACACTATGACAATCTTATTCATTTTAAGAACTTAGTTGGCATGTAATTAAACTATAGTAAATATTCTTTAATGTACCTAAGTGGTAATTTTAGTATTTTACTTCTATGAATATCATATTTTGTAGTTGTTCAAATTGAAACAAAATTTTAATGGTTTTTAAATAACAAAAAGTTTTATGAAGTGATGTGACATCTTTATTTCATGTACGACAAGGTATACAGGATATATGAGTTACATTTATTAATATCAGAGCTACAGGTTTAGCCAATTCTCGGCCGAAGCTGAGTTCAATTGAAACGAGAAAAAGGGGATTACATACCATTAAGATTGTCAAGGTTACTGATATGGTGTCATTAAAGTGTAATTGGTGACACTCCTTACTAACTGAAATGTTATTATAATGTATGTTCTAATAGATGTCAGAATCCTCTAACTCGCATAGAGCGAGGGAACAAGATATGAGAGAAGTAACTAGTAGCGAAAGTTACAAGGCTAATTGTGATCAGTCGGTCCCATCTGAAAATACTAGTGCACCTGCACATCAAGGGATGTCGGTACCAGAGTATGGAGCTTTTATGTAAGCTTTCGATGCTATATTGACCCGTTTTAAACCTCTTCCGCCTCCCCTGCTCCTCCAGCACCAAGAATGTTGATTCCAAAAGAGCTGAAGAGCTTGGGAGCTCCAGAGTTTCGAGGAGAAGAGGGTGAAGGTCCTTTGGAGGCCGACTTATGGTTGAATTATGTTATAATGATGCTCGAAAGTCTTCACTGTTCGGATATAGAAAAGTTGGATGGAGTTGTATCTTTACTTAGAGGAGCAGCTCGAGTTTTATGGTCAAATACTACGATGTATGCCCCACCGGAGCAAGTGACCTGGCAATTCTTCCTGGAAGAATTTAAGAACAAGTATGTGGGTGAACAGTTCAAACAGGCAATGCTGTTAAAGTTCCTAAATTTGAAACAAGGTGATCGAGTAGTATATGAGAAACGGGCTGAGTATAATAAGTTGAGCCATTTTACTATGGAGGTGGTTCCAAATGATAAGGCCTGACGCGACTGGTTTATTGAGGGGTTGAGGCCAAAATTAAAAGAAATGATGTTGGCTTTAAGTTTGCCTAACTTGAAAGAAGTTATTAACCGAGCCAAAGCTATCGAGAGAGCTTAAGAGGAGACATTAGTAGCGTAACATAGTTGTAGGCGGGGAAAAGGGTTGGAACACCTTTAACTCCCCATTATGTTAAGAGAGGCAAGGGCTCAAGTTTGAGAGATATGAACAAAGAGTGTGCTGCTGCAACTTCACAGAAAATAAAACAGTCCCAGTCGGTTGCTGCTAGCTCAGGTAGAGCAGTTGGAGAAAAAATTATATGTCAGACATGTGGAAGAGTGCATCGGGGAGTATGTAGACTTCTTAGTGGAGCTTGCTTCCAATGTGGTGAGACTGATCACTTTACTCGAAATTGTCCAAAGAAATCTAGGGACAATTCGGTGCAATCTGAAAGATCTGTGACAACCTCTAATAGAAACAGAGGAAGGGAAAGATCAAGGGGACGAGATGAATCCTTACAGCGACAAGAGACTCAGGGAGTCACCAGAATCTATAATATTACGACCAATGAGGATCGGGATGACCCAAAAATTATAACAGGTACTTTTCATCTTTTTGATGAGCCTATATTGGTATCAGTGACTCTTGATCTGTGCACTCATACGTTAGTACAAATTTGGCTAGAGCTAGAGGAATTCAGGTAGAACCAATTTTGAGTAGAATGATAGTTGTAAACCTTAATAGGTCATGATATAAGTGTGATTGGAAAGGTAGTAAACAATTACTTAAGATTCTAGGGGCTATGTTCTTGGTGAATTTGATGGAATTACCAATTGATGAATTAAGATCATTGGTTAAAGTGATGTTGATAAGGATTATGAAGAGAATGATGTCAGAAAAATATATAGATATATAGCTTTTCTGGTTAATGTGATAGATACTCAAATAATTAAAGTATTGAGCATGTTTCTATGATTTAATATCAAATGATCTAAGTGAATCAAGAGAATTAGAGGCTCAATTATAAGAGTTGATTGATCAAAGTTTTATCAACTCGAGTATTTCATCTTGGGAAGTATGTGTGTTATTAGCGAAAAGAAAGATAAATCTATGTGTTTATAGATATATTTTGTCAATTAAATAAAAACTCTTTGAGAGAAGAACTTATTTGCCAAAATATTCACATGTGAAAATTTGGTTAGCAGAGATGGTTTCCTGTGGCCATGTTGTTTCAGTATAAGGTGTAAGAGTAGATCTTAAGAAAAACTTATGTTATAGTAAATTGGAAACTCCCAAAGAATGATCCTGAAGTTTGTATTTCTTTGGGGCTTGATGTTTACTATTGAAGGTTAATGAAAAACTTTTTGACGTTAGCTTTGTTGCGAACCAAGTTTTAAGGAAAGATTATGTGGTTTTTCTAATGCATTTATCAATGGTTTAGGAAGTGTGCTTATGCACAAAGGTAAGGTGGTGGCATATGCCTCAATAAAGTTAAAGACTCACAAGAGGAATTATCTACGTATTAATTAGAATCGGCCGTAATCGAATGTCTTAAAAGATTTGGCGTTATAATTTTTATAGTGAGTGATACTATAGTTGTGCTAATTATAAAAGTCTTATGTTGATCTAAAAATAAAAGTGATTGAGTAACAAGAAAGTGGCAAAGTTTTCTGAAAGTATCTCTTTGGAAGTAAGTATTGTGGTTGAGACTGAGTTTGACAATTATTTAACATTAATAGATTTTATCAGTTAGCTTTTGTCTTCTGAAATGGAAAAAACCTATAATGTTTTCCTGTGTCATTTCTTATTAATGACCAATCTAATACATTGCATGTTCTTACTTTCGAGAAAATAGAGATTCAATTAGAATTGAATTATGAAAAAGAACCAATACAGATCTGAATTAGAGAAATCCAGAAATCGTGTAACCAAAAAGATTCCTCTAGTTGAAGTATTATGGTAAACACATAAAGTCTTTAAATTCGAGGACGAATTTTTTTAGCGGGGGATAATTGTAATACCCTAAATATCATGTCAGGGACTATATTAAAAAGATTTGAAATTTGAATACTTATTTGAATAAGTGGTAAAAGATAAGAAAATAATTTGAAATAGTGTTTTGGATTAAATTGTAGTAATAGTTGAATATAGAGGGTATTTTAGTCTTTTAAGGAGAAATGAATTTAAAATTTATCCTTATTAGGGATTTTAGGAAGAAAAAGGGAAAGTAAAACAAAGAGAGTTATCATTTTTCTTCTTCTTCTTCCCGTGCAAGGACCACCCTCCATAGCCAAATGTAAACTTCAATTTAATCAGTTTTTCCTTTCGATTATGGGTTGTTTTTACAACCTTAAGTGTATGTAGGCTAAATGGAGGGTTAAATAGGATTAAAACAAAAATATAGATGAAATATGAGAGATTTAGAAAATGTGTTTTGATATGATATGTTAATATATGTGTGTTTATAGATGTTTATTGGTAGATTTGACTTGTCAAAGAGGTAAATGAGAGATTGAAAGCATTGGATAGGATTAAGAATATATTAGAAAAAGTAGTGTGATTCTTATAATTGAATGTTCTTGAAAGATTTTAGATGTTTTAAGAAACTAAATGAAGGAAAGTTAGTACCAATAGGTAAAGAGGAGTTTAATAGTGTTGTATGGTGTAAGCATAACGAAATTTGACCCTATTTGGGTGATAATCGAGTTAAAAATTGGAAATTCTGGGCATAGGTATCGGTACTGATAGAACAATACCGATACTATAGGCTTAAATTCAGTATAATTTGTTGAGTAGTATCGATACCGTTTCAAGTGGTATCAATACCATTGAGCACAGAATGCAAAAATGGTATCGATACCGTAATAGAGTATCGATACCATAATATAGTAATATCGATACCATGGTGGGGGTATCGATACTATTGAGTCAGAAATGTTAAAAATATGTTGATATTGTTATAGAAAGTTAATAATATGTACTCTTGAGTAACATTTAAGTATAATTGTTAGGAAATATACTAACAATTGATATTGTACGTGTCTTTATTGGATGCTTGAGTAGATCGAAATCAAGCTCCTGAGTCAAGCAAAACTAAAGGCAAAGGCAAAGTACATGAGTAATCAACTTTGCATTTTGGATATAATAGCGAGCCTATCCAGGTGAGTGCATTTAATTATGTACGGTTATGTTACGGTAGTCATAATTGTATGATTTATTAATGTAAGTATGGTGATCACCAAATGGCACTAAGTGTTCAAAAACTTAAGAAATCCATACTAAGTGTATGAATTTCCGTATGGGCACTATGTGTGCGAACTAAGAAATTCATACTAAGTGTATGAATTTTCGTATGGGAAATATAAGTGAAATTATTAGAAGTTCATAATAAGAAGGTGAATTGTTGTATTGGTAGTGGGTGAGTAATCTACATATATTATAGTAAAATTGTGGGATTTTGCATGGGCACTATAGGTATAAACCATAGAATGTATAGTGATTGAAAAGGTTAATTGATATTATGAATGATTATTATAGTAGAAATTGGTCTAAAATAAAATATTAACAGGCTAATTGTGCATTTGACAGAAATGTGCCATTTATGCCAGTTAGATGAAAGGTTAAGTGCCTTTGAGGACTAGTTGTGCATTTGACAGAAAGGTGTCATTTATGCCAGTTAGATGAAAGGAATTATAATGTATTGTGATATGAATGATGCATAACTGATATGAATGGATGCTATATATATAATGTATAATAATGCATAACTAGTACAAATTGATGATATAAAGGAAAACGTAAACAGAAAATAATGGGCATGAAAGGATGCCCAAATGAAAATACAAAACAGTGTATTAACAGTGTTTAAGGTGCCGCCATAATGATTATAAAAGATAGATGATCAATTGGCACCTTGGTGCAATACATGTATAGTACTTTCATATTTAATGTATACATGGCAAATAAAGAATAATGGGGAAAATATACAGAAGGATATGTATGATGGTCATACTAAGAATAATTTCAATGATGGTATGAAAGAATTATGGTTTAACTGAGAAGGGCTTAATTGGTCTTTATGAATGATGCAATTAAATTCTTCATTCAATATTCATAAGATACTATCGTATAATTGTAATATCTTTACAGTATTATGTCTCAATAAGTAAATACTTAACATGTGTTGATTTCACGCATAGGTAAAGGAAAAGATTAGTTGCGTAAGGAGTGAAGCAGTAGCAGCTTTCATCAATTAAAGATTGAATCATCAGTAACACTATGATAATCTTATTCATTTTGAGAACTTAGTTGGCATGTAATTAAACTATAGTAAATATTTTGTAGTTGTTCAAATTGAAACAAAATTTTACGGGTTTTCAAATGACAAAAAGTTTTATGAAGTGATGTGACCTCTGTATTTCATGTACGACAAGGTATACGAGATATAGATGTTACATTGACAGACTCAAAACCAAAAAAAGGTAGTATCAGTACCACCACTAAGAGTATCGATATTATGTTAGAAATAGCTTTAGACCATACAATCATACAGATCCCCAAAGAACCTCCAATGGGAAAATTATTAAAGCATATGATTCCTTAAAGGACTCAATACTACTAAAGACAAGGATATCATAGAAAAATGGATACTTAAGGGGACTAGACTATTGGGAACTAATGCTTATGGACCCAAAAGAATTTGAGTACCAAATATCAAAACTTGATCTATGCTTGTAGGTGGAGGAGCAATGCTAAAAGGCACAAAACAAAAGTTCAAACTCATGGTACCTTGATAGTGGATGTTCAAGACACATGACCGGTGATAAGATCTGGTTCTTGAAGCTTAATGCTAAAAGTGGAGGAGTAGTAGTCTTTGGTGACAACTCAAAAGGTCACATTAAAGGAATTGGTTCTATTGGTAAAAATCTTCCATTCTTATTGAAAATGTTTTATATGTAAATGGGTTAAAGCATAATTTTCTTAGTATTAGTCAATTATGTGAAAAGGGATACAATGTCTTATTTGAGTCTAATGGTTGCAAAATTTTGACATTGCTTCTAATATGATTATGCTTGTTGGTAATAGAATATGAAATATTTACATGGTGCATCTAGATAATATTGACATGTCTAATATATTTTTAGTTGCTAAAGATGAGCATGATTGTTGGTTATGGCATAGGAAACTTGGACGTGCTAGCATGAGTGTTTTACAAAAACTTGTTCAAAACAATCTTGTAAGAGGCTTGCCAAAGATAAAATTTGTGATGCATGTGCTAAAGGCAAACACAAAAGAACTTCCTTTCAACCTATTAATGATGTATCATCTAGTAGAGTATTACAATTGATCCACATAGATCTTTTTGGGCCTATTAGAACTACTACCTTGGGTGGAAAACAATATGCATTTGTATTGGTTGATGATTACTCTAGGTTTACTTGGGTTCTTTTCTTAAGTACAAAAGATGAAGCTTTAGAAAATTTCATCACTTTCTCTAAAATAATTGAAAATGAAAAGGGTTACTCTATTTCAAGTGTTAGAAGTGACCATGAAACCAAATTTGAAAATCTTGGGTTTGGTATTTTTGTAATTCAAATGGAATTAGCCATAAGTTTCAGCCCCTAGAACCCCTCAACAAAATGGAGTTGTTGAGAGAAAAAATAGAACTTTAGAAGAAATGGTTAGGACCATGCTTTGTGAAAACAATTTGCCAAAATATTTTTTGGCGGAAGCCACAAATACCACTTTTTATGTGATTAAAAGAGTAATGATTATGCCTATTTTAAAGAAAACTCCATATGAACTTTTCAAAAATAAAAAGCCTAACATTAGTTATTTTCATCCTTTTGGATGCAAGTGTTTTGTTTTAAATAATAGAAAAGACAATCTTGTAAAATTTGATGCAAAAAGTGATGAAGGGATTTTTTTTGGTTACTCTTTCAATTCTAAAGTTTTTCGAGTCTTTAATAAAAAAAATCTAGTGATAGAAGATTCAATACATGTTTTTGATGATAATCCTCTTCTAAGGAATGATTCTTGTATTGATGATGATGTGGGTATCTTAAATCGAAATGAAGTTGGTGAATCATCATCAAAAGAAGTGAAGAATGAGGAAACTCAAGATGTCTTCAAGAATCTAACTCTAGAGGAAAGGGAAGTCACATACCCCAAGGGAGTACAACTATGTTAAGGATTGTGAAATTTTGGATGATCCATCCAAAGGGGTAACCACTATATCTTCTCTTAAAAATATTTGTAATTATGTTGCATTTATCTCATGCATATAGCCTAAAAATATCAAATAAGTATTAAATGATGAACATTTGATTATTGCTATGCAAGATGAGTTAAATCAATTTGAGAGAAGTCAAGTGTGGACATTAGTTGAAAGGCCTAGTAATAAGTCTACTATAGGTACTAAATCGGTATTTAGAAATAAATTAGATAAAATTGGTAATATAGTGAGAAACAAGGCTAGACTTGTTGCTCAAGGGTACACTAAAAAAGAGGGAATACATTTTGATGAAACTTATGCTCTTGTAACTAGGATATAAGCTATTAGAATGTTATTAGCATTTACATGTTATCATGGATTTACTTTATTTCAAATGGATGTTACAAGTGCATTTTTAAATGGATTTATAAAAGAAGAATTGTATGTGGAACAACCTCCCAGTTTTGAAGATTCAAAATTTCCAAATCATGTTTTCATATTAACAAAAGCTTTGTATGGTTTAAAACAAGCTCCTAGAGTTTGGTATGAAATACTATCAAAATTTATCAATGAAAAAGGATTTTAAAAAGGAAGGTTGACACTACCTTGTTTATAAAATGTAAAGGTGAAAATTTATTAGTAGTTCAAATTTATGGTGATGATATAATTTTTGGTTCTAATAATGGTGTTCTTTGCCAAGAATTTGCTAAGCTAATGCAAGGTGAATTTGAGATGAGCATGATGGGGGAGCTTTCATTTTTCTTTGGGCTCCAAATCAAATAAATAAAAGATGGCATCTCATCAATCAAGAAAAATACATCAAGATATGCTCAAGAAGTTTTATTTGGAAAATACGAAACCCCAAGCCACTCTTATGAGCTCATCTACAAAGCTTGACAAAGATGAAGAAGGTAAGTGTATAGATCTTAAACTTTATAGGTCTATGATTAGATCTTTGCTTTATCTTACAGCAAGTAGACCGCACATTATGTTTAGTGTTTGCTTATGTGCTAGATTTCAATCATGTCTTAAGGAGTCTCACTTACAAGCCATTAACAGAATCTTTATATACCTTAAGGACACTCCTAGCATAGACTTTGGTATCCTAGAGACTCTAGCTTTAGCTTGCATGCTTTCTCGGATGCGGATTATGGAGGTTGCAAATTAGATAGAAAAAACACCTCTGGTACATGTCAATTCCTAGTAAAAATGTTAATTTCTTGGTTTTCAAATAAACAAAATAGTGTTGCATTATCTGCCACTGAAGAGAAATATATTTCAGCCGGTAGTTGTTGTGCATAAGGTTTATGGATGAAACAACAATTTTTAGACTATGGAATTTATGTGAGTATCATTCCTATAAAGTGTGACAATATTAGTGCTATTTGTCTCACTAAAAATCCCATCTAACATTCTAAAACTAAGAACATAGAAATTATACATCATTTCATTAAAGATCATGTCTCAAAAGAAGATGTAGTTCTAGAATATGTAAAAACTTTGCATCAAGTAGCTGACATTTTTGCAAAACCTTTAGACAAAGAAAGATTTTGGGAACTTAGAAGAGAATTAGGTTTAACGAACCTGCCTTAACTTTTTGTTTAAATAATTTATGTACTTTTATGATTTTATGACAAATGCATGCAAAATGACTTCTTTAATGCCTTCTATGCTATTAGTTAGGGGGAGTTTATGATTTTCATGAAAATTAACAATATATTCAAATTATACTTAAATGTACATTTGTTTGCTTGAACATATTTGATTTGCCTAATTAGAGTTTCCTACACCACTATTTATGCTTTAAAATATGCATCCTATTTGTTTTTCTTTCATTTTTGAATCATTCTATGCACTTAGTACTGGTACTGTTCATTCAGTACCGTATTGTTCTTTGTCAGTATTGATACTAATCTTCAAGTACCAATATTATTCTTTGTCAGTATCGATATTGTTCTTCAATTACCGATATTGTTCTTGCAGCCTTGATAGGGTATCGATACCATCAAATTTTTTCTTTGAAGTATCGACACTCCCATTGGAGTGCTGATACTCCCGGTCGAGTTTAGCTTATAAAGCCCTAAAATTTCATTTTTTTCCCTTTCTCTAAAACTCAGCCGTAAAACTCCTAAACCTCCTCTCAAACATTGCTTCATTCAATCATTTTCGAGTCATTTTTGCAATGATTTTCATCATTCCAACCTGCTAGCATAATCAAAATCGTGCATTTATCATCAAATTCCATCTCAATCGTACTTTTCAAGGTGGTTTTTTTAAAAACCCTAACTTTTTGTTTTCGAATTTAGGCCTAGTTTTAGTTAGTTTTTGCTTAAAATAGTGAATGTGCTTTACTTATTTTGTATTTCTACACTAGAATCT
Organism: Hibiscus syriacus; assembly: GCF_006381635.1. Classification (NCBI taxonomy): domain Eukaryota; kingdom Viridiplantae; phylum Streptophyta; class Magnoliopsida; order Malvales; family Malvaceae; genus Hibiscus; species Hibiscus syriacus. Next base: position 2,526,772 of record NW_024063145.1, on the reverse strand, counting down.
ACATTGGTTTTTAACAAATTTCTTCAAATTCAATTTTTTTTAAAAAAGCATACTTATATACACATTTGTTTATATATATACTTTTGTTTTTCTTAACATTATTTTTCCTTTTTGCCAATTATATTTTAGAAAAAAATCAAATTAATTTAGTTATATAATGTCTTGAATTGTGGACTCATGTTGAGTTTTGGGATTAATTGATTACATACATATATATTATCTTTCTTTGCAGGTTTTACCTTTATCCCAACTTTTACCATGTCTCACAAACGTCCACGATCATCTTCCTCTCGTGCTAATCCACCTCCTATAAAATGACCATCGTGAATTCATGTTTTAATGAACCAAATCATCGTAATCTCTATTCACTATACCTCAACCATTTTGAATCTTATGCTTTTAGGGGTGAGCGTCTTCCATCAATTTCGACAATGAATGCCATCAATTTTATGTACATACCCCTTCTTAAAGCTTGGAAATTTGATAACACGTTCAAAGTCAAACCCGTTGTCTATCACAACTCGTCCGTATTTTCTATTCCAGTGTTGTTTGTGTCCAAAACAAAGCTCATGCTCATACAGAAAGTATTTGTTCCTATCTCTTGGTCGAATACATTATTATTGATTCTGAATCCATTGCCCATGCTTTTGACATAGAAAACACCGGAATTGATAATGAGAGAGACACCGTCCCTTCCTCCTTTTGAAGTAGGGAAGAGCGCAAGCGTCATTGAATTTCTTGAGAAGTTCATCCACTTATTTATCTCTTAATGGTTTTACCATCCAGAGACAAATATTCCTCTTTCCAAAGCATTACCATATGGTGGATTCATTGTTTTCAAAAAAAAAAAGAATTAATCTTGCTCAAATCATCTTCGGTGAACTAGTGGACACCGTGAACCATATTCCTTCTAAGAGGGTCGAATCTTTGGTTTATGGTTGTCTTCTTAGTAATTTCTTTATAAAAGTCGATCTTAGAGTCAATATTGATGCTACTATCCCCTAGGGTATCCAAATCGATCTTACCTCTTTTCGCAAGTCAGGATGGACTCAAGTTGGAGACAATTGGGAAAGGAAACCAAAAGAGACACCTGGTGCTAGTTCATCTCGAGCGACTCCGGCTCCAGCTCCACCTTAGGACGATGATGTTTTACATGATGTTGATGATCTCATGAATCGTGTCCTTGACGAGCCTCCTAGCATTGTTAGTGAGATGTCTCCCTATTTTCAGTCCATGATGGAGACATTGGACTTAAGGTTTGCCTCTATGGAGTCCCACTATACTTCCTTAGGGACTCAGGTGTCCAAGATCACCTCTCAGTAGTTGGCACTGTAAGTAATGCATATGGATTCCCGATGTGACATCCTAACTCGATTTGACGCAGTGACGGATAGCTTGATGCTCTCTCTTGAGACTTTGCTTCTTTCTGCGCACCTCTTTCGGATCCTGATCCTCCGTCAGATGCTTGATGTTTTTGCTTTGCTAATTGCATTTTCGTTGGTGTTGTTTTGTTATACTTTGAACTTACATTTTCATTTAAATTTCTTAGCCTTTGATATTTTGGATTTGGTAATACTTTTATGTTTTGAATGATCAGATATATGTTTATCATATTTTACATTTTTTAGCTATGTTTCCTCTTATTATGACCATGCCCACTGTCTTTTGGATATTAATTATGTTGACTAACTTATTTGGCACATTTGTTCTTCACATCTATATTATATATCTTGTTTAGTCTTAATTGTATCTTTTTGATTTAACAAAAAGGGAAAGAAATGTTAGAGTAGGGGGAGTATTTTTTCAAGAAAATCTTAAATTTTTTAAAATGTTTTGTTATATAAAAAAGGGGGAGATTGTTGAAAACACTTTGATATTTTGATATACCAAACAAAATTGTTAAATAGTTTTTACAAATTTAAAGATTATATTCGATTCATTCATTCGAATATATAAATTATTCTTTAAAGTTAAAATGTCAATTTTACTCCTCACTCTACTGAAAATTTGAGTCCTATACTGGAGATATTTTTGAAATAATTTTTTCTAAGGGTTTCAAACTTTAATCGAGTCAAAAATGATTTTTAAGCATAGTATTAGCGATACTACTAGAACAGTACCGACAATGTTCAAGAAGTATCGATACAGATATCGATGCTGAAGCCCAAAACAATGAATTAGTACATATACTACTAAGGCAGTACTGACATTGTCAAAATAGAATGCTAAAATAGTATCGATACTATATACAGTATCGATACTACTTAGTGTAGTAGTACCGATACTCTTAGTGGTGGTACCGATACTACCTTTTTTGGTTTTGAGTTCGTCAAATTCCAGTATACTAAAATGGTACCAATACTATGTACAATATCGATACCACTGAAAATAGTGGTACCAATACCCTTGTGATAGTATCGATACCAGAGTTTCCCAACAGTCAATTTATTATATTTAATGCAGGGAGTATCAATACTACAAGCTTTTGAGCAGCATTTAATACGAGAAACTACCCCCAACAGCTCTATTCACTCCCACAACAACTCAAATGGTTGAAATTGATTAAGGGAGTATATAAACAAGATCCCAAGTCATTTGTGAAGATAAGAGACAAAAGATAAAGTCATAAACAATAAATTTGAGCCAAATCAAGTCAACATTATTGAATATTCTTTTTTCTTTCAAAGAAAACTTCTTGTACTCATTTGTATTTATTTCTCAAGTGTTCTTATTTGTTCTTAAATTGTGCAAACACATTCCTAGTGAGGATTTTATAAGTTTTTAATTTGTACTTTTCTATTTGAGAGAGTTTCTTAAGAATTTGGGGTATAATTCTTGAGGGAGTTGTAAGGTTACACCTTATCCTCAAATGTATATACAAATTAGTGAATTTTAGAAATCCTTATTGTAGATAGCTAAGGTAGTGTATGTAAAGTTTGGTTGATAAAGTTAAACCACTTTAAATTCTTATGTTAATTTGTTTACTTTTTCCTCAAGCTTCCACCAAATTTTTAAATGGAAATTCAGCCTCCTCTTAGCTATTTCATCTTTTCGATTGACTCAACAATCAAAATGAATATGACTAAAGCCCATGAATATTTAAGGCGTTATGTGAAGAAAAAACCAACCTAGTTGACTAGAGATCCCAAGATCTAGGTTCAATAGGACAACCTACTTGCATAGACCTTGTGAGGTCATTGTGGGAGTCCTTATCCTAAGTCTATTCCTATGATGAAAATAGTGACTAAAATGTGGAATAAGCAATACTTTTAATGACCACTATGTGTTTTTGTGATCCGAACAACATAAGTCACCTATGTGAGAGTGAAATAAAGTCCCTTCAAAGAGACTACTAGGGCATAGTTATCTAAACTATTGCAGAACCAAGAGATGTCCATAGCTATATGGACAATTCAAGGACAATTCTTGTCAGTGAGATATTTGTGTAAGGAAGTATATCATCGCTTACACAAACGGCAAGATAATTCAAGGACATCAAATTTATTGGACAATCATTAAGGTAAACATATTTTCATAAGAGAATATTAAAAGGGGGATGCCTACCTATCCTATGCAAATATCAAACGTAAAATCTATAATCATATTGAGTCAGTGTTTGAATCATCAAAGTCATTCATTTGGGGGATTCTTGGAAAAATAATTGAATGAATTGATGTTGTTTGTAACTAATTAATAATATGTCATATCACTTGGTGAATGAACTTAATTTTTGGTTTAAAGTTGCATTCATTCAATCATCTATTCAACAATTCTCTTCATGAAAAGATTAAATCATTTCATGAAGAATTTAAGCCCTTTTATCAAAAGGATAAGTTAGTTAGTTGAAAGGTTAAGTCCTTTCATTGAAAGGTCTTAACCCTTCAGTCCATTTCCTCTCCCTATATATAGGTTAGTTAAGGCACAAATCAGAGACAAAAATTTGAGACACAATTCACAACGTTGATTAGGAAAACACTTAGAAAATTTCTTCCAAAATCGTTCTTTCTAGTGATAGAGAAAGGCAATAATGTGTTCAACTGATCAATACGATTGTGCTTACTGTTGTGATCATTTTTTGTTGTATCTGGGAGACCAACGTCCAACGCTACTCAAAGCACCGAGGAGTGGATGAATTTGTTTAAGGAAAACTGTTCATACATGCCTCAATAATTAAAAGAGAAAGATCTCTTTTTATTTATATAAATGTAAAAAAAAATTTAGGTAAATACATGGAAAACTTTTAACTAGAAAAATTTAAATAAAATAAAGTAGGATTTCTCATATATCAATAGTATGAATATTTTTGAACTGGAGTGTAGCTTCTGTTAAAGGGATCTTGAGAACTGTGACAATACGCAAGGGTGTAAATCTCCCCATGTACTACCAAATTCCTGGAATGTTGGATGTCGTAAACCAATATTTGAATCTCCTGTGCTCTTCATTCATTTTCTGGTTATTTAAGCCTTTTTCAATCTCTAGTACTAACCCTGGCCACCATTTGATATCACTGTTCAAGTTTTCAAAACTAATTCAAGACCTCTACCATGGACGAATCCTGAATTTAAATGATTCTCAAGTTGCCCTTTGCGGGTTTTCAACTTAAGACCTCATTTGGTTTCAAGATGCCCTTCACGAGTTTTCATCTTAAACCCCATTTTATTTATTTTCCTTCTTTTTTTCTTTTTTTTTTTTTTTTCTCTTTTTCTCTTTTTTCTTTTCATTTTTTTCTTTTTTTATTTTTTCTTTCTTCAATTGAATTATTTCTTGACAGCGTCAGAATTCACAGGGTTAGGTAATTCTGGTTTATCTATCTTGGTGAGGATCAAAGCTCCTCTGAAAAAGGTCTTCTTCACAACATAGGGTCCTTCCCAATTTGACATCCATTTACCTCTGAAGTCTTTCTCAATTAGCATAATCTTTTTAAGTACCAGTTCTCCTTCCTGAAACTCTCGTGGGCGAACCTTCTTATCATGTACCCTCGTCATACGTTTCTGGTACATTTTCCCATCACATATAACTTTTAATCGTTTTTCCTCATTCATATTCATTTGGTTATACCTAGCTTGTACCTATTCTGCTTCATCTAATTTAACCTTTGATAACACTCGAAGTGAAGAAATTTCTGCCTCGACGAGTAACACAACTTCCATCCCATAGGCTAAAGAAAATAAAGTTGCCCTAGTTAATGTCCTTGTCAAAGTTCGATCGGCAAATATAGAAAATGGTAACTTCTCATGCTAGTTTTTATAAGTCTCAGTTATATTCTCTATAAGTCTCTTGATATTCTTATTGGTTGCCTCTACTACCCCATTCATCTTTGGGAGATAAGGTGGAATTATGATGTTTTATCTTGAACTGCTTACATGTTGATTCCATCATCTTATTGTTTAAGTTCAAGGCATTGTCAGTCACTATTATTTCTAGTAACCCATATCAACAAATAATCTTTTTCTTTAAGAACTTTTAGACTGTTGACTGAGTCACATTTGCATAGGAAGTCGCTTCTACCCATTTGGTGAAGTAGTCTATTGCCACCAAGATGAAACGATGACCATTTAAAGCTTTAGACAAAATTTGCATAATAAAATCCATGCCCCATATAGAGAATGGTCATGGAGCAATCATCACGTGCAATGGATGAGGAGGGGTATGGAGCTTGTCTCCATAAATATGGCACTTGTGCCATTTTCTGGCATAATTGATACAATTGGTTTCTAAGGTCGATCAATAATGCCCAAATCTCATTATTTGTTTATCCATTGCATGTCCATTAGCACGGATACTACATACTCTCTCATGCACTTATTCAATGATCGTTTTAGCTTCTTTAGCATCCACACACCTCAACAAAACCTGATTATGACTTTTCTTGTACAAGATCTCACCATCAAGCACATACCCTACAACCATTCTTTGAATATTTCCTTTTTCATTCTCAGTTGCATGCTTAGGATAACTTTGATATCTGATGTATTACAGGATATCATAATACCATATATTTCCATCATCTTCCTCTTATATGCTATAGAAGTGGGTTGGATACTCATAAGCTTGTATATCAATGGACATATTATTTGAATGCTTATTGACTTTAAAGGCTGCTGCCAAAGTGGCTAGGGCATCGCCATTTGATTCTCTTCTCTTGGGAGGTGATGGAATGCCACTTCTTCAAATTATTTGATAAGCTTGAGGACTAACTTACGATATTCCACCAACTTGGGATCTTTCGTTTCCCATTAACCTCTATGTTGATAAATTACCAGAGTCGAATACCATATTCTTTGATAAGCTTGAGGACCAACTTATGATATTACACTTTGAGTGTTTTTACTTAATGCTCAATGACAACTCTGAGACGTAAAATACACACTTCATACTCAACCATGTTGTTTGTGCAATCAAAATTCAATCAACTAGTGAAAGGATAGTGTCTTCCACTAGGTGTGACCAAAATTGCCCCAATCCCAGACCCCAAGGCATTCGAAGCACCATCAAAATTCAACTTTCAATGTTCATCAATAGAGAAAATTGCCTCTTCAGCTGAAATATCCATCAAGTCTTCATCTAGGAAATCAAAGTTTAGCGGTTCATATTCTTCAGAAGCCCTGCTTACAATTAAATCTGCTATTGAACTCCCTTTAAATGCTTTTTGGTTCACATATTAGATTTTAAACTCAGACAAAAAATGTGCAAACAAGCCAATCTCCCAGATAAAGAAGGTACACCCATTAGATATTATATAGGGTCAAGTCTAGAGATCAACCAAGTAGTGTGATACAACATATACTGCATGAGCCTTCGAGTAATCCAAACTAAAGTACAACATAACTTTTAGATCGGCGAGTACCTTACCTCGCAATCAGTGAACTTTTTACTGAGGTAGTAAATTGCTCTCTCCCTTTTCTCAATTTGGTCATGTTGTCCTAATACACACCCCATTTAATTCTCGAAGATTGACAAGTAAAGAATTAATGGTTTGCCTGAGATATGTGGTATTAAGATTGAAATATTTGACAAATATCACTTTATTTCTCCAAAAGCTTCTTGGCAATCATCACTCCATATCCCTGGGTTATTTTTACAGAGAAGGCGAAAAATGGGATCACACTTTTCAGTTAATTGGGAAATAAACTGAGCAATGTAGTTTAATCTCCCCAGGAATCCTCGAACTTCTTTTGTATTTGTGAGGGTGGTAAATCTTGAATTGCTTTGACTTTGTCTGGATCTACTTCAATCCCTCTTTTTTCACTATAAACCCCAAAAGTTTCCTATACATCACCCTGAAGGTACACTTGTTTGGATTGAGTTTTAGTTGGCATCTTCTCAATCTTTGGAAGAGTTTCCTCAAATTACCTACGTGTTCTTCCTCTATATTGGCCTTAATGATCATGTAATTAACTTATAATTCTATTTTTTATGCATCATGTCATTAAACAGTGTTATCATGGCTCTCTGGTATGTTGCACCTACATTCTTTAGCCCAAACGGCATTACCTTGTAGCAAAATGTACCCCACATGGTGACAAACATAGTCTTTTCCATATTTTTAGGATGCAACTTTATTTAATTGTAACCAGAGAACCCATCCATGAATGAAAATGGGGAATTTCCAGCAGTATTGTCCACTAGGGTGTCTTTGTGTGGCAAATAAAAATTATCTTCGGGCTTGCCCTATTAAGATCTCTGTAGTCAACACACATGCGAATTTTCCCATCCTTTTTTGGTACTGGAATTATATTTGCCGCCCACTCAAGATAATTGGATAATTTAAGAAATCCAACATCAAATTGGTTTTTTAGTTATTCTTTAATTTTCAGTAGCATCTTGGGTCTCATCCTTCAGATCTTTTATTGCACCGGTTTATATTCTGGCTTTATCAAAAATTTGTGTACTACCAATATAGTATCTAAACCTGGCATGTCCTCATATAACCAAGCAAACACGTCTTTTTACTCTCAAAGTAGTTCAATCAAACTCTATCATCCCTCAGCAGATAGGGTGGTACCTATCTTTACTTCTTTCTTATTTTCATCTGATCCCATATTCAGAATTTCAATGGGCTCTTTATGAAGCAGAATACGTTTATCTTCCCTCTCCACCATTTTAGTAGTTTAGAAGGTAAGTCACATTCCTCATCATTATTATAACCCTCTATTTTCCTTTGACATATGGGTAGCTTGAAATCAATCTCCGGGTCACTGTCATAAGCATTTATACTATTGATACCGAAGGTCCTGAAAGAATAACGAATGAGAGGATATATACATATACACATACATGAGAATCTATCCCATATTAAAATAGAATTAAATAATATATACATAAATAATAAAGAATGAAAACAATGCACGGGAGAATGTTTGCCACTTTGTGAACTAATAGGAATGCATATTTCATTAAAGATTTTAAAACAAGTAGATCAAACTTTTACAAAAGATCACCTATTGCACTGGGTTTTAGACAACAGAGAAAGTTTTTGTGTATTACTCTGAAAAAGTTTTGTAAACTACAAGTAATTCCTCTACAGTCCAATTGTTTAGCACGAAGCCTGGCAGTGCGAGATAGATGCCTACAACTTTTCCTTCTTCGGCCTCATCATCTAATATCACATTGATGCCTAAAATCTCCCACGGGAATCTTAACAATTGGTTCCTTAGATGAATGGCTTTCTTGAAACATATGGCCTCCAGACATAAATGTGTCACATAGTGGTGGAAAAGTCATAGGCTCCCTCTTAACATCCTCCCCAGCTAACCTTGCTCTCCTCATTTCTTAACTCTTCTAAATACCTTTCAATTTCTCTTTCAAGGCGGGTGGAATCCCAGGCCAAAGTGGTCTCTTTTGATGGTGAAAAAAACTGGATTAACAAATCCTGTAGGAGGCTCTCTAGCCCTTTTCCAACCTTGGCTCCACTTTCCAGAGTCATCTTTAATTCCATTCGGGTACAATTGGAAATCTAGTCTTTGATATATTCTTCCTCTCAGCATAAGGGGAAATAGTAGTCACGGAAGCAATAATATCTTCTTCAACATTGATGGATACCAATTTTCTCTCAATACAAATTCGAGTTTTTGATGTAGTGTAGATGGCACGACCCCTTCCTGGTGGATCCAAGGCTTTCCCAATAGGCAGTTGTAGGTTGACATAATGTTCATAACAAGGAACTTGACCTTGTAATTAGATGGGGCTATGATCAAGGGAATATCAATCTTCCCCAACACTTCCCTTTTGTTCTGTAAAAATCTTGAACGATGCTCTAGCAATTCCTCATATGTGTACTGTCGACCGATAACTTCTTCATGGTTACTAATGGCATTACTTTCAGTGCAGAACCATTGTCAACTAATAATCGAGATAACACCTGCCCCTTGCACCTGATAGTAATGTGTAGAGCGTTGTGATTGCCAATCATCCCTGATGGGATCTCGTCATCAAAAAAAAGATAAAATTATCAGCTTGAATATTTGCAACCAATCTATCTATCTTGTCCACGGGTACATACTTTGGAACGAAAGTCTTATTCAAGACTTTCAACAAAGCGTTTTGGTGTGCCTCAGAGCTTAGTAAAAGAACGAGGATCAGATGTGAGTAAGTAGCTTGTGCAGTTGTTTAACGATGCTATACTCGCTATGTTTCAAAAATTTCATAAACTCCACAACCTCATTTTTCATCACAGGCTTGTTAATGATCTGCTCATCATTTTTCAGCAGTAATTCAACTTTCTTTCCTTTATCGGCGATAGTTCTTTTCTCAGGTTCTTTGGTCTGATTGGGAGAATAACATCTTCCAATTATGGTCAAATGGACTACCTTATACATTTCTTCTTTAACGGTCTCTGAAGTACCCATATTATCCATCTTGTACTCGTATCTCCAAGGGACTTGTTTATTGTCCTTATAAGGAAATGAAGTCGGGGGTGTGATTACCACCTTAGGAGTTACTCTCTTCTCCACACGAGTTTTTAGTGTGATGACTAGAGGACAGCTGACATTGTACACTCCCTTGGAAGAACCCTCGGATGCACAAATATATGTTTTCTCTTCTTTAACAACTTCTTTGTAAAATTCCATCTCCTTGTGATCCATCATTATTTGCACCAAAGCTCAGAACTCAGAACAATATTGTATGGTGTTACCCTCGCAGTTGTGATATTGGCATGCATGCTTACTCTTGTCAACCATGTTAGAGACCAACAAATCTTCCTTGATCATCTGCCCCCGTACCCAATACATGGGTGACTTCACCTCACTTAACTTTGTATAATCTTCTCTTCTTTTCGTTTTCCTTTACAATTGTATTGACCCTTGCACCTGCATGGTTCGACAGTGGGTTCTGAGCCACATTTGGTTACTCAATTTCACCAAAGTTGATGACATTCTTCTAGTTTAATCTTTAGGCAATCTTCTTAAAGGCAATGCAATTCTCTATTGGATGTTCCAGAACTCTTGTGTGATATTTGCATTGGGCATTAGCATCGTACCATTTAGGGTAGGGAGGTTATATCGGTGACGATGGTAAGGTGACACCACATGTTTATCATATAGAATCTGAAATAATTATTTGTAGCACATGGGGATCGGGTCAAACTGGAGATTTTCTCCCTTGCCTTGGTTCTCTTGCCCCTTGTCTGGCAGAGTTTTGTGTGGATGATCATGTGAATTGAGGTCGAGACACAGTGATGTTATTGGAGTCATATTTCCTCACATAATTAATTTCAGTATCCTTCATTTTCACTGGCGGTTTCTTACTAGATTGTCTTCTTCAAACCTCCTACTCTTGATTGTCATTTCATCTCTCATACTGTGACCAAATCAGCAAAGATCTTGGATGCATTTTCTATGAGGTGGCCAATGAAAGGATCTCTTAGGGCATTTACAAAGAGAATGTTGGTTTCTTCCTCTTCAAGTGGAGGATGAACTGTATGGCCACATTCCTCCACCTCTAGGCATATTGTCTAAAGCTTTTGTTAGATTTCTTTTCCATGTTCTGCAAAATGATTCGATTAGGCCTTATATCTTTCACATATTTATATTGATCTAGAAATGATTTAGCCAAATTCTTCCAGGATTTAATGTGAGCTCTGCTCAACTGATTGTACCAAAGGCTAGCTAAACCTGTTAGACTATTCTGAAAATAATGGATCAATAGTTGATCATCCCCACATAGCTGGTCATTTTTCTGTAGAACATAGAGTTGTGTGCAGAGGAACATCTCGTGCAATTGAATTTTTCAAAATCTGAAATTTTAAACTTGGGAGGCAACACTAAATCAGGAACCTGACTTAGTTCTTTGGCATCAATCTTATACATGCTAGTGTCTTATTTCATAGCTCTTATTTCATTTTCTAGTTGTTTCCATTTCTCCTTGAATTTCTCATTCTGCTCCTTTTTTCCCTCCTCATCGAAATCTAGGACATCTTTAACTGGGTGCAGGTTTACAGAGGTGCCAGGTAAGTTTATGTGTATTCTTCCTGGCTGAGTTGTTTTGCTTGTTGCGCTATAACATGCGGTGGTGTGAAGCCAGGGGATATAGGGGTTCTTCAGTTGAACCAATAGTTGGGGCCTTTCCACGACCAGCCCATGGTTCGAAGCCTGGGGGATACACATGTTCTTCGGTAGTAGCACCTACAATTGGAGTCTCTTCATGACTTGTATTATTTCCCTGTAACTAGCTTGTTAGTGTTTCCATCATATCATTCTGAGCTTTTAACATTTGTTCACGTATCTCCTCTTGATTTTCCTAAAACTCTCCTGTATTTTGAGCCGAGTCTTCTCAATTTGGGTAATTTTCTTGTCCGTTTCCTTTTTTCGGGTATGGTACAGATGCTTAGAAGTTTTTAGTATTCTGTCGTACAATCCTTTTATTAGTATTGAGATTTTCTTGATAATATGAACAATATGACTATTAATAATTAACATGCAGTACGAAAAGTAAATGTAATGTAGATTCAAAAATGCAAGGTGTTGATTCTGGAATGATTTTTTAGAACAACTTTTTTATATTAGAAACGAAGTTTGGTTACAAGGCTTAAACATATCACAGATAAATATAAGCTATCTCTCATAGTTGCTACAACAGCTTCATGTGATAAGTCAACCAAGTACTGAGCCACTCCTTGAGCATGTTGCGGGTAGCTAGCGATGAGGTCATCCCTTTACTTAACTATCCACTAAGCATGTTCCTAATGATGGCGCCACTGTATAACTCATTCATATGGGACTATCGGCAGTTCACTTGCCCTTCTTTGAAAATCTTAAACCATAGCTTCAAGTTCATTCACATGCTTCTTCAAGTTTTCAACTTCGGCACGGTTTGAACTACTTTCTTGACTTTTGTACCATCGTAAATCTGTCTCTAAGCTCAAGAACCTACCCTTTAATTTCTAATTTTGGGCCCGACTCTCTTGAAGTTGTTGCTCTAATGCACTCTTTTCTCTTGAAAGTAGCTTCTCCCGATGTCTACTCTACTTAATCTCTTCAATGTCTTCCCCTACTTCTCTTTTTAAACTCGCCACTTCCTATCTCCATTCGGTAAGTGATTTACTTGAGCTAGTGGCCATCTGAGCTTTTATCATTCGTTGGTATGATAGCTGGAGATCATCGAAATCCAATTTGAGTTGCTTTTCTATTTTTTAATCCGATCAGCTCAGTCTCTTTGGATATCGACTTCTAAACCTTTTTGGTACACCTCATCCTCCATTCTCTGTAATGTCTCCTTCTATTATTTTCTTTTGACCTCAAGATTACTCTAGGCTAATTCTAATAGAGATGGTATCACTCTGAGATATTCTTCTATAGGCTGAGTATTTTTAGGATTGACCATTGGGATATTATCATTAACTCTATTGCTTCTCCATTCCTTGTACTCTTGTGACATCTTTAAGTCGAATATGATGAGATTTACTCTATGAGTCTGCTTTCACGCATCAGCAACCTCTTTGACTTTACTCTTACACAGCTCTTCTTTGAACACGAACTGTGATCTAGATAATCCCAAGTTGTCGCAATAAACTATCTTGGCCTAAACTGCATGGAAACCAGTAAAAGAGCATACCTTACAGAACCCCATATGCCTGACAACATAACCCAATCTTGTTCTCCACACCTATAAAGTATGTACATAGAAACGTTTCACGAAGTACACCATAATATATCGCTGTCTCAAATTTATTTGAAAATGACCATTCATTTCTCTTCAGTGAAACCCCTAGGCTAATCTAGAGAAAGGAAATCATTCAAAGGTAAAAATCCTTCTAGAAACACTCGACCAAGTGCTTTCTCGATGTGTTTGAAGTGATTGAGGATCCAAACTAGTAATAGTGGTGCACACCTTATGAATCATCCTTCTCCTTTTTGTCTGTAAGAAATTAGGGAACGGAATGTCTCTTCCAAAATAGCTGGAACGAGATCGACATGTCTGTCTAATCTCTCAAACAAGTCAACCATTGATACATCAATGTTCCCTAGAACCTTAGAGAATATGAATAACACATAAATACCCAGAGCAAACAGATCAATCTTCTTTCTCCTATCGGGATAACAGTTAATTATTTCTCTCAGAACGGTCCAGGTAATGCACTCACTAGCTCCCTTCTTCTTGATGCTTCTTACGACCCATTCTTCACTCATTCCGATCATTAAAAGTAGTTTCTTCTTGAAAGAATGAGTGTTTAAAGGCTTAGTGCACACCTTGTCTGCTTGGAATCTCAGACAACGAATCAAGGCAATGTACTCCTATATGGCAGCGTCATGTCTACTCGGCCAAAAGTAAAGCAACTATAAGTGGGATTCCAGAACTACGTAAGAGCTTGAAGCAAATTCCGTTCAATCAGAACATCTAAGAGATACGAAATGTCACCATAGAGTTTATAAAACAACTCCTTATCAGATGATTCCCATTTTCCCCAAATTTATTTCAACTTGCCTAGGTCATGTTGACAGACATTGATGTATGTGTACCAATCAGATCTGACACGTACCCAGGCTATAAACTATCTTTATTTCTTAGTTGGGACTGCTCGGGCCATCTCAGAACATTTGCATTATATTTTACCTCTTTTTTAATCCTTCATTCCATATTACTAGCCTTCTATATGGACATCCTTCATGAATCAACACCATAGAATGAATAGTGCAATGCAAGAATGAAAACAAAATAAACCAAAAGGATAAGATAAAATCAATCAGTAATCATTAATAAATTAATCAAACATAATACAATTTGTCGATAAAATCTGCCCCACATGTTGGCTACCTAATCATGCTTTAGCAGATCCTACCCAAACACGATTTCTACCCACATGCTTTGTTTATAGAAAATCCTATCCTCATGTCATCTAGTTCGCATGCTTATATGAAAAAACTAACCTAACCACATGATCTCTAGTTCACATACATTTATTTGAAAAGTAAAATTACACTAACAAATATTAAAAGACTCAAAAAGGCTTTTCCTTGTGTACTCTCATCACGGGATTCCTAAGGTTTGGGTAAGGCTCTATTTGGGTTCTAGATTTACTATATGATGGGTTCGGCTCTAAAGTAAAAGGTTCTCAAATTGTCATTGTCGGTGCCCTTTGGGCTACCAAACCCTCAATCCTGGCCCATCACAGGCTTTTCGTTCGAGTTCAATTCAAGGGGACACACCTCCTTATGTCCATACGGAGATGAAAACAATCACGAGGACCATAAGGTGTAAGCCCCATGAGCGATTCACTATCCCATACGTAGGCGAAAACCACACTAGGGAGTAGTTTCTCACTCCTACTTAAATAGAACAGAGCGGAGTTCTAGCTCATGTTATGCAAATACAATTTTACATTGTGTGAGGAAAAGCGAAAATAAATCAAACAACACCAAACAGAAAACTCAAAATCTTAAACATTTATTTACTCTAAAAACACCAAAAAACAAATCAGTACAACTATTTAGTTGTTGATAAACATAAAATTTATTTAAACCAAACAAGGGATCAAAAACAAATTCAAAATTCTCATTCCAAAGACAATTAATTAATCGACTAATGGCCCAACTCTCTAAAAAAGTCCCTAGTGGAGTCACCAAGCTGTCGACATGATTTTTAAAAGGCCTTATTTCGAATAATTTAATGACTGGTTAACAATAAAACGTGATTCAATGAGTCACCACCAACCTTAGATTAGGGTGTGATTTGACACCCAAAAAGAATTTTTCATTTTAATAAAAGTATTAATTTTAATTAAAACAAAAAATTTGCATTATGTGTTACCAAAATTTGAGTTGGGAGTCGGTTACTCGTGGGGAATGATTAGCACCCCCACAGCTCCCTAAATCGATACCTAGTCGATTAATTAGTTGTCTTTGCAATGAAATGCAAATTTAATTTAATTCAAGATCCCATACGAATAATATTCTTTGAATTTTGGGATGAAACACAATAATATTTAATTATTTCCTATCGAGAAGAATCGACCTCTCATACCTTAAAGCAGTTGATTCTTACTCCAATCGAAATAAAGAATATATTATAATTACATCCTAAAGTTCATTATTAATTCAAAATAACAATACAATAAAACAAAATAGCTCTAAGACATTCTCTTTAAAAAAAATATTCTTTGGATTTTAAGAGAGAAAACGATACTATCTAATTAATTCCAATATAGAATAAATGACTTCTCATGCCTTAAAGAAGACATTTATTACTCCAATCGAAATGAAGATATATAACTATATCCTCTTAAAATTCAATATTGATTCGAGAGAAAACGATAATATCTAATTATTTCCAATCGAGAATAAATAACCTCTTATGCCTTAAAACAATCATTTATTACTCCAAATCAAAATTAAGACATATCACTATTTCGTCTTAAAAATCAATATTGATTCGAGATAAAATAATAATATCTAATTATTTCCAATTGAGAATAAATGACCTCTTATGAGCAATCATTTATTACTCCAACCAAAATGAAATGATATTACTACTTCGTCTTAAGATTCAATATTAATTCAAGTGTTACTATTTTGAAATCTCATTGAAAAATACATGCAAAATAAAACAAATTAAAAGCATACATCAAGCAAGCACCAATAATTATTTATTTTACCAATCTTTAATGAGAATAATGATGTTCAATTATTTAATTGCATCGAGATGAGACCTTAGATTCGATCTAACAGTCTTTTTACAATGAACTTAATTAAAAGAACATGATTTTTTCCTCAATCCCCAAATTTTAAAATGGAATCAATTTAATTCGTGTCACTTAATGGGATAGACTTTCATTTTAAAACTATCGAAATAACTTTCTTGTACGTTAAGACAGACACTTTACGACGGTCTTAAAATGAACGAATATTACCCTTAATCAAATTATTTTGATTTGGGACAAGGAATGCTTATGAGGGTATCATGCAAATTAATTTAAAATAGAGAACAAAACTAATTAGTGACTAAAGTAAAATAACATAAAGGCAACATGTAAAAATTAAAATAAAACAAAATGCAAATAGGACTAAATTATAAACTAATAAATCATGATGTCAAAAATTAAAACAAAATAAATGCAAAAGTGACTAAAATGAACATTTTTAATATTAAGTGCTAAAATTACAAAGGATAAAATTAAGAAAAATATGGAGACCAAATGAAAATAAAATAAAATTGCATGGTTAAATTAAATAAAATAAAAAATAGATCAAAGATCAAAATATAATTTAATACCCCAAATAATAGGGCGGTGATTAAATTGAAAGGAATTAAAAAGATGGAGGACTAAATTGATTAATTAATAAAGATGAGAATGAGTGGGAATAATAGGCTAGACTAAATTGTAAGGGGAAAAGATTTAAAAGGGCATTTATGGATAATTGGAGATAAATGAATTTTAAATTCACTTATTATGGTATATATATTTATATTGGAGAAATAAAGAGAGGAAAGTAAAACACTCTATTCTTCTTCCTCCTTCACATGAAAAAGGCTCTCAACCCTAGCTAAAGGTAAGTTTGCAAATTTATGATTTATTCTTTCAATTTTTGTTAGCTATCAAATCTTGCCTATGATGGAAACTTAATAAAGGTTTAGAGGGGATTAAAACTAAGTTAAGAGTGAGATATTAAAGATTAAAGAAAATGGATTTTATAATTATATGTTAATATATGAAGGTTTGTTGAGGTTTGTTGGTAAAATTGACTTGGCATTAAGGTAAATGAAAGATTAGAAGCATTGGTTGAGTGAAATAACAAGTTAGAAATTGTGGGGTGATTCTTATAATCAAATGTTCTTGAGGAAGATTGGATGTTTTAAGTGTTTATATGAATGAAAGTTAGTAAGGTTAGGTAAAGAAGTGTTATATAGTATTGTAGGGGTAAATGAGATGAAAATTGGCTAAAGTTGGGTAAATTTCGGGTGGAAACATGGAAAATCTGGGTAGGGGTATCGGTACCCTATGAAACAGTATCGATACCCTAGGAACGAATTAGGCTAAAATTGTATAAGAGGTATCGATACTTATTCAACAAGTATCGGTACCCACGCAAGGGGGTATCGATACCATGGTAAGGGTATCGATACCAATAAATATCGAGTCTAAATTGGGTATCGATACTTAGAGGGGGTATCGGTACCATAACATAGAGTATCGATACCATGGTGAGGGTATCGATACCAGGCTAAATCGAAGTTAATTTAGGTATCGATACGTAACGGCCCAAAATGTTAAGTTAGAGCTTATAATGCTGTAGGAAATTAATAATAAATATTTTGATGATGTTAAGTAACAATTGTTAGGAAACATACTAACAATTGATATTATGCATGTCTTTAATGAATGTGGATTAAATCGCAAACAAGCTCCTGAGTCGAGTAAGTCAAAAGGCAAGGGCCAAGTTCCGGAATAATTATCTTCTCCTTTCGGATAGCTAAGCAAGGCGAGCCATGTGAGTACATTCATTGAATATTATTAGAAATTATTTAGAATGTAATATTTATATGTTCATGTATATTTTACTAAAATTTTTATGTGTTATGGAATATATGAAATTGGTGTTGTGAATGAGGTTTTAGAGTATGAACTGCTCTAAAACAAAAGTAAAAGAATAATGCATATGGGTGCATTATTGGGATGAGAGGATGCCAAAGCTGAAATGTTTATGGATACATTGTCAGTATAAAAGAATGATGCACATGGGTGCATTATTAGCATGAAAAGATGTCATAGTTGAAATGCATATGGGTGCATTATCAATAAAAAAAGTATACTAGAGTTGAAATGCATATGGGTGCATTATCAATAGAAAAGTATGCTAGAGTTGAAATGTATATGGGTACATTATCAACAGAAAAATATACTATGGTTGAAATGTATATGGGTACATTATCAATATAAAAGTATACTATAGTTGAAATGCATATGGGTGCATTATCAACATAAATGATGTTAGAATTTAAAAAGGCATAATGATGTATTATAAACATAAATGGAGGATTACAAATTAAAAGGAAGAATCATGGCAAATGGTTTTGATAAATGGGAAATGAAATATGTTTAACCACCAAAGGATTTTTCATTATATGATGACTCACTAAGATATATTTATCATGTGTATTTCCATCTGTAGGTAACAACATACAATCATCAAGTAAGGAGTGAAGTTGTAACCGCAAACATAATCTACTAAGACTGACTTGCCAGTAACATTAGGACTTTAATGGCCCTTTTTGGAACCTGTTTGGCATGTAATCAAATATAACTAAAATGTTTTGTATTATATTTTAGTGAACTTGTATTTATGATTTTAATTATGTGAAATTAAGTTTGCAAGAAAATTTTAAAGGATTTTCAAAATGAGTATATTGTATTTTAGGTAAAGTGACATTCGTATTCGTATACATAACGTATATAGAATATAAGTGTTACATTTATTGGTATCAGAGCTATAGGTTTAGCCGATTCTCGGCCAAAATTAGTTCTATTTTAAACTAGAAAAAGAAATTACATGCCAATAAGGGTGTCAATGTTACTGAGATGATGTCATTAGTAGATGGTTGATAACACTCCTTACTGATGATAATGTTACTAAGATGGTGTTAAATGTTAATAATGATAATGTTATCATTATGTATGTTTTATTATATGTCAGAATCCTCGAATTCGCGAAGAGAGGGGGAACAAGAAATGCAAGAAGGAACAGGAAGTGAAAGTTATAAGGATAACAGTGCACATCCTATTCCTTCTGAATATGCAAGTGCATTTGCACCTCAAGGGATTCCAGCACCTGAATTTGGAACTTTCATACAACCCTTGATGCTTTGATGACTCGATTTAAACCTCCCCCTGCTCTTCCAGTACCTCGAATGTTGATTCCAAAGGAGTTGAAGAGTTTAGGAGCTCTATAATTCAGAGGAGATGAGGGTGAGGGTCTGATGGAGGCTGATATGTGGTTAAATGATATGATGATAATGCTTGAAAGCCTGTAATGTTCAGATCATGAAAAGTTGGGAGGAGTTGTGTCTTTGTTGATAGGATCAGCTCGAATATGGTGGTCCAATACTACGATGTACGCACCATCAGAGCAAGTCACCTGACAATTTTTCCAGGAAGAATTCAGAAACAAGTATGTGGGTGAGCAGTTCAAATAAGCAATGTTAATGAAGTTCCTTAATTTAAAGCAAGGTGATCGAGATGTCCATGAATTTGAGGCAGAATACAACAAGTTGAGCTGTTTTTCCATTGAGATTGTGCCAAATGATAAGTCCAGGCGTGATTGGTTCATAGAGGGTTTGAGGCCCAAGTTGAAAGAAATGATGATGGCCTTAAACTTGTCGAGCCTGTAAGAAGTTATAAACAAAGCCAAAGCTATAAAAAAAGCTCAAGAGGAAACCTTAGCAGCAGAGCAGAGTATTCAAGTGGGGAAAAGAGTGGAAATGTCTTCCACTCCCCATTATGCTAAAAGAGGAAAAGGCTCGAGTTCTAGAGTCTCTGGGAGAGATAGTTTTGCAGCCGTGTTACAGAAGAGTAGACAATTCCAATCATTTGCTGCTAGCTCGGGTAGAGCTTATGGGGAAAGAAATCCATGTCAAACTTGTGGCAAATTGCACCGAGGAGTTTGTATATTTTTCAGTGGAGCTTGCTTTTTTTGTGGTGATATGGGTCACTTTGCTCGAAACTATCCTAAAAAGTCTGGTGATAACTCGGTGCAGTCTGAAAGATCAGTGGCAGCCTCAAATAGAACCAGATGAAAGAGTAGGTTCAGGGGACATACAGATTCAATGCCAAGAAAAGAGACTCAAGGAGTGGCCAGAATTTACAATCTTAAGACTACTGAGGATCGAGATGACCCTGTAATCATAACAGGTACTTTCCATCTTTACGATGAACATGTATTTGTTTTAGTTGCCATGGTTCTACATATTCATAAATTAGTACAAAGTTGGTTAGAGCTAGAAGAATTCCTTTAGAACCAATAGTGAGTGAGATGATAGTGATAAATCCTATGGGTCACGGTGCGAGAGTATCTAGAGTATATAACAAATGTCCTATAAAGATTCAGGGGATTAAGTTTTTGGCCAATTCAAGGGAATTACCCTTCAATGAATTTGAAATTATTCTAGGTGTTGATTGGTTGTCCTCACATTATGGATGGGTCAATTGTTGTAAGAAAAGGTTTTTTTAAAGAATGTTGAAGGTGCATAATAGTAGTAATTGGAGAAAAATCGAAGTTACCCTCGAATGTTATATCTGCTATGACTGCGAAGAATATGATGTCAAAGGGATGTATAGCTTTTTTAGCTAATGTGATAGATAACAGAATTCTAGAAGTTAGATTAAATGATATTCCTATGGTTAGAGAATTCCCGGATCTATTTTTTGAGGATTTACTGGGACTGCCTCTAGATCGTGAGGTAGAATTTAGGATTGAGATTTATCCGGGTACTGAACCGGTGTCTATGGCTCCATATAGAATGGATCCAATGGAATTACGAGAATTGAAGGCCCAACTGTAAGAATTAATTGATAAGGGGTTTGTAAGACCTAGTGTTTCTCCTTGGGGAGCACCTGTTTTATTTGTGAAAAAGAAAGAAGGGACTATGCGATTATGTATCGATTACTGTCAGTTGAATAAGGTCACCATAAAGAACAAATATCCTCTTCTGAGGATTGATGATTTGTTTGACCAGTTGAAAGGAGCATCGGTGTTTTCTAAGATAGACTTAAGGTCGGGGTATCATCAATTGAAGACTAAAGAAGATGATATTTCAAATACAACTTTTCGTACCCGGTATGGACATTATGAATTTATAGTGATGCCATTTGGTTTGACAAATGCACCAGTGGCATTCATGGACTTGATGAATCACGTTTTCCAACCATGCTTGTACCAGTTCGTAGTAGTATTTATAGATGATATCCTGGTCTATTCCCAGTCAAAGGAGGATCATGATACTCATCTTAGAGTGGTCCTTCAGATACTTCATGATAAGAAGTTATATGCTAAATTGTCCAAATATCAGTTTTGGTTGTTAGAGATTTCCTTTCTTGGTCATATAGTGTCGGCAGAAGGCATTAGAGTCGATACCAAGAAGATCTAAGCCATAGTAGAATGACAATCTCCAAAAAAAAAATATGACGGAAGTTCAGAGTTTCTTGGGATTGGCAGGCTATTATAGACGGTTTATGAAGAACTTTTCCATGATATCTCTGCCACTAACTAAGCTTTTATGAAAAGATGTGTCGTTTGTGTGGATAGGAAAGTGCCAAGAAAGTTTTGAGATGTTAAAGAGAATTTTAACGGAGGCTCCAGTGCTTGTGCAACCTGAGTCGGGTAAAGAATATGTTATGTATAGTGATGCATCCCATAATGGGTTGGGTTGTGTGCTAATGCAAGAAGGCAAGGTTGTGGCTTATGCCTCCCGACAATTGAAGAATCATGAGCGAAATTACCCGACGCATGACTTAGAATTGGCTGCAGTGGTTTTTGCTTTAAAAATCTGGCGCCATTATTTATACGGTGAGCGTTGTCGTATCTTCACAGATCATAAAAGCCTAAAATATATGCTGACTCAAAAAGAGTTGAATTTATAACAGATAATATGGATAGATCTTTTAAAAGATTAAGATTTGATTATCGATTACCATCCCAGAAAAAACTAATGTAGTAGCAGATGCACTCAATCGAAAAACTTTTGCAGCTTTAAGGGCATTAGACGCACATATGTCTGTGGATGGATATGGCGTTGTGATTGTTGAATTAAAATTAAAATCGATGTTGTTGGACCGAATAAAAGAACTGCAAGGGAGATATAACAAGTGTTTGATGAAAGTGGCGTTGATTGAAAAAGAATAGAATAAAGATTTTGAAAGAAGAGATGATGGATGCCTATATTACCGGGGAAGGCTTTATATTCCCGATGACGATGATCTGATGAGAGATATTCTTTACGAAACCCATTACAGTCCTTTGACTATGCATCCAGGCAAGAATAAGATGTACCAAGACTTGAAGAGTCGTTATTGGTGACCTGGAATGAAAATAGCAATAACATAATTTGTAGCTAAATGTTTATCATGTCAGCAAGTGAAAGCTGAACATCAGGTGCCATCCGGATTACTACAACCTATATTTATTCATGAATGGAAGTGGGAACGGGTAAAAATGGATTTTGTTTCGGGGTTATCGTTGTCACCAGGTAAAAAGGACTCGATATGGGTTATAGTGGACAAATTAACTAAGACAACTCATTTCATTTCGGTGTGAGTAGACTACTCGATGAATAAGCTTGCGGAGTTGTATATAAAAGAGATGGTCAGACTTCATGGAGTGCCAATATCGATAGTGTTCGATCGAGACCCTAGGTTTACTTCAAGATTTTGGAAATCCTTGCACGAGGTATTGGGTACTCGATTGAACTTTTGTACAGCTTTTCATCCTCAGACATATGGGCAGTCAGAGCGAGTTATTCAGATACTGGAGGATATGCTTAGGGCATGTATGATTGAATTTATGGGATCATGGGAAAGGTATTTACCTTTAGCAGAATTTGTTTACAATAACAGTTATCAATCCGGTATAAAGATGGCCTCGTATGAAGCTCTATATGGGAGAAAATATCAAACACCATTAAATTATTTTGAATTGAAAGATCGAGATCTAATCGGGTCGAATTTGATGAAATATTTGGAAGAAAAAGTGAAGATTGTGCTGGATAATCTTAAAATAACTTTAGATCGCCAGAATTCATATGCGGATATAAAAAGGAAAGAAATAGAATTTCAGGTGGGAGATAAAGTATTTCTGAAAGTGTCGTCTTGGAACAAGGTATTACGTTTTGGGCGAAAAGGGAAACTGAGTCTGAGGTTTATTGGACTGTATGAGATATTGAAAAGGGTTGGACTCGTGGCTTATCAGCTAGCTTTGCCTCTAGATATGGACAAAATTCACAATGTTTTCCATGTATCGATGCTTAGGAGGTACAGATCAGATCCCTCGTATATTATCACTCTGGAAGAGATAGAAATTTGACCAGATTTGACTTATGGGGAAGAGCCAGTACGGATTTTGGCAAAGGAAAACAAGGAATTGTGTAGTAAAACGATTCCGTTAGTCAAAGTGCTTTGGCGGAATCATAAGGTGGAAGAGGCTACCTGGGAAAGAGAAGAGGATATGAAGAAGCAGTTTCCACATCTCTTTGCTTCAGGTACTTCTTTAAAATTAGAGGATGAATTTTCTTAAAGAGGAAGATTTGAAATACCCTAAATAATAGGGAAGTGATTAAATTAAAATGAATCAAAAAGATGGAGGACTAAATTGATTAATTAATAAAGATAAGAATGAGTGGGAATAGTAGGCTAGACTAAATTGTAAGGGGAAAAGATTTAAAAGGGCATTTATGGATAATTGGAGATAAATGGATTTTAAATTTATTTATTTTGGTATATATATTTATATTAAAGAAATAAATAAAGGAAAGTAAAACACTCTCTTCTTCTTCCTCTTTCATGTGAAAAAGGCTCTCAACCCTAGCTAAAGGTAAGTTTGCAAATTTATGATTTATTCCTTCAAATTTTGTTAGCTATCAAATCCTTGCATATGATGGAAACTTAATAAAGGTTTAGAAGTGATTAAAACTAAGTTAAGAGTGAGATATTAAAGATAAAAGAAAATGGGTTTTATAATGATATGTTAATATGTGAAGGTTTGTTGAGGTTTGTTGGTAAAATTGACTTGTCATTAAGGTAAAAGAAAGATTAGAAGCATTGGTTGAGTGAAATAACAAGTTATAAATTGTGGGGTGATTCTTAGAATCAAATGTTATTGAGGAATATTGGATGTTTTAAGTGTTTATATGAATGAAAGTTAGTAAGGTTAAGTAAAGAAGTGTTATATAGTATTGTAGGGGTAAAGGAGATGAAAATTGGCTAAAGTTGGGTAAATTTCGAGTAGAAACCTGAACAATCTGGGTAGGGGTATCGGTACCCTATGAAACAGTATCGATACCCTAGGCACGAATTAGGCTAAAATTGTATAAAAGGTATCAATACTTATTCAACAAGTATCGGTACCCACGCAAGGGGTATCGATACCATGGTAAGGGTATCGATACCAGTAAATATCGAGTCTAAATTGGGTATCGATACCTAGATGGGGTATCGGTACCATAACATAGGGGTATCGATACCATGCTAAATCGAAGTTAATTTAGGTATCGATATATTAAGGGGGTATCGATACCTAAGGGCCCAAAATGTTAAGTTAGAGTTGATAATGTTGTAGGAAATTAATAATAAATATTTTGATTGATGTTAAGTAAAAATTATTATGAAACATACTAACAATTGATTTTATGCATGTCTTTAATGAATGTGGATTAGATCGCAAACAAGCTCCTGAGTCGAGTAAGTCGAAAGGCAAGGGCCAAGTTCCGGAATAATTTTATCCTTTTGGATAGCTAAGCAAGGCAAGCCAGGTGAATACATTCATTGAATATGATTATAAATTATTTAGATTGTGATATTTATATGTTTATGTATATTTTACTGAAATTATTATGTGTTATGGAATATATGAAATTGATGTTGTGAATGAGGTTTTAGAGTATGAACTGCTCTAAAACAAAAGTAAAAGAATAATGCATATGGGTGCATTATTGGCATGAAATGGTGCCAAAGCTGATATATATATGGGTACATTGTCAGTATAAAAGAATGATGCATATAGGTGCATTATTGACCTGAAAGGATGCCATAGTTGAAATGCATATAGGTGAATTATCAACAGAAAAGATATACTAGAGTTGAAATGCATATGGGTGCATTATCAACAAAAAAATATGCTAGAGTTAAAATGTATATGGGTACATTATCAACAGAAAAGTATATTATGGTTGAAATGTATATGGGTACATTATCAACATAGAAGTATACTATAGTTGAAATGCATATGGGTGCATTATCAACAGAAATGGTGATATAATTTAAAAAGGAATAATGATGTATTATAAACATAAATGGAGTATTACAAATTAAAAGGAAGAATCATGGCAAATGGTTTTGATAAATGAGAAATGAAATAAGTTTAAAACACCAAAGGATTTTTCATTATATGATGACTCACTAAGATATACTTATCATGTGTATTTCCATGTGTAGGTAACAGCAGATAATCATTAAGTAAAGAGTGAAGCTATAACCGCAAACATAATCTACTAAGGTTGACTCGCCAGTAACATTAGGACTTTAATGATCCTTTTTGGAACCTGTTTGGCATGTAATCAAATATAACTAAAATGTTTTTTATTTTATTTTAGTGAACATGTATTTATGATTTTAATTATTTGAAATTAAGTTTGCAAGAAAATTTTAAAGGATTTTCAAAACGAGTATATCGTATTTTAGTTAAAGTGACATTCGTATTCGTATACGTAACCGTATATGGAATATGGGTGTTACATATAAAACATGCTAAAACTACAGGACTATTTCACAATTATTCTTTTTTTATAAGCCTAAAACATGCTTTTAAAGAAAAATGTGTAAATTAAAAAATCAGTCCAGCCAAATTAAAATAAAATTAAACAATCACTACATATGACCAAAATGCAAAAACATGCCTAATCAGGGGGTCTAAACAGTGAATATCCCAAAAAAGCATCAGTCATGAAAACGTGTAAATAATAACTTCAGTCCCTTCAGGTGACCAACATGCAAAAACATGTTAAACTATGGGGGACTAAACATCCAATATCCCAAAAACTATAAAGCATGCATAAAAATAGATAAATAGCAAGTTTGGTCTTTACAGGTGACTAACATGCAAAAACACCCTAAAGTTAAGGGGTCCTAAACGTGACTTTATCCTAAAGTTCCCCTATATATCCCACTTTTTTTTTCATTTTAACCGAAAACTTTTAAAAAAACTCTAAAATCCTCTCCCCTCTCTTCTTTTCTTTTGGCCGGCCCACTATCGGTCGTTCTACCACTGCTCCGACTAGTACTCTGGCCATCGTTCCGGCCACCACACACAGTGGTCGGAACTCCTAAACCAACCCAAAACCTCCTCTATTTTCAGATCTACCCACATAAGCTTAGATCTTGGCTAAAACCACCTAAAAGGACCCCTAAAGACCCCAAAAAAATCTCGACCTTTTGGTTCTCACACGCTTTGACCGCGCGAAGACAAATCGGCCCTCCGGTTCGACTCTTCTCTCATGTAACTAGATCTACTCTTCTCTTTCTTAAAAACCTAGTTTTTTTATTTTATTATATTTATTTCAAAGCTGAAAATAAATAAAAAAAAAGATACCTTGAAATTTTATGTTTTTATTGCTTTTGAAAACCAAAAGGGGAACCCCTTTTTTACAACACTATTCAGGTTTATTACCCTTTTTTTTACAGATTTCTTTTTTTTAATAAAATGAAATCATTACATTGTCTTGCGTGTTAATTTGGGTGAACTGACATGGAAGAATTGTCTTGCACGGTTGATGGAGATGGCAGTGGTAGGTGACTGGTGCAGTAAGACTACTAGCACGTGGTTGGTGGAAATAATGGTGGCATGGGACTGGTCCTCTTGCAATAGGGTGAAACCCTACTTTGCTTGATCTGGATCATTGGATGGGGTCCAGATCTGACGGTCCATGATGGGTGGCGGCTAGAGCTAAGGTAAAACCCTAGTTGGTGATTAATTTAGGTTGTTTGATTTATTCCAGATCTAACGGCGAGGATAATGCAGCTCGCTGGAACATGAGGAAACCCTAGATGTGTGGGTTCCTCATTTGGTCGGTTGGGCTCACTGTTTGGGCCAGTCGATGTTGGACTTCGGGTATGGGCCTGCTGGGTCGGTTGGGTCTGTTGTAAAGGCCTAAACGGGTGTCTGGATAAAATGGGTGTCGACACACACTCTGACATTTATAGTGCTATAACCCGAGACTTCAAGGAATAACAACAATTCATTTATCACTTTAATCGCCTATTATTTAATATTGATTAAATTATAAATAAATAAATAAATAAAAGTACATGTCAATATATTTAAAACATTTGTGATAATTGTACGAACCAAGCTACCTTAGTGGTTAAAGGGATGGTTGTTATCCCTAGAGTTCTCAGGTTAAATACCAGAGGGTGTTTGAGCTTCCATAGTCAAATTATTGAGAACCTTTAAAATATATATTATCTTGTAATCACTTTAAATTAATAAAAAATAATGTTTTGATAATTTTATTTAAATTAATACTTTTATAAATTTAAATAATAGTATTGTTTATAATATGTATCGGATTTAAACATCTGACGTGTAATGTTCCGTAATTAATGTATACAACCGTTTTTTAAGTTTGTATATTATTATTATTATTATTATTATTATTATTATATTTGAGATTGTATTTTGAATCAATTGAGTAAATACTAAAATATTTAAAATTTTAAAGTTTGTATATATTTTTTTTATTATTATAAATTTATAATGGAGATGTTATTCGAATTAATTATTATCAATTTAATTGAATAAATATCAATATTCAAAATGATAATAAGTATTATTATAATGATACTTTAATATTTCTTTATAATTTTTAAATGAAACAATTAAAAACTCACACTTTTAAAAATCAAAATCATATTTAAAAAAATCTATATATAAATAGTTTATCACTTCACCAATAATATTTTTATATAAAAAAATATTTTTATCACTTAAATCATAAATATGAAAAATCTAATATATATATATATATATATATATATATTAAATATGTTGTATAACCCCAATACAAACGAGTAAATACGTTAACAACTAACATTAACGTATTGTATATGAACCAAACAAAAGAATTTTTTTTATTCTTTGAGTTTCGAGTTCGAGCAACATGAATGTCAGGGTTAGAATGTTCAATGTTAAATGGTTTGGACTATCTTTGAACGAATAGTATATATTCTTATATTTATCTCATATTAATAAAAAAATTAACATCCTACATTAATCATATTTAAATATATTATATTCATTTATATTATTTTTAATATATTATGTGGGCATGATGCCTGATGGTATCTTATTATATATTTTTTATTAATCATAATTTTTTTCGACTTTCGACTTTGATATGTGGTTATTGATATTTTTAGTAGTTTGATATCCTCTTATACTTTATTTTTCTTATGCAGTCATATCTATTTTTATATATCTTTTGTTTAAGTTTTCGTGGATGAGTTTTTTAATATTTTTTGTGTTTTGTCATTATATAATCTCAAGTAGCTAGTTTTCGTGTCAGAGACGGAGCCATGATTGAACAATGAGGGGAGCAAGTTGTTTAATTTCAAAATAAATTGGGTCTTAAATAGTAATTAAACCATAAAATTAAGGGTTTAATTTCATTAATTTTAAAATTCAGCGGTCTTAAAATATAATTAAACCAATTAAATATGAGATTAAGGTTTAATTCAATTTATTTTAAAACTGATAGTGTCTTAAAAAATAATTATACCAGAAAAATTTGAGGGCACAAAGGCTTAATTACAATGATTTTGACCATCAAATTTTGGGGGACTATTATCCTCCTACGGTCCTACCTATAACAATTGATATGCCTATGTTGGTGTCAAAAACTATAGGAAAATGTCTTAGTTTATATTTATAATTATAAATTTTTAGTAGATTATATAAAAAAAAAACGTTATTTTACCAAACGTTCTTATCTTGAAAAATGTTAATTTTAATTTTACCAAATATCAGTGGCGAGTCCAAAAGGAAGGCCAATACTCGATGAGACACAGGGCCCCACACCTCATTTATCGTAAACGAACAACAGGACAGAACGCGACACCCTACTGATGCAGTGATTATCTTTCCCAACTAAAAGAATTGAAGTGTTATATCCAAGAATTTATTAATGGTTTTAGTAATAAAAAATATTAATCATTTTAAAAAAAATTAAATATGATTAATTATATCTGCAAATAATGCATATATTGTTATTAAGTTAAAATTCTTTTTGAATAAACATTATTTTATAATTAAGTTATACTATTTAGAAAAAGTGTAAAACCCAAATTCTCTCTTAATATTTATTGAAATAATTATTTTAACTTTTCTTTGAAAGAATTTTAAATTTTGATCATAATAATTAATTTTAAATAAAAAATATTAATTTAGCAATATAATATTAATGGTTAACGTGATAATTTTATATGTATTTAATTATTAATGTGATATACATCAAAGTACTAAAAGTGATTATGTATCATATATTATTAGGGGCGAAACTATACTTTATCTCGGAAATCTCTGTTCTCCCTATATTTTATTAAAAAAATATATGGGTAAATATTACATTAGGATCCTATATTTAAGTTATTTTAATTTTGTCTCCCTCATTTTCTATGGTTAATTATAATTTATCCTCTCATCTTCTATGATTAATTGCACTTTGTCCCTTTCTATCCTATCATTAAAAGTAATAACAACATGGACTGTGGGATCTTAGAAATTTCAAAATTATTATATAATTTTGGTATTTTTTTAATTTTCTATTATTAATATATTTTTGTTTCTAAATTTTTATAAGTTTGTCCCTTAAAATCTTATAAATTCACCTCTAAGATAAAATTATGCGTCTATCTCTAAATATTAATGTGATATATATCATGTCAATAAAAATAATGACAGTATATATAAATTATATCATCAATTAAACTTATATAAAAATTTTAATAACTAATATTTATTGTAAAGAATTATTTTCAATACCAATAAATTATTAATAATTAAACATAAAATATTATTGAATTAAACGTTATAAAATAAATTTTAATAGTATATTAAAATTTAAATTAATTGCATCATACTATTATAAATTATGAATCTCATTTTAAATTAGTCCTTAAGCTCTTAAATATTTCAATCTCATTCTCAAACTATGAATCTCATTCTAGATTAGCCTTAAATTTTTAAACAGTCCAATTTCATCCCTAAACTATGAGCCTCATTTTAAATTAGTCCCCAAATTTTTGAATCTTTCAATTTCATCAAAATATGTAATTAGTTTCAACCATTATTTAACCTAATTTTTATTTTTTTTAAAACACATAATAATATAATTTGGCCTAACGATTTTATTAACAATGGATTTGATTAGTATATGTGTATAGTTTGGGATGATATTGAAATGATAAAAAAGTTTGTTGACTAATTTATAATGAATGTCATAGTTTGATAATGAAATTGAAATATTTAAAAGTTTAAAAACTATTATAAAATGATAAACATAGTTTAAGGATGAAAGTAGATCGTTTAAAAAGTTTCGAAACGAATGGTATGATACAATTAACTCTTAAAATTTTATTATTGAATTACCTGTGAACATGTTAAATTTCCACGTCAGTATACACCAAATCCACTTGAAACCCTTGTTTTTCCACCGTTCCTTTTCATCCCGCCGCCGGAAGCCCCTTATAAAAACTCCTTACTCTCTCAATTAATGTCACCAGAAAATAAAATAGCCGTTGCTAATTATATTTACTACTATTTATCTACCTTTTCTCGATTTTTTAGCTCTACCGAGTAAATTATAGCAGTTTTCTGTGTTCTTTTTGAAAAGGGAAATTCATTTTCACATGCTTTGGATGCTAAATAATCACAAGTATTTTCATTTTCACCTACTGGCCGATGAGTGAAAAAAAAGGCAGGGTTTTTAAATAGTATTCAAATAAGCAAAGAAGTGAGCTTGGGAAGCAGACGAGTTTGAGGAGTGCAGATTTTAAAAACGAGGTAAAGTGTAGAAGTAGTACTTTTCTTTTTGCTGGGTTTTGCCTGGTTTTGATTTTTGAATTCAAGTTGTTCGATGAAAAGATTAAAAGAAGAAAGAACAAAAAGAAAAGAATCTGGGTTTTCTCAGGAGTAAGAGTTCAGTACAATATTTGGTTTAAACAATTGAAATTGGGTTGCTGCCAATGTCTCTCTTTTGCTAAAGACACCCATTTCAAAGCCTTGAAGCTGCATTCTTTTAATGTGAAAATCCCCAGAGCCCATCACTACTTTTTTCGACAATTATATTGGAATCTGACCCTTTTTTCTCTCTTCCCCATTAGTCCTTTGTTACTTTACATTCTGTTACTCGATCTTGTTTTGAATTATTTTGAATTGTTTACTTTTGTGTTTTTTTATTGCTTTTCAGCTTAAAACCATACGTGAAGGAGGGAAAGTAGCCGAAACAGCTCGTTTTGTTTGCTTGAGAAAGGGAGATGGAAGCTTTGTATGTTTTCCCTTGGATTTGCATATTGGGTTTGGTATTGTTTCAAGGAAATGCAGAGCTTGTTGAAGAAGATAAGCAATCATTGCTTGATTTTGTTAACAAGCTGCGCCATTCTCGTTCTCTAAACTGGAATGAGACATCTCCAGTTTGCAACAACTGGATGGGAGTGACTTGTAATAAAGATGGTTCTCGGATAATAGCTGTTAGATTGCCTGGTATTGGATTACATGGCCCTATCCCTGTTAATACCATTAGTCGCCTCTCAGCTCTGCAGATTTTGAGCCTTAGGGCCAATGGCATCAATGGTCACTTCCCTTCAGATTTCTTTAATCTCAGAAACTTATCTTTTCTTTATCTTCAGTACAACAACTTCTCTGGGCCATTACCTGTTGATTTCTCCACTTGGAACAATCTAACTATTGTCAATTTGTCCAACAATAGGTTCAGTGGGAGTATCCCTAGTTCGCTGTTGAATTCGACTCACCTTGAGGCGTTGAATCTCGCAAACAATTCACTCTCTGGTGAAATCCCTGACCTGAATTTGCCTAGCTTGCAACAGATAAACCTTTCCAACAATAATCTCACTGGTGTTGTTCCAAAGTCACTTTTAAGGTTCCCGGTTTCAGTATTTGAAGGTAACAATGTTTCGTTCGAAAACTTCCCTCCTCGAACATCCCCGTCTATTGCACCCTCTGGCGAACCGAATCCGACATCAAAGAAGTCCGGGAGGCTTGGAAAAACTGCATTGTTAGGAATAATAATTGCTAGTTGTGTTCTTGTGATCATGGCGTTTGTGTTTTTCGTAATTGTTTGCTGCTCGAGAAGAAAAAGTGAGGATGCATATTCGCGGAAGTTGCAAGCCGGAGAGATGTCACCAGAGAAAGCGGTCTCGAGAAGTCAGGACACGAATAATAGATTGTTCTTTTTCGAGGTTTGTAATTACACTTTTGATTTGGAGGATTTATTGAGGGCTTCTGCTGAAGTACTGGGGAAGGGAACTTATGGTATTTCATACAAGGCTGTGCTAGAGGATGCAACCACAGTGGTAGTGAAGAGGTTGAAGGAGGTTGGTGCCGGGAAACGAGATTTCGAGCAACAGATGGAGGTTGTTGGAAGCATTCGACATCCGAATGTCATCGAGCTGAAGGCATATTACTACTCAAAAGATGAAAGGCTGATGGTTTACGATTACTACACGCAGGGGAGTGTTTCTTCCATCTTACATGGTATGCTGCTTGGACCAATGCCTTGTTTATATATGATTAAAGCATTGATTTTTCCGGAAACATGTCGTTATCTTAATGCTTTACCTCTAGGAAAAAGATGAATCATATACAAAACGAATTATAATTCTCGGTACATTATGATTGAAACCGAAAAGGAAAAGCTGGAGAAAATTAGATTAAATATTGTGATGGATGCTGCTAGTTTTTTGAATATATCAGCCTGTTTTTCATTGATTAGATCAAGTAAATGTTCCTTAGTGAGCACTGTCTTTGATAGTAAAATAGTTTCTGAATCATTAACCAGTTCCTAATCCAAGTTACTAAAGACAATCTAATCTCGTCCTCGGCTTCTGTTCGATCTCTAGTTTACGGTCTCCGACTTTGGGGTTCATTGCAGTGATAGTGATCAAATAGCATCTACACTTCTTTTGATAATGCAAGTGCCTTTGCAGGTAAAAGAGGAGAGAATAGAATCCCTCTAGATTGGGATGCCAGAATAAAAATTGCAATCGGAGCAGCAAGAGGCATTGCTCGCATCCATTCAGAGAACGCGGACAAGTTTGTCCATGGCAACATAAAGTCCTCAAACATTTTCCTCAACTCCCAACAGTATGGTTGTGTGTCGGATCTCGGTCTATCAACTATAATGAATGCACTAGCCCCTCCCATCTCCCGTGCTGCCGGTTACCGTGCCCCTGAAGTTACCGACACAAGAAAAGCTATGCAGCCTTCTGATGTCTACAGTTTTGGGGTGGTCCTACTTGAGCTCCTAACCGGAAAGTCCCCTATCCATACTACCAGCGGTGACGAGATTGTCCACTTGGTCAAATGGGTTCATTCTGTAGTTCTAGAGGAGTGGACGGCTGAGGTTTTCGATATAGAACTGATGAGATATCCGAATATAGAGGAAGAGATGGTGGAGATGTTACAAATAGCAATGGCATGTGTTGTGAGGATGCCAGACCAGAGACCAAAAATGCTGGACCTAGTTAAAATGATCGAAAATGTCCGAACAATCGATTCCGATAATCGACCATCTTTGGGAAACAGATCCGAAAGTTCAACAACAGCAACAATGATTGGGAGAGAATCCCAGGTCTCACAATGAATCAACCAAAATCTTTATTCGTGTTTCTTGTTCCTATTATTTTTTATCTAAGTTTACTCTCTTATTTTTCTATCTGAAAAGAATCATGAAGTTCTTTTGCCTTATTATGATAGTCTTATTTCGAGCATATTGATCAATTGACTAAATATGCTTACTCATTAAGTGAAATGTCTATCGTATGGATAATTTTTTAAACAAAGAACTCGTATATAAATTATTTAACCAACACATATCTTAGAAATATGAGATCACAATATTGCAAATTAGTAGCAATCTTGGTTTTTTCTTGATCTGGTTTTCACATAAAATTTTTATCATCACTTCTCAAGATAAACTTAATATATTTAAATTATATTTCTTTTTCTGTTTAGGTGTTTATTTTTTTTATCAATACATGTGTTTAATGTTACAAACGTTATCAATTTAAGCTTTTGTCTAGTCTGTCACAGATATTAAAAATTCTCGATGACCACTCAAAATATGACCATGTTTATAATTTTCTAAACTTTTTATTTAAAAATTTAAAAATTATTATTATTTGAAAAAAAAACTTAAAACCTTTAGTCTCAAAGCACCAATGCCATCACTTACTGTCCCTTGTTGTTGCCGTCCCCGCCAACTGCCTACCTATTTATCGTCGGATCCCAATGTCGATTATCTCCTTGTTGTTCTAATCCTTAAATTTTAAGACTAAAATCTCCAAATCACAATCAAATTACATTGGGAAATCTCAGCGACGTTGGTGCGCTGAATTGTACCCAAATCTCTTGTTGCATGGTTGGTGGGTGATCATCAACGATAATGGTGGCCAGCTATAGAAAAACTTTTGGGGTTAGAGGTATTTCAGAGTTCATAAATTTTGATGTATTTTATGGAAAATAGAAAAAATGGAGTTTTTTTTTGAAATTTTATAAATGTTATTTTTTAAATATTAAAAGAAATTAAAATTAGGCCACATGTTGAACATTGATTGATTGACTGATTTTTTTAAGACTCATTACAGATAAACACTTAAAATGACAACCTTAAGCACCTTAAGGTGAAAAGTAGGAAAATGGTTATAGTTGGAGTATCAATTTGTGAGTTAATTCTTTTAAAAAAAAGTAAAATTATTAGTGTAAATTATAGTTTCATCACTTATTTTTTTCACTCTTATTTTAGTCACTAAAGTTTAAATTTTTTAATTTACTCATTGAACTTTTAATTTGTTCTTATTTTTGTCACTATGCCGTTAAATACTTAACAACATTATGACTAACTATTTTTTCTTTTTAAAATTACAAAAAAACCCCAATTTTTTTTTATTTTTTAAAAAAATTCATAATTCATGATTTCTTTTAATTTCTCGATGAGGAAGCATCTTCTTCTAAATTACAATTATGGGGAGGTGAAGAAAGAGGAATCAAATTGTATATCTTGATTCCACGTTTAACAATTATATATATTATAGATCAAAGTAGTTTTGGCAGTGACAAAACTCTGCATTATTTCTTGGGCATTTAAAAAATTGTATATATTAATTAAAATATTTTAGTAATTTTATAAATGTAAGTTATATATCAAAGTATCATACTAATAAAAAATTGTATAAATTCTTAAAATTCATCTATAAATATAAAAATTTAAAGAAACCAAATACATCGATAATAATGTTATCTAGAATTGTGTCTCAATTTTTATTTTTAGAGCTAAAAATTCATAAACCCACATATAAATATAGATATTTGATACATTAAAAAACTATAAATATTTAAAATAAAAACATAAATATAAATTAAATTAAAATTATTTAAAAAACTTATTTTTAACTGAAATGAAATTTAAAAGTTATATACTTAATTGAAGGTATCAACTCAAAAAAGATAAACAACCAAACAAGAAATACAGAGAAAATTTTTTGTATCCTGAAATCACAAAGGAAAATGAATTTTCATCCATTTAAAAATAAAATAATAATATAAAAATTAGTTGTTAACAATTTTTAATAAATGTTATTAAATTTTAAAGTAGTATACATATTTTTTGGGCAACCAAATTTAATAACTTATTATACACGATTTTTGAGGGGACCATATATATATATATAAATGGATAAGATCCAATTGCACAATATATATATATATATATATATATATATATATATATATATATTAATTTTACACGTATTTAAAATATTTGGATATATAAAAATAGAAGGTTGTGATTAACAGTATAAATTAAGAAGATAATCACTGAAAAAATAAGGAGTTAATCTCATTCTTCTATTTTCACTCATTCAAATGTTCTAAATATATATAAAACTAAAAATATTACACCATTGACCTCACTAGTCTGTTACATGTTCTACCACTAGTTTTTGGGTTTCTTGAATTTTGAGTTTAAGATTGAGTTTTATGATTTTTAAAGTGATTTAAGGTAAAATCTAAACTAATAGAGTGGTAGGAGACAGTGAGATGAGTTCGACGATGTTCTAAGTGGTTGGAGAAGACACTATATAATGGTAATTATGATGTCGACATGTGTGAAATTGTAAAACTTTCATTTTAGAGAGAAAAATAATAAAAAATGTCATGTTAAAAAATAATTCACTTCAGTATATGTGTTTGTCATATCACTATTTCATTTATGATTTAATACTTGAGTGACTAAAATAGGTAAAAATCAAAATTCCAATAAGTAAATTAAGATTTTTTTTAAAACCTTAGTGATGAAGATAAGACTGAAAAGAAAGTTAAAGGATGAAATTAATTGTTATTCAAAACTCATTTTCTCGGACATCTCTTTCTCAAAGCCTTTTCGTCTTTATATCTCCTCCGCTGTTTTCAGCGACTAAAGAAGCAAACGGACAATAGGCCAGGACAGGAGGATATCTCAGGTACAGTTTTTCTCTCTCCAATTTCCGCTTTCTTTTCTTCTGGTTTCTCCTCATTTTTTAAAATTTCGGTGTTTGTTTTGTCAAGATCAAAGCGATCTGCCTTGAAAATTTTATTTTGGTTTTTTTTATCTTGGTTTGTTTTAGGGTTTAGGTGATGGCTTCGAAGCGGATCTTGAAGGAGCTCAAGGATCTCCAGAAAGATCCTCCTACCTCTTGCAGCGCAGGTTCAGTTTTATATTTTTCTCTGTTTCATATCTCGATTTGTTTATTGTTTGCGGTTTTTCTCATGATCCTTTTTAGATTTTTTAGGTTTTGTTTGGCGAGACTTATTTTATGAGAAAATGATTAGAATTTTTGTAGGTATCTGCCTTTTGTTTTTCAAATTATGACATGATTCAATTATTATTGCTGCATAATAGAATTTAAACTGTCTATAATGAAGCTATGCTATTATTTGTCTTTTCATTTTGATCATGATGATTTCATTGGATTCTAATTACAATTTCTTTCTTTGTTTTTCTCATCTTCGTTTTTCAAGTTTTAGATTTACATCGTTGGATTTTTATTGACTCAAGATTGTTAAGACCTTTTTCTTAATTTTTTATTCATGTCTGTTTGTTAAGTTGTTATTTGGTTATATGAAATTATTCTTGTATAGGTGAGGTTGTAAGGAAATGATTTGCATATTGCATGTATTGACTATAGGAACTCGTCATTTTTGTTATACGTGCTCAAATTGTTTAGGAGTGAAACATCTTACAATTTCTTATGGCAGATAATAGAAAGGATAAGAGTTCATTTGATTTTAATTTATGAAAAGATTTTGGTAAGGTTACTTGCAGATTGTTAATCTAACAGTTGGCTTTTACTTCTTTCTATTATTGAATTAAGGCCCTGTTGCTGAAGACATGTTTCATTGGCAAGCAACTATCATGGGTCCACCTGACAGTCCATATGCTGGTGGAGTGTTTCTAGTCACCATTCATTTCCCTCCAGACTATCCATTTAAACCGCCTAAGGTACTTAATTGAATTCCTTAACCAAACTAGTTCACTTTCTTTCATGCCTTGGCTATATATTTGTATTTCTAACTGGTAAGTGCTGCTATTCCGTATCTATTAATTATTTGGTTTCCTATTATCATATATTCAATTTCAGTCCATCCGCTTATTACCATATGGTTCAGTTCGGATGCTTAACATTGTATCGGATTTCATGTTTTATTTCTTGTGCTTCCTACATAGCCCCATGGGAGGTTGTCTATGAGTTTGGCCCAGTTGAGTGACATGTTAGTGGGAGTGTTAACTGATGTTATCTTGTACCTCCACCTATTACCATCCACCTATTACCAATTGATTTTATGTTGGATGCCTAACATTAACTTATTGACTATATAATTGACTGTAATTGGCTGTCTTTTCAATTTAAAATCAAGCCTCTATGTCTCTTAAGTGTCTTGAAGAAAACTGCATGGCATATTCCACAACTTTATGTCAACAAGTTATTTATCTGTTAACCATCTATGCAAGTTCTACAGACATGAGTGCCTTCTCCTCGGAAATCCAATACATCCGTTCTTGTGATGCGGACCATGTGGTGACTGTTCATGTTGTATTAGTTAATTCCTTGTAGATAATATGACCAAGGTGTCTCTACAGGGGAAGTGGCTTGTGCAAGCATTACTCGGCAATGAAATGAGTAAATGCTAATCCTACTTGATTGCCTTTTAGCCTACCTTATTTTATTCTGGCGCACAAATACTTTTCTTCATAGGGCATGTACGCATGCACAGTGGCGCATGCACATGCGTACCGGTGTCTAATGATTTAGTTTATGCATTCCAGAGCCAAAATTTACCTGATATATTGTTTCTTTTACTTTTTATAGCATTGTCAGGTAAGAGCTTTCTCTTTTACATGCACATGGATATATTATTTTAGTTATGGCTCCTCACTTTTGCTGTATACTTTTTAAACAAAAAGTGTTGATGATCTTTTATTTTTTTTCTTCCTGTCAGGTTGCATTCAGGACAAAAGTCTTTCATCCTAATATTAACAGCAACGGTAGCATTTGCCTCGATATTTTGAAGGAGCAGTGGAGCCCTGCCCTCACCATATCCAAGGTTAGTTCAACACTCCCAACTGCCATTAAGTGTAACATCTTTTATTTGATTATACATTACCATGTTATTCCATCTATCAACCATTCTTCATAAAGCCTTTAAAAACAAATGTATCCTTTTAAAATGAAAGTCTAGCAAGCCTTTAAAATATAGCCTTTCATCTACTGGATTTGGGATATATTCTAGGTGTTGCTATCAATATGCTCACTGTTGACGGATCCGAATCCTGATGACCCATTGGTGCCGGAGATTGCGCACATGTACAAGACCGACAAGAGCAAGTACGAGACAACTGCTCGGAGCTGGACCCAGAAGTATGCTATGGGTTAGTATGCTATGATGCATGTAAGAAAAGGAGGGCTTCATCCCCAATGACTTTGGTCTTTAAATTAATGTATGAATCAAATATGATGTGATATTTCACCTCTTTATTTAGTGGACAAAGCCCTGTTTGCTTGTATGGAAATTATCTTTGAAACTGAAAAGAGCACAAACAACATTTTCTGTTCGTTTAATTAAACGAACGAATACATATAAAGGGCTCGTTCGTTCATTTACGTTCGTGAACGTTCGGTAATTCATTCATTTACGTTCGTGAACGTTCGGTAATTCGTTCATTTACGTTCGGGCACGTTCGTTAATTTGTTTGTTCATGTTCATTTATTTAATTAAATTTATATTTATTTTCGTTTAATTGTATTCTTCTAAGAATTTTTACTTGATTTAAAGAGTTACATTTTATGTTCTTTCATTTACATTTTAACGAACATGAACGAACACAAACAGGTTATATTTTTTTTAATGAATGAACATGAACAAAAATTTCTGTTTGTGTAGTTGTTCATGTTTGTTCGGTTAAAGTTAAATGAACGAACATAATATACTCTCATTTCGGTTTGTTTATGGCCTAGTTTTCAAGCTACCCATCTTGGATTTTCATTCTGTACTAGTAAAAAGCGTAGTCAGGTTAAGCTCTCTATAATCCCAGTTTCAATGTGCCAACTCGAGAAGAAGTGAGTGGTCCGGTGGGTGTTTTTGCCATTATTGCTGAAGGTTTGGAAAGCCTTCCTTCTCTGTGCATGTTGAAGACGGATCCGAATGAAGAACAATATCCTGTGGCTTTACGGTTAACTAAATATGTGCAGAGTGCTGGTGGGCTTATGTTATGTGAAGATGATGGAAGAGCCAAGATTTTGACCAACCCCATATTTATGGGCATGCACTTGCTCTCTTTCTCGCTCGCCCATTTATGATGATCATGGAAGAATAAACAGGTGCATTACATTCATTTATGATCATCAGATTCGAATTCTTTGAATTAGGGGTGAGCATTCGGTCTAGTAGTTAAGTCAAAAAATTTCGAGTTATTCAAGTTGACTTAAATTTTTTTGAGTCAACTCAAGTTTATAAAATTTGAGTCGAGTCGAGGCAAATTTTCAAGTGTATTTAAATTTTATTGTAAATATTTATATTATTATGATATTATTCGATTTCAATTTAAATTGTTTTTATAACCATATATAATTACATATATATTTCTTCATATTTTTTTCATGTTATATATATATATATCATATAGAGTCAAGAGATTCAACTCAAACTTAAAAATCAATCTATTAATTACTAAAAGTTTTGAGTTATTCAAGTTACTATTCGAATTATTTGAGTTGTATTTCAAAACTCGACTTAAACTTAAAAAAAATTCAAGTCGAGTCGAGTTTATAAAATTATAACTCGAAGTCTAATCGAGTTGAATCGAAAAAATTAATTTTTTAAATCAAATCGAATTTTACTCATCCGTACTATGAATTATAGCGTGAACATTTGTCTGTCAAAGAAAAGGAAAAGGAAAAGGAAAAAGAAATTAAAATTGTCATTTCTGTAATTGTTAAACAAACCATTAATTAGTCTAAAATAGGATGAGTCATTTTGAAGTGACGCGGCATATTAACCCTACTTAATATAGTTGAATTAGAATAATTTTATTTAATTAGTGGATAGATTAAAAGATTATCAGGTAAAATTGTCAGACAATGAGTTCGGTGTACATATTTTGTCACTAAAAATGTCACACCATCTAATTATATTATTAAATGTGCCACATCATTTTATTAAGCATATATCATAAAATTAACTTACATTTTTTTATTTTATTTTTGCCATATTTTCTTCACCATCAATCTCGTTAACTACATATTTATGACCTAATGACCAAACAATTGAGTTTCAATTGGACTTATTTAAAAAATTTAAGCAAATGAAGCAATTTTTCCCACTTATATCTAAGATTCGATTATCTTTTAAGTCCAATTGGACTTATTTGAAAATTTAAGCAAAGGAAGTAATTTATGATTCGATGATATTTTCTATTTTGGATCATCGGATTAGATTATGACACGTGGTTATGTTCGTGGATAGTTTCCTACGTCGCTTGACTCTGATATACGATTTATCGATGGTCTTTCAGTAGTTTTCATCCTTTTTGTGGTCGTTTATCGATGCAATTAGATCTTTTCGTTTCTATCTCTATTCGAGTATTTTGGTTGAGTTTTTAACATTTTCCTTATATGACTATTGTATGATCTTAAGTGGTTAATTTTTTGTGTAAATGATTATAGAAAAATATTCTAATTATATATTTAGTTTACGGTTATATTATAAACATTCATTGTAATTTTAGATGTTTTTCTTTTAATAAAAACTTGTTGATTCTATTGAAAAAATTTATCTGAGTCATAAGTCAACATGTAGTATTTATATTGTAATGACCACCCAAAAAATTCAAATATAATCATATATTAATCATCTAATAAAAATCAGGTGCTTCTTAATTCAAATTTTATGTATTAAAAAACTTTAAACCCAATTTGTCATTTGTCTATGAGAAATTCTAAGGTGGCGTTTGGTTCACTAGAATGTTTTTGAGGGAATTGGAATTGTGAAGGAATTGGAATCTGTCAGGAATTGGAATCCAATTTCATATTCTGTTTGATTCGCAGACATGTCAGATGAATTTGATTTCAGTAATGTAAAATGACAGAATTGCCCTTCTTGTTTTTTTTTTGCTTTATTTTAGTTTGTTTTACAACTTACATGTAGTAATATATTATAAAAAATTAAAAAAATATATATTAAAATTTCATTTTATTGATTGATTATTCATTTCAATAAATTATAAAAATCATGCTAATAAACATCATAAGTTAAAATCATCGCAATCAAAATATGTTAATAAGTTACCAAAAGATAGAGCAATATTTCGATGTATTCCAATCGGAATATGTTAATTAGTTACCAAAAAATATACCAAAAACTATTTTTATTCAATATATGAATTATAAACCCGACACGACACGACACGAAATAATAAAAAAATTATTTTTATTCAATAAAAACATTGATTTAATTGAAAAAAGTTATATATAGAGGGGTATTATTGTAATTATTCCTAAATATATAAGGTAAAATTATATATTTTTTCGGGTCGGGTCCGGTTTTTTTCACCCTAAACCCGAACCCGACCCGACCAAATAAAGTTTCATCCAACCCGATCCAAATATATGAATTAGAAATCCGACCCGACCCGACCCGAAATAATAAAAAAATATTTTTATTCAATAAAAATAGTGACTTAATTGAAAAAAATTATATATAGAGGGGTCTATTGTAATTATTCCTAAATATATAAAGTAAAATTATATATATTTTCGGGTCGGGTATTTTTCACCTTAAACCCGAACTCTATCCGACCCGAATATCGCACTAAAAAAAACTGACCCGACCCGACTAAAATAAAGTTTCACCCAACCCGACCCGAATATATAAATTAGAAACCCGACCCAACCCGAAATAATAATAAAATATTTTTATTCAATATATGATAAGTTACCAAAAGATTGATGAGAGTAGTATGGTCAAATTTCAATTCTCTCCAACAAATTGAATTCATCCATTCTTGGATGGAATTCACTTTCCCTCCTTTGATGGAAAGTTCCATGAGGGATTCCAATTCCCTTGAAAAACTTGAACCAAATATAGAAAAGTGGTGAATTGGATTATAATTCCCAATTTCAATGGATTCATGCCACCAAACGCCACCAAATGCGTCCTAAGGGTTATGAAAATAATGAATTTTCTAATAATGAATTTTAATGGTAACATGAAAGTGAGTCAAACTATGTCATACCCCTGCATTGACAATGCATTTTTAGTTAACTTTTTAGTTCTGTTGTTCCTTTTTCAGATTTCTTTTGCAAACAATTCGGTCGGAAATTGAGAAGTCTTTCGAAAAGTGTCTTCTGTCGGTCGACCGCAGACTTTGGATTCCTATCCTCCACGATCGATCATCCTTTTTTAACAAGACTTTTAATATGACTACCGATAAGCTTTTTCAGAATCAAACTTGTTGTCAATAGATCATATCTTTCTAACTTATCAGCCTACAAGTCATCGTCAAGATGTGTATCAGACAAAAATAAACTTAACATTAAATATTAAGCATGATTTAAAAAAAAATAGTTAGATGATCAAAATAAAATAATAGTAATAGTTTAGGTACTAAACAGGTAGTTTACTCTTATAAATATTATCCTCCCGACGTGAATGTAATCCACGTAAGCTGAGACATAACCACGGATACGTGTCAGTAGTTGGGACCCATCCTATCCGTACCTGTGGTTAGTTGCCTTGGATTTGCGAGGCGCTCCCCATACGCTTCGTTAAGGGCTTAAATGCTCACCACTAATTCCTATGTTCCACTTGTTCATTTAGACAATACAACCTTAAATTATTTCCATCACTCATCGATATGAAAATACTTATACATAAATAAATTTATCTGATTTTTTTTTCATGAAATTTGTATTTTTTTCAGAATAAAATACATAATTCGTTACTAAATCAGTTTCGTTTGTCATTATAGTACTCGATATGAATTAGTCGATCAATAAAATATCATTGGTTAATTAAAAAATAATCTAATCCTTAAATTATAAAAAGATTTTAATGATAGTATAGCTTGAGGTTTCCAACACCAACTTCAATTTTTTTTGACTTAATATAAAAAAAGTATCCAAATTATATCTCTTTTCTCATTTAGGTGTGAAATTTTTTTCGATCAATTTAGGTGTCTAATGTTTCTAATGTTATTATTTAACGATTGTTAAAAAATTCGATAAAATCAGTCAATTAATCAATATTTGACACGTAACTTGATTTTTTATTTCCTTCAATTTTTTAAAAATAAAATTCATATTTAAAAAAACCCTCAATTTTTTTTTATTTTTCATAAAATACCCTAAGACCTTCAATTTTGACATAAGAGTACCACCACCGTCAGTGGTTGGTGGGCGTTGATGATCGCCGACCACCAGCCAACCGATCACTCACCTACCGATTGGAATGGATACGTGTTGGGATTTAAGGATTTAGGGTTTGAATTTTAGGGGTTTGAAGCTATGATTGACGACTGACGATGGGTGGGTAGGCGGTCGGTGGGGGCCGCAGCAATGGTAGACAGTCGAAGGGTGAGGTGGATGCTTTAGGGTTAAGGATTTTGGGACTTTTTTGAGATTCTAGAAATTTTTTTGGGTTTTTTTAGAAATAATAATAATTTTAAGTTTTTAAAATATATATTTTTAAATTTATAAACATGTAATGTGTTGCATTTTGAGTGGTTAAACAAATTTTTTACGTTTGTTACGGTCGAGGACTCGAGGTACCTAAATGATAAGGTTGGAAACGTTAGAAACCTAAATTGATTGAGAAAAAATTTAAGCATCT
The DNA here is from genome assembly GCF_006381635.1 of Hibiscus syriacus. Classification (NCBI taxonomy): domain Eukaryota; kingdom Viridiplantae; phylum Streptophyta; class Magnoliopsida; order Malvales; family Malvaceae; genus Hibiscus; species Hibiscus syriacus. The sequence continues at coordinate 2,481,923 of NW_024063145.1, read as the reverse complement.
AAGTTGGAAAAGAAGTATAGTTTAGACAAAAATTTTTATTAAGCCATTTTTTATTTGATTTGATTATTTACTTTTATTGATTATCAAAATCAGTTTACTAGTGTAGTTCTTGAATGATGTACTCTAGTTTAGTCCTCTGTGTTGTATATATGTATTTGTGTTTCATGAACATTACTATTAATGAATAATTAATTATTATCTAGGTTTAAGAGCTTTAATTTGTTTTAATTAACACACGTTTCAAATCTCAATTGAACCAAAACAATTTTGTGGGCTCAAATCTAACTGCTAATCAAGGGGATGATGCTACGTTCACTTCTACATCCATATTTTAACAGTATAAGGTGCTTATAATATAATATTTATTTAAAATTTGTAATTAATTGATAACTTGCTCACACAGCAGATACAATTACTCAAGCTCATAACATCTTGTAGAATAATATTCCAGAATAATATCCCTTTTAACCATTGAAACCATTTGATATGTTCGTTCCCCTTTAACTCATAATATGTTCTTTAACCCTAATATAAAATTTTGACTTTTAATTCCTTTTACTTTAATTACTCTTTAAGATCCTTTAATTATAAAATTAGTAAAATTAAATCATAATTCCTTTAAATTTTATGATTTATTCAATTTTAAAGACCTTATTTATTTCAAAGTCAAACAACTTACCCCTTCATAATTCAATCGTGGCTCAATCCCTATATAGATTTAGGACCATTGAACAAAAAAAAAATAGATAGCTGAGATTGACTCATTTTCCCCCAGTGAATATATTCTCATTTTCTACTAATAATTTCAATCATCTATATAAAACTAAAATGATTCTACATTATGTTACATAATCCTATCTCATATATATATATATATATATATATATAATTTAATATGATCATATTCTATAGAAAAATATATTAAAATAAACACGTAAATAATTAAATCAATTTAAAATTTAATTTATTTTAGATTTCAGTTCTTCTCTTACTTTAAGGAGACCATATAAAATAACAAAAATATGGTTATTATTATAAAGATATAGTTTTAGGAGCCAAAGTTTCCCCCAGAAATTTGTCGAATATGATGTACTTGTTTGCATGTTTCTAAGAGAATTGTTTCCATTAGGCCTTAAGCTGCTTGTAAAGTTGGGGCAGTGTCCGAGAAAGCAATACCTACCTTCAATTTCTTATATTTAATTCCGTTTTCTGTACGAATTAAGTGACATCAGTGATAAAAAATTATTGTTGTTTCTTAAGATCACGAGTTCGAACACCATAAATATCAAATGTGTAAATGTTTAATATCAAATAGTTAATAATTATATTTAAATAAATATTATCTTGTACTTTTTACTTACAGCCTAATTTAATTAAAAGAAAAATTGTCTTTCTAATACTTGAATAAAAAGAAAATTCATATCATGCCCATATACAAATAATAGTATGTAATCTTTTAACAAAATAAATACTTAATATATTTGTATTTGATATGAATTCATTTATAATATTATTTTTAAAAAAGTCATGTGATGTCATGCCCATATACTATGTCATATTTTTTTATATATAACATTTTGGGTATATTTACATAAATAGAGATCAATCGAGAATGATTGATGTAATCACATATTTAGAAATTTCAAATTCTAATATAATTTAAGTATTTTTTATATTTTTTATTGATGATTTAATTTTATACTTCCTAAAGTCTTTAAATTTTTAATATAATTTTTAGGTCCGTACCTATGACATAAATTTTACGTTTATCCTACTACATAAATCCAAAACTCATATATTAAAGTTTATATCCTTTCACGTGTTTAAAAATTGATAAATTATGTTTTTTATAATATAAGACGATTATAAGATAATATATGTTTATAATCTTTCTTAATTATTGACAACGTACACACATTCTACATACGTAATTATTCGAACCCAAAATTTATAAGAAAAACCCACTCTTTCTTTTCTAAAGTTGATCAATGAGTTGAATTGATAAATAAATAATGTTTTGTTTAAAAACTATGGTGTATCAACATACAGGTTGTGTAATCACCATTTTTATCTTGATATCACCTCCACGTCGGCAGCTCCACCACAACAGCATTCCAGCTTCCAGCGACACCAACTGTTCCCCATTCCATCCCGTAGATTCCAGCAAGTAACCCAGCTGTCACTTCAAATTCTAGTAGTTTCCGGCAGCTCCAACCGTGGACTCCTGAGCATCGTCCACGTCCTAGCATCCTCATCAACAAATCAGAAGACAACAACACCTAATTTAGATTTTTATTTTCATAATTATAAAGGGTTATAAAAAAACCCCAATCATAATGTAAGGAGGGATCTCTCTACTCTCTGCCCCCGATTCTAGACTAAAAATCAGTGTAACGGGAGCTTCTGTTCTCCCCGACTTTTCTTTGGAAATCAATACGTTTGCCATTTTTCCAGCACCCATATTTCCTTTGTTTGAAACCAAAAGCTAGAACTAAAACCGGGGAAAATAAACGTTTAACTTGGGCCTCATCGGGTCCTTGATTGAGCGATAGTTGGTGACGGTTTAAGGGGGATGTCGATGGCCATTCTGGTCGCGTGGCAGTAGGGTCTTAGCCCTCAGTTCGGGCTGTTCCTTTAGAGAGGAAATCAAATAGCGTTGGTTCACTCGGGATAGGTCCTTCTTCAGTCGTGAATGGCGCTGGTCGGGAAGAGAAAAGGTCACCGTAGCGGTGACCGGCGAGGTTCGGCCAAAGAGGCCTTTGAGTGGCTGTTGCGTGAGGAAAAGAGGAAGATGAGAGCATATTAGTTTTTAGTTGAGATTGAAAATGAAACATAATGGAAATTAGGGGTTTAATATAAATTTTGAAGAAACTTGGAAGTTAGTCCTCCTTGTTTAGTCTCTTTTTTTGTTCTGATCACTACGTTTGGTCTAACCATCACTTAGGTCCCCATAATTTTAGCATTTTTCCTCATTTTAGTCACTAGTTTAGGGGTTAATTATCTTTAAGTCCTTGAAGTTTAGGCATCTATTTACATCCTAGTCACTAACCTAGGGTCGAATTGCATAGTTCCCCCTAAACTTTTACCTTATCTTTATATTTTAGTCACTTAAAATAGGGAAAATCACGAACAAATCCATCTAATTTAGGCGCATATTTATACTTCAGTCCATGATTTCTCTATTTTTTTATTATTTCGAAATTAGATGTTATATTTTTTTTATTTTGATCTCTACGCTTTACTTTATTATATTTTAGTCATTTTTATATTTTAATCCTTGAACCATTTTATTTAGGGCCTTATATTCTTATATCTTTTATTTTAGTTCTTTAATTTATATTTTAATTTATGCGATTTACTTTTTATTTATTTAATTTCATTACTTTAATTTTCTATTTTTGCTTTACATTTTTCAATAGTTTAATTTTAGTCTTTTAACTATTGTACTTTAGTTTTTGTTCATTTAATTTTAGTCACATTAATATATATATATATATATATATATATATATATATATATATATGAAAAATTCATAAGTATAATTTGATTAATTTCACAAATTGATTAAATAATAATATTTATTTATTTTTAAATATTAAGAAATGATTGTCTTAAAGTAACTAGATGTCCTATTTTGATATTTGAAATAAATAAATACCTTGTTTATAAAACCTGAAAAATAAAATATGCTTATTTTAATCAAATCAAGTTATTTTAATCTCAAATTATTATATTGAGTTCGGGGAAGAATTATCATATTCTTATTATTTCAGTCGGAAAGAGAAATATTGAATCTGAATGGAAATATTAGAATATTTTCTATTTTCCTTAGAATTTTCTTTTTAAGGTAAAATTGAATCTAAAATAATAGGATCATAAATTAAATTTATATTCAATTTTTTATATTTCCACTAATAGAAACAATTTATAATCGATGGGTACCAATTTTGGGTGTTGTGCACGAATCCCTTTTAAAACTAAAAAGAATGAATTTTTGGTTATACACAGACTAATTTATCTTTTAAATAGTTTTTTCTTAAAAACTCTTTTAAAAGATTTTTAGGTATTCGACCTACCTTACCCAAAAAGGGCGATGGCGACTTCAAAAATATTTCATTAAAAACCATTTATTTCATTCACATACTTTTCCGCCAAGAAATATTCATGCCCGAGCGAAAACAGGTTACGATAGCTTTGCGACTCCGATGGGGACCCTGGTCAAGCCCTAATCGATTATATATTATCTCTATAGTTGAAATTGAGAATTCAATTTTATTTAATTTATGATTTTTTTTGATTTCTTTCAATTTATTTTATACTCTTGTATATTAATATTTGATTGATTTTCAGATATTAGGATTCAATTTTTGTGATGCTTTGTCAAAGGTTTGAGAATTTCTCCTCACACACAACACTTGCATTATATAAACATAAGCTCTATACTCGAGATCTTTTCCCTTTTAAGTGGGAGTAAAAGCGACGTCTTTGTGAGAATTTATTCTTCGTGTCAGTCCTAGCAAGTAACATCTGGGGTTCATATGTCCTATGTCTTCGTGAGAATTTATTCTCCGTGTCAGACATAGAGAAATGTGTCCCCTCGAATTGAACTCGATCCACTTAAGTCTATAATAGACTAGGATTGAGAGTTTGGCAGCCCAAGGGGGCACTGATAAGGACGATTCGAGTACCTTTACTCCTAGAACCGAAACCCTGCATTTAATAAACCTTAGAAATTCACCCGATCTAAGACCATGCCGAAATTTTGTCCAAAATAGGTGTAGGAGAAATAAATTCTAACTTTCGTTTTTAATTGATTTTTCTGAATAAATGCATGCAAACTAGTAATCATGCGGTTAGGTTAATTTTTTCAAACAAAGCATGGAACTAGAAAACACGAGGTTAGAATTTATATATAGTTACCATGATAGATAGAATATTTTCTTTCCATTAATTGGTACTAACCATTTTATTTTTTCTTATTTTTATATATTTCGAAGATAGATTTTATTTTTCTCTAATTTGTTTATATTGATTTCTTTTGCTTGCATTACATGATCATGACATAACCAGAAGGTGTTGATCCGAGAGAGTGATCATCAAATTGAAAAGTTTTCATAAATGGACAAAAAGTTTTATGATCAAGCAAACTATGACGTAGCCAAGGAATGGAATCCTGAGGGAACTCCAAGGATGGAGGAGAACTATGCACCCAAAGATCGTATGCCCATTGAAGAGCAAAAAGAGATACAAAAAATAAGAATACAAGTGTCCAAGATGATGGATAGAATATCTGTTTTGGCCAAAGGAAAAGAGAATCCTGCACAAAAAGAGAGAGGGCTCAATGAATATAATCATGCAATCTCAGATATACAAGGGACTTCTGATCTTAACAAATTTGAGAAATTACAGACAATCATCATTTGTATTCACAAATTGTCTGGAGATACCTAAGAAATGGTCACAACTGTAAAAGCTCCCAGAAATGAGAAGAAATCATGTAATCTGAAATCGTCGAGGTTTAGTTTACTCCCTACATCTAAAACTCAGGTTCAATCCAAGACAAAAGGTGGTTCTCATTTTGATGTTATCCCTATATCATATGAGGAGTTGTACAAGAAGCTACTTGAAGCGCGAGAAGCGGCTCTGCATTATGTGAAACCGTTGTAACCTCCGTATCCGAATTGGTATGACATCAATGTTTATTGTGAATATCATGCCGGAGCTCAAGGACATACCATTGAGAATTGCCTTGCCTTCAAATATCGAGTCCAAAGTCTTTTAGATCATGGAATCTTAGAGTTTATGATAAATGATCAACCTAGTTTGGTAATTGAAGGTCCTGCTAGATTAATACCAAAAGTGGTTAAAGGAAAGAGTATCAATAGGGGAGTCCAGAAGGAAGAAGATTTGCCGGTGTACGAGGCTTAATTAAGTCATTTAAAGATTGAAAACGATAAATTGACCAAAAAAATGAAACCATGCATGAAGATTTACAGAAGGTCAATCAAGCTTTTAAAAATGTTGGTATAGGAAATACCCTAGAAGAGTGGATAACAGGGGTCACTAAATTGAAAAAGAACTTTAAGATACACGAAAATTGAGCGAAGAAGTTCTCTCATGATTTACGGATTACAAAAAAAAACACACACAATACAACTGTCATTTAATTTGGAAAATGTCAAGCCAAAAATCAAATGTTGAATAGTGCTATGACCAACATGGAAGCATCATATCAGATCCATCAGCATGAGATTAATACTGAATTAAAAACCACTAGAGCCAAGAACAAGATATTGAAGAAATGTTTAAATGATTATGGAGATCTTGTATGGGAACTTCTTGAACATAAAGATTCCCTCAAAAGAAAAAATGAACAACATTGTCTACAACTACGAGAGATGACATGTAAGATGAAAGAAAAAGACAATGTCATGAAGAAAGTTGTTGCCCAACCAAGCAATATGGCTCATATACTGGTTGATTTAGCTGGCTTCACGAGAGAATTAAAACAGATTGACAGCTCCACACCTGAGCATGAGTGGAAATTAATTTGGCTTTTAAGGGAAATAGAGAAGTTAGAAGTGAAAGTTATTCCCTATATGTAAAGTTTTGTTTGATGTATCGAAACTTTTGTGTTCAATGAAATCTGTTTTAAGATGATCACTCTTGATTAACTCATTCGTTGCATTTTCATTTTCATTTTGCATTCGTACTTTTATGTTTGTTTTTGCATTGCATAGTCTACATTCCCATTTATGCATTTTTCGCATTTACATTACATTATTTTTAAGCATTGTTATATGCATTAGTTATACAAACATGTAAATAATTCCTGAAATGTTTTGTAACAGTAAAACCGAGATCATTCATTCATATTACTGTATCATCATCATAAAAACAATGAAGCAATATTGTGAAGGACTACAAGATCAGTGGCCAGAATAATTGACAGGGTTACATCAAGATACAAAGAAAGAAGCATCAAATTCTCCACAAGATGGATCGAATCAAATTATTCAGGGGATGGCATCTGATAAAGAAGAGATAACTGCTAAAGAGTAACAATGCTATCAGATTAATGAGTTGAGAATGATAACATACCTTGGGGCATCCCACTCGAACCCAAATAATAGCCTCATTAATTATTCACAATATGAGGAGAGATTCAAGAGGGTGGATGAAGCAATCAGAAATATGAAAGGTTTTAATGCCTCCCATAAAGAACTAGAAGCACGAGAACTCACATTGGTTCCAGATTTGGTTATTCTCCATGACTTTATGATGCCTGATGTTTAGAAATATTATGGCACCATTTGTCCCCTAATCCATTTGAGAATGTTTTGTAGAAAAATGGAAGGATATTTGTTTTGTAGGATATTTAAATTCTGATGATGTGTTAATTCACTCCTTCCATGATAGCCTTATTGGGACAGTAGTAGTATGATACAATCATTTGAACCAAGAGCAGATTAAGAGATGGGTTGATCTAGCTGATACATTTTTGGGACAATATCGATATGTTAAAGGTTTAGCTCCAAAACATAAGGATCTTCAAGGAGTAAAGATGAAAGCCAATGAAGGATTTAAGGAGTATGCCTTAAGATGGAGAGGAGTGGCAACACTAGTTCAACCTCCCATGTTAGAAGAAGAGATATCACATATGGAGAGGAGTGGCAACACAAGAAGAGTATTAAATCTGACGAATGAATTCAAGAATCTTGTGACAAATGGAGAATTAATTAGAAATGTAATAAGTGAAGAAAAATTAAAAGTTACATCCAAAAGCCCAACTGATCAAAAAGCGAAAGCTGATGATGTGAATGAATTTCGCATCCAGAGTCCCCGCAACTGCAAAAGAAAAGGAGCAAGTAGTTGTTCAGATCGACCAAAGAAACACGATCGAGAAATACTTTGGAGGTGTTCCAAACTTCTATCTCAGACTTGTACCTCATTTTATTAAAGGTCAATACATCACACCAAGACCAACGAAAGTGCCACCAAACCCTTCTGCTCATAGCTATGATCAAGATAGTGTTTGTGATTTCCATTTGGGGGTATCTGGGCACTCTACGGGAAATTGTAGGCCATTGTTAAAAAAAATTGAGATTCTTGTTGATAATGAAACATTGAAACGAGAGTTGGTGGAATAATGGATGACGAACTCAAATAGGGCATCAAAGCATGATTGAATCGAGTGTTGTTGCATTAGATAAGTAAAGGGGTATCCTAATCAAAGAAAAGATCATTTCATTAGGCACAGTGCTTTATCCCATTTTGTAGCATCTTGTTTGAACATGTTTTTCTTGTTCCTTTCCCCTCCTTTCTGCAATAAATAAATTTGTGTCGCTTTTATGGTTATGAGCAAGGAATCAAATTTTAATCTTGAATTTTTTTTTGTATCAAGTAAATTAAATATTCTTTTAATTTTTCAAGACTTATAGATCTTTGGCAAGTGGTAAAATTATATATTTCATATCTCATCTAAATACAATTACATGTAGGGATCGGGTCAGATTTTTTTTAAAAAAATTGGGTTCGGGTCGGGTTTTATTTATGTGGTGTTCAGGTCGGGCCGGGTTCGAGTTCAGGGTGAAAAAAATCTGACCGACCCGACCCAAAAAAATATATAATTTTACCCTATATTTTTAGGGATAATTACAATAATACCCCTCTATATATAAGTTTTTTCAATTAAGTCACCGTTTTTATTGAATAAAAATATTTTTTTTATTATTTCGGGTCAGGTCGGGTCGGGTGAAACCTTGTTTTGGTCGGGTTGGGTCTCGGGTGGAGGCTCTCTTATTTTCGGGTCGGGTGGACCAAAAACCTGACCCAACCCTACCCATGCCCATCCCTAATTACATGATCTATTTTTGACCCTTACCAAAACCAAATTTTGACACTACATTTATCTGAGACTCTGAAGTATTGCCTCTACTTGTTTTTGAGACATTAAATCCATATGTTCATCTTCTCAGGTAGAGTTGATTTGTTTATAACACTACCTTTCACCATATATGTGTCTTCAAAAGTCACACCTTTGTCATTCCAAATACAAAACTGTCATGCCGATGAAATTAAAAGACCTCAAAAGTACCAAACTTTCAATTATCCTGCAAGAAGAGACGAGATGAGGCATCATGAACCAACTTATTGAAAAGAATTTTAAGTAATTGGGGCATGCTCGAAGTAAGAAGAAAAAAAAAAGAAAAAAAGGATTGATTTAAATAATTATATCATGCATTAATTACATTGTTTTCATGGAAATAAAGTTAATCCTGAATATTCATCCCCCTGATGATACCTCTTTTTACAAAGACTTCTGTGTATGAAATGATGAACGACATTCTTTCATTTATCCCTTCGTAAAAAGAGAAAATATCATTTGTTGTCCCCATTTTAGCCTGAATTATTTTTCTTATGATTCAACCCTAACCAAGGATCACCTCCACACTGGGGGGCAAGATGAAAGATATATGCTCACAAGAATAAAGATTGTCAATCCAATTTTATTATGAAGGAAAATCTCCATGAAATAAAGAGAGTTTAGAAATACAAGATAGGTCAAATACAAAGTGCTTGGAGATTAATCCAGTCAAAAATAATGAAAGAAAATATGAAATACAAGAGGAAAAGGAGGTGCTCAAAGCAATTGAATTCCTATACTCATCCATCAGAAAAAAGAGAAAAAATGAAAAAGAAAAGAAAAAAAAGAAGAAGAAGAAAATAAATTGAATCAAGATGGGGGACTCATTGAGCCTTAAGTTACAAGGTTGATCAAGTGCAATTAGTTCAAAGATTCATATTCAATAAGAAGCGCAAGAAATGCTGGAGATATAAGAAAATGGAAATGAACCCAAAAATTGACAATATAGAGGGATTCAGAAAAAGAAATGATGAAAGACGAGTAGCAAAGAAGATCCAAGACAAGCAAAGCAAGATTGACAACATCAGAATGAATTGATCATTGGTTCAATTACCCTTAAACACTTGTTTGAGCCTTTTTATCCCCTTCTTTCAAACCATGAGCCCTGACCTACATTACGTACCTGAAAAGTCCATTCTAATCATACATGGATTTCTAAGTAAAAGAGACTATCTTCAGATTTCATTCCGCCCCTCAGGATTGATTTTTATTTGCAAAAATTGATTTTTTAAAATCTTTAATTCATGATATATAATAAGGGGGTTCAAGACGTATAATTTTTGAATAATGTCTTAAGCCAAAGGAGGATTCGAGTTGAAAACCTGAAAAGGGCGGCTCGAATATTGAATGGTGCAACAATGACATAAGAGACAATCTTAAGCTCTTGATGAAGCACAACACATCTTAAAGACGTTCCTGAGAGTCTGTAATCAAGAAGTATCTCTATGAGATGACCATAACAACTACTTCTTCAAGATTAGTGGACGCTCCAAGGGACATATATGCTGGACCAACCTGAGAGACCTTACCTTACCAGAATCAACCTACACCTTAAATCAGTCAATAATTTTGACACTTGCCATATGACTATGATTTTGAATGATTTAAAAAGAGTAGTTGATTTATTTGAAATTCATTAAACTCATGTTTTATGATTTAATTCAATTGTGAACTTGTAAAGGACAATACTTTACAAAATTATTTCATTCTTTGATAAAGAAAGGAGGAAAAACACTTTCAAACAGGACAATAACAAATGAGGAAGGTCCTTGAAGCAAGTTGTTACCTATTCTACCTCTATTGTAGAAAAAAGAATAAGCGAGGCCAGAATGATGAAGCATTTCACATTCTTGAAAGCAAGTGGTCCAAGAAGCCAAAAGTCTAGAGAATTGAACTTGTAACTCTCTCTTATGACATTATCAACAACTCATTAAGAATGATGACCTTGTTCTAAAAGGGCACGCTGAAGGCCCATTCCAGACAGAAATGATCCATGTGGGGCATTTTGAAAGCTCATATCATCAGGAAGAAAATATTCAAGTATTTCAATAACTTATATCAACAAGAAGTAATGTTGAATGCATTCTGAATTTTCAAATAAGCAAATGTAGGGGCATGCTGATGGCTATATCATTCTTTAGAAAGATCATTGAATTGAGCAAATATTTCCAATAAGACAGAAAGTTGCATTATTTAGATGATTTGATGCTGGCAAGCAAAGCATCCCACTTGTTTTCCTACTAAGCTTTGTTCTTTAGTGTCCTTATGACGTCATACAAAAGCTCTGAACACTATGCAAAGAGTTCACTGATTGAGAATTCTGGGCAGAAGCCACAGAAAAATATGAATGTGTTGTCAAATGTTTTACGAACTAGTTATTATGATGCTGAACCAATGTTGTGATCATATGGTGTTTCCATTTGTGGACCCAAGATGAAGTTTGTCTTCTTCAACCCCAAGGTTAAAAGTTAGATATGATGAAGATTTCTTTCCATGGAATGGACGCTGAAATTTTAACAACAAGAAGCTAGTGGAGCTAAATAAGGTTGAACGATATGTTGTTGTTAAGAATCTCGATATGATATGGTCTGAATGGCTTGTTCGAGATCCAATTAAATGTAGAGACATGAAAGGAATTAGGATAAATCCTCCTTGTGATGTGATTCGAGAGTCAAATACCGAACAGAAACTGCTCTCCTAATTAATCTCTGCTGAGTTGGGCATATCTATGTCTACATTCTTCAAAGATGATAGATTCTCTTTTCAAAGATAAAAGATTTATTGGATTTCTACACAAGTCCATGCAACGAAAGTTGGTGATATCCAGGATAAAATGGAACAACAAGGTCATAATTCTGACTACAGCAAGAGTTTCATAAATGAAATATTTTCTTCAGAGACTGAAATGCAAATGAAGCAAAGAAAACACAAATATTGCTCTTCTAAAAAAGAGAATTCCAGCTTGAAATGATATTTTGACTAAATAAAAGAAGACCGAGTTTGCCACTTTGAAGTCAAATGAAGATTGCATCAACATTTTTGCATTTATAAGAACATCATTTGTATAATAAAAATACATTACATTGATACATTTGATTGCATTCAAACATAAGGTTTTTACATGTTTTCAAATGAAAAAAGAAGATTCATGATGACAAATACCTTACAAATAGAAGGTAGAATTCAAATCCAAAATGCAAGAATCATGCAAACATCTGAAGAATAGATGGTCGCAATCCATAAGTGAAGTATTATTTTGAAATGGGGCATGTTACCCAATCAACAAGTTATTTCAAAAATGAGAAAACGATTTCCAAAGTTTCTCATTTAATCTTTTCTGAAAATAAAATTGTTGAATAGTAAGAAAATGGTTTCCAAAGTTTCTTACTTAATAAAATATTTCCCAAATTTGTAAGTCCTTCGGGCTATCTGTAAGTCTTTCGAGCATGATGTTTAAATCCTTCGGGTCATCTGTAAGTCTTTCGAGCAAGATGATAAAACGTTCGGGTCATCCATAAGACCTTCAGTGCTGGATGTTTTCAAATGAGATTTTAGAAACTAAGCCTTTCGGGGGTTTCATAATTATCTCAAAAAAGTTGTTAAAGGAAGCTAAACCTAACAAAGGGGTTCCTTGACAACTAAGAAACTACGCTTTCGAGGGTTTCTTGATTCGTAAGTCCTTCGGGCCATCTGTAAGTATTTCGAGCATGATGTTTAAATCCTTCGGGTCATCTGTAAGTCTTTCGATCAAGATGATAAAACCTTCGGGTCATCATAAGACCTTTAGTGTTGGATGTTTTCAAATGAGATTTTATAAACTAAGCCTTTAGGGGGTTTCCTAATTATCTCAAAAAAGTTGTTAAAGGAAGCTAAGCCTAACAAAGGGGTTCCTTGACAACTAAGAAACTAATCTTTCAAGGGTTTCATGATTCGTAAGTCCTTCAGGCCATCTGTAAGTATTTCGAGCATGATGTTTAAATCCTTCAGGTCATCTGTAAGTCTTTTGAGCAAGATGATAAAACACCTTCAGTGCTAGATGTTTTCAAATGAGATTTTAGAAACTAAGCCTTTCGGGGGTTTCCTAATTATCTCAAAAGAGTTGTTAAAGGAAGCTAAGCCTAATAAAGGGGTTTCTTGACAACTAAAAAACTAAGTTTTCGAGGGTTTCTTGATTCGTAAGTCCTTCGAGCCATCTGTAAGTCTTTTGAGCATGATGCTTAAATCATTCGGGTCATCTGTAAGTCTTTCGAGCAAGATGATAAAACCTTCAGTTCATCCATAAGACCTTCAGTGGTGGATGTTTTCAAATGAGATTTTAGAAACTAAGTATTTTGGGGTTTTCCTAATTATCTCAAAAGAGTTGTTAAAGGAAGTTAAGCCCAATAAAGGGGTTTCTTGACAACTAAGAAACTAAGATTTTGAGGGTTTCTTGATTCGTAAGTCCTTCGGGTTATCTTTAAGTCTTTTGAGCAAGATGATAAGTCATTCGGACCATTCATAAGACCTTCGAGCAGAATGTTTTCAATATTTACGTTGCTTGATTCACAATATTTCAAATTAGCAACATCCCTTAAAACAAATTTTATCTCAGCTGATATAGTTCCTCTTCAATCAAACTTCTTTGCATTCATTCCACATTTTTATCTAGATATTGAATATTTGATAGGAGTTCCAGAGATTAACAAATATTTTATCAAAGAATTACCATAGTTTTTAAGCTTTGAAAATATGGATTTCAGCAAAGATTCGAATCCATCACAGAAGGAGGTGGATCATCTTTTCCAATGGAGATTTCATAATGAGAAGAACTCATCCGATGAAGAAGTTCATAATAAGAAGAACTTGTTCAACCTTTTGCTAGATTCCATCACAGAAGGAGATGGATCGTCATTCCTAGTGGAAGAGTTCATAATAAGAACTCGTCCGAAGTGAGAGAAAAGTTCATAATGAGAAGAACTTATAGCTTAGAAATTTGAACAATTCAAGCTAAAAATGGTGCTTTATGTCTTTGCTCCATTCCTGTTCTACAGCAACGAGCAAAGAGGGGTAGTTGTAATCACCATTTTTACCTTGACATCACCTCCACGTCGGCAGCTCCACCACAATAGCATTCCAGTAGCTTCCAGCAACACCAACTGTTCCCCGTTCCATCCAGTAGAATCCAGCAAGTAACCCAGCTATCCCTTCAAATTCCAGTAATTTCCTACAGCTCCACCTGTGGACTCCTGAGCACCGCCCACGTCCTAGCATCCTCATCAAAAAATCAGAAGACAACAACAACTAATTTAGATTTTTTAGATCTTGGATGATATGACAGTTTTTAGAGAAAAAGGAGGTTGGATTCGAATCGAGGGGGTTTGATCTACATTTAGGGAAGGTTTGGTGAACTTCGGCCACCGTGGTGGTGGCCGACGGTGGCGGATGACGACAGAAAAAGGAGGCCATCTGGTGGTGGCTATCCCTCAGGCGAGGGATTTCTAGAGAGGGTTGAGAGCCTCTCTCTTAAGAGAGAGAAAGGCAAAAGAGAGAAAGGCAAAAGAGAGAAATGAGAGTGATATATCTCTTTGGGCCGGTTATAGGGCTTAAATACTCTCTCTTGAACGACGACATTTTGGGAGAGGGTTTCTTTGTAATTTTTGCATGGTTAAACTACACGCATGGTCCCCCTGATTTGTAAGCCTTCCAATTTGGTCACGAAAACAAGTTCAATTGTATTTTAATTTGGTCTTTTAATTTTATTTATTTATGTTTTAGTCTTTACCATATTAATACACATATTTTAGGTAAAATTATATATTTAGTCCTTAAATATTAATAAATTCTATTTTAATCCCGTATTAATTTAGGTTAAATTATATAATTAGTACATAATTATAGTATTATTTTGAATTGGGTAAATTAATTTTAATATTTTATATATTAATCATTAATTATTAGTATAATTAATTAATATTAGTATTTTTACTCTAGGATTATTATTATAACATATTAACATAATTTATCTAGTTCTAATATTAAATATTATAACATTATTAACAATATTAATATTAAATATTTAGTATTTATATTAAGTTATTTAATTTAGAAAAAAATTAAAAATTACTGCAAAGACATTTAATTAATAAATACCGGTACTAATTTTGGGCGTTGTGGGAATGTTAATTATTTCCCATACGTAACCGACTTTCGAACTCATTTTTCTGGTAAAGCAGACCCAAGTTGTATTATTTTAATATTGTTCTTAGTAATTTTTATTAAAATAATATGACATTTTGGTGACCAATCTCACCATATAAAAAGATTGGTGGTGACTCTACAATTTGGTGTTTTATCTGATTCATGGAGGATAAACACTTACTTTTTCGAGACTAGTTACATCGTCTGGGGTGTACTATTTGCACTCTCCGTCGCTAGGGTAGAGAAACGTCTCGACACTTTGTTTGAAACCAAAAGCTAGAACTAAAACCGGGGAAAATAAATGTTTACCTTGGGCCTCGTCGGGTCCTTGATTGAGCGATAGTTGGTGACGGTTTAAGGGGGCTGTCTATGGCCATTCCGGTCGCGTAGTAGTAGGGTCTTAGCCCTCGGTTCGGGCTGTTCCTTTAGAGAGGGAATCGAATAGCATCGGTTCACTCGTGATAGGTCCTTCTTCGGTCGTGAATGGCACAAGTCAAGATGAGGAAAGGTCACCGTAGCGGTGACCAGCGAGGTTCGGCCATGGAGGCATTTGAGCGGCTGTTGCGTGAGGAAAAGAGGAAGATGAGAGCATATTAGTTTTTAGGTGAGATTGAAAATGAAACAGAATGGAAATAGGGGTTTAATATAAATTTTGGGGAAACTCGCAAGTTAGTCATCCTTGTTTAGTCTCTTTTTTGTTTTGATCACTACGTTTGGTCTAACCATCACTTAGGTCCCCATAATTTTAGCGCTTTTTCTCATTTTAGTCATTATTTTAGGGCTTAATTATCTTTAAGTCCTCAAAGTTTAGGCATCTATTTACATCATAGTCACTAACCTAGGGTCGAATTGCATAGAGCCCCCTAAACTTTTACCTTATCTTTATATTTTAGTCACTTAAAATAGGGAAAATCACGAAATAATCCCTCTAATTTAGGCGCATATTTATACTTCAGTCTCTGATTTCTCTGTTTTTTTATTATTTCGAAATTAGTTGTTATTTTTTTATTTTGATCTCTATGCTTTACTTTATTATATTTTAGTCATTTTTATATTTTAATCCTCTGAACTATTTTATTTTGGGCCTTATATTTTGATATCTTTTGTTTTAGTTCTTTATTTTATATTTTAATTTATGTGATTTACTTTTTATTTATTTAATTTCATTACTTTAATTTTCTATTTTTGCTTTTCATTTTTCAATAATTTAATTTTAGTCTTTTAACTATTGTACTTTATTTTTTGTTCATTTAATTTTAGTCACATTAACATATATATGAAAAATTCATAAGTATAATTTGATTAAATAATAATATTTATTTATTTTTAAATATTAAGAAATGGCTATCTTAAAGTAACTAGATGTCCTATTTTGATATTTGAAATAAATAAATACCCTATTTATTAAACCTGAAAAATCAAATATGCTTATTTTAATCAAATCAAGTTATTTTAATCTCAAATTATTATATTGAGTTCGGGGAAGAATTATCATATTCTTATTATTTTATTCGAAAAGAGAAATATTCGTCCTAAAATATTTTAGATATTAGTTTCTCATTGATTGGAAATATTGGAATATTTTCTATTTTTCCTTAGAATTTTCCTTTTAAGGTAAAATTGAATTTGAAATAATAGGATCATAAATTAAATTTATATTCGACTTCTTATATTTCCACTAATAGAGACAATTTATAATCAATGGGTACCAATTTTGGGCGTTGTGGGGGTGCTAATCCTTCCCAATCGTAACCGACCACGAATCCCTTTTATTACTAAAAAGAATGAATTTTTGTTTATACGCAGATTAGCTTATCTTTTAAATATTTTTTTTCTTAAAAACTCTTTTAAAAGATGATTTTTAGGCATTCGACCTACCTGACATAAAAAGGTCGACGACTCCAAAACATTTCATTAAAAACCATTTATTTCATTCACATACTTTTCCGCCAAGAAATATTCGTGCCCGGGCGAAAATCGGTTACGACAGGTTGGATATGTCATATGTTTCAATATAATTTTTTTCATAATGATATCTACGGGGCTTCACTCATGGATGGACCAAAGTGATAGTTAGAGAAATTTGTCTCTTAAAAATTTTAAATTAATATATGTTTTAAATTTTTTCTTTGTAATTCTAGTTGATAATACATTTTAATAAATTTTTTTACCCCTAGAATTGTATAAGTTCATCCCCTCTAAAAAATTTAAAAGTTCGCCTCCTAACCTAAAATCCCATGTCAATCCTAACTTCAATACATAGTTCCATTATTTTCATTTTATTACAACTTTTCCATCAATTTCTATTAAAAATATCAAATTTTTCATTATTTTTTTTATCTAATTTCGTGTTATGCATGTTGAAGGAATGAAAGTGTAATTGGTTTGGATAAGATTTCCAAGAAATCATTTTCATCCAATTGGAGTAATAATAAACGCTAAGTTTAAATTCTCGAAATGTTGAATGTGAACAAACTGTATTATACCATATGTATCTGCTTAAGCACTAATAGTCCACCGATAATCCAAAGTTTAGAAGTGATTATGAGATAATAGTTGTTCATAATTTTTTAAATTATTGATAACGTTTATACATTCTGTAGATGTAATTGCTCAAATTCAAAATCTTAAAAAAGAATAATACTTTAAATAGTTTGGAAGGGAAAAATGATTTGAATAGGGTGATGAAAAAAATTGATTGATATAAGGTATTAGGAGAATTATTTCTTAAACTAGGGAACAAGACCCCAAGATCATTATGCATCTTCTGGAGACGCCGGAACACTATGAGTCTTTTGTATTCATTTATTTTCCACGTGAAGCTGAAGACGCAGTGCAGTCTATGTGTTTTCCTCGACGAAATTGAAGATGTGTTGTCCTCCATTCGTCTTCCACTATGCACTGTTCATATCACCCTTGTAACACCCTTAACCCGTATACGTCTCTATATACGAGTCAAATATGTCACATCAACTTATAAAACATTCAGTGAACTTAAATATCTAAAATTTTGTTTCGTTTTAAAATGCTCTTATTTTAACTTTAAAATACTATTTTATGAATATTTTAAATTATAAATTAATACTTTTTTGTAGACAAATAAATACGTTCGTCAACCAGTGAATTTATCGTTTAGTGCATTTTCACAAAATCATTTTAAAACATAATAATATAAATATTCTTTTCATGAAACTAGGTAAAATAAAATAAAATGGTCCAAGTTTACTGTTACAGACTATTTAAAATAAACCTGATAAATAGAGCTACTGACATAATTACACATGCCACTAAAAGTCAAAAGAAACATAGTAGATGTCTTATTGAAACTGATGATAGGTATGACTTCCAAAAAGATTCTTGGGAGGCTCCTCACTGCTCGTGTTTAACTTTATCACAACCTAGACATATAACTTAGTGAGGTAGTAGTAAGCTAAGGTGAGATAAATCATGAAAATATCATAAACATAAACAAAATAATTTTTAAATAAAATATTAAATTGGCAAACCGACTTATCCAAGTTAATT
This sequence comes from Hibiscus syriacus, assembly GCF_006381635.1. Lineage (NCBI taxonomy): Eukaryota > Viridiplantae > Streptophyta > Magnoliopsida > Malvales > Malvaceae > Hibiscus > Hibiscus syriacus. The sequence goes on along the minus strand of NW_024063145.1, from coordinate 2,463,295 downwards.
CCTTCATTGAGACCTGAAATTATTTTTAATTCATGAACCCATTAAAATTATGATAAAAAATATCTAATAAAATAATCATATCATACTTTCTGTCAACTGAAAATCATTAAAAACTTTCATATTCATTTTCATATCCTAATGCATATTTATAAGTGATACTGAGATATGACACACTTCAGTGCAATCATAACTTAAACACCAACGGTGTTGAACATTGGTTCACGAATGTAGCAAAGCTGATTTGATAACTGAAAAGTACTCAACTAATGGTATGCCAAATGTACCAACAACTCTCAACATAACATACAATGGGCTCATGGATCATAATAAAATCATTTATTATTCAATACCTGATAACTGTTAAAGTCTAAAATTCATCATCATGAATATCATGCTTGGGCAGTTCATACCCTAAATCATTCATAAAACTGACATAAAATATTATGGAAATATTCCATATTTAAGCTTTATAAATCATACTATAAAATAGAATAAGGTTGATTTCTCTCAAGTCATCCTCAATCGTAATAATTAAATAAATAAACTGCAGTCACCTTTGCCTCACTATCGAACCTTTTACGTGATATTCCAAATCACGTGCTTTTCCCTTTTTCTTTCGGATCATTCAGATTGCTAGATTTATCAGGATATGACAATGGGATATAATAATATAACATATTCAAAATATATGCTAGTATTGAACTAACATAATCTAAACTTAAAAATATAAAAGTCTATAAAATTGAAAATCAATTACTTAATAAATATCAAACTAAATCATACTTCTCAACATGATTTGAAGTTTTTCAACATACTTATAAATTCCCAAAATATTTACTTTTCAGTATTCATCCTTCATGCTTTACTTATTTCATAATCCAACCACTAAGTTATGAATTGTTTTTAGAATTCATATCAACTTTCCCCTTTAATTCATAATGACCCTTCATCATTATGATCATTTCACATTATTTACATAAAATTTCCAGCATGTCAATAAAATATTCAAATCAATACTTAAACATTCAAAAGCTTGCAAATTCATCCTAAACTTTCTTAAACTTTGTCAATTCAACCTCCAATCTCTGTAAACTTGTAATTTAATTCAAACTTAATAATTAAAAAAAATCCACCCTGGTTTGATATTTCTATTCATATTGTCAATAATTTACATAATAATTTAAGCAACCAACTCCCATTAAACATCCACCCTGGTTTGATATTTCTATTCATATTGTCAATAGTTTTTCCTTTACATGTTTTGATTTATTTTGTATCAATTTGATTTATATCTATGGTATTATCTTATCACTTGGTGATGGCAAGGTCATTCGAGAATGCCTATGGATGAAACGAAAGATCAAGGACGATTATTCTAACCATGTATTTGCAAATTTTTTCTTTGATTTTTCGAATGTTCTTTCAAATGTTCCAAGTGACACAACTTGTCAAATTGGGAGGCTAGGGGATGTGACCTTCAAAGAGCCAAGAGATACGAGGCAAAGGGAGACATTTTATCATCAAAAGGACGTGACTTATGAGGATTCTAAGGATTTTTCCATTCCAAGAGTTATAACCTTTCATGATTCAATGAAAACACCTATTAGAGGACCAAGGAACATGACTTTTGGGGACATGATCGTTCAAAGCAACATATCTTGTGATTCAAAAGACATCACTTTTGGCCATCCAAAAGATGTGAACAGGGAGTATACCTTTATCTTTCTAATGATTAATATTTCCCTTACTTATAAAATTCTTCTTTCTTTTCAGGACAAGGAGGTTCAAAGTACTTATTCAAGATTCATGACCTTTCACGAGGATCCTTTCATAGATATTTTCAAAAGGAAATATCTTGAACAATTTGATATTGAATGAATACATTTTGAATTCAAATCAACATCATTTGAATGGAAAGACACTAAGGAGAAGTCACCTTACGATTTGAGGACAAATCACCCAAAAGAAGGGGAGGATAATGTGACCCACTTTTTTCATGACATACTTACATCATTGAAGATCCATCAAAATCAATCTAAGGGAGTTCTTCCTTACTTTATATTATATTTACTCATTTATATACTATATATATTATTATGAGCATATATTTGCATTTTTAAACTATGCTTGAATAATCATATGTTATCATTCACTTGCATACTATATGATTTTCATGCATAACATATGTTTTCACATCTTTACTTAGCTTTATATTATGTTTACATACGTTTTAGATTCATTTATTATGTTTGCATATCATTTACATATCATGACATCATGTATTCATTCATTCATTAACTCATGTCATGTTATTCTAGCTCATGTTATGTTTACATTAGCTCACTAGCTTTAAATCTATGTTTCTTTAGCTCATTTGCATGCATGCATCTATTTTCTAGCTCATATATGTTTTCTTAAATCTCACGAACATCTTATTCTTTTTATCTAGCTTATATACATGTTATCTTAGCTTCTAGATGATCATTCATAGCTCATATCACTCAAACACCTCACGACAACATGTATTTTACCTTAAATGAGCTCACACATTGCTTACTTGGTTTGTTTGTTAATTCCTATTAGGTGAAACACAAAGCAAGGCATATTATGATGGATTGGTTAGCTAAAAGGATAAGCATAGCAGCTCACACTAGCTCATGAACGTTATGGCAACTCATTTCATCACTTAAGGAGCTTCAACTTAGCTAGAGGAGCTAGCATGTAGCTGAACCTAGTTGGAGGAGAGCTTTGGACCAAATTTTTGAAAAGTGGACTAAAGGTAGCTGGAAGTAGCTGGGAGAGTAGCTGAGGAGCTGAGAAGACCAAAGCTAACTAGCTTGAGTTCATCAAGCTATAACTTACCTAGTTAGCTACCAAGACACTCACCTAGCTTACCTTGAAGCTAGTTCATCTCTAGGCTGCCCATGGACTTCAAGACATCATCCTATGGTTGCAACCTCACCAAGGCCTTGCAAGAAGACCCATGTGCGTTCAAGTAGGCTGCCATGTGCATCATTCAAGCATGTGCACTCCATGTGACATCAAATTGGCGCCAAAACACTAATGGTGCTTCCTATTCGGCCAAAGACTCTTTCCTCTTCATTTTGGCGCCCAAATAACTTCCAAATGCATTCAAATCATCCTTAGGGCCGAACCAACACATAACCATTCGGCCAAGAACATTTATCTTCATTAAAATTATATATTTTCATTAAAAAATCATGTGTTTTCAAAGGGGTTTCAACCTTGGTTGAACCATCATGTGTCTATTCAGCCTAAACCTTTGAAAAATATAAATAGGCCAGTGCATTTCATTTGTAATCATCTCATCTCATATATTAAAATTACTCTTGTGAGTTAATTTCTCTTCAAAGTTCTTTGTGAACTTTATTGATTAAACAAGTATAGTTCTTATACTTGTGGCGTCATTCCTTCCATCTTGATTCCTAAATTCCTATATTAATATCTAGTGGGTTGAAGACACTATCACCACCCCTCAAGCAAGTTTGTGAAGACTAGGATTGTGCTCCTTAGCATTGTTTCATCTTTGGCGTGCTTGAGATACAACACCATCACCATCTCCATTTCATCAACATCATCCATCAAGACCATCATTTTCGCAACCATCTCTATCCTTATTCTTTCATTTCATCATTTATTTTATCATTCCATTTATCCATTCCAATATTAATCTTATTTCTTTCTTATCTTATTTTGCAGCCCAAACTTATAATTCAAGGACATCAGTACTTGTCAATCCTAGATCGGGACACAATAAGGCTTTCTACTCTTCTCACCAAAGCGTGTAGATCCACCTTACATCAGATACAATAAATTTTATCTCACTTGAGATTATTTTTCTTTGAAACAAATTTCGTCTCACTTGTGATAGTTCCCCTTGAAACACAAAATCTAGATTTATTTCACTTGAAACAAAAAAAATTATCTCACAAGAGATAGCTTCTCTAGAAATATTTTTTTTCGCTTATTCATTTTTATTCGAAGGTTGAAAATTTGACAGAAATTCCAAACTTAATGAATATTTCACAATTCCCTGCTGGAGAAGAATTTTCAGCAAAGAATTAGTCCATATCTCAATTTTTGAAAGTTACTCTCACCAAATATTCGTGAACCTTTGGATACTCCAAACACAATTGTTACTAACATATGAAATTCTTTTTGCAGAGTCAAATCCATCATAAAAGGATGTGGATCATCATTTCCAAAGGAGGAGTTCATAATGAGAAGAACTCATTCGAGGATGAAGAAGAAGTTCATAATGATAATAACTTGTTCGTCCTTTCAAATCTATCATAGAAGGAGGTGGGTCGTCATTTCCAATGGAGAGGTTCATAATTATAAGAACACGTCCGATGAGGGAGAAGAATTTCACAATAAGAAGAACATTTTCAATCTTTGTTCGAATCCATCACAGAAGGAGGTGGATCAACATTTCCAGTGGAGAGTTCATATTGAGAAGAACTCATCCGATGAGGGAGAAGAACTTCATAAAGAGAAGAACTTGTTCAACCTTGGTTTGATTTCATCATAGAAGGAGATGAATCAATATTTCTAGTGGAAATTAATAATGAGAAGAACTCATCTGATGATAGAGAAGAAGTTCATAATAAGAAGAACTTGTTCAACCTTAGTTTGATTCTATCATATAAGGGTTTGGAACAACACCGACTTTGGCTCATCCATCACACAAGGAGTTTGATCAACATCAACACTATGATCGATTCAATCACATAAGGAGTTGGATCAACATTTCCAAGAGAATAAGTTCGTAATGGGAAGAACTTGTTCAACACTTTGCTCACCATCATATAAGAAGTTGGATCAACATCATCTCAGGTCAACCATTGCAGAAGGAGTTGGATTATCGTTTCTGAGAGACTAAGTTCATAATTAGAAGAACTTGTTCAATCACGTCTCACTCATTGCAAAAGGAGGTGGATTGACATCCCCAACAAAGAGCTCATAATGAGAAGAACTCACAACACGACAAGCAGTGATCATGTTGAAAAATGGTGTTTTGTGTCTTTACTCTATTCTCGTTCCACTGCAATGAGCAAAGAAAGGTAACTGTAATCATCATTTTTCAACTTTTATATTATTATTATTATTATTACAAATAAATAAAATATTTTAATAAACCCATTTTCTAACATATAAACCCAGGCCTAATTACAAAACCAAACTCGGGCCTAATTACAAACCCTAACTTAAATTAACCTAACCCTAACCCTATCAGCTACTGCCCAAGTTTATGCCACTGTCAATTCCAATAAGCATCTCTGCCGACGTCATCTTTCTTTGATCGTAGTGCCGTCAATCTTCATTTTCCACCATCATCATCTCAGCAACAAAACAAAAGGAAAAATAAAATCCAACCAAACCCCAAAAAATTCGGGGCATTAAAGGGCACAAATCATCACAAACATTGATGGAAGTAGGTTAGGTTTACTTCTGTAATAATTTTTATATCTCTATAAGTTTTAGGTATAAAATCCCGAGAAGAAGCATGTAAGAGGACTTTTTCCCCCACTGATTTTCAACCAATTCAAAACCAAAAAAAATTGTAACATCCTCAATATCGGGTTAGTGACCAAATTGTAAAGTTTCAGAAATTGGTGATTAAAGTAGGATAATTGAATAGTTCAATGATTTATTGGAAATATGATGAAGGTTATTTAGTAATTATTGAATGAATTAAAGGGTAAAATGGTAAATTGACAAGTAAGATTTTTATATTCCTTTTATAAGAAAAGAAACCACGTGGGAAAGGAGAGAATTATCCAGAGTTTTCTTTCTTCTTCTTCCTCCTCCCGTATCTCCAAGCTCAAAGGTGAGTTTCTTTGTTTATGGATTAATTGTTGATTTTAAGGTTGAGTTTTGATTATTAGATGATAACTAAGATTAAGGAAAGCTTAAGTTGTCTTAAAATCAAAGTATGATGGAGTTAGGATGGATTAAAGATTTGAGGTTCTTAGGTGAAATCTTGAAATAGAGTTCATAACTAGAGTTGAAAGTTAAATTTGACTTGTCAAGGGTCTAATTAAGAAGTTAGAAGCCATAGAATTGGAATTAAAACATATTGTAAATTTGGTTTAATTCTTGAGTTACATATGAGGAATAGAATTTTGAAGTTAAAGATGGTTTATATGGATATAAATTGGTTTAAGCATGTGTATATGAGTTGAGAACAAGAAAGGGGATGAAAAATGAAGCATTTGAGTTGATTTGAGTAGATTTTCGGGCTTAAAAATGAATTCTGGGCTATGTGCATCATTGCACATTCAATGTGCACCGATGCATCAAGGGTAAATTTCCAGAAATTGTTCAGTGTGTATCGATGCACAGGAAGTGCATCGATGCACCCATTAAAAATGGAAACATCGAATGCAATTAGTGCATCGATGCATAAGGAGTGCATCGATGCACCCCCTTAAAATGAAAACATCGAAGGTGATTTGTGTATCGATGCATGGGTAGTGCATCGATGCACTTCAAGGGAAATAGAATTATACTTTTCTTTTGGTCTAAGAAATGATGGATTAGTGTATATCAATTGGATACTAATATGTATCAATGTATGATTATATAGATATCGAGCATGAACAAGTCCCGGAACGATTATCAAGTTATGATTCGATCGTAAGAGAGGAAATTATAAAAATGGATTGGAACTTAGTGAGGCCAAGGTGAGTGCGCAGTATTTTATATATGATGTTTAATGGGAAATAAGACTTGCGACAAGTCTATTTTCTATAGTATTGTGCATGAAGCATGAACATGAACATGTGTTTGTTATGAGTGTCTGAGTTATATGTTATGGTATGTGTTGACATGTTATTGTATATGTATTTCATGGTTGATGTGAATATATGCTATGTTATGATGATATAAACTATATGATATGATAAGAAATTATATGAATATAAAAGAGAAGTTACGTGATAAGATCTTTGAGATACATAGAAATGGAATATAAGATTACGCGAATACATGATATGGGATCAATTAGGTAATAATATGGGAATATGGTAAAAAAGCCAGTTTAGAAGAAATGATAGGAATGAAGTAATCAAGTGTAAATGTTATATAAATAATAAGAATGTGAGTTAGGTAAGTGAATAGTGGTATGAACATTTATGTGAAATAGTAAAATAGAATTATATCATTGAATGAGAATTGAAACAAGATAGATAATATTGACCTATATGATGATATGAGAATAGTAGATCAAATAGGAGACTTGAACATAAGTGATAATAGGAACATATAAGATGAGTTAGATGGGAAAGATACGTATGCTTAAATAAAATTATAATATATGGGTTGTATGATGGAAATCTACGTAGTCATATTAGAAAGTTATAGGTACTATATGAATTGAATTAGGTAAATATATTAGATTAGTATATAAATGAAATAATATAAGTGATATATGTTTATGAGTATGAAAGAGGTGATATGATATAGGTGAATATCATAGAATGATGTATAAGCTATATGATATGATATAAGCTATTAATCAGGATATATGAGATTATGAGAAGGAGAATATAAATGATGTGAATACAAGTGTAGGAAAAATGATATATATATATGAATTATATGAATACACATTTAGATGATGAAATGATGGATTATACGAACATGTGAATATATATATATATATATATGATAAGACATAAAAATAAGATATAAGCAATGAGACAAGAAATGTGAAATAGTATGAAAAGTGGATATGAGCTACGTGAAATGTGAAAGTGAATTACGTGTTTATACATATATGTGATTCAACTTATGTGACATAATCTACGTGCTATGTGAAAGTGAACTACGTGTTTATGTGAAAATGTGAAATGACATAAATAATGTTGCCTATGTTATGTGTCATGAGAGCTAGGGTATAGTTGGCATGCCAAGAGTCGAGGGTCTACGCGGTCCTTCGGGACATATATGTATTCTTTGGAACATGTGTGAGGTCTTTTGAGACACATACTTGATCCTTGGCATATGTATATGATTCTTAAGGAATTTTCTATGTGGTCCTTAGGGACAACCTTATATGGCACTTCGGTGCATTTCTACGCGGCACTACGGTGCAATTCTACGTGGCACTTCGGTGCATTTATACGAGCTGTGGTGACAACATTAGTGCACAACCTCTATAGACTCACATATCTATAGTTCTCACATGTGTACACGGGCTAATAAATAAATAACAACAAATATACTACATGTGACTTGTATGTTGTTGTGCTATGAATGGTATTATATGATTTATATGATAATATGTGGATTGTATGATTAAATGAGTCAAATGTTGGTTAAAATGCTAGGTATAAGAGGATATGTATTAAGTAATATAAACGATAATAATATTGATAATGAAATAAGGCTAATGATGGAAATGATGAGTGATGAATATATGTGTGTATATGTTCTTATATGAAATGATATATTGCATATGTGTTATAGAGATTTGTTACATGAATAAAGGTATGAGTGATAGTAGTAATTGTTCATGCATGATTACAAGCTATAGTTTATATTTTATGTTTATTGTCTCACTAAGTCATAGACTTAGCGTGTGATTGTTTCACACGTAGGTTACCGAAGTGAGATGAGTTAAGAGCAATGTAGAGCAAGACAGGTCAGTTCTCCTTACCAAAGGTCAGATCAGAAGGAAGGTCAATAATATGTATTTTAATATATAAAGTTCTAGTTGGCATGTATTCAAAATAATATATTGTATAAGCTCTGAATAGTTCGGTAAAGGTTTTGAATCAGTTATATGTAGTAATAAATTTTAAATTACTCACTATTTTATACAAGTAAAGGTTTTGAAAAGTCAATGTGACACTTCGGACTCGGATCTGGGTCGGATACGGGTTGGGGTTGTTACAAAAATCTTAAGTAAAAAGCTTTCTTTTTTCTTTTTTCTTAGTTTCGAATACAAAAAATATATATATTCATGAAAAAAGAGAGAAAATTGAGTAGTTACCTGAGAGGAGAAACTAAAGGGTCAGTTCATCTCCAATGCGGTCGGAGATAAGGAAATTGAAGTGTCTAGGGAGTGTTTAGGGGTATATAGAGGTTATATTTGGTGATTTTGACTTTAGATATGGTTTTAGGGGAGTAGATCGAAGCAAGTGGGGTCTTTTGGGTTCGATTTAGGAGCTCTGACCACCGTGTGTGGTGATCAGAGCGACGGTCGAGGCAGAGACTAAGGGTTCGGCGAGGTCGACCGAGAGAGAAAGTTAAGAGAGTTTTTTAATTTTTTTATGAAATAGGTTGAAAATGAAAAAAAAATAAAAGAAAGAAATAAGTTTTATAAAGGAGCTTAGGGGTTAATCGCCTTTAAGTCCCCTATTGCTAGTCCTGTTTTTGCACTTTGGTCATATGCGAGGACCAAATTTGTCATTTACCCTTTTTATTTTGCACTCGTTTTGTTATTTTCCCATTTTTACTCATGCTATGTATTGATTCGTATAATTGCGTTCATGTCCCCCTAGTTTTAGCGTGTTTTTGTATTTTGGTCACTTGTAGTGATTATTTAATTTTATTTCAAATTTGTTGGACTGATTTAGGAGCTCCGACCACCGCTTGTGGTGGTCAGAGCGACGGTCGAGGCGAAGACTAAGGGTTCGGCGAGGTCGGCCGAGAGAGAAAGTTAAGAGAGTTTTTTAATTTTTTTTTATGAAATAGGTTGAAAATGAAAAAAAAATAAAGAAATAAATAAGTTTTATAAAGGAGCTTAGGGGTTAATCGCCTTTAAGTTCCCTATTGTTAGTCGTGTTTTTGCACTTTGGTCATCTGCGAAGACCAAATTTGTCATTTACCCTTTTTATTTTGCACTCGTTTTTCTATTTTCCCATTTTTACTCATGCTATGTATTGATTTGTATAATTGCGTTCATGTCCCCCTAGTTTTAGCGTGTTTTTGTATTCTGGTCACCTGTAGTGATTATTAAATTTTATTTCAATTTTGTTGGACTGATTTTTTAATTTTCGTATTTTTATTTAATAATGCATTTTAGGCTTGTAAAAAATGAATAATTAATATTTAGTCCCTACAGTTTCAGTATGTTTTTAGATTTTGGTCACTAATCTATTTTTTAATTTGTTTTAATTTATTTATGCAATTCTTATTTTATTTTAATTTGGCCCCTTGTAATTACATGTCTAATTTATTTGTTTATCCCTATATTTTAATGCTAATTCAATTTAATCCTTGCATATTTATTTTCTTATTTTAAATGTTTTTGTTTATTTCTTCATTTTAATTTAATTTGTTGTTATTTTGAATTTGTATTTCTAGTTTTTATTCAATTAGTTTTTTAGAGTTTGTCCAATATTTGATTTAGTAATTAGGATTTCAACGTAGTTTTAATTAAGGAGCAATTCAATTTGAGTTTTCGCATAAAATGCTCGATTACTCGAGTTTATTGTTTGAATCCCCAAATTATTAATTATTGACTAATTTTAAAACCTATTTAGTTCAACCCCTTAATTTTTAATAGTTAATTGGAACAATTATTAGAACCTTGATTTATTGGCTAGCCCTTAAACTTTAAGTGTTATAGATTTAGTCCTTTTACTTAAGTTTATTTACACTTAGTCCCTAAAATTTAGATTTATACATTTAGTTCTTTGGATTTTAGTTCTTTTACATTTTTTAGTCCTCAAACTTCAATTAAACTTTTAAATAAATATAATTAAATAGGTTATCAATTATAGCGTCCACTTTAGGTTAGATTTCAATCTAGTCCCTTTAATTTAGGACTAATCTGAGTTGGTTCCTCACCTAAATGTTCAAAGGACCATATTGATTATTCGATTCAATAACTGGTTAAAAATCAAGTAGAATTAACATTAGAACCTAAAGTTTTAGGTTTATGCCTCTAGGTTCTTTAATTTTCATAATTGGACACTTTAAGATAAACTTAATCTACCCTTAGTCTAATTAGGATTAATAATAAATTGTTTTATTGCATTATGTTTTAAAACCTAAGGCAACAACAACAACAACAACAACAAAACCCAATTCCCATATGCAATGGGGTAAGGGGGAGGTAGGGTAGTAGGCTGCCCCCAACGCCAGGTTGAGAGTAGCTTCCGTGGAAGACCTCCGACAGTCAGAAAATTAAAAATATAGATAAAATGCAAAGCATGTATAAATAAATACATAAATACATAGTTGAACAATATTCATATGCAGTCATAAATATCATTAATATCATATGCACGTTTGAAATGGGAAATAATCCCTGCAAATAAATCCCTGAGAAAAAATCTCTGCATATAGACAGAAACGTAAGACCCGACTAAATTTAAAAGTGAAGAGAATATTGCACAGAAGTCCACGATAGCAAGCCCAGTTCTAAGCCTTCATAAATACCAATAACAAAAACGTATAAAAAGTAGAATTCATGGAAATTACTACAAAGGCATTAAAAGAAGACAGAGATGATACACCCTAGAGATGTGACCCACACTACTCGACTACCCTAGTCTTTAGTCTCCATACTTTCCTAGCAGAGGTCATGTCCTCGGTAAGGGCTAAATCCATCAAATCAGATCTCAAGCAGTCTTCCCACTTCCGCTTTGGTCGTCCTCTCCTTCTGGCACCGTCGACTATAATTGACTCTACCCTCTTGACCGCATCCGACGGTAGTCGCCTAAGGACATGCCCAAACCACCGTAGTCTTCCCTCCCTCAGTTTTTCAGAAACAGGCACCACCCCCAAGGACATCCTAATAGTAGAGTTTGTTGTCATATCCCACAGAGTCCTACCGCATGTCCATCGAAGCATTCTCATTTCTGCAGCCTCTATCCTCCTTACATGATCCTTCTTGGTTGCCCAACATTCTGATCCATACAACAACGCTGGTCTTATTTCCATTCTATAAAATTTTCCCTTAAGTTTTAGAGGCACCTTCTTGTCACACAAAACTCCAGTAGCAGCCCTCCACTTTAGCCATTCCGCCTTTATACGGTGTGTTACACATCATCTACACCCCCATCTTTATGTATCATAGACCCTAGGTACTTGAAACAATCCTTTGAGGGGAGAACATATCCTTCTATGGATAATTCTACATCTTCATCGTTTTGGTCCCCACTGAAGTTTGAACATAAATACTCTGTCTTTTCAATATTGATCCTTAGACCTTTTTCTTCCAAAGCAGTCTTCTAGGTAGTCAGTCTATTATTCAACTCAGATTTTGTTTCAGCAACTAGGACAATGTCGTCAGCGAAAAGCATACACCATGGTACATCGTCTGGTGTCGCACAATAGATGTCGTCCATAATCAAGGCGAAGATGTAAGGACTAAGAGCCGACCCCTGGTGGGGTCCGATTTCCACCGGGAATGCCTTGGTGTCGCCAACTGTAGTCCTGACGTATGTAGTAGATCTATAATACATATCACGAATCCCTGGATATAAGCAGTTGGGATCCGTCTCATTTCCAAAGTCTTCCAAATCGTATCTCGGGGAACGCTATCATAAGCCTTCTCAAGGTCAATGAACGCCATGTGAAGATCTCTAGACTTTTCCCTATATTTCTCCACAAGTCGTCGAAGTAGATGAATCGCCTCCGTGGTAGACCTGCCTGGCATAAATCCAAATTGGTTTTCCGAAACCCTAGTAACTTGTCTCAACCTAGCCTCTATCACCCTTTCCCATAGCTTCATGGTATGACTGAGTAGTTTAATACCTCTGTAGTTACCACAACGTTGGGGATCTCTTTTATTCTTATAGATTGGTATCACCGTGGACTCTCTCCACTCCTCTGGCATCTTGGCAGTCTCTAAAATAATATTAAAGATGTTGGTCAACCACTTAACTCCCTCTTCTTCTAGGGCCAACCACACAGTGATAGGAATTTGATCAGGACCGACAACTTTATCCCTTCCCATCTTTCTAAGAGCCATTTTAACTTCCTCAAACCCAATCCTACTTGTAGGGCAGTCATTGGCCGTAGTATGATGGTCGAATGACCCATCAACGGTACTATATCTACAGGGAGAGGCACCCTCATTAAATAAGCCAAAGAAGTAACTACCCCAAACCCTCTTAATATCATGATCTTTCGCTAGAAGAACACCATTGTTGTCTTAATAAACCTAATGCTACCTAGATCCTTTTTCCTATTCTCCCTAGATTTTGCAAGCCTGAAGATGTCGTTTTGTCCTTCCTTGGTGTCTAATCTCTTGTACATTTCCTCGTATGCCTTATCCTTTGCATTAGCCACCGTTTTCTTGGCTTCCCGCTTTGCCTCCTTGTATCTTTGTTTAGCTCTCGACCTTTCTTCGTCGTCATTCCATTGTAGAAACTCCTTGAAGCAAGTTTGCTTTGTCTTCACCTTAGTTTGGACTTCGTCGTTCCACCACCACAATTCTTTATGTTCCTTGGCCTTCCCCATCGATAACCCTAGGGTGTTTTTGCCCATCTCTCTGATGGAATTTGCCATATTTTTCCATAACAAATCTGCATTATTTGAGATTGTAATTCCAAAACCTGTATTAGACAAAACCTTACTCTTAAAGTCATCAGTTGTCGCTCCATGTAACTTCTTCCAAAGGATCCTAGGTTTACCCAGTTTAGCTCTCCTATAAGTGCTCCGCTCGTGCAGTACGCGGAACACCAAAACCAACAATTTGTGTTGTGATGCACATGCCTTTCAGGGTACACCTTACAGTCAATGCAAGCCCATCGATCCCGATTTCAAGCCAGGATGTAGTCGATTTGGGTACAATGCCCCCCGCTATGAAACGTAATCAAGTTTATATCTCTCTTATTAAATAAGGAGTTAGTGACCACTAAATCGTGTGCAGTAGCAAATTCAAGCAACGTACGTCCCTCATCGTTCCTGCTACCATAACCGAAACCCCCATGAACACCGTCAAACCCGTCGGTTACACTACCTATATGGCTATTGAAGTCTCCCCCTATGAAAACTCTTTGTTCCTCGGGAATGTTCCTAAGTACATCATCTAACTGATCCCAGAAGCAATGTTTCTCCCCCTCCTCTAGGCCAACGTGTGGGGCGTACACTGAAAGGACATTCACCACTTCCTCTTCTATAATAACCTTAATCATCATGATCGTATCCCGGTATCTACAAACCTCAACTACATTTTCCTTGAGCCTAGAGGATACCAAGATACCCACCCCATTTCTAGCTTTATCTACGCTTGAATACCACAACTTGTACCCATTACACTCTCTAGCGCGAGCCCCTTTCCACCTAGTCTCCTGAATACATGCAAAATCTATTTTCCTATTATTAAGTACGTCGGTCAGCTCCAGCAGCCTAGCATTTAATGTGCCTACATTCAACGAGCAAACTCTAAGTCTAGTCTCCTTGTCACCACTATGTTGAGCCCTCCCCCTATACGTCCCATGGGCTCTAAAAGAAGGACATGACCTCAAGTAATCATATATAGTCGAAGCTATGAGAAACTATGGAAAATGAATCCAAAGAAGACAGAATATGCACCAGAAAACGCTAGAGAATTGAAGGGTACTAAAAAGCCTAGTTGGTTACTAAGTACGATTTTAATTTATTGCTAGTAAGTTTATTAACAATTATAAGATAAATTGTGTAATTAGGTTAATAATAATAATAAGTAAGTTTATTAACAATTATAAGGTAAATTGCGTAAACAGATGTACGAACGTCAATGGATTGAGAAACGAATTTCAGAAAATATTTGAATTAACAATCAAAACTATTTTTCTTGGCTCTAAAACATTAAACGATAGTTTTAGAAATATTAGAATCATGCAAATACTACAAGATCGCAAAAAATTAAACTGAAAATTCTAGAAATCCAATAATCAAATTACCTCAATAAAAATTGCTTCTTTTAAAGAACCTATTCCAAATCAGAAACAGAAAAATCAGATCTAGAAATCCACAAAAAAAATAAATTGAACTGACAAGAAATAACTAGAAATTATAGAACAGATCAAATATGGAGAAATAAGTGAAGTAAAGCGAAGTGAACTTTCCTGTGTGAGAGAGTGAAGATGAGCAAAAACGTCTTCCTTTCAGTTCTTTTAACGGTAGCTGTTCAGAACACAAACTCTCTGGTGTTGAAGTTGAAGATGAAAATCTGAAAGCAAGAGGAACCCGCAAATTCTTCTACAGATCCGGGAAATCCAAGATAATTAAGATAAGTTCTCAGGTGTGCCGATGAAATCGAGTCCAGTTTAGAAGTGCGTTCGAAGAGAAGAGACGCTATTTAGATCCAAACGCAGAGAGAGAGAGAGGCTTTGGATCCAAAGTCTATGGCCCCTTCTCTGTTCTGAAAGGAGAAAAATTAAAGATGCTGAAAAGGAAAGGAGAAAGAGCACAACTCACACAGCTGAATCTGAGCCTGAGCCTGAGCCTAAGACCGAGTCAGAGCCTCTGGTTCAGTACTGGCCTGTGAAAAGAAACGGAGCAAGACTCTGCTTTGCTCTACAGGAAGTAAGGAAAAGAGTTGATCTTTTTCTTTAAAACCTAAGGCAATGTCCACTTATTAAGGAATCAATGGTATATCTCCCGCAAGTATGCTTAGGGGGTGACTATTGTTGATTTCGATATAGGTCGACATCCTTTTCAAGACTGCATCATGATTTCTAAAATATTGAGACAATGTTTGGTTATTGGGCACAATAGTTGATCTCTAGCATTCATGCTAGGGGCGAATGTTATTGGCTTTAATAAACGAATACCTTTTTTAACTTTGCATATGTAATGAAATTTAAATTGAATAAAGTTTGAACTCAAAATTTTCAATTCTAAATATAAGGTAATCAACTAGGTACCAATTTTTGGGCGTTGTGGGGTGTTAATCCTTCCCCATGCATAACTGACTCCCGAACCTATTTTCTGTTTTCGTAGACCCTAAACTTAATATTTTGATAAAAATAAAATATTTTATTAAAATCACCCGATTTTTATGGTGTCATAATCGCACCTTAAAATGATTGCTGGCGACCCCTCATATTTCTAAATATTTTCAAAGAAAACCCTTAAGTCGTACCATGTTTTTCCCCCACCCGAGCGAAAAACGGTATCGACAGTCCCAATTAATCAGGATCAATATGTGTCGCGCACCTGAATTTGATGAGTAGGTCCCCCAGTAGGGATTTTCTGCATATACAATGACTTAAAATCGAGACATACTTAAACAATATCAAGCTGCTTACCAATTAAACTAATCATGTTAATAAAATTATATTGTTTTTTAAAATTTATATTTATCAAACAATCTAATCATATACCATATTTATGCTATGTTTGTTAAGAGTATTATTTTTTTCTCATGTTTTAGTATATAAGCTAGTAATAAAAAAAACCCACATGAAATTTTTTAGCTTATATATGCTGAAAAATACCCGACCCGAAAAAAATATAATTTTACCTTATATATTTATGAATAATTACAATAATACCCTCTATATATTATTTTTTAATTAAATCACTATTTTTATTGAATAAAAATAATATTTTTAATATTTCGGATAGGATCGGATCGGGTTCGGATTTTATCTTAAAAAATCGGGTTGAGGGTATATATATTTTGGGTTGTATTAGTCGGGTGAAGGATATAAAATTTTTGGGTCGGGTGAAACCCGACCCAAACCCCACCCATGCCCGTCCCTAGTTAATACCTATGCAACCAAATGTAGCATTAACTGAGCCACGTGTTAATTGGTGATGTTATTATCTAATTTTTTCTCTTTAAAAATATTTAAATTTATAAAAATAAAACCTACAAACCTAAATCTAAAAATAATCCTAGAATCCACTTTCAAATTAAAATGTGATTCCTCAAAATCCTTTGCCTTTTTATTTAATATTTGATTAACGAAATCCCAATAAAATATTTGTTGTTGTTGTTTTATTCAAATCACTTTTTATTTTAATTTTTGAAACACATAAACTGGCATATTCATAAATATTTTCTAGAGTTAACACATATGTTAATAACACAAAATTTTTAAATAAGGGGTACAAATAAAATTTTAGGGTGAGCATTTTCAGTAAAATAGGTAATTAACCGGAGAGAATTCGGGTTTCAGGATGAGTACAAATAAAATTTCAAGGTGAATACTATCAATAAAATAGGTATCTAACCGAAGAAAATTCGAGTTTCAGGGCCCTCAGTGGATCCGTCGCTGCACGTATAATTAGCTCTTAAGGAAAAATAGTCCCACTGAAACTCACTTACCAAAGTTAGGTATGAGTCAATTCAATTAATCAATACGAAACCTTGAAACCAAAAGGCAACAAAAACAAAATCCATTGAATTGATGATATTTGACAAATTTTAAAATTTGTATTTTATGAGAAGTTAGTACAATTTAATAAGTTTTTATAATGTTTTATAAATAATATATATTTTACATTTAAAAAAATTCAAATGGTATCATTACTCATATATGGTATATACCGTAAAAATTTGGCATCAATATGGAAGGAAACGATGTAGTTTGTCTATTTAATAAATGTATTCATAAAAGTATTTGATAAAACATGCTAACGGAAGGCCAATTAGCTCAGTTGGTTAGAGCGTCGTGTTAATAACGCGAAGCTCGCGGGTTCGAAACCTGCATGGCCCAGAGATATTTAAATGAAATTCTTAATTAAAACGTGTTGTTCAATTTATGTTTACTTTGTGATAAAGAGCCTTACTATTACTTGCATTCTTAAAGTCTCCCTGCTTCTTCTTTTCTTCACGACGCTTCCTTTCTTTTCTCTTTTCGCACGCAATGGCTGAAGAGAATGAGAGTAAGCCCCTCGCAAAATTAGGAAAGAACGGAAATATCAGCTTTTGGAGCATTTCCACGATCATTTCTTTCCTAAAATCATTTTTCGCCCCTATGATTTTTCCTGGTAGAAGCGGAACTTTTGGCGAGGTAGAACAAAACGAAGCTGGAAATCGAGAAACTGAAAGAGGAAACCCGCTCATCTTCCAACAAATTCGAAGTGGATAGGTTGGAAAAAATGGGTCTCGCGGAGGAACTGAGAAAATGCAAGATAGAGGTGGAGGAGATGAGGAACGAGCTTTCAAGGTTAAGGGTAGAGAACATTGTTTTAAGGGGGAAAGAGAAGTCTGCTGAAGAAAGGTGCAAGAGACTGGCGGAGGAAGTGAAGCTCATGAGAGACAAACACCATGAAATTATCGATTTGAAAGCCAAAAACTGCGAGCTTGAATGTGCGAAAGCCAAGGCCGAATCTGAGATGGAAATACTGAGGGAAAGGTTTCAGGAGTTGGACAAGAGGGTTTCCAATTTAGAGAATGTCCTTACGATGCGGGGAGATGAAGATGATTCCAAGAACCACAGTGGAATTGGGGGAGAAATCAGGAATTCGGGAAATGGGAGCGTCAAACCTGCTGAGAGTACTGGGTATTCACCAAATGCTGGTAAGAGTTACGAGCTTCCTCAGTTTTTAAGTTAATTTGTTTGATAAATTCATCTGTTTAAGTTAACATGGATGATAAGTTTATTAGATTTCCAAGTGTTTTAGAACAAATTTTAAGAGCCTATGCGAAATGTATGCTTATGAGCAATATTACCTATTATGGAGCTTGTTAAGTTTTTCTTCCCTTGTAACATATGCTTGTGTAACATTGTTTACAGCTTGTATGCCAGGGAGAGGGGGACTTCCATCTCAAAACATTGTAGTGATTGTTGATCTCGATAGTGACAATGATTCTGAGCCCGCAGGAAATCCGAGTGAGCAGAGAATATCTAGTCCAACCAAGAACTCACATTCAGCTCAAATTTGTATTGAAAATGGGACTCCAGCTCTAAAAAGAAAACATGCTCCATCTATGGATGCATGTGAGAGTGAAAATGGTGACAATGATGATACTACATTATCCGGGAAGTTAAAGACAAGTAAAGTTCAAGAGCCCTTTTGCAGGCCTGATGATTGTCCTCTTGATCAGTGCTCAACGACTACGATTCCTTCCGATATTGACGGGGTTAACAGAGCCACACCACGGGAAAATTTTATGAGTGGTGGCTTTCCTCTGAAAGGGCTTTGTTTTTCCGAGGGTAGTTCTGTTTCCTCTGATTCTGAATCCGATGATGATAGTGATGGAATGCATATTTCCTTCAATCCTTCTCAGCTTGTACCAGAGGCTCAGAGGAAAAACAGAAATTAACACTATCATCTGTCACATTGTCCCACTTAACAATTTATCTCTCATGCACAGAAGCTTTTTCAATATCTGCTGCCTTTTCTTCTTTCTGTTCATTGATAGTAAAAGTGGTGATGAGATAGTTTTGGTTGATATCTTGAAGAAGGAAGTAAACAGAGGATGGATACAAATGTTCATCAATATTCCCGAGGAAATAATCAGATGATGGATGTTATAAATAGCATTTTGACAGAAATGTTCATCAATATTTGATTATTTTCTGAAATTCTATTATGTTTTCTTCTTCGTTGGATGCATTGAATTTGTAGCTGCATCAAAAGCTTTTCATCATGAAATTGAGATTGAAATGAATGTGCAGATTAGCTTGAATGAGTTGCTTGTAGGGATGTTTTAAAAATAACCATGAGGAGCCAATATGGCAGTTGATTTCATGGCCAAATTGACCAGCTCGCATGATGTCTCTCTCATGATCTTTACTTCGCCCCGGTTGATTTATTTGATAGTTTAGTCAGAGATGTTTCTGGTCCTCTTTATAGACGTATAAGGAATTGATGTACGGGCGTTAGCCTCAATCTTTAAATAAAAAAGCATAATTTAAAAACAATTTTCAAATTAAATTAAAAAATCCAAAAATATAACCACATAACATGAAAATCAAAATAAGTTAACGCAAGACTGAAGCAAATTGGAAATATCAATCAAAACAAAAATAGAAAAAATTTGTGGCAATTAAGTAAAATTAAAAGGAAAATTAAATTAGAAAAAGAATAAGTTTTAAAAAGAAACAAGTGGAGGTAATTAAGCAAATTAAAAGGAAAATACAACTTAAAAAATAAAGTTGTAAAAAAGAACAAATTGCGGAAATGAAGGAAATTTTAAAAAGTGAAAAAGGATAAAGGGTTAAAATGAACTAAATAAAAATTATAAGTCTAATTTAAAAGAATTAAAAAAATGGATTAAAGTGAATTTTCAAAAGAAATAGAAGGAATTACAAAAATAATTTACCCTGCATCTTTAAAAACACGCGAAGCCCTAAGAAGATCTGGATCAAGTCTTGGAGTCAGTTTATAAGCCAAAAATAAAAACATTATTTTATTTGTCTTTTTATCTTTTTAAATCAAAACCACCTACTTGATACTTTTAAGGTGTTATTGTCTTATTCTTCGTTGATCATATAAAACACCAACCTTCCTTGTAATCAGCCCCCTCCCCCCGAAATATTTGGGGGGGGGGAATGAAGGTAATTTTTTCTTCATTTTATTTCTTTATTTTTAAATCCTGTTTATAGATTAGGGGTGGTCAGCGTTAAGCGGTGGCTAGCGTGTGACGGAGACCAACTTATGGGGATTTGCATTCGATATAGTGAAAAGGAATATGTTGAGTTTAGGGTCTGTTTGAGTTTTAGTTAGGCGGTGGACGGAGAGATGTGTAAGCCACCGATTTATAGTGGTCAATGCCGGCGTTGGGGTTGGTTTTATGCCTCTCGGTTGTGTGGGGCAAAGAAAGAAAAGAGAGAGAACAAAGAGACTGTGAGAAAAGGGGGAGAGTGCGGTCGTTTAACCCCTTTGATTGGCTCTCGTTCGGTCATGGTAAGGGTCGTTGGTTGGAGTAGGATGGTCACCGGCCCGGTGGCCTGCGTGTGACGGCTTGAGTTTTGAAGCTTGGTGAGCTTCTCGGTTGAGCTGTGAGAAAAAGGGGTAGAAATATATTTGTGTTTTAAGAAAAAGGATGAATCACGCCTAGGCTCCCTCATTTTAGTACCCTTTTAATTTTGGCCACCTGTTTTAGGGGAAAACTACACTCTAGTCCTCCAACTTCTACAACATTTTCGCATATGGGTCACATGTTCTTACTTTTTATTTTTTATCGAATTTAGAATATCTTTCTGTTCATTTCTTTTTTAGTCACCACATATGTTTTTTTATTTCAAAATAATCACTGAATCTTTATTTTATTGCATTTTAGGCACTGTTTAATTAATTAATTTATTTAATGTTTGATTCGATCTTACGGTGACCCGATCTGGGGTATGACCCGTACTATTATGACCCAGACTTAACTAATTTCTAACTCTAACTTTTTTTTATTAATTTGTTCAAATTATTATATGACCTTGCGGTGGCCCGATCCGGGGTATGACACGCATTATTACGGTCCGGACTCTATTAACCACTAACTTTTCTAACTTATAACCGCTAATTTCCAACCGCTAACTTTTTATTTATTTATTTTATGTTCAAACCATAGTACGACCTTGTGGTGACCCGTCCCGAGTACGACTTACATTATTTACGGTCTGGGTTAAATATTAAAAATTAACACTAACATTTTATTATTGTTCTTTTATTTTTGTTATTTAATTTTATGCATATTTAAAGTTGTTCGCTTTACTTTTTTTATTTAATTGCAGTTCTTTAATTTCATTACCTTAATTTTTTTTCTTTTTATTTTTACCCTTCATTTCTCAGTACTTTAATATTAGTCCTTTAGTTTCTGTTTATTTTATTTTAGTGCCTTATTTTGCTATATTGTATTTTAGTCCTTATGTTATTTATGATTCTATTTTATTTAAGCACTTATATTTGTGTGATACTTAATTTTGGGCCTTTGTTTTTTATCGTATTTATATTTTTTCCATTCTAGTTTAAACTTTCATCATCTAGCATGATTAAATATGTAATTTGGATTAATTGACTTAATTTTTTTATTGTTGAATTAAATTATTTTAATATCGAGTTATTGAGAGAAATTATTATATTTTTTATTTCAGTTAGAAAGAGAAATATTTGTCCTAAAATATTTTGGGGATGATTTTCTCTTCGATTGGAAATATTGGAATATTTTATATTTCTCCTTATAATTTATCGCTAAATGAAGTTGCATGATTAAATTTGGAATAAGAGGATCGTAACTTAAATTTATATTCGAATTCTTAGATTTCCACTATTAGAGACAATTTATAATTGACGAGGTACCAATTTTGGGTGTTGTGGGAGTGTTATCCTTCCCCACGCGTAATCAACCCTGCATCCCCTTTTTTATTTTATTCAAAAAATATTAGTTACACGTAGACTTGCTTATCTTTTAAAATGATATTTTCTTAAAAACTCTTTTAAAAGACAATTTTTAGGTATTTGACCTACATAACCCAAAAGGTCGATGGCGACTCCAAAACATTTCTTTTACAAAACTCAAATTTTTCACAAATAAGTCGAGACATGTCGCATCGCCGAAAATCAGTTACGATAGCTTGATTACTCCGCTGGGGACTTAGTGAATCAAGCCCTAATTGATTATATATTATCTTTATAGTTGGAAATTGATAATTCAGTTTTATTTAATTTACGATTCATTTGATTCCTTTCAATTTTTTTATTTTTTATTTTATATCCTTATGTACTAATGTTTGCATTTGATTGATTTTTAGATATTAAAATTTTAGATTCACTTTAGTTCGATTTTCGTGTGGTTGTTTGTCAAAGGTTTAATAATCTCCTCAAACACAACACGTGCATTGCATAAACATAAGCTATATATTCGAGCTTTTCCCTTTATGTGGGAGTGAAAGAGATGTCTTCATTAGAATTTATTCTCCGTGTCAGACCTAGTAAGTAGCTTCTAGGGTTCATATGCCCTATGTCTTCGTGAGGATTTATTCTCTGTTTCATGCATAGGGAAATGTGCCCTCTCAAATTGAACTCGATCTGCTTAAGCCTATAATGAGTGAGGTTTAGGGTCTGGCTTCCCAAGGGGTATTGACAAGGACAATTCGAGTACCTTTACTCCTATAACTAAAACTCTACATATAATAAAATGTAAAAACCTGCTCGATCTAAGACAATCCTAAAATTCTGTCCATAAGTACCAAAATAATTGTATACAAAGGATAAATGAACTACAACTTTCGTGTTTTAATTTATTCGATAGATTATTTTTGAAAAAAAGCATGTGAATTAGAAATTATGGGGTTAGGGTTTTAATTTCCTCTACGTGTTTTATTCACTGTATTTTAGGGGTTCATTTACCAGTTGAATTTAATCTTTTCATATTTTACTAACATATATTTCCTTTATTTGATTATTATTTTGCTAACATCTTTTCCTTGTCCTGTTGCTTTATTTTATACATAAACTTGGTGTTAATTCCCTGTTAATTATCAATTAGAAGGCTTTTAAAATGACAACGCCACACGAAGGGGTAGATATTTTTTATTTGCTTTGACATATTGGGATGTTGTGAGTTCTTTGAAAGTTGTTCTAGGATAATTACCTTGGAATTAACACATGTTTCATACATATCATGTCATAGAAGGTATTGATTCCCGAGTTAATAGTCGCATTAGAAGAATTTTAATACAACAATGCCACTCAAAAGGGTATAGTGCAAAAACGCATCAATGGTCCAGAAATGTGCTCTAAGAAGCATATGAAGATGTACATCAAGCTAGAATACATGAACCTCAAATGATGCAATTGATCAAGTCATTGATACAACTAGCTGAAAATAAGTATTATATTCAAAGTTATCAAGCAAAAATGAAAGCCAACACAAGATAGTGGATGATGTTAGTCGTATATAGTCACTCAAAAAATGCATTTCTGGAAAAGAAGTTGAAGCGTTAGAATTTTCCATCAAGCAAAGGATAAAAGAAGATTGTTGATCGCTTGTAAATGAATATGCTAAGGTAACAAAATCTGTAAAAGTGTACACAATCGATGCAAGTAATATAGTAGTATGTTGAGTATCATCTCCATAAAGATTGGTGGGAATTTTTTATGTCTGCTACAGCTAGAACTAGGTGTCATAAGTTAGTCCTACAGCTCTTGTCAAAGAGGAAAGTAAACGGGAACAAATGGTTTAAACAAATGGAAAAGTAGTGTCGAGGCAAGAATTAATGTAAAGTAGGTGTGCAAAAAAGTTTGGTCGAGGCAATAAAATTATGCAAAATTAAACAAATAAAAATTGTCAAGCAAATAATAATGTTGAGTTCAATATATTCAGAAAAACCTCACACAATTAGACTTCTTACGAAGCACTTAGGTTGGTTTTGCTATGACGAGAAGTTATTTCATGCTAAGAATGATTTAGTGCGCTATGCTTAGGCTGCCCAAGATTATTACTAGAGTATTCTAGGACGGTTTCTACGACAATACTACTCGACGTGAGCAACAACCCTTGGTTTGTCAAACTATTACTGTGGCAATACCCCTCAGCATAAATTGTAGTCTTTACTTATCTTACTCAAGTATTTACCCCTTTTAGTCGAATGAAACCCTTTTCTTATCTCTAAGAAAGATTAAAACCTAACTATCTGGATTAGTTTCATTGTTCATGTATATCTACCCTAACTCCCTCAATATTAGGCATATATTCCTAAAAAATGGCAATCTATCGAAAGCTTTTACAAAGTCTAGGAATGTTTTGGCAAGGCACCAGGTAATCTCTTAAAAGCTCTTACAGTGTCAAGGAAAAATATTTAAACAGCGAACAAAACAAAACTTAGAATAAAACAAACTGCATCATCATTAACAAGCAAATAATGTTCAACAAAACAATAACCAACACCAAGTAAAACAGTTCATGGTGCGGTGAATATCATCCATAAATCATTCCTTTAAGTACAACCCTTAACATGATATTAAGATGAAGAACAGAGAAAGAAACACTCCCTCTGACCACCACCATGTCTGCTCTAGCAGTCGGCCTCTCTCGAGGGCCTGGATGCTACTCCGATGAAGCCCGACTATGGAGGGCACCAAGGACGGTCTAGTGGGAATGGTGGAAAGAAGGGTGCTGAAACTGTTTACTCCAAGCCTAGGGTATATTTTCTCCTTGATTGTGCCTCTTTTCGAAAAGCTATGATGGGGTATTTATAATGGGAATTTCTAGGGTTTAGTGCCCTTGAAAATTCCCTAAATACACTAGTTAGCATACTCGTTTTATAAATGACATAGCAACTGACAGTGGTCAATTTCCTTGATGAGGGCATGATTACACGTGAGGATAAAGCTATGAAAGTGACATCATCAATTCTGTTGAGCCACGTCAGACTTGCAAGATAAATCTTGCCTTGGCAAGAAAATTTATTCCTCACTGTCGTCTTCTTGTGTTCCTCTAGCCCTGGAGAATTTTTCTATCTCAGCAAATAAATTCCTTCTTCGTCATTTCCTGCATCAACACAATCAACTAACAATCTTCCTCTAAAGCAACATCAGTTGAACCAAATAAAGTTTGACTCGACAAAACTTACCACCACATGTAAATTTATACTACATGTAACTAAAATGCTATGACAAATGGCTTTTAGGCAAACAAGAACCTAAGTAAAAAGACCCAGAACATGGTCTTTTATGGTATTATCACACCCCCAAAATTAAGATATTACTTGTTCTCAAGCAATGGATAACAAACGGTAAAAACATTAAGTGTCACGGCAAAGTAAAAATTAGGACAATCATGTGGTTTTAAAATTTTAGCCCTCGGTAAAATGTTTAGCCTTAACATGCTAGACTGTACGAGAAGTTAAGCACCTTTCCCTAGGTTAAGATTCTTTGTCAGTGTATGTGTGTGATTATATAAATTCTATATTTTAACGTATTTAGAAAACTCCTAAGTAAGTTCTTCTGTTTTGCCAAGGCATCAAATAATTCACTAAGAATAGTTTTACTCCTATTTATTCATACTTTTTGTTGCTATTTCTTTCTTTCTTTCTCTCTTTTTTTAGCATACTGCCCAAGGGAAGTCAGCTTATCACACCTACCATCCCACACTCTAGGTGAAAGGGAGCATACCTTCCACCCCCAAGCTAGTTAGGTAGAGTCATCTAGTGACTACTTTCATTCACTCATATACTAAGGCAACCATTTATTTAAGAAGTTTTCCAGGTTATGCCAACACATAGAGCAGTGTCCCTCTACAGTTATGTCGAGGCATTTATTTTCAATTCATCACAATTCAAAACATTAAGGAGTTCAACACAATCTTTTCAACCATTTAATGACACGAAGCGCAAAAAGTTCTTCCCTAAAATTTTTTAAGCACCTTAAGCAAAAAAAACATACAATCATGTTACAAGATAACAAAACATCAAATCCTAGGGTAGGCTCTATTCTTCAACAATCATGTGAAATAATTTTGGCCTAAGCAATAAAATTTGCTTTCATTATCGGGCATCCTCAACTTATTACAACAACTATCCTAATGAAAATCATGCCATGAAAAAAAAATATTTCAATCAATTATTATTAAATGCAATTAACCTAAGTATGGAGTACCAAACCTCCCCCAAACTTGAGAGATGTATTATCCTCAATGCATGAATATGAATGCAGGGAAAATGTCTTGAACATAGTGATGCAAAAGCAAATGCAAGAATGGTACCTTATTGTGGTGGAGAGGCTCGGCTAGACGCGCGGGTTATGCGTCGTTTAAGAAGTGGGGGCTTTTGGAGCCATTGTCATCTGAAGGAAGCTCGATTGAAGATGACATAGCAATACGTCTGAATTTTGTGCTTGAGGTGACGCCTCATCTTTATGGTACGTGCTGGTGATGGCATCTCCTCATAATGTAAGGGTTCAACAAGGATGTCGTGTGGTTAGCTTGATTTAGGATCAATAGTGGGTTAAGTATTAAAATATGATTGGTGTTCATATGTTTCTTCAATAGTAGGCTGGTCAGGGACAGTAAAATTTTTGGCCGGAGACAAATCATCATCATCAAAGAATTCCAGTGGGATTTCTAGAGTATGCTCGGAAGAAGATGAGGAAGAGCTAAGATATTCATCTATTTCACCGTGGCCTTCTTCGTGTATAGGGGAGACATGCATGGAAAGATGAGTGAAATCCACTAGGGACTCAGGTGGAACATGTTGTGCTGAGGTCCAACAATCTTCTCTCTCCAGTAAGTTGTGCATCCATGTTTAGTTTCTTGATGGCCCAAAAAGATTTATGTTCCAATTCCACGGGCAAATGGCATGCCTTGCCATATACTAACTTGAATGGTGACATTTTGAGGGGCGTTTTAAATATAATACGGTAGGCCCACATTGCCTCATCGAGTTTTGACGACCAATCTTTTCTTCTCGGGTTGACCACCTTCTCAAGAATATGCATGATCTCACGATTGGAGACCTTATCTTGTCCATTAGTCTGGGGATGATATGTTGTGGCAATTCTATGTCACACCATGTATCTCTTCAATGCCTTGGCAATTAATTTGTTGTCAAAGTGAGTACATTCATCCTGACAATTGCTCATGGTGCTCCAAAATACGTGAATATATTTTTGTGCAAGAATTTCAGCACGGTCTTGGAGTCATTACGAGGTGTGTCCATAGCTTCAACCCATTTGGAAATATAGTATATTACCAAGAGTATGTACAGATCACCAAAGGATGATGGGAAAGGTCCCATAAAGTCGATTCCCCATACATCGAAGAGTTCAGCTTCCAAAATATTTTGCCATGGCATCTCATTTCTCTTCGATATATTCCCAATACGCTGGAAACAATCACATGTCTTGTAGAAGTTGTGTGCATCTTTGAATAAGGCAGACCAGTAGAAGTCAGATTGAAGGACTTTTGCGTCAGTCCTCATCCCACCAAAGTGTCCTCCACACGGGGATGTATGGCAATGAAATAGGATCTCATTGTGCTCTTTTTCAGGGACACACGTTGGATGATTTGGTATCCACACTTCTTGAATAAGAATGATTTATCCCAATAATAGTGACGTATATCATGTCTGAATTTTTTTTTGCCCTGATTAGATAAATCTGGAGGCATAATACCACTAACAAGAAAGTTAAATATGTCAGCGTACCACAGCACTGTCGCGGCAAATAAAAATTTATTGTTAAGGAAATCCTCTTGAATATCCTTTATGTCATGGAAAATATTTTTTTTCTCTATCCTAGACAAGTGATCCGCTACTTGGTTTTCAGTACCCTTCCTATCATTTACCTCCAAATTAAATTCTTGCAGCAATAATATCCATCTAATAAGTCTAAGCCTTGCATCATTTTTATTAACTAAGTACTTAATGGCAGATTGATCAGTATATACTATGACCTTAGTGCCTATAAGATATGGCCTAAACTTATCAAAAGTGAATACCGCAGTAAGTAATTCTTTTTCAGTAGTGGTATAATTGAGTTGAGCATCATTAAGGGTGCGGCTAACATAATAGATGACATGGAAGATTTTACCATTTTTTTGCCCTAGCACTGCCCCTACCGCATAGTCACTGGCATCACAAATCAGCTCAAAACGTTCATCCCAATGAAGTGGAACTATAATTAGTGTCGAGGCAAGCTTTTTCTTTAGATCAATAAATGCACTGAGGCGGTTGTCCTTGAACACGAACGATTGATTTTGTTGAAGTAAAAGACGCAAAGGATTTAAAATCTTTGAAAAATCTTTAATGATCCGTCTGTACATTCCTGCATACCCTATGAAACTTCTTATACCTTTCACAGTGATAGGTGGAGGTAGATTCTCAATCACGTCCACCTTGGCTTTATCAGCCTCGATGTCTTGGCGCGAAATTTTTTATCCCAACACAATTCCTTCTATCACCATAAAGTGGCATTTCTTCCAGTTTAACACAAGGTTGGACTCCTCACATCATTTTAACACTTTAGATAAATTACCGAGGCATTGATCAAACTCATCAGCCTAGATGGAAAAGTCATCAATAAATATTTCCTGAAGTCCTCCACCATATCTGAGAAAATGGCCATCATACACCTTTGAAAAGTTGTCGGAGCATTACTAGTCCGAACGACATTCTTCTAAAGGCATAGGTGCCTAATGGGCAGGTGAAGGTGGTCTTCTCCTGATCTTCTGGTGCTATGGCGATCTGATTATACCCATAATATTCATCAAGGAAGCAGTAAAATGCCTTGCCTGCTAAGCGATCAAGCATTTGATCTATGAAAGAAAGGGGGAAGTGGTATTTCTTTGTTGCCTTGTTGATATTTCTATAATCCATACAAATCTGCCAGCCTATGACGGTTCTTGTAGGAAAAAGCTCATCATTTTCATTTTTTACCACGGTCACTCCATCTTTCTTCGGTACGCATTGAACTGGACTGACCCAAGAGCTATTAGATATTGAATAGATCACCCCAACATCGAGCCAATTGATGATTTCCTTAATCACCATTTTTTTATTATTGGATTAAGTCTCTTTTGTGGTTTTACTGAGTTGCTACGGTAATCATCTAGTTGGATTTTGTGCATGCATATTGTAGGGCTTATTCCCTTTAAGTCTGCCATAGTCCAACCTAGAGTTTTTCTGTGTTGTGACAAAACATTCAATAAGCTACCTTCTTGCTCGGGGATTAGACTAGCAGAAATTATAAATGGTAAATCATTATCACTACCTATATACGAATATTTCAAAATATGATGGCAACGATTTAAGTTCTAAGGTAGGTGCATGCTGCAGCTAAGGTTTTGGAGGAACAAATTCATTGAAATCAAGGGGTTTGAATCTCATACATGGTCTAGCTTGAAGTAAACTAGATTGTTCCTCCTCCAATGAATTATCCTCAGACTCCGTATTCGCTTTACCTTCAGTATGACTTTCATCTGATTCAGTCTAAAAACTTGTGCTGAGGCAAATATCTTTGTATGCCTTGTTCAGATAAGTTTCGCCTGGGCAAAAATTATTGTGTCCCTCTGGTTGTAACAAATTGTTGTGGCAAAAATATTTACACTATTCCTTCTGAAAAATTTTATCTTGGCACATATTGTCATACTCATCAATATATAAAAAATTTCCTTGGCCAAACGTTTCCATTCCATCTACCTCCATTGAATCAACGTCTTCAATTTAATGGCATTCTTCAGAATCATAAAGATATTTGAGAGCGTTAAATACATTGATCGTGACGCTTTGATCAGTCACCCTAATTTTGAACTCTCCTTTCTCACAGTTTATTAGAATATGCCCAATAGCTAAGAAGGGGTGTCCGAGAATAACAGGTGCATTCTCATCAGCCTCGCAGTCCAAAATGAGGAAATCAGTTGGAAAGACAAACTTGTCTACTTTAATAATCACATCTTCAATCCTGCCATCAGGATGAACGTGTGATCGTTCAGCTAGTTGTAGAATCACGATGGTTGGTCGAGTGTTACCCATTCCAAGCTTTAAAAATATGGACTTGGGCATCAGATTTACACTTAACCATAAGTCAAAGAGAGCTCTTCACACATATTTATCACCGATGGAACATGGTATAACAAAGTTGCCATGATCTTTTTACTTCGACAAAAATTTACTCATTGTTGAACAATATTCTGTTGCCATGGCAACAATTTCTACTCTTTCCACCTTTCTTTTTTGTGACAATTTCCTTCAAGAATTTGGCATAGGAAGAAATTACTCGAACATTGATATGCAATTGGTCAATGACATCAATAAACTTTTTGAACTGGATCTCGTCATTATGCTTCTTCAATCGTTGAGGTAAGGGTAGTGGAAGTCTAGCTTCATCTTCTGCAGGTGGTGATGAAACTTTTTCCTTGGCAAATAACTTTTCACCATCAGTGTGATAACTTGTTGAAGCCGCACCCTTTTCCTTCTCCTTAGGTAGTTCTTTTTGTTTAGTAATTTCTCCTTAACCTTCATATTCTTGGTATGTAGTGCCTTGGCAAGAAATTTCTTGTTTATCCCCTAAACTTATCATCAATATTAATTCGGGTACCGCTCCTAAGTGTAAGTACACTGCATTGCTTTTTCCATGAGGCTCAGTGACTTGAGTATCACTAAGGAGGGTTTCTTACGATCAAGAATGTACTGTTGTGGCTATTTGGCCCACTTGATTCTCTAACACTCTTAATGATGAACTATGGCTTTGTAATAAAGCGTCTTGGCTTTGTAATAAAGAACCTTGATTCTTGATTGTCGATGAGTGCTCGTGTATCAAGGTTTTTAAAATCTTTTATCAAAGCCATAAATTCCTGCAGTGAAGCTTTAAGGGAGTTAAAATTTGACGAAGATACAATACTTTTATTGTTACCTTGCCAGAGTATCTGTTGATGTTACGAACTTGAGTGTTCAAAAAAAATTGTTGTAATATGTTAAAATTGCTGCATAATTGTTATTGTTGTTCCCTTGATTACCCACTAAAAATTTAAATGTTGTCGCCATCCAAGACTGTATGTATTAAAGTAACGGTTGTTGTTGCTTCTGTTGAAGTTGCCCACAAAATTGATGGACTCATGGTTTTCTGTGTATTCACTCTCATGATGGTTGTCACGACAGAAAATGCATGCTGAGTTAGTTGCCTTGACTTCTTTCACCTCACTGGAACGCTGTAATGTTTTCATCATTTTAGTTATAGCATAAAGTTGGGCAGAAACCGAATCCTTACTATCAAGTTCATACGCCCCAGATATTTTCTTGTTGGTTACAAGCCTTGCATATGGGAATTGATCATTATTGGCTATCTGATTGAGGATATCAAAGGCTTCCTCGAGTGATTTATCGAGCAAAGTGCCATTTGTCGATGCATCCAACATCATGGGAGTAGGTGCATTGACATAGTTATAAAACATGACGACTTGAGTCCAGTCGTGGAATACATGGTTAATGCACTTGCGAAGAAAACTTTTGTATCTCTCCCAACACTCATACATAGATTCATCACTGCTTTGGTGAAAACTTGCAATGTCTTTACGGAGCTGGGTATGCATATTGGGCGGGTTGTATCTAAGAAGGAAATTTTTGCATAAGTCAGCCCAAGATTTCATTGAGCCGAATGGGACTCCACTCAACCACCCTCTTGCTGGGTCACGCAAAACGTATGGGAATAATTTTAGTTTCAGCACGTCTGGTGCATACCTTGTTGTCTAAACGAGTCATACACTTCATGGAAATCACGCACATGTTGTTTAGCATCTTCATTAGGCAAGCCACCAAACTGACCGATACAATTGACCATGTTAAACATCATCGAATTGAGTCGAAGTGAGTTTCCTGTATTTTTGGTGCCACGATTTTGAGGTTGAGATCATTAAGAATATGATTTAAGTGATCTCATACAGGTCGTGGTCTTGCAGTATTTTGGGGAATATTATTTGCTGCGACATCGGGATCTGCCTAGTCTTCCATATTATTATGAACTTGATATTGCAATAGATTCATATAGTCTCTAGCATGTTGAGTACATCACCTTCATCTGAATGACTGTTCGATCTCAGGGTCGAATGGTATTAATGGTTCGTCAGTAGATCTCTTGGTCATGCAATGTCAAAAACACACAAAAGAAAATAAGAAAACAAACAAGTTAAACTAAATTAAAAAATGTGACAAGAAAATAAAAATTTGTTATGGCAGAAATTATCAAAATTCATCCAGTTGCCAGTCCCCGTAAACGGTGCCAAAAACTTGATCGCTTGTAAATGTATATGCTAAGGCAAGCAAATATATGCAAGTTTACACAATCGATGTAAGTAATATAGTAGGAAGCTGAGTATCGTCTCCACAGGGATTGGTGGGAAGTTTTTAGGTTTTGCTATAACTAGAACTAGGTGTCACAAGCTAGTCCTACAGTTCTTGTAAAAGAGGAAAGTAAACGGGAACAAATGGTTTAAACATATGGAAAAGTATTGCCGAGGCAAGAATTAATGTAAAGTATGGTGTGCATAAAAGGTTGATCGAGGCAAAAAAATTATGCAAAAGTAAACAAATAAAAGTTGGCGAAGCAAATAAAAATGTTGAGTTCAATATATTCAGAAAAACCTCACACAATCATACTTCTTACATAGCACTTAGGTTGGTTTTGCTATGGTGAGAAATTATTTCACGCTAAGAATGATTTAGTATGCTATGCTTATGCTGCTTGACAGGATTACTAGAGTATTCTAGGACGGTTGCTACGGTAATACTACTCTGCGAGAGCTACATCCTTTTTTTTTGTCAAACTGTCGTTGTGGCAATACCCCTCAGTGAAAACTGTATTATTTGCCTATCTTACTCAAGTATTTACCCTCTTTAGTAGAATAAAACCCTTTTTTTATCTCTAAGGCGGATTAGAACCTCACCATCCCAGATTAGTTTCGTTGTTCACGTAGATCTACCCTAACTCTCTCGATATTAGCCATTTATTCCTAGAAAAATTGCAATATCTCGAAAGCTCTTACAAAGAATAGGAATGTTTTTCCAAGGCACCAGGCAATCTCTCAAAAGCTCTTACAGTGTCATTGCAAAATATTTAAACATTGAACAAAACAACACTTAGCATAAAACAAATTATATCATCATTAACAAGCAAATAATGTTCAACAAAACAATAACCAACACCAAGTAAAATAGTTTATGGTGCGGTGAATATCATCAACAAATCATTCTTTGAAGTACAACCCTTAGCAGATATGAAGATGAAGAACAGAGAAAGAAACACTTCCAAAATAAGAGCTCTGCCGTGACATTCTAACCACCACCACACCTGCTCTAGTGGATGGCCTCTCTTGAGGGCCTGGTCGTTGCTCTGATAAAGTCAGACTATGGAGGTCACCAAGGCCGGTCGAGTGGGAATGGTGGAAAGTAGGGTGTTGCAGCCGCTTACTCCAAGCCCAGGGTATATTTTCTCCTTGATTGTGTATCTTTTTGAAAAGCTATGATGGGGTATTTATAATGGGAATTTCTAGGGTTTAGTACCCTTGGAAATTCCCTAAATATCCTCGTTGACATACCCGTTATATAAATGACATAGCAGCTGGAAGTGGTCAATTTCCTTGATGAGGACATGATTGAACGTGAAGATAAAGCTGGGCAAGTGACATTAGTTGTTCTATTGAGCCACTCAGACTTGCAAGATAAATCTTGCCTTGGCAAGAAAATTTGTTCCTCACTGTTGTCTTTTTGTGTTCCTCTAGCCCTGGAGAATTCCTCTATCTTGGAAAATAAATTTATCATTCGTCAATTCCTACATCGATACAACCAACTAACAACCTTCCTTTTAAGCAGCATCAGTTGAACCAAATAAAGTTTGCCTCGCCAAAACTTATTCACCACATGTAAATGTATACTACGTGCAACTATATGCAACTAAAATACTATGACAAATTGCTTTTAGGCAAACAATAACCTAAGTAAAAAAAAACCCAGAACACGGTGGTTTACGGAGTTATCAATTGTTTCCTTCCATATTCGATTAAAATTGAAGAAGTCGAGCAATATGACGTGATTTGTAGTTTCCAATTGCCTCAGTGTATTAAGACATTGTGTATTTTTTGGAAGTTGTTTTATGACAATTAATTTGTAATCAACTCCTTTGTTGTGTTTGCATTCGCATTCGTATCTTTGCATCATTATGTTAGTAGTTTCATTTTTACATTATGCATTTTCATTTTGTTTGTTTCAAATTTTTCTACAAGTATTCGATCATGAAAATTTATGAGTAATTCGTGGAGTATCCCATGACAAAAATTCTAAAAAAAATAAATTGGAGCCAACTTGGTATTCCTAGATAAGGATAAGAGT
Organism: Hibiscus syriacus; assembly: GCF_006381635.1. Taxonomy (NCBI): domain Eukaryota; kingdom Viridiplantae; phylum Streptophyta; class Magnoliopsida; order Malvales; family Malvaceae; genus Hibiscus; species Hibiscus syriacus. The sequence goes on along the minus strand of NW_024063145.1, from coordinate 2,428,619 downwards.
CATGAATATATTTTAACATGTGTTACTAGAATTGAGAAACTCCAAGAGTAGCTTATCAAGACTCAGAAAGAGATGATTGATTGAGCAAATAAATTCCAAGACAAGTGAAGAGAATAGATGTCTAAATTGATGCATATGATGATTGATTTAATTCATGGGGATAAGTAACTAGAGGATCCCACTATAAAGACTTTGAATGAGAGTAGTGGGGTCGAAATGACAATGATAGATGATCAAGAACCTGATAAAGAGCAAGGTAACTCGAGCCAGCTCCAGAAATCAGATGTGGTCCCAGTAGGCATCCTTGAATTAATAGCAAATGAAGAAGCAGTGAAAGGTGAAAGTCTTCTTATGAGAGATGGATCCCACTCAAAGAAGAGAGGCATGGAGGAAGCCAAAATACCGATCAAGAAAGCCAAGAACTGTCAGACTTTTCCACAATGGCCTCCGAACGAGAAATAGTTCTACAAGGAGATTTCTGGGATAAACCAGACTGAAACCCAGAAATGTTTAGCTATGGTTTCTAGTAATCTTGAAGGAAAATTTCAAGATCCTCTCGAGCGAGAAATTAAGAGATCCAAAGCAGAGAAGCAAAAGGCCATAATTCAATGCCCAATTTTTTTTTTCTCAACAAAGATTAATGTAGTCAAGTCCTGTGAAGACTACATGGCTCACGAGAAAGAGAAGGGAAATCTAATCAAGAAGATTTCAGTGGATGTAATCCGAGGTTGGCCCATAGGATTAGGAACGAATTGGTCAGATGCAAGCCTCAAAGCATCTCAGATGCCTATATCAGATTTTCTGATTACAAGTGGGGCATTAGACATTTCAAAGAGCTTGTTAAATACTCCACCAATCACTGTAGAAAATGATGCTCAATACCTAACCAAGACTATCATCCTCAAATAAAATTGTTTTGGATCAAAATTTGGGCCCAATCTTCAACAAGGAAACAAGGAACTGAAGAAACAAAAAAAGAGGAAGATATCAGCCTGAATGAGGGTGATAGTCTTTTAAAACATTTGAAACATGCTTTCCAGTTTGGAAAGTTTAATGTTGGACCACTATTGGTAGAAGCAACTGAAGAAGAAGAGAAGATGAAAGATCAAAAGTTACATGTCAGAGAGATGCCTGAAGATGGTGGGGTTAAAAATTTTATGGTTGAAACTGACCATATTTCCATGAATAAAAAGTAAACAAGTGGACTACATATAGAGGTGGGTATACGGGCTACCCGCCCGTTTAGCCCGCGGGTTTTGACGGTGCGGGCTTAAACGAGCGGGCTAAAAAAGCCCGCATTCATAAACAGTTTTGAATTTTAAGGCCCGTAGCCCGTCCATTTAACCCGCGGGCTAAACGGGCTTACCCGCGGCCTGTTTAATAAAAATAATTTTAAATGCTTTAAATACAATAAAAAATAATGTTTTAACTTACTACACCTTTAAAAATGATCGAGCAACTTGAAAAGGAAGGTAGCACTGTCAAAATAATAAATAATATTTAAATTTTATTTTAAATAGCCAGAAATGATTATAAAATAATATTTTTTTAATTTTTTAATCATTAATATATATATATATATATAATGATATAATTACTTAAACTCAAATTAAAAAACAATATTCACTTATATCACCAAATTGAAAAACAAATAAAACAATAACCACATTATACTTTTATAAAACACGATTATTCAAGGCTATAATATGAATACACAGAAGTGTCTGAAAGTAGAAATTCAAACATAAAAATTCAACAAAGTCAAACATTATACAAATCTAACAAGAAAGTTGTCAAGTGTTTCTAATAATTGTATTTTATGGATACTTTAGAGAAATACTAAAACATAATATGAAAATATAAAATAAAATGCTTACAGTATAAGAGTAAATTTGAAAGATACAATTATACTAAAATTGATAAAATATAAGTCATTAATTTGTTAAAATATATTTATTTTGTAAAAGTCTTTAAAAGTTGAAAAGTATGTTTTCAATGTTTTATTTTACTTTTCTTTCTTATTTTTAATCCAAATATTACGTGTCATGTGATATATTATTAGAATATCACGTGACTTTTTATAATTAAAGAACAAAATGGATAATATACGTCATGAAAAAAATAAAGGTCAAAATTAAATTAAAAAAAACTTTAAATACCAAAATGATAATGATGTATATTTAAATGAAAAAAATATCAAGCAACGGTAAAATTATGACAAACGCCCTAATAAATTTAAGAACTACAATAGTTATAAGTAACATCATATTTATAAGTAATTTTTTTCTTTTTCTATAAAATTCTTTAAGTTTATTTTCTCTAAAATTTTATAAATTTTAAATTAAGCGGGCTTTAGCGGGTTTAACGGGTAGCCCGTGGTTATACCCATTAAACCCGCGGGTTTAACGGTCCGGGCTAAAAAGCCTGCAATTTAAACGGTCTTCAATTTTTGAGGCCCGAAACCCGCACGGGTCGCGGGTTAAACGGGTAGCCCGCGGGCCTTAACCCATATACCCAGCTCTAACTACATATGATCTTTTTGTAGTTTTAGACAAAATTTAAACTAATACCCGAAATTAACCATTTTTCTTTTGCCCGCGAGTATTAAGGAATCTTTTGTGAAGGGTTGCTATGTTAATCCTACTTTTTTGCAATCCAAGATGCTTTCTTCCATTTCCCAAGTAGCAATCATTTTATACACTTTTACATTATTTATCATTCTTTACATTCTTTTATTTTGATTTTGACATTTTTATTCTTTCAATTATTCCATATAAGTGTTTATCACTCTTCCAAATGTATATATTTGTTCCAAATTTCCTTTGCACGTGTTCTAATCATTAATAGCATGAATATTTCTGAATTCTAATCATGAGATAAATTTTGAGCGCATGTGTTTATTACAGATCTATGAGTGCAAAAATGAGGTAGAATGTGCTGTTTCTAAGCAAGTTATTAAGGCTAATGGAAAAGCAAGATAACATATTTTATCTCATAAAGAATAATGTCAGGATTCTGAATCTATGATGAATGAAGGAATAAGATAGATCAAGATTGGCACTACTTTTTCATATGAAACAATAAAGAGATGATAGAGTTGCTTTAAGATCTCAAAGACATCTTTTCCTGATCTTATCAAAATATGCCAGAATTGAATACATATGTAATAGTGCATAAATTTCTGATAGACTATTAATCCTCTATCTAAAAGTCTCTAAAAATTTAATGGTGTGTTTACTGGGGCAGTATGAAAAGTCAGGGAGAAAGGAAAAAGCTATTTATTATCAGAGCAAGAGGTTTAATGATTGCGAACTCCGATACCCACCAATCCAAAAATTATGTTGTGCTTTGGTGTGGGTTACTCGAAGGCTCATATTGGCTCGATGACAGATGTTGTTAACTGAATTTGACATCACACATGTGAACTAAAAAGTGATAAAAAGGAGTTCCATAGTAGATATCTTGCAAGACAGACGTCAGATGATTATGAGTCCCTGGGCTTTAATTTTTTAGATGAGGATTTATTGTGCATCTCTATTGAAGAAGAAATTAAATCAGAGACGAATCTTGGAAACTTTAATGGGGCATTCAATGCTTTAAGAAGAGGAATTAGGGCAATGTTAATGTTTGTTACCCTTTCACAAACAGACCAGAGCTCTTTTGCACTTACAATGTGGAAAAACTTGAGGCCTTGCGCTTTGAGGATATGAGTAGTCATGGAAAGAAGATGACAGTGCTTAAAGTATGTGGAAGTTCCTCGATTAGAAGTTTGTCAAGTACGAAGATAGTGGGAATTGCCACAGGAAATTATCCTTCATCGTGTATACAAGTCCAACTTCAGTATGTACCCCGATGAGGTGCAACGCCATTTCTAATTAGTTCTAGAATAAAATAGTCTTACTCATCGCAGTCGAGATTTCGTTACTTAAAGTTTTGAAAAAGTATAACTGAGAAGAAACTTAAACATGGTGTGATCAGTTGAACTCCGTTGGAAAAAGAGGTTGAAAGTTATCTAGCATGGACAAAGGTGTCAGAAGCAAATAACGCGAGCTCATAATAAGAAAGTTCATCCAATAGAAGTCTAAGAGGGTGATCTAGTGATTGAAAAGATCTTGCCAATTCATAAAGATTTCCTTAGAAAATGGATGCTTAATGGAAAAACGACTAAATGTTGTCAATGAGGTCATTTTTGGAGGAGTGTTGTTGAATTAAATGATCCAATAAAAAATGAAGAAAAATAAAAAAAAAAGAAAGAGAAAAAAATAAAATTGAAATAAGGGTTCAAGACGAGAATCTGTAAAGGTCATCTTGAAACCAAATGAAGAATTTGAGTTGAAAACCTGAAAAGGCAGCTCAAATGCATATTGATATTAGGCATCTGACAAGTAAAACCCATCTCAAGATTATGAGTTTCACGTCTACAAACATTTTGGCTATTTTTGAAGTCATTTAGACACAAGCTTACCTCTACAATTCGGGGCTATATTTAGTTGATTGACTTAGAAGAGCTGATATTTTGAAATGAGCTTCACATCTATAGATGTTTTGACAACATTTGAAATCTTCTAAACAGAAGCATACCTCAGTGCTCCAAATTATATCAAGTTTATTGGTTCAGGAACATTCATGCTAGTGATGCTTGAGGCATCTGACTTTATTTCTTGGTTTTGATCCTTTCCATGGTTGCCATGACTTTGTAAAAATTCTACTTTTCTCATTTCAAACCCAATTTTGTTCATTTAAAAGAATCTTAAAAGTAGATCAACATAGTTCAAAAGAAAGAAAAAAAGATTTCTTGGTATTACTTTGAGTTAATCTTGTAAAGTGCAGGGAATTCAAAGTAGTCCAAAACTTTTCACACTTCTTTGTGAAATCATCAATAAATTATCAGAAAGTAGGCGGCCACCTTAATAAGAAGAGACATCTATTGTTTTGAGATATCATGGATTCTCAAGCCATAAAAAATGTTCAGGGAATTCCTGTATTAGATGTATTGATCACATGTTTGAGCAAGTTTTAAAATAAGAAGTTTTGATAATAACATTCAAGAACTTCATAAGTAACTATGTTGGGGCATGATCAAAGTCCTAAATCAAGTTTGGCATAACAAGATTCATATCAAGAATATATTGAGAATAAACCTTGCTTTTCGGAGTATTAGGGGCAGAATATAGAGACAATAAGAACTTACTTTGAAAAACAAACCATTCACACTTTAATTGACATAAGGGTCTTGAAGAAACAAATCTGATAAAACAATTGGATCAGAGACAAAAGGCTTCAGATCATATATTTGACTACAACAAGAATTAAAGAGAGCATTTCTTCCAAGGTTTTCACGAAGAAACAAAATCAATAGGATAGAGAAAACATGACAACACAAGCTAATCATATTGCTCTTCCAAAAAGAGAAGGCTAGCTTAAACCGAAAAATTAACGTGCTAATGTTGGAGTAAGCTCTAGCCAAGATTGATTAAGTGAAGGAATATCGAGTTCTCCACTTTGAATTCAAAAAGAAAATGAAACAACATTGTTGCATCAATAAGATCATCATTTGCATAAGAAAATGCATTAAATTTAGACACATTTAATTGTATTCATATCTTCATAAATAAATGCATGATCCTTAACAGATCTTCTAATGAAAAAAGAAGACTTATGACGTAAAGACCTTGAGAAGAGAAAATCACAATTCAAACCTCAAATAGAGGAAATAATATTTGGAGTGGTAGAGTCTCAAGAGCAGAGGAGCCCATTCCACACAAAAAATCATTACTTGGAAGTGGGACATGTTAACCAGCCACCAAGATGTTTACATATGATTTATGAAAAATGAGAAAGCGATTTTCAAATTTTCTCATTTAATCTTTCACAAAATTGAAATTTTTGAAAATTAAGAAACCGATTTCCAAAGTTTCTTACATAGTAAATTATTTTCAAGATATATGTAAGAGCTTCAGGCATGATATTTTCATTTGATAGTTTTTGAAAAATGAAAAATCGATTTTCAAAGCTTATCATTTGATACGACAAAATTTATCTCACTTGATATTGTTTTTCTTGAAAGCAATTTTGTCTCACTTGAGATAGTTTCCGTTAAAGCACAAGTTTTGGAATTGCTCCACTTGAAACAAGATTTATTTCACTTGAGATTGTTTTTCTTAAAATCAATTTCATTTCACTTGAGACACTTTCCTTTGCAGCACAAGTTCTAGAAATGCTTCACTCAAAACAAGATTTATCTCAATTGAGATTGTTTTTCATAAAGTCATTTTTGTCTCGCTTGAGACAACTTTCCATTGAAACACAAAATTCGAAATTGTTTCACTTGAAACAAATTTTATCCCATCTGAGTTAGCTTCTATTGCTACAAATTTCTTTTCATTCATTTATTTTCCTCTCAAATGTTTAATATTTGACAGGAATCCAAAAAGTTAGCAGAGATTTCGTTTCATAAATCCAAGACTGAAAAAGAAATTTTGATCAAATGCATCATAGAATGAGGTGGGTTAACATTTCCAAGGGGAGAGTTCATAATGAGAAGAAATCACCCGATGAGGGAGAAGAAGTTCATAATGAGAAGAACTTTCAACCTTAGCTTGATTCCATCACAAAAGAAGTTGGAACAACACCAATATTTGGCTCATCCATCGTATATGGAGTTGGATCAGTATCATCAATTTGTTCGATTCCATCATAGAATTATGTGGATTAACATTTTTAGTGGAGAGTTCATAATGAGAAGAACTCATCCGATGAGGGAGAAGAAGTTCATAATGAGAACTCGTTCAACCTTAGCTAGATTCCATCACATAAGGAGTTGGAACAACACCGACCTTCACTCGTCCATCCATAAGGAGTTGGATCAGCATCACTTTCGCTCATCCATCATATAAGAAGTTGGGTCATCATCACTTTCGCTCGTCTATGACATTAATAGTTGGATCAGTATCACCTCTTCTTATCCATCACATAAGGAGTTGAATCAGCATCACCTTGGGTCAACCATCGTAAAGGAATTGGGTCAACGTTTCTAAGAGAATAAGTTCATAATGAGAAGAACTTGTTCAACCAAGTCTTACCATGGCAGAAGGAAGTGGATTGACATACCCAACGAAGAGTTCATAATGAGAAGAACTTGTAGCACCAAAATTGCAGCAGTATAGGCCGGATAAAAATTGGTGCTTATTATCTTTGCTTCATTCCTGTTTCATAGCAACGGGCAAAGAGGTACAGTTGTAATCACCATTTTTATTTTATTATTTTATGTTAAAAAAGAAATAAATAATATAATATTATATTAGTTGGAGTTATAAAACCCCAACCTTCCTTGTAATCAGCCTTTCCCGAAATATTGGAAAAAATAAAGGTAACTTTTTTCTACATTTTCTTTCTTTCTTTTTATGTCGGTTTATTGATTAGGGTGGCCATTATTAAGCGGTGGCCGATATGTGAGGGAGACCGACTTACGGTCAAACAATGTCAGTCGTTGGTGGCTGGTAGTGTCCACCCAAGTATGTGGGATTTACGTTCGATACAGTGAAGATGAATATGTTCGGATTAGGGTCTATTTGGGTTCCTGTTAGGTGGTAGACGGAGAGAGGTGTAAGACACCAATTTATAATAGTCGGTGCCACCATTGGGGTTGGTTTTATGCCTCTCAACTGGTAGGGAAAGAAAGAAAAAAGAGAACGAAGAGAGGGTAAGAAAATAGGGAGAGTGCGGTCATTTAACCCCTTTGATCGACCCTCCTTCGGTGATGGTAAGGGTCATCGGTTGGAGTAAGATGGTCATCGGCCCGGTGGCCCGCATGCGAGGGCCGGCGTGCAGCGGTTGATGATGAGTTTTGAAGCTTGGTGAGCTTCTCGGCTGAACTATGTGAAAAGGGGTGGAAATATTTTGTTTTAAGAAAAAGGGTAAATCACGTTTAGGCCCCTCATTTTAGTACCCTTTTAATTATGGCCACTTGTTTTAGGGGAAAATTACACTCCAGTCCTCTAACTTCTATCGCATTTTCACATATTGGTCACATGTTCTTATTTTTATTTTATTTCGAAATTGGCATATCTTTATGTTCATTTCTATTTTAGTCACCACATATGTTTAATATTTCAAATTAATCACTAACTCTTATTGTTAATGTTTGATTCGATCTTGAGGTGACATGATCCGGGGTATGACCTACATTATTATGATCCGAACTTTATTAATTTCTAACTATAACTTTTTATTAATTTGTTCAAATTATACGACCTTGCGGTGACCCGATCCGGGGTACGACCCGCATTATTACGGTCCAGACTCTATTAACAACTAATTTTCTAACTTCTAACCGTTAATCGCTAACCATTAAACATTAACTTGTTATTTATTTATTTTATGTTCGAACCATAGTACGACCTTGCGATGACCCACCTTGGGGTACGACTCACATTATTTACGGTCTGGGTTAAATATTAAAAATTAACACTAACATTTTATTATTGCTCTTTTATTTTTATTATTTAATTTTATGCACATTTAAATTTTTTTCCTTTACTTTTTATTTATTTAATTGCATTACTTTAATTTTCTGTCTTTTAATTTTTACCCTTCATTTCTCAGTACTTTAATATTAGTCCTTTAATAATTGCACTTTAGTTTCTGTTTATTTTATTTTAGTCCCATGAATATATATATATATATATGCATGTTTCATATTTTTATCATTTGAGTGCCTTATTTTGTTATCTTGTGTTTCGGTCCTTATGTTATTTATTATTCTATTTTATTTAAGCACTTATATTGGTGTGATACATATTGTTGGGACTTTGTTTTTTATTGTGTTTATATTTTTGTCATTCTAGTTTAAACTTTCATCATCTAGCAAGATTAAATATGTAATTTGGATTAATTGGCTTGATTTTCTTTATTGGTCGAATCAAATTATTTTAATATCGAGTTATTGAGAGAAATTATTATATTCTTTTTATTTTAGTTGGAAAGATAAATATTTGTCCTAAAATATTTTGGGGATTATTTTCTCTTCGATTGGAAATATTAGAATATTTTCTTTTTCTCCAAATAATTTCTCGTTAAATGAAGTTACCTTATTGAATTTGGAATAAGAGGATTGTAACTTAAATTTATATTCGAATTCTTAGATTTCCACTATTAAAGACAATTTATAATTGACGGGGTACCAATTTTGGGCGTTGTGGGGTGCTTATCATTCCCCACGCCTAATCGACCCCGAACCTTTTTTTATTTTATTCAAAAAAATAAATTTATGGTTACACGTAAACTTATTTATCTTTTAAAATGATATTTTCTTAAAAACTCTTTTAACAATTTTTAGGTATTCGACTTACTCAACCCAAAAGGTCGATGACGACTCCAAAACATTTCTTTTTACAAAACTCGAATTTTTAATAAATAAGTTGAGACACATCATATTGCCAAAAATCGGTTACGACCACATGAGTTATTTCTAAATTTCGATAAAACTTCATTGTGTCAGTCGCCATAGAAATGACACCGACCACCGTTGTTGGCGGTAGAAATATGGGATTTTAGCATTGTTTTAAAGCTTGTTTCTCCTCTTTCAAAAATCTATTACCGATATACCTTGAAAGACCTCAAAACGAGTTAGATATAAAAAAAATATTTTCGGAAATAAACTCTAAAAAAAGGTAAAAGGGTATATGAGGCCCTCGTATTTTTTTAAAAAACCAATATGACCCTCGTCATTTTTTGCAACCAATGTGTCCCTCAAACTTAGAAAACAAATTTAATGTGGCCCTTTGACCAACAGTTTTCGTCATTGACCGTTACGGTGCTAACATGACAGTCCACAAAGGCTGGTGACGAGGCAGATAATGTGACAGATGAGCTAAATTAGTTTTTTTTGATCGAGTTCAAGGGTCAAATTGGGATTTTTTAAGTTCAAGGGCTTATTTATTTTTTAGAAAAAAATTATTTTAGATTTTAAATTTAAACTATACAAATATTGAAAACATTAAATATAAAACTAATTAAAAATTAAAATTAAAATTAAATTACTAATATATATATATATAAATTAAAAATTAAATTACTAAGAAAATGTGAAGAACAAAAATGAGCAACTTGACCACCTGATCGAATATACTTGCTCGAGAATATATTTTTTAAATTATAATACTTAAATTATTTTTAGATCTCAACCTTTAAGTTAAAAATAATAAATTTAAATACATATAAGTACTTATTTTTAAATTATAAAATAATATCAAGAAAATTAATATTCAATCGATAATCAAATAAAATGACTTGAGCAAATAAATTGATATTAATCTTATGTTTTTAATTGTTTCATGTCGATTTATACAAATTCTTTCATTTCTTTCATAACAATCTTAAACATTTTATACCATTTGTACCTTTAGTTTTAGCAAATCATCCATAATCCAAATTATCCAACTTTTCCAAATTATCCAACTTTTCAAAAGAATCAAATTTCTATATTTTTATATTTAAATTTAAATTTTAAAATCTAAAATAAATTTTTTCTAAAAAAATCAAATAAGCCCTTGAACTTTAAAAAACTCAATTTGACCCTCAGACTCGACCAAAAAAAACCAATTTAACCCAACTGGCACTTTATCTGCCACATCACCAACCATTGTAGATAGTCACGTCAACACTGTGAAGTGTCACTTCAGCACCGTAACGATCAATGACAGAAATCGTTGGTTAAAAGGCCACATTGAGTGCAAAAATGACAAGGGTCACATTGTTTTTTTTATAAAAAAAATACAAGGGCCTCACATACCCTTTTGCCAACAAAGTTGGAAACAATTGTCAAAACACTTTTCATTTTAATATTTTTTAAATAATTTAAGGTAATTACAAGAGTAGCATTTATTTAAAATATTTTTTTTAATTATTGACAATGCATGTATACCATGCAGAGGTAGTTGCTCAAACACAATAACTTAAGAAAAAATAACACTCTTTTTAATCACTAAGATCATTTGATAAGTTCAATTTTTATTCCATTATCTTATTAAAATCCATTAGACTGATGATATTTGAAATTTTTAATTTAGTTTGAAAATATTTAAAACTTGTATTTTATAAAATGCTAGCACAAATTTATAAGTTTTTAAAATTTTCATTTTTATAAATACTTAGTATATAATTTTTATATATTTTTAAGAAAATAAATGATTTAACATGTAATACAATTTTATATTTACATAACATTAAGAATTAATACCGTTATAAAAATATTATAACAACAAACATAACATTTAAACTAATTTTAGGATAATTTTTTAATATCAACTCAAGATAAAATAACAAATTTATATATTAAATATAATTTAAATATTTTTATACTATACAATTCTTGATTTTTTATCAAAACAATTTTTATTATTATTAATTTGTAGTGAATGCAAGGTAATATCTATTTAAAACTCTAAAACCATTTAACATTAAACGCTCATACCCTGGCATACATGATGCTTGAACTCAGGACTTCAAGAAATAATAACAATTTCTTAACCATTTTGGTCGCTTAATTCATGCTTTATCAAAACAATTCTTAAACTAGATGATTATAAATTCATATATATTATATGTTTATATATTATTGGATAAGCTATAACTATAACCACTTAATTATTATTCCTTTTTCATTTTGATCTTTGATTTTCTAATTTTGTCAATCAAATCACTTGACTATTTAAGTGTTCCAATCAAGTCACTTGTCGTTAAATATTTGACGGAAGAGCTAACGTAACAATTAATTTTTTTGTATGTTTACATATTTGGTCCACATTACTTATACATTTAATCAAATTAATATTAATTTATTTTAATTCAATAAATTTAATTCTCCAATCAGATAGAGAAATGGAGTTTGGGGTGACTCAAACTCGAGATGTAATAGTATAATAAAGGTGCCTCTACCCTGGACCACTCTTTTTTTTAACCATTGGTATATGGTCTTTTGACCGACTATTTCAAATTAGATTCTATATAAGCCAATTTTGGAGTGACCCTGACAACCTAATTTGCTACATTCACAAACGCCAGTGTTGTAATTGGCTATTGGTGGAAGATCAATCTTATGTTTTGAAAATTAAAATATAAGTTTTTAATGAAAAGATAGAAGTCGCCACCAATCATTTTTTAAGGTTAGATTGGAACACCTAAAACCAGGTAATTTTAATAAAAATATTTTATTTTACTAAAAATACCAAGTTTTGGTCTGCGAAATCAAAAATCGAGTTTGTGATCAGTTACGCGTGAGGAAGGATTAGCACCCCTATAGCGTCCAAAATTAGTACCTAATCAATTACTCTATATTTTAAAATTGGAAATTTTGAGTTTGGTATTTATATTTAATTTCAAAACCATTATGTATACATATTTTGAAAAGAATGTTGAGTTACCAAGACCAATAACGACCACCCCAAGCAAAAACAGAATCTTCGTTATCAACCCCAATAAATGAACATTGCCTTATCAATTTTAAAATCATGATGTGGGGTTTTGAAAAATATATTGATTTACTTCGAGAATTGATAGAGGTCACCCTCGAGTAAAAGGGAGAGATACATTACTAACCCCTAATAAATAAACATTGCCTTGATTAATTAAGGCTAAACCCTAAACCTTAACTATACTAAATGGATTAATTAAGGCTTCCCTCTAACTTAAAGTGTCAAATTATGAAATTTAAAGAACCTAAAAGGTTAAACCTAAAAATGTAGGCTATAATATTAGTCCAAATCATTTTTAATAAATTATTGAGTCGAATAATTAAAATGGAACCTCGAGCATAAGCGAGGACCAAATTAAAAATTCCCCTAAATTAAAGGACTAAGTTTGAAATTAAGCCTAAGGTGAGGCTCTAATACCTAGTCAATTTTAATCAATTATTGACTCGAATAATTAAAATGTAATCTCGAGCATAAATGCGAGGACCAAATAAAAAATTCTCCTAAATTAAAAAGTTTAGGGACCAAATTTAAAGAAACCTATATTTAAGGATTAAATCTAAATACCAAGTAATCTATCAAGGACTAAATTGGAAGAACGTAAAATTACCAATCAAAAGTTAAGGGTAATTAAAAGACATAAAATGACTAAAATAAAAGAAAACATAAAGTAAAGCTTAAAGAAACTGTAGAAAATAAAAAAACAGGAAATTAAGGGATTGAAATGTAAATGCTAGAAATTTAAGGGCATAAATTAAAAGTACAGAAAAATTAAAGGTAAGAAATGTAAATAACAAAAAATAAGAAATTGAATAAAATTAAAGGTTAGCGATCAATTTTTTATATTTACATGGACCATAAATAATACGAGTCGTATCCCTAGACAGGTCATCGTAAGGTCGTAAAATTGATTCGGATAATAAAAAGGTTAGAGGCTAGAAATTAGCAAAGTTAATAAATTAGTAGGTTACGATTAAAAGTTAGAATTTTACTTGGACCATAATAATGTGGATCATACTCCATGACGAGTCACCACTAGGTCGTATTAAACGTTTATTAATAAAAAAAATTGTTGAAAATATTTTGATGTTTCGATATAACAAATTAAGTTAAATGAATTTTAAGATTTTACAAAAGATTTTCTAAGTATATTCGATGTAATTATTCGAATATCAAAATATTATTCCAAGTCTTTCAAAGTTCATTTTAATCCTTACTAAAGTGTAAAATTGTGTTTTATACTTAAACTATTTTAAAACAATTTTACAAAGTATTTCGAGCCTTAATCGAGCCAAAAATATTTTCTTTTTAAAGGGTTTCAAGAAAAATCAGATTGTTCAGGGGGTACAGATTCCCCCCAGGGGGTATCGATTCCCCGGGAACAGATTCCCCCCAGGGGTATCGATTCCCTGGGTACAAATTCCCCCTGCATGGTTTGGCTCCGAGAAATAACAGATTACTCGGAGGGAACTGATTCCCCCCTTGAGGGTACCGATTCCCTCACTGTTCATCAGCCCAACGGTCATAATATTTGAATATTATGAAGGGGTATCGATTCCCTATTAAGGGGTACCGATTCCCCCCATTCTGGGCAGCCTATTTTTGCAAAAAAATCATTCCCAAACGGCTCCAAAACATCCCCAACGGCTAGATATGACTTCAAACACATTCCAAGCTATAAATACAAGCTAAGGACACTTGAAGAAGTAATAGAACAACTATCCAAGCAATCAAACACAAGAGAAGAATTTTTCATTCTTATTTCATCTTTCTCTTGTATATATTTTGTTCTTGTGAGCTCAATCTTGTAAACACCTACCTTAGAGAGGTTTTCTTGTTTACATTTCTTATCCTTTTGTAAAGGGGAAAGGTTATAGCTTAGCCCGTGTAAAAGCTAGGGAAAGGTTCTAGTTTAGCCCGGAAAAACTAGGGAGTTTGTAAGGTTACTCTTTATCCTCAAAAGAAAGAACAAATTAGTGAATTTGTTGGAAAATCCTTGGTGAGGAGCTAAGGTAGTGGACGTAGACTTTGATTGAGAAAGTCGAACCACTATAAATCGCTGTGCAATTCTCTATTTTTCAATCTCCTTACTCCCTAAACACAAAACCGTTCCGACCTCTCTTTGCAAACCGTTCCGGTTGTCGATTTGAGCTTCCAAAAATCCTAACAATTGGCATCAGAGCCTAACTCGTTAAGAAGGTTTAACCACCTTGAGACGATCCTAGAAGAAGCTCTACCAATTCCTGACGCAACCGACAAAGAAATGACTTTTTCCTCTGGTGCTTATTATCTTGAAGAATATCCTATTATGGATTCACAACCGGCCAACAAGCCACCCTTCTTCAATGGAGCAAATTATGCACATTGGAAGAATAAGATGATTTACTTCATTCAATCATACAATCTAGGAGCTTGGTACTCAATCATGGACGGTTACTCCTTTCCACCCGGCAAGTACAACGATTGGAGTAGAGAAGAGCAGAAAAATTTTCAGCTTAATTCTAAGGCTATACATATTCTATTTTGTGCTTTAGGCCCAAATGAATATGGAAGAGTCTCATCTTATTCCAGTGCCAAAGAGATTTGGGATAAGCTCCAAGTCACTCATGAAGGAACCTACGAAGTGAGGGAATCAAAGAAAAGTCTTCTCAACCATAGCTACGAGAACTTCAAGATGAAACCAGATGAAGACATCAAAGCTATGACGGATAGATTCTCTATGATTGTCAACGGTCTCAATGGATATGGAGAAGTAATCCCAAATAAGAAGCTTGTGAGGAAGATGATTTACTCTCTTCCAAAGGAGTGGTAATCAAAGAAGACGGCCATTATCGAAGCAAGAAACCTAAAGTCTCTCACTCTCGATGAGCTAATTGGTTCCCTTCTCACTCATGAGATGATGGTGAAGGAAGATGAAGAAAGGGAAGAGAAGAAAAACAAGAAGAAGAAGAAGAATGAGGACGTATGCATCAATGAAAGCTATCAAGATTCAAGTGATGAGGTGGGTGAAGACGATGATGAACAAAAAGAAGAGATGGTCAAGCTCTTGAAGGAACTCAAGAGATTCATGATTTCCAAGGAAGTGAAACATGAATCAACCAAGAATAAGAGTCCCCCGGTATGTTTTGATTGTCAAAGAAAGGGGCATGTCATGTATGAATGTCCTCATGTATGAATGTTCTCTTCTAAAAAAAAGGGGAAGAAGGCATTTGTTGCATCTTGGAGTGATGAAGATGATTCCAATGATGAAGATGAAGTAGTCAACCTATGCCTCATGACCACTCAAGAAGAATTTGAGGTATCTTCTAACTCAAATGAATTTAATTCATTTACTTTTGATGAGTTACAAGATGCTTATAATAGGTTGTATTTAGGATTTAAGACCATGAATTCCAAATATACGAAATTAATTTCAAAACTCAAAATTGAAAATAAATCGATTTTGAAAGCTAGAGTTGATTTTGAAAATCAAAATGAAATTTTGAAAAATGATTTAGAACTTTCAAAAATCAAAATAAATGATTTAGAAAAGAAAAATTTTGAGTTAGAAGTTAAGCTTGAAAGCTTAACAAAAGAAAAAGAATTAATTTCTAAAAACAATCTATTATGTTTAAAAATGGCAAAATGCTCACATTGACATTATCATGGTCATATGGAACATACTTGTCCTTTGAAGAAAGGAAAACATTTTAAAATTAGGCAAGTATGGGTTCCAAAAGGAACAAGGGGCATTGTAACTAACGTTCAAGGATCCAAAGCAATTTGGATACCAAAATCTACTTAAATGTCTCTTGTAGGTATGTGGAAGCAATTGTGATGAAAATGATGATATTCATGATGCTCTAGCCACACATGAAAAAGGAATGGGTAACCTCTAAGCTTAATACTTTTAATTTTGGATTATTTGGTTGCTCATTTGATTTTAAGCATGCATGAGTTTTGGTTTTAAATGATTATGCATCATTGTTTTACTCTCATGTATGTTGAAAAGATAATTATGATGAACATTTTAAAATAGTAATGATTTTTCAGAATTTTTAGTTCATCATAATAAAATTTTGGTCAAAATTTGTTTTAATGCAAATGATATCTCTCTAACAATTGATATCAACTTTTCAAATACTTTGATTTTATAAATCTTTAAAAAAAATTGACCTAAATTTAAATGTTTATGCATGTGGTTTAAATAAAAATGATATCCCTCTAATAATTGATATCAAAAATTTTCAAATGCATAACATTTTTAGAAAACTTTATGCATATGATCTTAAATTCAACAATTGGTATTGCATAAAGTATTTTAGTCTTGGATATATTGAATTTCATATGCTACTAACATGTTTGTTATTCTTTGTTGAAATTCAATTTTGTTTAAGTGTCAAGATCCTAAAAGAAAAATTTTATTTGGAATGCATTTATTGAGGGGGAGATTTGATTTTTTTCAAATGATTTTTAAAATGTCAAATTTACTACTTACTCTCCAAAGTTATTTTGAACTTCAAATATTAGAGTCTTTTTGATTTAACAAAAAGGGGGAAAAGTGTGAAGGTGTTAAAGTGGAGAAGTGTTAAAGTAAGGGGGAGTAATTTCAAACTTTATTTCAAAATCTTAAAATTACTCAAATGTTTTGGTATATCAAAAAGGGGGAGATTGTTGAAAACATTTTGATGTTTCGATATAAAAAATTAAGTTAAATGAATTTTAAGATTTTACAAAAGATTTTCTAAGTATATTCGATCTAATTATTCGAATATCAAAATATTACTCCAAGTCTTTCAAAGTTCATTTTAATCCTTACTAAAGTGTAAAATTGTGTTTCATACTTAAACTATTTTAAAACAATTTTACAAAGTATTTCGAGCCTTAATCGAGCCAAAAATATTTTCTTTTTAAAGGGTTTCAAGAAAAATCAGATTGTCCAGGGGGTACAGATTCCCCCCAGGGGGTATCGATTCCCCGGGAACAGATTCCCCCAGCATGGTTTGGCTCTGAGAAATAACAGATTACTCGGAGGGAACCGATTCCCCCTTGAGGGTACCAATTCCCTCACTGTTCATCAGCCCAACGGTCATAATATTTGAATATTATGAAGGGGTATCGATTCCCTATGAAGGGGTACCGATTCCCCCCATTCTGGGCAGCCTATTTTTATAGAAAAATCATTCCCAAACGGCTCCAAAACATCCCCAACTGCTAGATATGACTTCAAACACATTCCAAGCTATAAATACAAGCTAAGGACACTTGAAGAAGTAATAGAACAACTATCCAAGTAATCAAACACAAGAGAAGAATTTTTCATTCTTATTTCATCTTTCTCCTGTATATATTTTGTTCTTGTGAGCTCAATCTTGTAAACATCTACCTTAGAGAGGTTTTCTTGTTTACATTTCTTATCCTTTTGTAAAGGGGAAAAGTTCCAGCTTAGCCCGTGTAAAAGCTAGGGAAAGGTTCTAGTTTAGCCCGGAAAAACTAGGGAGTTTGTAAGGTTACTCTTTATCCTCAAAAGAAAGAACAAATTAGTGAATTTGTTGGAAAATCCTTGGTGAGGAGCTAAGGTAGTGGACGTAGACTTTGATTGAGAAAGTCGAACCACTATAAATCGCTGTGCAATTCTCTATTTTTCAATCTCCTTACTCCTTAAACACAAAACCGTTCCGACCCCTCTTTGCAAACCGTTCCGGTTGTCGATTCGAGCTTCCGAAAATCCTAACAAATTTAAAATCAGTGACTAAAATGCAACAAAATAAAAGACAGTAGTTAATTCGAAATAAAACAAAATAATAGAAATAGTGACCATATTAAATGTTAGTAAAATTAGTAGGCTAAAATTGTAATAAATTAGAAAAGAATGTCCAGTTACCAAAATGCGAAAACACGACAGAGTTTCGTGATTTAAAGGGGATTAAACCTGAAAACTATGTACTTATACCATTTTTTTCTATTTTTAGTTAATTTCAACCTGAAACCTAAAAAACTAAAGCCCTCTTTTTATTTTATCTCAACTCCACTCTCCCCCTTTCCCAACCGTGCGACCGAGAAGACCAAACCACCGCCCCCAAGCCATCATGATGCCGGCAACCATTCAACCATCGTATTTCGGTGCTAGTTGGCTCCTCCGACTACCTCTGAACTCGACCAAGGAGTCCTAACGACCACCCAAAACAACCCCGAGACTCTATTTCTTCCTCTTAACCTTCTTTCCCGTCAACCCGAAACAACCGAGAGCCCAAACCAACGCCAGCCACCACGTTTCAGTGGCCACTCCTGCATCCGACCACCACTAACAGAAGCCTAAGACCGAACCTAAAGGACCTGAAACGCCTCCCCTTTCTTATCTAAACCCCTAAATCGACACCGAGAGGACCAAAAAACAGCCCCCTAACTTTCCTAGATCGAACCCGACCGCTCCAATTCCTCGGACTCCGACGAATTGACTCCGGTGAGGACCCAAGCAAAACAATGTAAACCAACCACTCTCTTTTCCTTTTCTTTTTCTTTTTATTTTTTTGCTTAGAATAAAAGGCAAATGAAACTGGAAAAAAAGAGAGCGGAAGAGAAGCTTGAAATGTTTTTGTTTCGTATTGTTTCGAATGGGGGAAAAACCTCCCTGTTACAATGTTCTTCGAGAGAATAAGTGGGAGAGCCTCTACACTGTTACTTTGTTTTTCGAGAGAAAATGGGAGCCAATCTTTTATACTACATTTTGGGTTTTTATATCAACCCATATTACAACCGAATGCTTAATAATTTTTTATAATTTTTTTTTTTGTGTTTTGTGCTTACATCTTTGTCCATTTGGCTGCTGACGAGGCGGTGAGGAAGGGCTCGATTTGCTTGCTGTCAGCTGGTGTGGCGAGGGGCTTGCACAGGGCTCTACTGGGACCACTGTTTGGGACCACCGGTGCTTGCTGATGTGGTGCAAGGGACCATCATCTTGCGTGACTATATTGCTCACGTGGGTAGGCATTCCAATGATCATGACTGGCGGCTGAGATTAAAAGAATCACATAGGATTTTTGTTTTGGCTAATACTTCGAGCCTGATGGGGCATTTCGCGTTTAGGGTTGAATGAATGTTTTATTTATTTATTTGTGTAAATGGATTTTGGATTTGGTACAGTGTACGTCTGAGCATTAGAATTGTTTTGGGTTATGGGTGTAATTAGATAGGTAAAGTGTAATTGGGTTTTGGGTTTGACTGATTGGTTGTTGGTAAATTTATTAATAAGTTAATACATTTATTTTATATTGACAAAATTCTCTATGTACAACAATTTATATCAGCCCATTCAACAGGCCAGGATCGCGGGAAACCCGAAGCGCGGCTGCCATGCTGGGGGCAAATGAATGAATATCTTTTTATTCTTCGCTCCCTCATGCCTGAATCTTATGTTCAAAGGGTATTTTTCATTTTTCGCGAGTTAATTACATCAAATATTCCTAAATCATAACTTTCATTTTAAATAAATTTTTAAACTTTTGAATATTTTAATTTTATATCTAAACTATGACTAATTCTAAATTAATCCTTAAAGTTTTGAACAGTTTAATTTTATCCCTAAACTATGACCCTCTTTCTAAATTATGTGTGTGTATACTATACGTATTTGTTTCCTTGATAAAAGGGTATTTTTCATTTTTTATTATAATTTTTGGATTCATCAAATGCATTTAAAAAGCTCATTTCTGCAACCCAAAGCTGTAGTTTTTCAGCAAGATTTGTTTGATTACAGCAGCAAAGAAGTCTACAGCTTGAGCTATGAAGACATTCAAGACAAGCATTTCCCTTATTACAACCAAACATCCGATTATGCTAACACTAGTTCTTTTTAATGGAGATCATTGGATTTATTCTTCTTCACCAACTTCAATGGCTCCACTACCCCATTTCAGCGTTGCTACTAACAATGTCAATGGATCATCCTCTTACGTAATCCATCTGTTGGAAAATAGACTGCTGCAAGATGAGGCATTAACATTGACTAGAAAAATATATACTGAAATATATAAATAAAGAATCAACTAACCGTGTCGTGGTATTAACCACTGCCTTAGAAACGAATTCCCCCCGATGTGTGTAATCGCTGCAGTAGGCGGACCGTTCCCCCGAGGTTAACACGACTCTCCAAGAATTCATACACCCGAAAACTGGAGTGAACTTGGTGATATTGCTCTTCTCTCAACTCAAAAACACTCAAAAGAGAGGAGTGTTTCAAAGCAAATATTTGCTTGGGATATCTCAAAATGAATGAAATTGCTCACTATTTATAGGCTAAATAGTGAGGGCAAAATCGTCATTTTCAATACTAGTGGGATAACCTAATTTGAGCATATTTGCAATACTAGTGGAAAAACCTAATTTATCATATTTCCAATACTAGTTGGAAAACCTAATTTGAGTCATTATCAACATTGAGCATTATCAACATTCCCCCACTAATGCGAAAGGATTCTTTCGTAAAGATGAGAACAATGAAGTTAAAATACGAGAAGAGCAATAGCGAGATTAGTTGCTTAAGCACTTGTGAATGTATCCGGAACTAGTACATAGTGATGATGAGCAATCATTCTCTTAGATAAGTGAAACTAGTCTTGAACTTTCTAAGATGGGGTAAACTCATAACACACAACTAACCCCTTCATCCACCAAAGTCCTCGATGTGTCTACAAATAGTATATACAAAAGTGTATATATGTTTAGCCCTCTTTCCTCAGGATTCTAATAAGTGTAATAGAAAAACGGCCCAACATTTTTCAAAGAATGTGGCTAATCCTTCTCACTTACGTAGGTTATTTCATCAAGTTTATCTCAACATAAACCACTCAAATTGAGCTATGAAATAATTAAGAGCTTTTATAATAGCTTAACCTCACAAAGGGTATGGTGACTTTCTTCAAGTTCATTAAAAATGAACCACCCAAACTCTGGGATAAGAAATCATTAAGAATAATTATTCAACCTCATAATTCGGTGAATTCAATATGTCATTCTCACTAGAAACTATCAAACTCTTGGGTTTGAATTCATTAAGAGTTTAATAAAACTCATCATCTCAAGCGGTAAGTTCATCTAGTCCTTTGCGATTAGAACTACCTACTCAACTCTAGGTTATGAACTTATTAAGAATAGATATTTAGCCAAAAAATCGGTAAATTCATCAAGTCTTTCTCACTAAGACCACCCAAACCCTGGACTATGAATTTATTAAGAGCAATTAAGCTCATCCTGGGCATGCACATTATTCATCATAGGGATAGGCATTAGGAATGTGCACTATGAGTCTTTTCATGGTTTCGTTTGACCACATGGAACTTAGATAACTAAGTTGGGTATCCACCATGAATTCCTCAACCAATAGGCTTTAAACCCATCCCCCTCGACGAATCTAGGACCAACTTCCTACTTAACCCTTTGGTAAGTGGATCTGCTAGGTTCCTTTCCGACTTCACATACTCTAAAGAGAGCACTCCATTCTTTTTTAAGTGTCTAACTGATTCATGTCTTATGTGAATGTGTCTTTTATTACCATTGTAAGCTTGGTTCTTAGCCACACATATCACAGCTTTGAATCACACAATAAAGAAATCGGAGGAGTCAGTCTTCCCCACAACGGAATATCTGCTAACAAACTTCTAAGCCACTCGCTTCTTGCCCAGCTAGGTTAAGAGCTATAAACTCCGACTTCATGGTAGAACGAGCAATACAAGTATGCTTTGATGATTTCCATGAGATTGTTGCTCCACCTAAAGTAAAAGCATACTCGCTCGTAGAGCTTACCTCATCATTATAAAAAACCCAATTGTCATCACAATATCCTTCCAATACCACAAGATAGCCAACAAACTCAAGTTTTCAATCCAAATTACCCTTAAGATACTTTCGTACGTGTCTAAGAGTAATTCAGTGTTCACCACTCAGATTATGAGTATATCTACTTAGTCTACTCAGAGCATAAGCAATATCAGGCCGAGTATAGTTCATTAAGAACATTAAGCTTCCTATTAATTTAGCATATTCTGTTTAGGAAATGTTACTTCCTTTATTCTTAAAGAGATATATGCTAGGGTCACAAGGGTTCGAACAGGGACAACATCAAAACTGTCAAATTTCTTTAACACTTTCTCAAGATAGTGTGCTTGACCTAAAGAAAATCCCTTTTCAGTTTTGGTAATTTTGACTCCTAAGATTACATTGACTTCTCCCAAATCCGTTATCTCAAATTTAGTGGACAAGAAAATGTTTGTTTTGTTAATGGACTTAATGTTAGAACTGAAAATCAACATGTCATCAATATACAAAACTTATGATGATGCAAACAGTACCAAACATCCTCGAATACATACAAGCATCTGAACATTCACAAAAAAACCAAAACTAAGTATAGTTTTATGAAATTTCTTGTACCATTGTTCCCATATAGATATCCTCATCTAGATCTCCATCAGAAATGCAGTCTTAACATCCATTTGATGTACTTGCAACTTATGAATGGAGGCTAGTTCAAATAATGTACGGATCGTTGAGATGTTCATAACGGGAGAGTAAGAATCAAAGTAGTCTAAAACAAACTTTTGAGTGAACCTATTGACAACTAGCCTTGCCTGGTACCACTGGATCAAACCATTTGGTCTCATTTTCTTCTGGAAGATTCATTTGCTACAGATTGGTTTAAATACTTTAGGCAAGTCAACTAATTCCCAAGTATGATTAGACTTCTAGTTCATCATTAATAGCGCTTTTCTAGAACTAGTATCGATAGATCTTATAGCCTTTTTAGGATCCTCATATAATATTTAATCTATATGATCAGAAAGAGAGTCTAAATCATTTATCTCAGAAACAAATGAAGCGATAAAATTTGGTCCAAATAGCCTTTTACTTCTTCTAGGCTCGAAATCAATTTCTTGAGAAAACCTAGCATAAATACTAGAAGAAGTGGATATAATATTTTCTATTTGAGTTTATGACATTTTAAGACACCCCACATTTCTAACATTTTAGGATATCCATAAGTTTCTTGTAAAATGTGTAAACAAATACTCAATCATACTAGAGTAATATTTGTTATGAGTTTTAGCCATAAAACTATATTTTAACAAACTCAAGTTTTGTTTACACATAATTATATTCTCAAAGTTTTGAGAAGTTACAAATAAAAAATGCATAAACCATTACGAAATTCTTTATGACTTTTTCTCACTCAAAATGGATTTCAATTTTTTCCTAACATCAGGAAAAATGATCTCAAGTTTAAAACAAGAGATTTTAGCACAAATTTTGAAATATATAATCTCTTTTCTTTCATGTACTTAGGAAAATCACTTAAATGGATTTAATAGCTACAACACACTCTTAGTAGGAATAGTGTCTATCATATTTTCATTCATGATATTCAACATATTAGTCTTAAAGAGATCATCACATATTTTTTACTATGACTAAATTTGCATTCCACTCATCCAAATTAATCTCTACTCTTTTAACTTCTGCACTAAGTTTTAAGAGTTTTTATCTTGTCATAGTATTTTATAAATTGGAATAGTGAGCATAGTAATGAACAATGCACCAGGTAGGTTTATATGAAAGAGAGGTGGTGCACTAGGCATGCTTAAGTACCAAGTCTTCATAGAACCAATCCTAGGCATGCAGTTTCATACTCATCACACTCCTTTCAATAAATCATTTGTGAATTTTCTCTTTCTTTAAATAAAATCTCTTTAAAGAATTATGCTTGATACTTTTACTCACAATAGTATCTTATTAAGAATATATATTTTTGGGCTCACACTACCACCTTAGCCTTAGTAGTACTACCTTAGTCTTTACTAGTGATATTATCTCATTTCATAGAATCCACTAAGTTTTAAAGACTAGCTCAATGCAATCTAATTCATGTATTTAAAAGGCATGAATTAACAGGCAACAAGTCTAAACAATCTGACCTCGCAGGTAGAATCACAATTCCAAATAGACTTGTTCACCATGCATACAACTTCATTCTTTGCATCATCATTTTTAATCAGCATGATCCCAAAATCCATTGTGACAATCACTTCATTTGAACCAACATCTCATTTGTATCTTCTGAAGTCAAATGAATAATATACATGATTAGTCACGAAATTAATTTACTAACAATAATTAAAACAATTTATTGATTGTTGAAAATATTTTTATGTTTCGATATAACAAACTAAGTATAAATGAATTTTAAGATTTTACAAAGATTTTTATAAGTATATTCGATTCAATAATCGAATATCAAATTATTACTCCAAGTCCTTCAAGATCAATTTCAAACCTTACTAAATGTGTAAAATTGTGTTTTATACTTAATATATTTATGAAAAATTTTCACAAAGTATTTTGAACCGAAATCAAGCCTAAAATCAAATTTTCAAAGGGATGCACCGATGCACCAATCCATGCATCGATGCACCAATGAATAAATTGAACATCGAATGCAATTTATGCATCGATGCACTCTCCATGCATCGATGCACTCTCCATGCATCGATGCACTCAGGTTTTAATGAAAAAATCGAATGCATTTTATACATCGATGCACACACCATGCATCGATGCACTTAGGCTTATTCAAAACATCGAATACATTTTATGCATCGATGCACACTTAGTGCACCTATACACTAAGTATTCCAACGGTTAAAATATTTGAATTTTACACTTGATGCACAGATGCACCTTGTGTATGCATCGATACACTGACGCTCCCAACTGATTTTATTAATTGTTTTCACGCTTAAACGACTCTATTGACTCCACTAAATCCCCAACATTCAGAATCAATTGAAGTAGTATTTAAACAAGCTTAGAAGTCATTGATCAACAATAAGAAACAACAAGAAACTAGAATCAAGAGAGAATCAAAGAAAAACCATCAAACTCATTGTTTGAGCACTTCAAGCCTATTTTTCATTCAATATTCATTTTTCTTTCATGAACACTACTTGTACTCAATTGTATTCATTCTTGAGTGTTCTTTTCTTTGTTCTAGAATTGTGCAAACACATTTACCTTGTGAGGTTTTTCATTAAGTTTGTAAATTTGTAATCTTCTCTTTGAGAAATAATGTTCTCAAGAATTGGGGTATATTCTTGAGGGAGTTGTAAGGTTGTCTCTTTGGCCTCAAAAGAAAGACCAAATTAGTGAAATTATTTGAAAATCCTTAGTGTGGATAGCTAAGGTAGTGGACGTAGACTTTGGTTGCGAAAGTCGAATCACTCTAAATCGCTGTGCAATTACTTTCAATTTTCTGCAAAAGCTCCCACCAAAATTTTAATTGCCAATTCACCCCCCTCTTGGCCATATTCGTCGATCAATTAACTCAACAATTGGTATCAGAGCCTCACTCATTTGAAGGTTTAATAGCCTCTTGAGTCGATTCGGGAAGAGTTACATTGATAATCAAGTCATCAATGGCCTCCACCTCAAACTTTGACTCATGTCTCGATTCGATGCTCGTCAACAAGCCTCCTTTCTTCAATGGAGCAAACTATGCCTATTGAAAGAATAGGATGATGTATTTTATTCAAGCAAGTGACATTGGAGCATGGAATGTTGTAGAAGATGGATATATCAAGCCTCTCACTCATCCAAGATTGTGTAGTGAAGGAGAGACAAAAATGTTCCAGCTCAACTCCAAAGCCATTCATATCATATTTTGTGCTCTTAGACCAGATGAATATGAAGGGTTTCATCTTGTACAACCGCCAAAGAAATATGGGATAAACTACAAGTCACTCATGAAGACACGGACGAGGTTAAAGAATCTAAAATTAGTCTTCTAACACATAGCTATGAAAATTTCAGGATGAAATTAAATGAAGATATCAAAGCTATGACGGATAGATTTTCAACGATTATCAATGGTCTCAAATCATATGGAGAGATCATTCCAAACGAAAAGCTTGTGAGGAAGTTAGTTTACTCACTTCTAAAATCATGACAATCAAAGAAGACGATAATCATCGAGACTAAGAACCTAAAGTCCTTAACTCTTGAAGAGCTAATCGGTTCCCTCCTCACTCATGAATGATGCTTGAAGATGAGGTGGACCTCAATAAGATTGACGAGACACCAAAGGAAAAAGAGAAGAAGAAAAATATTAGAGTTACTCTCAAATCCATAAAAGATGAGAGTGATTCTGATGAATATGACGAGAAAATGGCATTATTTTCCAAACGGTTCAGAAAAATGATGAGGCCTAACCGATGAAGAAAATTCAAACGAAATGAAGGCTTTAAAAATGAACCAAAAGAGAATGACTCAATCATTTGCTATGAATGCAAAAAGTCGGTCATGTCAAATATGAATGCCCATAATTGAAGAGAAATGTCAATCAAAGAACAAGCACAAGGCTCATGTAGCTACATGGAGCGATGAAGAAGGTTCCGATGAAGAGGAACAAGAAGTAACAAACTTGTGCTTGATGGCATTCGGGGAAGATTCTAAGGAAAATGAGCATTGCTACAAGGCATGAGAAACAAACTCAAACTCATGGTACCTTGATAGTGGATACTCAAGACACATGACCGGAGACAAAAGCCAGTTCATAGAGCTCAACGCCAAAAATGGAGGAGAAGTGACTTTTGGTGATAACTCAAAAGGTCACATTGAAGGTATAGGCACTATAGGTAATACCTCTTCCATACAAATTAAAAATATTTTATATGTGAATGGATTAAAGCATAATCTTTTGAGTATTAGTCAATTTTGTGATAAGGGATTCAATGTCATGTTTGAAACAAAGAGTTGTAAAGTTATTAACATTGCATCTAATCGGATTATGCTTGTTGGTCATAGAATAGGAAACATTTACATTTTAGATTCTATAGATATGACTAATTTATGTCTGGTTCCTAAAGATGAGCATGATAGTTGGTTATGGCATAGGAGACTAAGACATGCTAGTATGAGTGTTTTGCAACGGCTAATTCAAGGAGACTTAGTAAGAGGGTTGCCTAAACTAAAATTTGATAATGATAAAATCTGTAATGCTTGTGCTAAAGGAAAACAAAAGCGAGTTTCTTTTAAATCAATTAATGATGTATCAACTAGTAGAGTATTACAATTGACCCATATAGATCTTTTTGGGCCAAATAAGACTACTAGCTTGGGTGGAAAACAATATGCATTTGTCTTGGTAGATGACTATTCTAGATATACTTGGGTTCTATTTTTAAGTATTAAAGATGAAGCATTAGAACATTTTATCACATTTTTAAAAATAATCTAAAATGAAAAAGGTTACTCTATAACTAGTGTTAGGAGTGATCATGGCACTGAATTTAAAAATCTCAGATTTACTGAGTTTTGTGATTCTAATGGTATTAGTCATAATTTTTCAGCACCTAGAACCCCTCAACAAAATGGAGTTGTTGAGAGGAAAAATCAAACTTTAGAAGAAATGGCAAGAACCTTGCTTTATGAAAATAATTTGCCAAAATATTTTTGGGCGGAAGCCACAAATACCGATTGTTATATTGTAAATCGAGAAATGATTAGGCCAATTTTAAAGAAAACTCCATATGAAATTTAAAAAATAAAAATCCTAACATTAGCTATTTTCATCCTTTTGGATGTAAATGTTTTGTTTTAAACAACGGTAAAGAAAATCTTGGCAAATTTGATGCTAAAAGTGATGAAGGAATTTTTCTGGGTTATTCCTTAAATTCTAAAGCTTATCGAGTATTTAAAAAAAGAACTTTAGTTATTTAAGAGTCTATACATGTTGTTTTCGATGATAATCCCCTTCCGAGGAAGGATTCTTGTGTTAATGATTATGTAGGTATTGTACAAGCAAATGACGTTAGACATGATGTTGGAGAATCATCATCAAAAGAAGAAACAAAATATGAGGAAAGTCATGATCCTATCGAGAATCCAACCATTGAAGAAAGGGAAGTATCTTATCCAAGAGAGTACAACTATGTCAAGGATAGTGAAATTATAGGTGATCCATCCAAAGAGGTAACTACTCGATCTTCTTTTAGAAATATTTATAATTATGTTGCATTTATTTCATGCATAGAGCCTAAGAACATCAAAGAAGCATTAAAAGATGAACATTGGATTATGGCTATGCAAGAAGAGTTAAATCAATTTGAGAGAAGTAAAGTATGGACATTAGTTGAAAGACCTAGTAATAAATATACTGTAGGTACTAGATGGGTATATAGGAATACGCTTGATGAAAGTGGTAATATAGTGAGAAACAAGGCTAGACTTGTTGCTCAAGGTTATACTCAAGAAGAAGGCATAGACTATGATGAAACATACGCTCCCGTAACCAGGATTGAAACAATTAGAATGTTATTAGCATTTGCATGTTTTCATGAATTTAAATTATATCATATGGATGTTAAAAGTGCATTTTAAATGGTTTTATAAAAGAAGAAGTGTATGTGGAACAACCTCCTGGTTTTGAATATTCTAAATTTCCAAATCATGTTCTTAAATTGAGAAAACAAGCTCCTAGAGCTTGGTATGAAAGATTGTCAAATTTTTTAATCGAAAAAGGTTTTTCAAAAGGGAAGGTTGACACTACATTGTTTTAAAAAGCATAAAGGTAAAGATTTATTAGTATTTCAAATTTATGTTGATGATATAATATTTGGTTCAACTAATAATGTTCTTTGCCAAGAATTTTGTAAGCTAATGCAAAGTGAATTTGAGATGAGCATGATGGGGGAGCTCTCATTTTTCTTGGGACTCCAAATCAAGCAAAGAAAAGATGACATCTTCATCAATCAAGCTAAGTATATCAAAGATATACTCAAAAAGTTTGGACTGGAAAATGGGAAACCATAGAACACTCCAATGAGCTCATCAACAAAGCTTGACATAGATGAGGGAGGTAAATGTGTGGATATTAAATTATATAGGTTAATGATTGGATCTTTTCTTTATCTAACTGCAAGTAGATCGGACATTATGTTTAGTGTTTGCTTATGTGCTAGATTTAAATCATGTCCTAAGGAATCACATTTACTAACTATTAAGAGAATCCTTAGATACCTTAAAGACACTCCTAGTTTAGGAATTTGGTATCCTAGAGACTCTAGCTTTAGCTTGCATGCCTTTTCTGATGCGGATTATAGAGGACGCAAATTAGATAGGAAAGCACCTCCGATACTTGCCAATTCCTTGGAAATATGTTGATTTCTTGGTTTTCAAAGAAACAAAATTATATTGCATTATCTACCACTGAAGCGGAATACATTTCAACCGGTAGTTGTTGTGCACAAGTTTTATGGGAAACAACAACTTTTTTATTATGGAATTGAAGTAGGTATCATTCCTATCAAGTGTGACAATACTAGTGCTATTTGTCTCACTAAAAATCCCATCCAACACTCTAGAACTAAGCACATTGAAATTAGACATCACTTTATTAAAGACCATATCGCTAAGGAAGATATAATTCTAGAATTTGTTGATACTTTGCACCAATTAGTGGATATCTTTACAAAACCTTTAGACAAAGAAAGATTTTAGACACATAGGGGAGAATTAGGTTTAACTGACCTATCTTCACTTAGTGTTTAAAATATTTTTAGCACTTTTAAGAATAAATGAAAAATGTTTATAATAATAATTTTTGATTGCATTATTTGCTATTAGTTAGGGGGAGTTTATGTTCTTTGGTGAAAATTAACTTTATGTTCAAATGTAGTTTAAGGATTAATTTGATTGATTAAACATGAATAATTTTCAATATATGAGTTGCCAATACCACTAGAGCTAATTAATTTAGCATTTTAAGTGTTTAAAATGGATTTTTGACATTTTTGTGCTTAATGCATAGATACACTTAACAGTGCATCGATGCATCCCTTTGAATGTTCATTGATACACCATGAACGTGCACCGATGAACTCCTTGAATGTGCATCAATGCACAAGGCCATGCATCGATGCATCCGTCGGGTTTTGGTTAAAAACCATGTTTCTATTCTTTGTCTCAAAACCCTCAAAGCACCTCTTTGCCTCACCTCTCTCTCTCAACTCTCCATTTGTCTCAAATCAACGTATTTTTGATGGATTTCAATCGTTCTTCAACTCCAAATCCTACTTATATCATTAATTCATGCAAAACAACATCATATTCCTCTCAAATTTGAAATTTTCAAGGTAATATTTCAAAACCTCTGTTTTATTGATTTTTGAACTTAGAACTAGTTTTGATTAGTTCTAGGATGAACATTATATCGATCTTTGATTATATTATGTTTCTAAACTAGATTTCACAATCAATTTCATAAAAAACAAGCAATTTTTCAACATTGTCTTTGAATTTTCGAAATAAAAAAATGCTATTTTCGAAAATCATTGTTTTTGATTTAATTGTATTGTTTTCATAAAAAAAACTATATGAATTATAATATCTCTAAATGTTATTTTCAAATAGTTTTCAAAAACTTTGCCCATTAGGATTCGGTTTAAAGAACCTTGAATTATTGCGATTGAGTTTTGGGATTGATTATTTTGCATACATGTGTTTCAAAATTGCTGGTTACATTTCTAATTCCGTTTCCTAAATCATGTCAAACCCAAAACGCCCTAGGTCTTCATCGAGTCGTTCAAACCGACCTCCCATTCCTTCTTAAAATCCAAACCCGAATGACCAAAACATTATAAGTTCTTGTTTTAATATGTCTGAGTGTCGTAGGGATGAACTCTACCATAGGTATATGAACTCCTTTCAATCTTATAGAATCAGGGAATAGCGTATTCCTTCTGTTCAAGCCATGATTGATATTGACTTCGAATACCTTCCGATTCTCAAAACATGAAAGTTTGATAAACTGTTTTCCCTAAAACCTATCGTCTATCATCAGTTAGTCTGCATTTTCTACTCTAATGCGGTATGTATTCAAAACGAGACTCAATGTGGGACTATAGGAATTAGATCCTATCTTTTAGGAAAATATATTCATATTGACTCCGAGTCTATCGCTTCACATTTTGGGCTAGATGACGATGGTTTATATAATAAGAAAGAAATTGTGGATTATCCCTATGTTCCAAATGCTAGTGTTAGTACTCTACGATCTCATCACGATCGTTTTCTTCATTTGATGATCTCTTGGTGGTTTAGACCATCCGGAGGTAGGTACTAAACTTTTCGTATTAGGGATTTATGGTGGATGCACTGTATCAAGAATAAGAACAAAATAAACTTGCCACACATTATATTTAGTGAGCTAGTGGATACCATAAACATTATTCCTTCAAATTATGTCGAAACATTAGTTTATGGATATCTTCTTAGTAACCTTTTTATCAAACTTGGTCTTAACGCCTCTCTTGACAATCCCATTCCTCTCCAAAACCAAATCAATCTCACCTCGTTGAAGAAAGCTGGTTGGAAACAGGACGAGGAAACTGGTCAATTGGTTTATCGACCCTCTAAGCAAACTCCGGGAGCGAGTTCTTCACGAGCACCTCTTGATCCTAACTCTTCTCGTGCCCCTCCTCCTCCTCCGACACCAGTTGCAGATGATGATCCCGAGCTTCAAGGATTATTTCAAGACATTGACGATCCCCACAATGCGCTGGCACCACAAGAGGATCAAGTGCCTCCATATTTTATCTCGTTTTTTGAGACATTTGATCTACAGTTTGCTTCCATAGAATCCCATTTGACTGCTAACAACGAAGCGATGAATCATCAATTAGACACTTTGGAAGCTCAACAAATGGAGTTTCAACGGCAGATGCTTGCACGTATGGATGTTCTCTCTCTTGAGATGAAAGCACGATTTCCTCCTCCTCCCGATCCTCCGATGGAGTAGATTTTTTTCCTTGTTATGCTTTCTTGGATTTAAAACTTAGATTGATTTTGACGTTTCTGGATTGTTTATTTTGGATGATTTAATGTTTGGATTAGTGTTTTGGTTGTTTTGGCTATAAGAACTTAAAGCATATATGTTTAGTTTGTTTTGAATTTTCTTATTTTTTGCATCATTAGACATATATGACCAATTTACCATTTCACATTCGATATGAATATTGATTATGAAACTAATGACTAATCTCTCTTTTGTTTATGATCTTAGAAGCTTAAGCTTTAATTTTAATTTTATAAAGAACAATTAGCTTATTTTATTTTAAAATCTTGTTTAAAAATGCTTTTAGAGTCTTTTTGATTTAACAAAAAGGGGGAGAATAAAGTAAGGGGGAGTAAATTAAATTTTCAAAATTGTTTACAAAAATTATTTTCAAAGAAAATCTTAAAATTACTTAAATGTTTTGTTAAATAAAAAACGGGGAGATAGTTAAAAATATTTTTATGTTTCGATATAACAAACTAAGTATAAATGAATTTTAAGATTTTACAAAGATTTTTATAAGTATATTCGATTCAATTAATCGATTATCAAATTATTACTCCAAGTCTTTCAAGATCAATTTCAAACCTTACTAAATGTGTAAATTTGTGTTTTATACTTAATATATTTATGAAACAATTTTCACAAAGTATTTTGAACTGAAATCAAGCCTAAAATCAATTTTTCAAAGGGAAGCACCGATGCACCAATCCATGCATCGATGCACCGATGAATAAATTGAACATCGAATATAGTTTATGCATCGATGCACTCTCCATGCATCGATGCACTCTCCATGCATCGATGCATTCAGGTTTTAATGAAAACATAGAATGCATTTTATGCATCGATGCACACACCATGCATCGATGCACTTAGGCTTATTCAAAACATCGAATGCATTTTATGCATCGATGCACACTTAGTGCACCGATGAACTAAGTGTTCCAACGGTCAAAATATTTAAATTTTACATTTGATGCACCGATGCGCCTTGTGTATGCATCGATGCACTGACGCTCCCAACTGATTTTATTAATTGTTTTCACACTTAAACGACTCTATTGACTCAAATAATCATCCCCAACGTTCAGAATCAGTTGAAGGAGTATTTAAACAAGCTTAGAAGCCATTGAACAACAATAAGAAACAACAAGAAACTAGAATCAAGAGAGAATCAAAGAGAAAGCATCAAACTCATTGTTTGAGCACTTCAAGCCTATTTTTCATTCAATATTCATTTTGCTTTCAATAACACGTCTTTTACTCAATTGTATTCATTCTTGAGTGTTATTTTCTTTGTTCTAGAATTGTGCAAACACATTTACCTTGTGAGGTTTTTCAGTAAGTTTGCAAATTTGTAATATTCTCTTTGAGAAAGAGTGTTCTCAAGAATTGGGGTATATTCTTGAGGGAGTTGTAAGGTTATCTCTTTGGCCTCAAAAGAAAGAACAAACTAGTGAATTTATTGGAAAATCCTTAGTGTGGATAACTAAGGTAGTGGACGTAGACTTTGGTTGAGAAAGTCGAACCACTCTAAATCGCTATGCAATTACTTTCAATTTTCTGTAAAAGCTCCCACCAAAATTTTAATTGTCAATTCACCCCCCTCTTGGCCATATTCGTCGATCAATTAACTCAATAATTGGTATCAGAGCCTCACTCATTTGAAGGTTTAATCGCCTTTTGAGTCGATTCAGAAAGAGTTACATCGATAATCAAGTCATCAATGGCCTCCACTTCAAACTTCGACTCCAGTCTCGATTCGATGCTCGTCAACAAGCCTCCTTTATTTAATGGAGCTAACTATGTCTATTGGAAGAATATGATGATGTATTTCATTCAAGCAAGTGACATGGGAGCATGGAATGTTGTAGAAGACGGATATATCAAGCCTGTCACTCATCCAAGATTATGGAGTGAAGGAGAGACAAAAATGTTCCAGCTCAACTCCAAAGCCATTCATATCATATTTTGTACTCTTGGAACAGATGAATACGGAAGGGTTTCATCTTGTACAACGACAAAAAAATATGGGATAAACTACAACGTTATGATTGATAGATTTTCAACGATTGTCAATGGTCTCAAATCATATGGAGAGATCATTCCAAATGAAAAGCTTCTGAGGAAGTTAGTTTACTCACTTCCAAAATCATGGCAATCAAAGAAGACGACAATAATCGAGGCTAAGAACCTAAAGTCCTTAACTCTTAAAGAGCTAATCGGTTCCCTCCTCACTCATGAAATGATACTTGAAGATGAGGTGGACCTCGATAAGATTGACGAGACACCAAAAGAGAAAGAGAAGAAGAAAAATTGGAGTCGCTCTCAAATCCACAAAAGATGAGAGTGATTCGGATGAAGATGACGATGACAAGGAAATGGCATTATTTTCCAAACAGTTCAGAAAAATGATGAGGCCTAACCGAGGAAGAAAATTCAAATGAAATGAAGGCATAAAAATGAACCAAAAGAGAATGACCCAATCATTTACTATGAATGCAAAAATCTGGGGCATGTCAAATATGATTGCCCATAATTGAAGAGAAAGGGTCAATCAAAGAACAAGCACATGGCTCATGTAGCTACATGGAGCGATGAAGAAGGTTATGATGAAAAGGAACAAGAAGTAGCAAACTTGTGCTTGATGGCATTTGGGGAAGATTCTAAGGAAAATGAGCATTGCTACAAGGCATGGGAAACAAACTCAAACTCATGGTACCTTGATAGTGGATGCTCAAGACACATGATCGGAGACAAAAGCGGTTCATAGAGCTCAACGCCAAAAATAGAGAAGAATTAACTTTTGGTGATAACTCAAAAGGTCACATTGAAGGTATAAGCACTATAGGTAATACATCTTCCATACAAATTAAGAATGTTTTATATGTGAATGGATTAAAGCATAATCTTTTGAGTATTAGTCAATTTTGTGATAATGGATTCAATGTCATGTTTGAAACTAAGGGTTGTAAAGTTATTGACATTGCATCTAATCAAATTATGCTTGTTGGTCATAGAATAGGAAACATTTACATGGTTCATTTAGATTCTATAGATATGACTAATTTAAGCCTAGTTGCTAAGGATGAGCATGATAGTTGGTTATGACATATGAGACTAAGAGATGCTAATATGAGTGTTTTACAACGGCTAATTCAAGGAGACTTAGTAAGAGGGTTGCCTAAACTAAAATTTGATAATGATAAAATCTGTAATGCTTGTGCTAAAGGATAACAAAAGCGAGTTTCTTTTAAATCCATTAATGACGTATCAACTAGTAGAGTATTACAATTGATCCATATAGATCTTTTTGGGCCAAATAAGACTACTAGATTGGGTGGAAAACAATATGCATTTGTCTTGGTAGATGACTATTCTAGATATACTTGGGTTCTATTTTTAAGTACTAAAGATGAAGCATTAGAACATTTCATCACATTTTCAAAAATAATCCAAAACGAAAAAAGTTACTCTATAACTAGTGTTAAGAGTGATCATGGCAATGAATTTGAAAATCTCATATTTACTGAGTTTTGTGATTCTAATGGTATTAGTCATAATTTTTCAGCACCTATAACCCTTCAACAAAATGGAGTTGTTGAGAGGAAAAATTGAACTTTAGAAGAAATGGCTAGAACCATGCTTTGTGAAAATAATTTGCCAAAATATTTTTGGGCGAAAGCCACAAATACCGCTTGTTATGTTGTAAATCGAGTAATGATTAGGCCAATTTTCAAGAAAACTCCATATGATATTTTCAAAAATAAAAAGCCTAACATTAGCTATTTTCAACCTTTTGGATGTAAACGTTTTGTTTTAAACAACGGTAAAGAAAACCTTGGCAAATTTGATGCTAAAAGTGATGAAGGAATTTTTCTGGGTTATTCCTTAAATACTAAAGCTTATCGAGTATTTAATAAAAGAACTTTAGTTGTAGAAGAGTCTATACATGTTGTTTTCGATTATAATCTCCTTCCGAGGAAGGATTCTTGTGTTAATGATGATGTAGGTATTGTACAAGCAAATGACGTTGGAGAATCATCATCAAAAGAAGAAACAAAAGATGAGGAAACTTATGATCCTCTCGAGAATCCAACCATTGAAGAAAGGGAAGTATCTTATCCAAGAGAGTATAACTATGTCAAGGATAGTGAAATTATAGGTGATCCATCCAAAGAGGTAACTACTCGATCTTCTTTTAGAAATATTTATAATTATGTTGCATTTATTTCATGCATAGAGCCTAAGAACATCAAAGAAGAATTAAAAGATGAACATTGGATTATGGCTATGCAAGAAGAGTTAAATCAATTTGAGAGAAGTAAAGTATGTACATTAGTTGAAAGACCTAGTAATAAATCTACTGTAGGTACTAGATGGGTATATAGGAATAAGCTTGATGAAAGTGGTAATATAGTGAGAAACAAGGCTAGACTTGTTGCTCAAGGGTATACTCAAGAAGAAGGCGTAGACTATGATGAAACATACGCTCCCGTAACTAGGATGGAAACAATTAGAATGTTATTAGCATTTGCATGTTTTCATGAATTTAAATTATATCAAATGGATGTTAAAAGTGCATTTTTAAATGGTTTTATAAAAGAAGAAGTGTATGTGGAACAACCTCCTGGTTTTGAAGATTCAAAATTTCCAAATCATGTTCTTAAATTGACAAAAGCTCTTTATGGTTTAAAACAAGCTCCTAGAGCTTTGTATGAAAGATTGTCAAATTTTTTAATCGAAAAGGTTTTTCAAAATGGAAGGTTGACACTACATTGTTTTTAAAGCATAAAGGTAAAGATTTATTAGTAGTTCAAATTTATGTTGATGATATAATATTTGGTTCTACTAATGATATTATTTGCCAAGAATTTTCTAAGCTAATTCAAAGTGAATTTGAGATGAGCATGATGGGGGAGCTCTCATTTTTCTTGGGACTCCAAATCAAGCAAAGAAAAGATGACATCTTCATCAATCAAGCTAAGTATGTCAAAGATATACTCAAGAAGTTTGGACTGGAAAATGGGAAACCACATAACACTCCAACGAGCTCATCAACAAAGCTTGACATAGATGAATGAGGTAAATGTGTGGATATTAAATTATATAGGTCAATGATTGGCTCTTTGCTTTATCTAACTGTAAGTATACCGGACATTATGTTTAGTGTTTTCTTATGTGCTAGATTTCAATTATGTCCTAAGGAATCACATTTACTAGCGGTTAAGAGAATCTTTAGATACCTTAAGGACACTCCTAGTTTAGGACTTTGGTATCCTAGAGACTCTAGCTTTAGCTTGCATGCCTTTTCTAATGCGGATTATGGAGTATGCAAATTAGATAGAAAAAGCACATCTGTTACTTTCCAATTCCTTGGAAATATGTTGGTTTTAAAAGAAACAAAATTGTGTTGCATTATCTACAACTGAAGCGGAATACATTTCAGCCGGTAGTTGTTGTGAACAAGTTTTATGGATGAAACAACAACTTTTTGATTATGGAATTGAAGTAGATACCATTCCTATCAAGTGTGACAATACTAGTGCTATTTGTCTCACTAAAAATCCCATTCAACACTCTAGAACTAAGCACATTGAAATTAGACATCACTTCATTAGA
Organism: Hibiscus syriacus; assembly: GCF_006381635.1. Taxonomy (NCBI): domain Eukaryota; kingdom Viridiplantae; phylum Streptophyta; class Magnoliopsida; order Malvales; family Malvaceae; genus Hibiscus; species Hibiscus syriacus. Next base: position 2,390,666 of record NW_024063145.1, on the reverse strand, counting down.
GACCATGTCGCTAAGGAAGATATAATTCTAGAATTTGTTGATACTTTGCACCAATTAGCGGATATCTTTACAAAACCTTTAGACAAAGAAAGATTTTGGACACTTAGGAGAGAATTAGGTTTAATTGACCTATCTTCACTTAGTGTTTAAAATATTTTTAGCACTTTTAAGAATAAATGAAAAATGCTTATAATAATAATTTTTGATTGCATTCTTTGCTATTAGTTAGGGGGAGTTTATGTTCTTTGGTGAAAATTAACTTTATATTCAAATGTAGTTTAATGATTAATTTGATTGATTGAACATGATTAATTTTCAATATATGAGTTGCCAATACCACTAGAGCTAATTAATTTAGCATTTTGACTGTTTAAAACGGATTTTTGACATTTTTGTGCTTAATACATCGATACACTTAACAGTGCATCGATGCATCCCTTTGAATGTGCATCGATACATCATGAAGGTGCACCGATGCATCGATACCCTGTTTCTCTTCTTTGTCTCAAAACCCTCAAAACACCTCTTTGATGCCTCTCTCTCTCTCAACTCTCCATTTGTCTCAAATCAACATATTTTTGATGGATTTCAATCGTTCTTCAACTCCAAATCCTGCTTATAACTTTAATTCATGCAAAACAACATCACATTCCTCTCAAATTCAAAATTTTCAAGGTAATATTTAAAAACCTCTGTTTTATTGATTTTTGAACTTAGAACTAGTTTTGATTAGTTCTAGGATGAACATTATATCGGGCATTGATTATATTATGTTTCTAAACTAGATTTCACAATCAATTTCGTCAAAAACAAGCAATTTTTCAACATTGTCTTTGAATTTTCGTAATAAAAAAAATGTTATTTTCAAAAATCATTATTTTGGATTTAATTGTATTGTTTTCATAAAAAAACTATATGAATTATAATATCTCTAAATGTTATTTTTAAATAGTTTTCAAAACTTTTGCCCATTAGGATTCGGTTTAGAGAACCTTGAATTATTGCGATTGAGTTTTGGGATTGATTATTTTGCATACATGTGTTTCAAAATTGCAGGTTACATTTCTAATTTCGTTTCCTAAATCATGTCAAACCCAAAACGCCCTAGGTCTTCATCGAGTCGTTTAAACCAACCTCTCATTCCTCCTCAAAATCCAAACCCGAATGACCAAAACATTATAAGTTCTTGTTTTAATATGCCTGAGCGTCGTAGGGATGAACTCTACCATAGGTATATGAACTCCTTCCAATCTTATAGAATCAGGGAAGAGCGTATTCCTTCTGTTCAAACCATTATTGATATTGACTTCGAATACCTTCTGATTCTCAAAACATGGAAGTTTGATAAACTATTTTCCCTAAAACCTATCGTCTATCATCAGTTAGTCCGCATTTTCTACTCTTATGCGGTATGTATTCAAAACGAGACTCAATGTGGGACTATAGGAATTAGATCCTATCTTTTAGGACAATATATTCATATTGACTCCGAGTCTATCGCTTCACATTTTGGGCTAGATGACGATGGTTTATATAATGAGAAAGAAACTGTGGAATATCCCTATGTTCCAAATGCTAGTATTAGTACTCTACGATCTCATCACGATCATTTTCTTCATTTGATGATCTCTTGGTGGTTTAGACCATCCGGAGGTAGGTACTCAACTCTTCGTATTAGGGATTTATGGTGGATGCACTGTATCAAGAATAAAAACAAAATAAACCTGCCACACATTATATTTAGTGAGCTAGTGGATACCATAAACATTATTCCTTCAAAACATGTTGAAACATTAGTTTATGGATGTCTTCTTAGTAACCTTTTTATCAAACTCGGTCTTAACATCTCTCTTGACAATCCCATTCCTCTCCAAAACCAAATCAATCTCACCTCGTTGAAGAAAGTTGATTGGAAACAGGACGAGGAAACTGGTCAATGGGTTTATCGACCCTCTAAGCAAACTCCGGGAGCGAGTTCTTCACGAGCACCTCCTACTCCTAGCTCTTCTCGTTCCCCTCCTCCTCCTCCGGCACCAGCTGCAGATGATGATCCCAAGCTTCAAGGATTATTTCAAGACATTGACGATCCCGACAATGCATTGGCACTACAAGAGGATCAAGTGCCTCCATATTTTCGCTCGTTTTTTGGAGACATTTGATCTACGGTTTGCTTCCATCGAATCCCATTTGACTGCTAACAACGAAGTGATGAATCATCACTTAAAACTTTGGAAGCTCAATAAATGGAGTTTCAACGGCAGATGCTTGCACGTATGGATGCTTTCTCTCTTGATATGCAAGCACGATTTCCTCATCCTCTTGATCCTCCGATGAAGTAGATTTTTTCCTTGTTATGCTTTCTTGGATTTAAAACTTGGATTGATTTTGACATTTCTGGATTGTTTATTTTGGATGATTTAATGTTTGGATTAGTGTTTTGGTTGTTTTGGCTATAAGAACTTAATGCATATATGTTTAGTTTGGTTTGAGTTTTCTTATTTTTTGCATCATTAGACATATATGACCAATTTACCATTTCACATTCGATATGAATATTGATTATGAAACTAATGACTAATCTCTCTTTTGTTTCTGATCTTAGAAGCTTAAGCTTTAATTTTAATTTTATAAAGAACAATTGGCTTATTTTATTTTAAAATCTTGTTTAAAAATGATTTTAGAGTCTTTTTGATTTAACAAAAAAGGGAGAATATAGTAAGGGGGAGTAAATTAAATTTTCAAAATTGTTTACAAAAATTATTTTCAAAGAAAATTTTAAAATTATTCAAATGTTTTGTTATATCAAAAAGGGGGAGATTATTGAAAATATTTTTATGTTTCGATATAACAAACTAAGTATAAATGAATTTTAAGATTTTACAAAGATTTTTATAAGTATATTCGATTCAATTAATCGAATATCAAATTATTACTCCAAGTCTTTCAAGATCAATTTCAAACCTTACTAAATGTGTAAAATTGTGTTTTATACTTAATATATTTATTAACAATTTTCAAAAAGTAATTTGAACTGAAATCAAGCCTAAAATCAATTTTTCAAAGGGATACACCGATGCACCAATCCATGCATCGATGCGCCAATGAATAAATTGAACATCGAATGCAATTTATGCATCGATGCACTCTCCATGCATCGATGCACTTAGGCTTATTCAAAACATCGAATGCATTTTATGCATCGATGCACACTTAGTTCACCGATGCACTAAGTGTTCCAACGGTCAAAATATTTGAATTTTACACTTGATGCACCGATGCACCTTGTGTATGCATCGATGCACTGACGCTCCCAACTGATTTTATTAATTTCTTTCACACTTAAACGGCTCTATTGACTCCACTAATCATCCCCAACGTTCAGAATCAATTGAAGGAGTATTTAAACAAGCTTAGAAGCCATTGGTCAACAATAAGAAACAACAAGAAACTAGAATCAAAGAGAAAGCATCAAACTCATTGTTTGGGCACTTCAAGCCTATTTTTCATTCAATATATATTTTGCTTTCAAGAACACTACTTGTACTCAATTGTATTCATTCTTGAGTGTTCTTTTCTTTGTTCTATAATTGTGCAAACACATTTACCTTGTGAGGTTTTTCATTAAGTTTGCAAATTTGTAATCTTCTCTTTGAGAAAGAGTGTTCTCAAGAATTGGGGTATATTCTTGAGGGAGTTGTAAGGTTATCTCTTTGGCCTCAAAAGAAAGAACAAATTAGTGAATTTGTTGGAAAATCCTTAGTGTGGATAGCTAAGGTAGTGGACGTAGACTTTGGTTGAGAAAGTCGAACCACTCTAAATCGTTGTGCAATTACTTTCAATTTTCTGCAAAAGCTCCCACCAAAATTTTAATTGCCAATTCATCCCCTCTTGGCCATATTCGTCGATCGATTAACTCAACATTGATAGTGACAAGATCCTTATCTTTAGGATTTCATTTCCTTATCTTTAAGAAATTATGGAATCAAACCCGAATTTAATAACTATTCAGTTTGAAGAAACTTCTCGTTCAACATCATGATCTTCATGATTCTCCAAAATTACAACCGTTTTGTTGTCTTTATAAATTTCTCAAAAGAAATTATTAGTACGAAAAGAGAGTTGACATTTATTTTCAACTTACTATTCATAAACTGAGTAGTCTTACCCCACATGAAAACAAATAGTTTCTCATCTCTACATATCAACTATCATACATGCGTAAATGTTAATCAAGGTTCATAACATTATAATCATGTCACCATTTAACTATAGCATGAAAATTTCAAAATTGAATGCTTGATAAACATCAACATTTATATAGCTATTAACAAAAATTTATATAAATATTTAATAATACATTCAATTTGAAATGTTTTATATCACCTTATTTTATTATTTAATAATGTAGCAGCATCACCTTATCCAATTTAAGGTGCATAGCAATGTTTGAATAAGTATATAACCTCAACCCAATTAATTGGAATAAAATACGTTTCAATCCAAACGTAATTATAAGTTAATCATGAAATTAATGCATAACAAATATCTAAACATTAGCAACCACAAGTGTTTTACCATATTTTTTATCATGGCGCTATCAAATTCCTTTTGATAGCAAGATTACCGACGAAACAAAAATGAAGAAACTAACCGGAATCCATAGGCTAAATTTCCTTACTTTCAACATTTTTTGGTAATCTATTCCCAGCAGATCTTATTGATATCTTATTTAGCAGCAGTAAAGAATTTGTTTCTAAATTGTTGGAAAAATAGACTGCTGCAAAACAAGGCATTAGCATTGACTAGAAAAATATATACTTGAATATATAAATAAAGAATCAATTAACCGTGTCGTGGTATTAACCACTGCCTTAGAAACGAATTCGCTCCGATGTGTGTGTAATCACTGCAGTAGGCAGACCGTTCCCCCGAGGTTAACACGGCTCTCCAAGAATTCGTACACCCGAAAACTAGAGTGAACTTGGTGGTATTGCTCTTCTCTCAACTCAAACAACACTCAAAAGAGAGGACTGTTTCAAAGCAAATGTTTGCTTGTGATATCTCAAAATGAATGAAATTGCTCACTATTTATAGGCTAAATAGTGAGGGAAAAATCATCATTTCCAATACTAGTGGGATAACCTAATTTGAGCATATTTGCAATACTAGTGGAAAAAACCTAATTTAGCATATTTCCAATACTAATTGGAAAACCTAATTTGAGTTATTATCAACATTGAGCATTATCAATAGGGATGGCAAACGGGCGGGTCGGGTGCGGATACCCCCTCCCCCATCCCCATACCCACCTAATATTTTTCAATTCACCACCCGCCCACCACCCATGATGGGTACAAATTTTCAAATCCACACCCGCCCACGCAGGTACATTCTCAAATTCATCCCCACACCCACTACCCACTAGCGACGTACCCGTCTAGACCCGCCTGACAGCAAACTTAAGTTATACATAAGCAACAAACATATAAAAAAACATGTCCATTAAGAAACATAATAAAATAATCCAATGATTATCTAAGTTAAGTGTTAATATAGATCTTAAAATACATAAAACACCATAATAAAGGACATAATTAAAGTCTAGAAACATAAATGACAAACACATAATGTTTTTATTCTTTGGCACAACATTCTAAAATTTCAGGCAATATTTGTAACATATAATACTCCAGTATTACAATCATCATTCTCTATTTCCTCCAACTGAGAGCGCTCTAATTTAAATTCACTACTACCTACATATATAATAGAAAGTAAAACTAATATAAGTTAGTAACTAAACTTTAATAAGATAATTAAGCACAATTTGACAATTAATATAAACTAAATAATAATATTACTTTTAATATCGGCCCAAAGCCAATTTTTGAGCATACATTAATGCTTCAATCGTCTCCGGAAGTAGTCGACTACGATAAGGACCAATTACTCTTCCACCTATACTGAATGCAGATTTTGATGGGACAGTGGAGACAGGAATGCCCAAAATATCCTTTGCTATTTGTTGGAGAGTTGGATAAATTACATGTTATATCTTATACAATATTAGAATTTATAAATTAGTCTCTAAAATTACACCTAAATTCATAATGGTCCAAAATTTAATGGATATTTAGCTGGGCGGGCGGATGCGGGGCGAGCGGGATGCGGGGCGAGCGGATGCGGGGCGAGCGGATGCGGGGCGGATGCGGGGCGGGTAATGTCTCAAACCCATTACCCGCCCACCACCCGCGACGGGTACCACTTTCTAAATCCACACCCGCCCACTACCCGCTAAAATTATACCAATCCCCGCCCCAATTGGAGCGGATGCGGTGCGGAATCCACGAAACTGTACCCGTTTGCCATCCCTAATTATCAACACCATCAACGGGCCAACTGCGGCCGTTGAGATGACCGAAACTCATCCCAAAAGACGCCGGCTTAAAAGGAAGTGATTGAGGATCAAAGGATGACAAACATTGCTATTGAACGCAATACAAGGCAAATGAATGAATATCTCTCCTATCCATATAAAACAAATATATTAACTCATGAACAAATTTCAGTTGTGGCATTCTTATGATAATCATAATTTAAGGATGAAATTGGAATATTTAAAAGTTTAGAGACCAATTTAAAATGAAGATTATTCTTTGAGGACATATGAACAAATTTCAGTTGTAACATTTTTATGAGCAGGGAAGAATATGAAGATTATACTTTGAGGATATATGAATTAATTTAGAATGATAATCATAATTTAGGGATGAAATTGGAACATTTAAAAGTTTAGAGATCAATTTAAAATGAAGATTATACTTTGAGGATATATGTACAAATTTAAGTTGTGGATTCTTATGAGCAGGGAAGAAAATGAACAGAATGTAAAGTAATAGAAAGATTTCTTTGCATTATATCCCCTAAAATAAGTAAATATCAATGAGAATGACAAATGCAATAAATGAGCTCTATAGGCCATTTCTTTACGCGACTAATTTAGGACGGATATATAATTTTTTGTTAATAGAGATAAACTAATAAAATTTTAAGCAGGGGACAGTTTATAAAATTTTAAGAAATAAAAACATATTTTTAATTAAAAAATATAAAAATAATCTAAAATATATAAGAATTTAAAATTTTTACTGGACGACCGCCCCACCCGTCACCTAGAAGTCTATCTCTGTCTGTTTATAAAGTGAGTTAATAGCCTAATAGGCCATTCATTTTATTATGAAATACTTCTAAAAAATAATTTATAAATCGAAATCTAATGGCTTGTTATTTCTATTGGTTAGCTTTATTTCGTTAGTAATTTTATAATTTTTATTGTTTGTTGTTCGAGACCGTATAGGCCGATTTATTTTTTGTTCATCATGTCTAAAGGAAAGTATTTGATTTAAATCTTTATATAAATTTTTATTCAAGAGTTTATACAAATTGCCACACTCAAGTCTTGTTGATATTTATTTTAGGGTACGTTTGTTTTACCAAAAAAATAGATTCTAAAAAAATATTTTTATAAAATAAATTATATTTTGTGAAAAATAATTTTTAAAAATAATTTTACGATATTTGAACGTTGTTATGCAAATTATTTTTCACTAGTCAATAATTTTTTTAAAAATTATTTATTATAAATATTGAATATAATAAATACTATTATTTATTAAAAAAATAATATTATTTTTAAAATATTAAAATAATTTATTTAATATTATTATTGAAATATTATTTCTAAAATAAATAATATAATTTATTATATATTATTAAATTAAAATTATAAACTTATATATATTATTATAATATAATTAAATATATTATTATAACACTAAAAATAAAATACTATATTATTAAAATTATTCATAAATATATTTTAATAATTAATATTTTTTTTACTAAAATGGTACTATAAAAAATAATTTTGAGTATTTATGATTTGAAGTGAAAAATTCAGAAAACAACTTACAGAAAATTAGATTGTAAGTCATTTTGTAGAACATGAAAAGAAAATTATGTTAACTAGGAAAATGAATTACATTGACCATATGTGTTTTGCACCAATCAAACACTAGGGAGTGTTTGGTTCAAGTAATCTGGGCTTACCGGGGGAATAGAATGGCATTCCCCTGTTTGGTTGGCAAACATTCCCAACCCCCGATAATCCTTATTCCCAACAGTGGTATTTTGAGGTATATTATCGGGAAAGTTATTACCGCATTCCCTTAGGTATTGTTGGATTACCGGAGTTTTGGACTAAAATGCCCTTAATTTTTTTCTCAAAAATATCCTTCTTCTGTCGTTAAATAATAAAAATTATACGAATGTTAAATTATAAATTTATCCTTAAACTATTTTAGATTTAAAAAAGAAGTCTATAATTAGAATTTTATATGAAATTCAGGGGTTAAAATAAAATTTTACCATTTCATTAAACCTATGTATCTTTTCAATTTTGTAAAAAAAATTATATAAATTTTACGAATTTAATTTTTTTTTAAAGAAAATATATAAATTAATTATAATAATATTATAGTAGAATTCAACTTGTTAAAAAAACAAATATACAATAAGGACAATGTGATAAAATATACATTCCTATAATCTTTTATTCTTTTAACCAAACAATATAATCTTACATTTCTGCTAAATGAAACAAACACAAAATACAACATTTTCAGTAATCTTATTTCTGCTGATAATTATATTCCCACTGTTAATCTTACATTTCGTGAACCAAACGCACCCTAGAAGATAAGAAAAACATTTTCTGGAAAATCAATTATAGTGAATTCTAATTGTTTGTTAGTTCTATTGATTAGCTTATTATGTTTAGGGGTACGCGTTCGGTCGAGTTGAGTTAATTTTTTTAGTTATTCGAGTTGACGAGTCTTATTTTATAACTCAAAATTAATCTAATTTTTTTTAGATGAGTTTATAAAATTTGAGTCGAGTCGAGTTGTTATAGTTTCTATTTAAATTTAATTGTAAATATTTATAATATATTGATACTATTTGATTCTAATATAAATGGTTTTCTATATATATATATATATATCTTCATATGCGATACATATATCATTCAAAGTTGAGAAATTTACTCAAATTTACAAACCAATCCACTTATTAATAAAATTTTTGTTATTCGAGTTATATTTTACAATTCGACTCGAATTTAAATACCGAGTCGATGCGAGTTTATAAAATTACGAGTCGAGTCAATTCTAGTTAAATTTTGTCGAGTCGAGTTTTGCACACCCTAATTACATTAGTAACTCTATTGTTTGTTGTTCGAGACCTGTACGGGTCAACATAATTTTGGATAAACTATACCAGTGACCATCTAATTATTATCCTTTTTATTTTGACCATAATTTTTCAAATTTTATCAATTAAGTCATCTAACTATTTAAAAACATTCAATCAATCAACTTACTGTTAACAATAATACTGACGTGATAGATCATAAAATTGGTATTATTTTAATGTGGTAACTGTTTAAAAGGAAAATAAAATTAAGTAATATTAGGAGCTGGGAATGATCAAACCAAAGACATTGTGGAATTCAATCAGCGCCTCAAGCCCTCAACCACTAGAGCAAATCCCATATTTGCTACTTAAATTATATTTTCTTTATATATTTTGTCTTGTATTATGGCAGAAAAAATGAAAATAAAAAGATATTGATTGGATTCAAACATAAATTTTAATTTGAAGTGGGTGCACTTTATCTATCAAAGTAAATCAAACATTGAAAATATATTTACACTGTTATTTATATATCGTTAATATCTATTAAAAGTACAAGTTTAAATTTTTTATTTTTAAAATTAAATTGTTTTTCTTTTATTTTATAATTATTTTCAATTTTTATACATTAATTATATTTTAAATAATCTAAATCTTAAATAAATTTTAAGATTTGAATTATAAATTTGTCTTGTGATTTAAGTTGTGCTTATAATTATTGTTTCGTTAAATAAAATTTTAAATTTAAGATTTGAATTATAAATTTGTCTTGTGATTTAAATTGTGTTTGTAACTTTTGATTCGTTAAATAAAATTTTAATATAATTTTATTTTTTTTAAATATGGTTCATATATAATAATTGAAAAATAATTAAAAAATAAAAAAATAAAAATTTAAACTTATACTTTTAATAGATATTAATGATATATAAATAATAGTGTAAGCGTTTTTAAATGTTTGATTTAATTTAATAGTTGAAGTGCAGTCTCCCCAAATTAAAATTTCATGTTCGAATTCAATCAATAGCTTTTTATTTTCATTTTTTTCTACCATAATACAAGACAAAATATATAAAACAAAATAGAATTCAAGTACCAAATGTGGGATTTGCTCCAGTGGTTGAGGCGCTTATTGAAATGAACAGGGTATATAGTTTGACCCTCCCAGCGCCTAATATCACTTAGTTTCATTTTCCCTTTATAACCTACGGCGACATGTGTCATATTTTAATTTTAATTTAATTTAAAAAAAATCATTTAATCATGTTGTGACACGTGACATGACACATGTCACATTTGATATGTATCATGAGATGATTAAAAGATTAAATAAATTAGATTAATTTAAAATTATTATCAATTTAATAGAATATGTAAATAATAAAGACTAAATGTATAATTAGACTAATTGTATTCACTGTCACGTCAATAATTTCGTTAATTGTTAACGGCAAGTGATTTGATTACTTGAATGACAAAATTTCAAAAATAGTGGTCAAAGTAAAAATAGACAATAGTTAGGTGGTCACTGATATAGTTTACCCTATAATTTTTGTTTAAAACTATACTCTATTTCCTATTTTCCTTTCACAACTTTCATTTTTCTAATTTGTTCACTGAACTTTACAAATTGGATCATTTTGCCCACTCTCCTGTTATGCCTTTAACGTTTTGATGACATTTTTTTAATATAAAATAATTGGGAAAATAATAAAAATTTTGAAGGTGGTCAGATGCCACTGTCGGCCACCGTCGACTGTCGTAGATGGTGGTCGTTCGGTCTCAGATTACATGGGTCTCTTCACCTCGACAACGTGAGTCTGAATTCGACATCCATTTTATCGGAACATGCTCTGAAGTCCACGGATTTGAGATTGGAAGTGAGGAAGCTGGAACGTTTCAGTCTAGATTCATGGGTTCTAGGACATTTTCAGGTGAAACAACCATTAGATTTGGATTCATGGGGTCGAGATGAATTGACCCATGAAATTTGAAATCGAATGGCCACCGTCAACGACGGTGGACGGTGGACGATGGCTGGAATGAAAATGGCGTGGTGATTGACGGCGGCAACCGGTTGCAAAGTAGAGAGAAAAATGGAGGGAAAAAAAGAAAAAAAAATAAAAAAATGAAGAAGAAAAAAAGATTTTATAATAGATTCGAAACGACGTCGTTTAGGTGTATATTTGAGTTTTTCAAAACGATATCGTTTTGATGCTTATGCCATTTTTTGTGTCATGTCATGACATCATTAAATAGTTAACGACAGAGTAAACAAAATGATTCAATTTGTATATTTTATTGAATAAATTAGAAAAATTGAAAATTGAGTGAAAAAATAAGAAAAATAGTATAGTTTAGTGAGAAACTGTATAATTTACGCAAATATTTATATAAGAAATCGATAAACAGCCTGTATAAATGGGCTGCTACCTGTTCATATTTACTTACATTCTGTTTATATTCCCCCTTGCTTCTTCGTCTTCACCACCTACGCTTCAACTTTTCTTCCTTTCATTTTTCTCTTTCGCACACAGTGGCTGAGGAAAAGGAGATTAAGCTGGAAATGGAGGCACTGGAAGATGAAAACCGCTCATGATCCGACAAAATCGACGAGGAAAGGTTGGAAAAAATGGGTCTGGTGGAGGAGCTCAGAAAATGCAAGATAGAAATGAGCAGCGAGGTCTCAAGGTTGAAGGTGAAGAATATGCTTTTAAAGGAGAAGAGGAAGTCTGCTGAAGAAATTTGCAAGAGATTATCGGAGGAATTGAAGCTCATGATCGATAAAAACCAATGTTTTTAAAATCGGACTAGACCATAAACCGGTGAAGATACAGGTTCATTGGTTTAATCGTGATTCAACCGGGTTGAACCGGTTTATATAAAATAATATATTTTTTAAAATTTTTACATAATATTCAAAGTAATATTAATATATATAACACTTATTTTAAGTTTACAATATTAAAATATATAAAAATATCACAAGTCATAACATATATAAGTTAAATACCATAAAATCAAGTGAAACAAAATGATTAAAATCAATTACAAAATAATATTTAAGGTAAAATATATTAAATAATAAATATAATTATATAACTTAAAAGCCTATAGATTTTTACAAAATACAGTAGATAGAGTTATAGAGCAAACAGTAAAGAAACAAAAGACTAACATCATACTTCTCAACCCCTCAAAAGCGTAGCCTCATGGTGTTGCCTCACCTATACTCAACTATACACTTTTACCCATTTTTCACCGGCCCATCTCGTGCTCATACTTTACACAAATCAATATAGAAAAGAATTGATAATCGATGAGCACATAAAGGAAGTGAGGGACAACATATTATGGGGGTGAAAAAATATTTAAAAATATTTAAGGGTTAATTCGTTTAATTCGGTTAATTCTGTTAACTGAATTTCAAAAAAATTCTTAATCGTTTCCCGATTTAACTAATTCGATTCGGTCGGTTAATTCGGTTAAACTTAAAATCGAATTTTGAACACCCTTAAAAAAATTATAATAAACGACGTCGTTTAATTTATTTTTTTTAAAAAAAAAGAAGAACCGACGGTTCACATCAGTTTTACCGATTCATTGTAAAACTGATTTTAAAAACTGATCGGACCGGACAGTCAACTAACTCCTGATTCAACCGGTCAAACCGGTCGATCCGGTCCGGTTTTGATAACCATGATAAAAACTGCGAGCTTTAATATGCAAAAGCCAATGCCGAATCTGAGATGGAAATACTGAGGCTGAGATTACAAGAGTTAGAAAAGAGAGTTCCGAATCAAAACACTGGTAAAAATTTACGAGCTTTCTGTTCCTTTTTTTAGGTTGTGTAGATCATAGATGTGTATACAACCTGCTGGAGTTTGGTTTCCGTAATTGAAATACGTGTATTTTGTTGTAGCTTTTACCAGTGTAACATTGTTTACGACTTGAATGGGGGAGTGAGAGGGGAACTTCCATCGGAAAACACCGTGGAGATTGTTGATGTTGACGGTGATGATGATTCTGTGGCTATCTTATGGTTTCGGGACAACATGAATAGCGAATAGAATCTGATCGGCAGTATTCTCGAGACCTTTGGGAGGGCTTTTCTTTTCTGATATGTGTTCTGTTTCTTCTGATACTGAATCCGATGATGGTGATGATAGCTGAGTCTTCCATGTAGGGATGTTTTATGAAACGCAATAAGAAAGACGTACATGATTAGTTATCATTATAATCACGATGATTAAATAATCACTAATTTCTGACTGTATTAGTAAACGAATTATAAAATGATAAACTATAAATCATATTCGAGTGACTTGAAAAAACTATCCACCAATGCAAATCACGTTTGCAAATTCAATCTGATAGTCCAAAGCAAGGAAGATCAACATAATAACAAATAAGTGTCATCTTGATCAATCGTGGCGATATCAAATCTAGTGTTAGAAAAAGAAACAAAAAGAAACAATCGAAAACGTGCCACAAAAGTAAAAGAGAACGTGTCATAAAGACGGAATTAATAAAACTAAAAAAAAAGAAAAAAAGAAAAGTTATAATAAAATAAAAGAAAAATAATAAATACCGGTAGCCGATGATCAATACCAAAATTAATGTTACCACTAATCATAAAAATAAGAAAAAAAGGCTAACGATGACAAAAAAAAAAGAACAAACCCTAGCTTAATTTCATCAAATAATATTTTGAAACTACATGATTTATAAATTAACACTAAAGTGACGAAGGTATGAATATACAAGATTTAAAAGATTTGCGAAATATAAAATAACCATAAACGCAAAGAGTTAAAAAAGCATAAATTAAATAAAAAATTTATTGTGTTAAATAAAAAATAATAATCAAATTTAAAAAACCTAAAAATAAATCTATCATAACAAAAGTCACTACTATTATAGGTTAATAACCCTATTCTTTGTTGTTCGAGACTTGTATTGGCCAATTTAATTTTTGTTCATTAAGAAAGGAAACGATGCCGTTTTGACAATTTGATATAAATATTTTATAAAAGAATTTGATAAACAGCTGTATAAATGGCCTATATAGTCATTTTCATATTTACTTATTTTCAATTCTTCTCATTAAAATTTACTTATTTTAGCCAATATAATGCAAATAAATCTTTCTATCACTTTACATTCTGGTCATATTCTTTGCCTTTCAAATCAATAATTTCACTTTATAAATTATTATTATTTTTTTAAATTAAAATAAGTAAACATTAAATAGTATAAATATTTATATCAAGTAATCAAACGGTGTCGTTTCCTTTCAAATTAAACCAAAATTAAATTGGCCCATACTGGTGTCGAACAACAAACAATAGAGTTCTACTAACGTAATTAAGAGTAAGTAAAATTCGACTCAACTCGAAAAATTAATTTTTTTGTGATTATTATTATTATTATTTTATTGTACTCTCGGTTTCAAGTCTTTGTCCTAACTAATCTAATCAGACCTGTATAGTATACCTGGTTTTGATGGGTGAGTCTACCAGCAAGAATTTTCTGAATACACAAGGCCACGAACTCGAGACCTACTCAAACGATATCAAACTACTTATCAATTAGTTTGATTATTGTTATTTTATTCAACATAATAATTTTTTATTATAATTAAATTTTTTTTAATTATGTTTTTCTGATTCTTTGTTTTTATGGGTTTTTTATATATTTATATCGCAAGTCTTTTAAATCTTGTATATTCATACCTTTGTCACTTCAGTGTTAATTTATCAATCATGTAGTTTCAAAAACATTATTTGATCCTCATGATTATTTAGTTTTAAAGCTAATCTAGATTTCATAACGATAACAAAGTTGTGTACATCTTTCTTATTGCGTTTCATAAAACATCACTACATGCAAGCAACTCAGCTATCATCACTATCATTGGATTCAGTATCAGAGGAAACAGATGCAGAACCATAACAATCTTCTTGTTGTCCCGAAACCATAACATCTCCGATCGCCGTAGAATCATCATCACCATCAACAATCTCCACGGCGTTTTCAGATGCAAGTCTCCCTCTCCCTGCCATGCAAGTCGTAAACAATGTTACACTGAAACCAAGCTCCAGCAGGTTGTATACTCATCCATGATCTACGCATGCAATAAAAAACCTGAAGTAATTTCAAAAGAGAAAAGAAAAATGAAAAGAGGAGGCTTGCTCACCAAACTCCAGTATGTTGGTGAACGAGCTTCCTCTTCCCTCCACCAGACCCATTTTCTCCGACCTTTCCTCGTCGAATTTGTTGGACCATGAGCGGTTTTCCTCTTTCAGTGCCTCGATTCCCGGCTTCTATTTGTTTTGCCTTGATAGAAGCGGAGCTATTAGTGAGGCAAAACAAACATAAGCCGAAATCGGAGGCACTGAAAAAAATGCAAGATATAGATGAGGAGAAGATCTCAAGGTTGAAGGTGGAGATTATGGTTTTAAGGGAGAAAGACAAGTATGCTGAAGAAAGGTTGAAGCTCATGATACACAAATATTTGATATAAATATTTATATAAGGATTTGATAAACAGCCTGTATAAATGGGCTGTTATAAATTATTTTCAATGTAATTCATAACAAAATAAAGGGTAAAGTATACAAATAGTTTTCCGACTAGGATGATGTTTTGTTGAGTCTCTCGTATTAAAAGTTAAAAATGATACTCTAATTATATTGTGTTGCTTTATTGAGTCCCTCGACTCTTTAGTATGTTCTAAACTCGTCATTTTTCGTTAAAATTTTGAAACAGTCTAAGTTGGATGTTAACATACTGACAGAGATATAATGAAATATGATCTCGAAATTTAAAAAAACTATCATATCTCGGTCAATAGGTTAACATTCAACTCAGAATGTTGTCAAATTTTTTAATTGAAAATGACGAGTTTGGAACATACTAAATAGTTGAGTGATCATTTTATAACTTTTAATAGTCGAATGACTCAACAAAACAACAACCTATATTCAGGAGACTATTTTATATCTTCTAATATGAGGGAATCAACAAAGTATCACGAAACTATTTGTGTACTTTATCCAAAATAAACTATGCAAAACTTAATATAGCATGAATATAACTCACGTACACAAACATATCAAAATTTATATAAAATATTATAAAAAAGTAATATATATAATGTAAATTTATATTCATCTAGTTTAAAAATTATATTGTATAAAAATAATTATATTTATATATATATATTTAATATCTAAATTTATTATTTTATTTAAAGTTGATATTTAAATAATTTTTATTCTCAAGTTATGAGTGTAGACATTAATTTTTTCATAAATTATTATTAATATTATTATTATTATTATTATTAAAATATATATATATATATATATATATATATATATATATATATATTACAAATTACATCAAAGGCCCAATCCAGTACAAGCCCGATCAATCGACCTAGACCAAAATGAAACCCTAAATATTTAGGGTTTCAACTATGGTTTCTAAACCCTAGCTCCCACCCGCCGTTTCCAGAAGCCCCGCGCGGCGCCTCCTCATGTTTCCAGAAGAGCCCAGCTGCCACCTCCAGGTGTTCCACCTCGCTGTAGCCACGGCATCACCGCCTCTTCGAAGACTCCAGAAACATCACGTCGGCCGTCCACGTCTCAGCTATGGGGTGAGTCACCACATAGTTTGGTGACTCACCGAAGTTTCCACTCTTTAACCAGTCCGAGAGGAGCGCCGTGGTGGCTATAGAAGCCACCGTTACCTGCAAAATAAAGAAGACACACAGCCACGGCAACCAACATAAAAAAAAGAGGAACCACCAATAACAGACAGCAACAAGAACACGAACCCACAGCAGCCAATATAACAAAAAGAGAAGAAAAGAAGAGAGAGCTTACTCTGTCATTGGAGGCTTTCGAAACGTCGCCGGAAACCTTCGAACTTCGAAGGTAAAATCCTAGATCTAGGAAATACTATGGGGTTATAGGAGAAAAGGATACCAAATTTGGCTTTAGGGTTAAAAGAGCTTTGATTTGGTATGGTTTTGTAAGTTCCGGCCACCACTCACGGTGGCCGGCGGTCGTGGTCGGCGCCGGAGCACAGCTGCCGGCCGATGGTCTCTCCATCTCCGTTTTAGAGAGATGACAGAGAGAAATTTCATCTCTCTCAGTTAGAGAGAGAGATGAAACAAGAAAAATGAAATCATGGCCCTTAAGGGCCGGCTTAAATGGGTATAAATACCCTCATCAAAACGACGTCGTTTTGGTGAGGGTATCTGTGTAATTTCACACATGGGTAAACCCCATCCGTAGTCCATCATTTTTGTAACTTTATATTTTAGTCACTAAATCAATTTTTAAATTCTTTTAATTCGGTCTTTCGATTTTATTTAGTTTATAATTTAGTCCTAGCCTGTATACTTATATATATTTAGGGTAAATACCGTATTTAGTCCTTACAACTTTAATAACTTTTATTTTGACATCTAATTAATTAATTAAGGATTAATTACATTAGTAACACCTAATTTTCATAATATTTCAAACTAGAGTTTTTAATCTTGATATGTCATAATTTATTCACCAATTTTAATTATAAGTTTTATTACTTTTTATATTTAATTTTAATTTTATCTATTTTACTCATTGTTTATTTATATTTTAATTTTATATGTTTAAATTATTATTTTCATAATTATTTTATTCATATAAATATATATCTACATTCTTTTAAATAATAATGTTTATTTATTTTCAATATCAAAGAAAAGGGCAGTCTTAAAACAACTGGATATCCTATTCTGGTATTTTAAATAATTAAACATTATAAAAATTATAATTTAGTTTTATTTAAATTATTAAAATTTTAATATTTTTTTAATATCGAAGAAAAGAGCTGTCTTAAGGCACCTAGAAGTCATTTTCTGATATTTCTAAATAAATAAATATTTTTTATAAATATATTTAAATTAATATATTTTCTTAAAAATTATAGTAATAAAATTTGAAATAACATAATTATAAATTAAATATATTTGAATTTTTTTTATTTCTAATAATAGAGACAATTTATTATTAAAAAGTACCAATTTTGGACATTGTAGGGGTGCTAATCCTTCCCTAAACATAACCGACCACGAATCCCTTTTTTATTATTAAAAAGAACAAATTTTTGGTTAAAACGCATATCAGTTTATCTTTTAATCGATGTTTTCTTAAAAACTCTTTTAAAGGATGATTTTTAGGTATTCGACCTACCTGACCCAAAAGGACGATGGCGACTCCCAAATTATTTTAAAAACCATTTATTCACATCACTTTTCCCGCCAAGTAAAAAATTCGTGCCCGGACGAAAACCGATTACGACAGCTTGGCGACTCCGCTGGGGACTGTCAAACTTTAAAATCAATTGTAAATTGTCTCTATCAGTTGGAAATTAAAAATTCATATTTTTAATTTTTAATTATTTTCTTTCAATTTTTTATTACTTATTATTTTTATATTATTTTATTAATATTTTTTTATTTTATTCAGATATTAATTATTTTATGTCTGTTAGAGGTTTGAACATTTCTCCTCACACACAACACTTGCATTGCATAACATAAAGCTCTATAATTGAGTTTGTCCCTTTTAAGTGGGAGTGAAAGCGACGTCTTCGTGAGAATTTATTCTCCGTGTCAGACCTAGCAAGTAACTTTCGGGATTCATATGCTCTATGTCTTCGTGAGAATTTATTCTCCATGTCAGGCATATAGAAATGCATCCCCTCGAATTGAACTCGGTCTGCTTAAGTCTGTAGTGGACTATGATTGAGGGTTGGCAGCCCAAGGGGGCATCAACAAGGACAATTCGAGTACCTTTACTCTTAGAACTGAAACTCTGCATATAATAAACCCTAGAAATTCACCTGATCTAAGACAATACTGAACCTCTGTTCATAGGTATACACAAAGGAGAAATAAGCTCTAGCTTTTAATTTATTTTATTTCCTTTTCTTTTTCCTGAATAAATGCATGCGAACTAGAAATCATGCGGTTAGGTTAATTTTTTCCAAACAAAGCATGGAACTAGAAAGCATGAGGTTAAGATTTATACCTTGATAGATAGATTTTTTTTCCATTAGTTGGTACTAACTATTCTATTTTTTTTTCTTATTTTTTTTCATGCATGTTACATTGCTCTAATCTGTTCATATTGATTTCTTTTATTTACATTGCATGATCATGGCATAACCAAAATGTGTTTACTTGAAAGACTGATCATCATATTGGAAAGAAATTATAAATGGACAAAAAGTTCTATGATCAAACAAAATATGATGCGGCCAAGAAAAGACATCCCGAGGAAAATCCGAGGATAGAAGAGAGCTATGCACCTAGAGATCATGTGTCCATTAAGGAGCAAAAGGAGATACAAGAAATAAGAGAGCAGATGTCCAAGATGATGGATAGAATATCTGTTTTGGCCAAATGAGAAGAGATTCCTGCACAGAAAGAGAGAAAGCTTAATGAACATAATCCTGCAATCTCAAATATGCAAGGGACTTCTGATCCTAACCAATTTGAGAAGTTGCAGACAATCATCATTTGTATTCACAAATCGTCTGGAGATACCAAAGAAATGGTGATCACTGTAAAAGCTCCCAGAGAGATGAGAAGAAATCATGTAATCAGAAATCATCAAAGTTTGGTCTGCTCCCGACGTCTAAGACTCAGGTTCAATCCAAGACAAAAGGTGGTTCTCATCTTGATACTATCCCCATATCATATAAAGAGTTGTATGAGAAGTTACTTGAAGCACGAGAAGTGGATCCATATTATATAAAACTGTTCCAACCTCCATATCCGAATTGGTATAACATCAATGTTTATTGTAAATATCATGCCGGAGCTCAAGGACATACCATTGAAAATTGTCTTGCCTTCAAACGTCGAGTCCAAAGTCTTTTGGATCAGGGAATCTTGCAGTTTATGATAAATGATCAACCTAGTTTGGTAATTGAAGATCCTGCCAGATCAACACCAAATGTATTCAAAGGTAATAGAATCAGTAGGGACGTCCAGAAGGAAGAAGATTTGCTGAGATTCGAAGCCCAAATATGTCATTTGAATGATCAAAACGATAAATTGAGAACCGAAATGGAAAGCATACAGGAAGATTTCCAGAAAGTCAGTCAAGCATTTCAAAATGCTGGTATAGGGAACACCCCAGAAGAGTGGATAACAGGGGTCACCAAACTGAAGAAGAACTGTAACATACATGAAGGACGAGCCAAGAAGTTTTATCATAATTCATGAGTTACAGAAGAAAAATGCAATACGTTTGTTAGTGAATTGAAAAGATGTCAAGTCGAAAATCAAAGGTTGAATAGTGCTATGACCAACATGGAAGCATCATATCATATTCATCAGCTTGAGATCGATACTGAATTAAAAGCCACTATGGCCAAGAACAAAATATTGAAGAAATGTTTAGATGATTATAGAGATCTTGTACGAGAACTTCTTGAACATAAAGAATCTCTCACAAGAAAAAATGAACAACATTGTTTACAAACCTGGGAATTGACACAGAAGATGAATGAAAAAGACACTGTCATAAAAGAAGCTGCTGTTCAAGCAAACAATGTGGCTCATAAGCTGGTGGACATAGCTGGCTTCGCAAGAGAATTAAAGCAGATTGAGAACTCCACACCTGAGCATAAGTGGAAGTTAGTTTGGCTTTTAAGGGAAATAGAGAAGTTAGGAGTGAAAGCTATCCCCTACATGTAAAAGTTTTGTTTGATGTACCGAAGCTTTTGTGTTCAATGAAATCTGTTCTAAGATGATCACTCTTGAGTAACACCTTTTCATACATGCATTTACATTTTGTATCTGTGCATTTTCATTTTGTATTCTTACTTTTTATATCTTTGAATTGCACATTTTGTATTTTTATTTTTGGCATTTATGTATTTTCGCATTTACATTACATTTTTTTTATTTAAGTACTGTTATGTACTTTAATTATAAAAACATGTAAGTAATCAATGAAAGGTTTTGTAACAGTAAAACCAAGGTCATTCATTCATTTTACTTTACCATCATCATGAAAACAATGGAACGATCTTATGAGGGACTACAAGATCAGTGGCCAGAACAATTGACAGGGTTACCTCAGGATATAAGGAAAGAAACATCAGATTCAGTATCAGATGGATCAAATCAAATTATTCAGTGTATGGCATCTGATAAAGAGTTATCATGCTATCAGATTGAAGAGTCGAGAAAGATAACATACTCTGGGACATCCCAATTGAACCCAAAGAATAGCCTTGTTCATTATTCACAATATGAGGAAAGATTCGAGAGGATGGATGAAGCAATCAGAAATATGAAATGTGTTGATACTTCCCACAAAGAACTAGAAGCAAGAGAACTCAGCTTGGTTCCAAATTTGATTATTCCCCATGAATTCAAAATGCCTGATTTTGAGAAATATGACGGCACCAGTTGTCCCCTAATCCACCTGAGAATGTTTTGCAGAAAAATGGAAGGATATTTAAGTTCTGATGATATGTTAATTCACTCTTTCCATGATAGCCTCGTTGGCCCAGCAGTAGTATGGTACAATCAGTTGACCCAAGAACAGATCAAGAGATGGGTTGATTTAGCTGATGCATTTTTGGGACAATATCGGTATGTTAAAGGCTTAGCTCCAACACGTATGGATCTTCGAAGAGTAAAGAAGAAAACTAATGAAACATTTCAAGAATATGCCTTAAGATGGAGAGGAGTGGCAGCACAAGTTCAACCTCCCATGTTAGAAGAGGAGATATCACATATGTTTCGGGATTCCATTCCCGCTCCTTTCTGCAAGTTAATGCAGGCAAATCCGACAAAGGAATTCGAGAATCTTATGACAAGTGGAAATTTAATTGAGAATGTAATCAGTGAAGAAAACTCAAAAGTCACATCCAGGAGCCTGACGGATCAAAAAGCAAAAGTTGATCATGTGAATAAGTGTCGCATCCAGAGTCCTCGCAATTGCAAAAGAAAAAGAGCAAGTAACTGTTCGGATAGACCAAAGAAAGTCATGCGATCAAGAAAAACTTTGGAAGTGTTCCAAACTTCCATTTCATACTTGTATCCTCATTTGGTTAAAGGTCAATACATCACACCAAGACCAACTAAAGTGACATCAAACCCTTCTGCTCATAGCTATGATCAAGATAATGTTTGTAATTTCCACTTGGGGGTAAAGGGGCATTCTACAGGCAATTGTAGGCCACTGTTAAAAGAAATTGAGATGCTTGTTGACAAAGGGGTTTTGATACAAGAAATGGGGGGCAAATGAAGAAAAGAACCCTGATATTATTACATACCCAACATTATAGGAATAATGAGGCATGATGCATAAATAAGTGGAAGTGTTATCTACCACTATAGTACTTTTCTATTTTCAGCGTCCTGTTTAAACTTGTTTTTTGTTCCTTTCTCCGCTTTTTGTGCAATAAATAAATTTGTGTTGCTTTTAAGGTTATGAGCATTGAGTCAATTTTGTAATCTTGCAGTTCTTTGAATATCAACTGGATTAAAAAGTTCTTCATGATTAGAGTTATAATCTTTGACAGAATATCAGGATTGAAAACCAGAAAAACAAGAACCATTGACCTTACCTCAGAAGAAATACACCCAAACACTATCCTATTACAAATATGAGATAGCCTACTCCTATTGAAAGGAATTACAAAAAGGCTTGGTATTTGTATATAGGAGCGTACAACATGGGGCATCATTGGTGTATTACATTACAAAACCGACTAGAGTATTTTTCTATTGATGACGTTCGATGATGAACATAATCTTCACAAATAGGTAAATCTAGTTTAAGTCAGTTGCTTAAGAATTGAACTCTAACAAAGAGATTTTCTGAATTCCACCAAAACACCTACACTATAACAGGTTCTTCTTAACAAGCTTAAGAAATTGGATTTGAACACCCATGTTATATTATTATACATTAAAGCTTGAGTTGTCCCTCTAAAGCAATTGGTTAATCGCCCTGGCTTTATGGATAATATTCAACTAGTCTATTATATTATTATATGCAATAAAACTATCCCTCTAGAGCAATTGGTTAATCGCCCCGGCTTTATGGATAAGTTTTAATTAACCTGATAAAGGTAATTATATTATTATATACAATAAAGCTGAATTCAGCTAGCCAAAGTGGTAAATGTGTTAACAAATGGACTAAGGGAGTTGTGAAACACCTGTTATAGTCAACTTCACACAAGCACTCAGAAATTTCATTTTTAGACCAATATTTTGGCACTACTTTGATTAGATGAGTCTAAATGAAAGATTCCAGAGAATTGAAATGGAAGAACTCTAGAAGGCTTAGTAATTGGCAATCCTAGTTGCGTCATTTTGTACGCATCCGGTTAAAATACCAAGTCCTCAAAGTGAGACATGTGACAAAGTTCACAAAGAGCGAGAGATGAGTGACATCTTAAATAGATGTAACCATAGAAAATAGGAAGGCTATCCTGAAACCAAACCAAATCTTGATACTTGTCAAAGAATTATAATTCTCAAACATTACAGAGTTGTTGATTCTTTTGATATTCTTTGAGTGAATTCATGCTTATGATTTGATTCTATTGTGAACCTGTGATAGGCAACATTTTACAAAATTATTTCATTCTTCAATAAAGAAAGGAGAAAAAACATTTTCAAACAGGAAAGTCTCAAATGAGGAAGATCCTTGAAGCAAGACGATGCATATTCTATCTCTGTTGTAGAAAAAGAATGAACGAGGCCAGAATGATGAATTATTTCACTTTCTTGAAAGCAAGTGGTCCAAGAAGCCAGAAAGTCTGGATAAGTGAACTTGTGACACTCTCCTATGACATCATTAGCAATCCATCAGGAAAGATTATCGTTTATCTCATGCTGAGGTTGATAAGCATCACCAGAAAAATTATTTTCCCCAGCCATCAATCCATGTTCTCTAGAAGATTACATCATAGAGCCATGAACAAGTCACTACCTGCACTCTGGTTATATTGTGATGCTGACTCAAGTCTTGATACATCATTGTTACTTCTTTCATGCCTATCATTTTCTTTGTCAAGATGATATCCATTATGCCCTTCAGAAGATTGCTGAATTTGAGATTGAGAATTTATGGCACAGAATAAGACATTGAAACAGATTCTACATTTGTATGCCTTTCATATTGGGTAACATTGGTTACATGATTCCAAAAGATGAGATAACCAGTTTTACTATCAGCCAAACCTTTCCATGGTTCGGGAAGAGTGGGATATTGCAGTACATATTTGGAACAATAGAAAGACAGTCGTTATAGCAGTCATTGCAAGAAAAGACACTAACGAAAATCTTCTAGTTCATCCTGATGATGTTTATTTCTTCCAGTAAGGTTGTTACGCTGGATGCTACCGACAACAAGGTCAAATACGCCAAATCTACTCATCAATTGCTCCAATTGATCACTATTCAGTTCTTGCACATCTGTTTTCAAAGGTATGCCAAGACAGTAGAAGGCAACCTCTGCATCACTGATCTCAGAGAAAAGAGACAGAACATTGATACCACCGGGGAACATGTCTCTAACAGATCATCCTCCTCATTTATGTTTTCAAAGGGAAACCTAGAAGCATTTCCACTTCATCAGGTTCAAATGGAAAAGCTTTATGCCTTCCAACTCATACCGGATTCCATTTTTGGCACTTATCAAGAACATATTTCTGGACACTCGAAGGTGGCTCATCATCAGAAGTTTCAAGAGCCTTACGGATCCTTTCTGTCAATTTGGCACTTCCTGTACATGTTTGTAAACAGTTTAACTTTGTTCTTGGAGCCCAGAAAGGCCACCATTTTTTGTCAATAGAAAAGCATCATGTATGGCACATGAAGGAAGTAGGATAAGAGGAAATCTGTTCTTAATTGGCAGATTATGAATATAGCCCCTTTTCAGTGTAGCATCATGAAAATACTTCGAATTTACAAGTTTTGGTTTTACATCATCAGTACTATGACATTTCAGTCCAAGCACCAACTGGAACAAGTGCCACTTTCTCATAGTAAAAATAATGAGGCTCAATAGCATCTTTTGGGAGTATTCTTTGAGTTATCTGATCTGTTTCAATATGAACCTCAAAACCAGTCATTGGGTTTGAAAGATGAACTGCATGATCATCTTCATTAAGAAGCTTCTTTTCAAGCTTTCTTTGTTTCATTTTCCACAAATCATTGCCCAAGTTTCACCTTTTCCCTGTAATTAGGATCATTGCATAATGGCTTCCTATCTTCTATCAGAAGAAGTGCGTCAGTAGCCTTAGCCATTTGAGCAGCACATATAAAATCTGTCAACTCTACAATTGATGAATTTAGACCACATATATCCATGGTTATTGAAGCCTTAGCCTTTGAGTATCCCATTTTTGTCAAGTATAACAGTTTATTCTCCTCATCAGAATCAGAATTCATGATTTCCTCGATATTAGAAGAACTATCAATATATGTGAAATCATCCTGAAAGATCGCTTCATAATCAGATGAGTTGTTATCAGAATCAACATGTTGCATGGGTGCGGATTTTTGATGAGCTTGTACCATTGTATATGTAGTCTTGCCATTGCATCAGATTATTGTTCGCGTAAATTGGTTTCTCTCCCACAGAAAAGTATATTTCAGAGATGGCCTTCACTGAAAGATGATAAGCCACTGTGTCAGCCTGGAACGGATTACCAAGCTATTTTTACTACTCTGTCTGATTAAATCCCTCCATATACAGAAAATGGTCACTTCATTCAAAAGAGGCACATATCTCAGACGTTTCTGTCAAAATGATTGATTGTTTCTTAAGTCTGCGACAACGTGAAGAGAATTCCTCCAGTTACTTGACAACACTATTGTTTAGTGACACCATAATGAGAGCATTCAAGATAAATAGATTTGGGGCATGAATAAATCCACATGTACCCATAACAATGCATTGTCAAAATTGGACCTCATAGGGATCATGAGATTCAAGTCAAACAGACATTGAAAATAAACCAAAATTAGAATGTTGGGGGCATTTTGAAGGTCCAAGTCAGACAGATCCATGTGGGATATCTTGAGGGCCAATTTTAACCAGTATGAATATTTGGGCATTTTTGAAGGCTCATCTCAACAAGAAGTAACGATTGAGCACACTTTTAACATCTGTATCAGCAAATGTTGGGGCATTTTAAAGGTTCCTTCAGACAGATCCATGTGGGGCATTTTGAAGGCTCAGATGAACAAGAAACAAATGTTGGGGCATGCTGAAAACCCTTTTCAATCAGAATCAAGAATGTTGATGTATCCTGAATATTTATATCAGCAAAATGCTGGGACATGCTAAAGGCCTATATCATCATGTGTTAAAGATCATTGATTTGAGAAAATATTTCCAATGAGACAGAAAGATATGAAGAATGAAAATGGTAAAACAGTGACAGTCGAGCTGACTATACATAATTGCTTCGTTCATCAAGCAGTTACATTATGATCATGTTGTTGAACAAATATCTACTCAGCAAGTATGGTTTCAAGTACCCAATCTTCTTAACCATGTATCATATGACAATGTGTTCTTTGTTAAGCTACATCATGGTTGCATGAATAAAGATGGTCCCCAGGTAGACTACTCGATCCAGGGTTCAGTTCCTCAAGATCTCAGCTTTGAATTTTGCATTCTGTGTGTCGGTGATGATTGGAAATATTTCTTTGAGATTCCTGGCAGTTAGTTTCAACCATAATGTTGAGATTATGGAGCTGTTTTTCACATCAGTTTTTGCTTACTTGATGACATTGAAAAGGGAGACTCGACTCTCACTTATATTACTGTTATTCTCGTTGTTATTGGGATCATCATTGCTAGCCAAGATGAACTGAGTTTCCATCTATTTTGGTTTTATCATGTACGTTTCATCCCCAGAAGCAAGAATTCTACGGATATCTTTCTGTACATGGATCCTATAGCTAAAGTGTTTCTACTTTCTATAATGCTCATTACAGAAGAAAACGTGATCAATATTACATTTGCCCTTGCCCGATATGATATCAAGAGTAATTAGTGTCTTCTATTCAATTCGACACCAGCATATCTTGTGAATTTGACCAACTTTTTGGTCATACCAACATCACACTTGAATCCCCATTGAGTTTTGTTCTCAAATGGTCTTGTGACATCATACAAAAACTTTGAACACCATGCAAAAGAGCCTCACTGACCAGAAATCTGGGCAGAAACCACAAGAAATGATGAATGTGTTGTCAAATGTTTTACGAACATCTGAGCAGAAGCCACATGAAAGGATGAATGCGCTGTCAAATGTTTTACGAACATGCTATTCTGATACTGAACCAATGTTACGATCCTATGGTTTCCAGTTATTGATCCAAGATGAAGTCTGTCTTCTTCAACCCCAAGATTATAAGTGAGATATAATGAAGATTTCTTTCCACAGAAGGAGAGCTGAAAATTTTGACAACAAGAAACTAGTGGAGCTAACTAAGGTTGAATGACATGTTGTTGTTAAGCATCTCGACATGATATGGTCCAAGTTGCCTTATTCGAGATCTGATTATATGTGGAGACATGAAAGGAATTGGAATAAATCTTCCTTGTGATGTTTCAAGAGTTAAATTAGAACAGACTCTACTCTCCTAATTAATCCCTGCTGAGTCAGGCATATCTACATCTACACTCTTCAAAGATGATAGATTCTCTTTTTAAAGATGATAGATTCTCTTTTCAAAGATGAAAGCTTTATGGGATTTATACACAAGTCCAAGCAAATAAAGTTAGTTTTATCCAAGACAAAATGGGGTATCAGGGTCATAATTTTGACTACAGCAAGAGTTCCACAAATAAAAAATTTCTTCTGAGACTTTCATGAAACAAAGAAGACGCCAAGATACAAGTCGATCAGATGATTCTGCAGAAATGAAAGCTTGATAGCATAAGTTTCTACACTGATATCCAGAGATAACCCTGGCAATAAATGATGAAGTGAAGGAAGACCAAGTTCACCACTTTGAAGTCAAATGAAGATTGCATCAACATTCATGCATTCATAAGAATATCATTTACACAATAGACAATGCATTACATTGATACATCTGAGTGCATTCAAACATGAAGTTTTACAAATCTTCGGAAGAACAAGAAGATTAATGGTAAAAAATACCTTACACAAAGAAGGTATTCAAAACCGCAAATACAAGAATCATGCAAACATCTGAAGAAAAGATGGATGCAATCCATAAAAATAAGCATTATCTTGAGATTGGGGCATGTTACCCAATCAACATGTTATTTTGAAAAAATGAGAAAACGATTTCCATAGTTTCTCATTCAATCTTTTCTAAAAATGAAATTGTTGAAATGTAAGAAAACGATTTCCTTAGTTTTTTTACTTAGTAAACTATTTCCCACATCTGTAAGTCCTACAGTGCATGATGTTTCCAAAAAGCCTTCGGGAGCTTTTTGATGTTTTCAAAGCCTTAGGTTCATCTGTAAGTCCTACAGTGCATGATGTTTCCAAAAAGCCTTTGGGAGCTTTTTGATGTTTTCAAAGCCTTAGGGTCATCTGTAAGTCCTACAGTGCATGATGTTTCCAAAAAGCCTTCGGGAGCTTTTTGATGTTTCCAAACCTTAGGGTCATCTGTAAGTCCTGCAGTGCATGATGTTTCCAAAAAGCCTTCGGGAGCTTTTTGATGTTTTCAAAGCCTTAGGGTCATCTGTAAGTCCTACAGTGCATGATGTTTCCAAAAAGCATTCGGGAGCTTTTTGATGTTTTCAAACCTTCGGGTCATCTGTAAGTCCTACAGTGCATGATGTTTCCAAAAAGCCTTCGGGAGCTTTTTGATGTTTTCAAACCTTCGGGTCATCTGTAAGTCCTACAGTGCATGATGTTTCCAAAAAGCCTTCGGGAGCTTTTTGATGTTTTCAAAGCCTTAGGGTCATCTGTAAGTCCTACAGTGCATGATGTTTCCAAAAAGCCTTCGGGAGCTTTTTGATGTTTTCAAAAGCCTTTAGGTCATCTGTAAGCCCTTCAGTGCATGATGTTTTCAAATATTTTCATCCTACTCAATAGAGGCCAAATGAAAAAATTATTGTCTTTTTCGTCTTTACTCTATTCTTGTTAACACAAGAATGAGCAAAGAGGGGCAGCTGTAGACATTAATATTTTCATAATAATAATTATAATTATTATTAATATAATATATTATTTTTATTATTTATTATATATATATATATATTACAAATTACATCAAAGGCCCAATCCAGTACAGGCCCGATCAATTGACCCAGACTAAAATGAAACCCTAAACATTTAGGGTTTCAGATAGGGTTTCTAAACCTTAGCTCCCAGCCGCCGTTTCCAAAAGCCCCGCGCGGCACCTCCTCATGTTTCAAGAAGAGCCCAGCTGCCACCTTCAGGTGTTCCACCCCGCTGTAGCCACGACATCACCGCCTCTTCGAAGACTCCAGAAACATCACGCCGGCCGTCCACGTCTCAGCTATGGGGTGAGTCACCACATAGTTTGGTGACTCACCGAAGTTTCCACTCTTTAACCAGTCCGAGAGGAGCGCCGTGGTGGCTATAAAAGCCACCGTTACCTGCAAAATAAAGAAGACAACAGCCACGACAACCAACAGAAAAAAAGGAGGAACCACCAATAACATACAGCAACAAGAACACGAACCCACAACAGCCAATATAACATAAAGAGAAGAAAAGAAGAGATAGCTTACTTTGTCATTGGAGGCTTTCGAAACGTCGCCGGAAACCTTCGAACTTCGAAGGTAAAATCCTAGATCTAGGAAATACTATGGGGTTGTAGGAGAAAAGGATACCAAATTTGGCTTTAGGGTTAAAAGAGCTTTGATTTGGTATGGTTTTGTAAGTTCGGCCACCACTCACGGTGGCCGGCGGTCATGGTCGGCGCCGGAGCACGGCTGCCGGCCGGTGGTCTATCCATCTCCGTTTTAGAGAGATGACAGAGAGAAATTTCATCTCACTCAGTTAGAGAGAGAGATGAAACAAGAAAAATGAAATCATGGCCCTTAAGGGCCGGCTTAAATGGGTATAAATACCCTCATCAAAACGACGCCGTTTTGGTGAGGGTATCTGTGTAATTTCACACATGGGTAAACCCCATCCGTAGTCCATCATTTTTGTAACTTTATATTTTAGTCACTAAATCAATTTTTAAATTCTTTTAATTCGGTCTTTCGATTTTATTTAGTTTATAATTTAGTCCTAGCCTGTATACTTATATATATTAGGGTAAATACCGTATTTAGTCCTTACAACTTTAATAACTTTTATTTTGACCTCTAATTAATTAATTAAGGATTAATTACATTAGTAACACCTAATTTTCATAATATTTCAAACTAGAGTTTTTAATCTTGATATGTCATAATTTATTCACCAATTTTAATTATAAGTTTTATTACTTTTTATATTTAATTTTAATTTTATCTATTTTACTCATTGTTTATTTATATTTTAATTTTATATGTTTAAATTATTATTTTCATAATTATTTTATTCATATAAATATATATCTACATTCTTTTAAATAATAATGTTTATTTATTTTCAATATCAAAGAAAAGGGCAGTCTTAAAACAACTGGATGTCCTATTCTGGTATTTTAAATAATTAAACATTATAAAAATTATAATTTAGTTTTATTTAAATTATAAAATTTTAATATTTTTTTAATATCGAAGAAAAGAGCTGTCTTAAGGCACCTAGAAGTCATTTTCTGATATTTCTAAATAAATAAATATTTTTATAAATATATTTAAATTAATATATTTTCTTAAAAATTATAGTAATAAAATTTGAAATAACATAATTATAAATTAAATATATTTGAATTTTTTTTATTTCTAATAATAGAGACAATTTATAATTAAAAAGTACCAATTTTGGGCGTTGTAGGGGTGCTAATCCTTCCCTAAACGTAACCGACCACGAATCCCTTTTTTATTATTAAAAAGAACGAATTTTTGGTTAAAACGCAGATCAGTTTATCTTTTAATCAATGTTTTCTTAAAAACTCTTTTAAAGGATGATTTTTAGGTATTCGACCTACCTGACCCAAAAGGACGATGGCGACTCCCAAATTATTTTAAAAACCATTTATTCACATCACTTTTCCCGCCAAGTAAAAAATTTGTGCCCGGACGAAAACCGGTTACGACAATGAGCTTTAATTTTGTTCATTATTCTATAACAGTGTCAATTTTTTTAATATATTGATATAAGATTGTGTTAAATGTCAATAATGATATCATCATTTAACTATTTTTAAAACCATGAAAAATAAATATAATTTATAAAAATATTAAAACTTATAAAATTCTACTAACATCTTATAAAATAAAAAATTTTAATATTTTCAAATCAATTTTTTTTGAAGTAATCAGGTGTGATTATGAGGTAGTATAATCTTTCTTTGTCATTGGAAATGTGCACACATGCTACATATGTATCTACTAGAATACATAACCTTTTGAAAGAACAATACTCCGTTTTAGCATTAAAGTCACTTGATGAGTTCATCAAATTAAAATTTTCAAATATCATCAATTTAATTGATGTTGATATGATTTTAGAATACTTTTCTTTGAGGCTAATTATATGTGTTTCAAACTTTTATTGAGTTTAACAAGCAAAGAGTCTAATCGAGTATAAATCAAGTAATTTTTGAGTCGAGTCAAATATTACTCTACTCATGATTGACTCTTATTAGGGTAGCACTCTTATTTATTTTTCTCTTCATTGCTATTTTGTTAAATAAATTTTGAATTTTTTTATATAACAAAAAGAGGAGAAATAAGTTGATTGAGAATTTTTTTTAAAGGTTTTTGTTGGGATATTCAATGAAGCTCAATGATCAACTAAATAGTGCCAAGACGGGTGAATTGGCCAATTTGAGTTTAGAGAGTAAGGAGTAAAAAGAGATAAGAATTTTGCATAATGATTTATAGTGGTTCGACTTCTCAATCAAGTATACATCCAATACCTAAGCTCCTCACTTAAGATTTTCTAACAAATTTACTAATTTGTTCTTTCTTTTTCACAGGATAAAGAGATAACCTTTATACTCCCTAGCTTTTCAAAGGCTCAGCTAGAAACACTCCCCTTTTACAAAAGGAATAAATTGAGTAAATAAGAAAACCTTTAAAAGGTAGGTGTTTACGTGATTAAGCTCACTAAAACACTAATATTTACAAGAGAAAGGAAAATAAGAATAAAAGCTCTTCTCTTGTGTATGATTGCTTGGATAGGTGTTCTAACCCATCTTCAAGTGTCCTCAACTTGTGTTTATAGGTTGGAATGTATTTGTGGTCGTTTCTAGCTGTTGGGGATGATTTGGAGCCGTTGGAGATAATTTTTCTACAAAATAAAACTGTCTAGGACAGGGAGTATCGATACTCCTTTAATGAGTATCAGTACTTCCTTTATAATATTTAAATAAACTGGTCATTACTAACCGTTGGGCTTGACCAATATCGATACTATGCTCATGGTATCGATACTGCTATGTAAAGTAGTATCGGTACCCCTTTGAGTATCGGTACCTCTTTTGCTTTCTAGAATTTGAGCAATTCGAAAACACATGGTAGTATCGATACTACCTAGAGAGTACTGATACTTCTCTTACCTTTGGTATCAGTACCACATGAACAATATCGGTATTATTCATATAGTATCGATACTGTAACAGTATCGATACTACTTACCTAGAAAAATAATTTTGTGCTCAAATTCTATTTTAATGGACTTTGAATTATTTTTGAATGAAAACTTTGAACAAATTCAATTCAAGTCCAGAAACATTTTGCCTTAATTTGCTATATCAAAATATTATAAAACATAGTTCAACAATCTCCCCCTTTCTGATATAACAAAACATTCGAAAAATTATTTTTAGTAAAACTCCCCCTTAATAAAATATTTAATGAAAAAGATAAATATTTGGAAAATATTAAAGCTCCCCCTTTTTCATTGAGAAATTGAGTTTTTCAAACCTATATTTCTTTCCCTTTTTGTTATATAAAAAATAATTCAAACTTTTTAAGTTCAAAAATAACAATGGAGAGTAGGTAGTAAATTTACATTAAAATCATTTGAAAAATTAAAGCTCCCCCTCAATAAAAGCATTCCAAACAAAAATTTGACTTTAAAAGCTTGACACTTAAAAAATTTGAATTTCAACAAAGATGAACAAACATGTTAGCCCATGAAATTCAATATATCAAAGTCTAAAATACTTTATGCTATACCAAATGTTGAATTTAAGTGCATGTTCATAAAACTATCCAAAAAAATGGCATGCATTTGAAAATTTGATATAAATTGTTAGAGAGATATCATTTGCAATAAATCACATGCATAAACATTTAAATTTAGGTCAAAATTTAAAATTTGTTAAAACAAAGCATTATAACCAATTTTGACCAAAAATCATTATGATGAACTAAGAATTGTGAAAAATCATTAAAAAATTGTTCATCATAATAGAATTTTCAACATACATGAGATGAAAGACATAAAATTATTTAAAACCAAAATTCATGTATCTTAAAAACTAAATGAGCAACCAATTATGCAAAATGAAAAAGCTTTAAGTTTAGAGGTTACCCATTCTGTTCAAGTGTGGCTAGAGCATTTGCATATCTTCACATTCGTTACCATTGCTCCCACACACCTACAAGAGACATTTAAGTAGATTTTGGTATCCAAATTGCTTTGGATTCTTGAATGTTAGTGTCAATGTCTCTAGTTCCCTTAGGAACTCATACTTGTCTAATTTTAAAAGATTTTATTTTCTTTTATAGGACAAGTATGTACATTGTGACCATGAAAATGACAATGTGAGCATTTTTCCATTTTTAACCATAATGAGTTGTTTCTAGAAATTAATTTTTTTCTTTTGTTAAGCTTTCAAGCTTAACTTTCAAATAAAATTTTCTTTTTCTAAATCATTGATTTTGATTTTTGAAAGCTCTAAATCATTTTTCAAAGTTTCATTTTGTTTTTCAAAATCAACTTTTGCTTTCAAAATCAAATTATTTTCAATTTTAAATTTTGAAATTAATTTCTTATATTTGGAATTCATGGTCTTAAATTCCAAATACAACTCATCATAGGCAACTTGTAACTCATTAAACGAATAAGAATTTAATTCACTAGAGTTAGAAGTTACCATTGAATCTTCTTCTATGTCCATGAGGCATAGGTTGGTTACTTCATCTTCATCATTGGAGTCATCTTCATCACTCCAAGCTGCTACAAATACCTTCTTCTTAGTTTATCCCTTCTTCTTAGTTGATCCCTTATTCTTTAGGAGGGGACAATCATACTTGACATGCCCCGTTCTTTGACATTCGAAGCACACTGAGAGACCCTTCTTTTTCATTGATTCATGTTTCACTTCCTTAGAATTCATGAATCTCTTGAATCTTTTGAAGTGCTTGGTTATTTCTTCTTCTTCATCATCATCTTCATCTACCTCTTCACTTGAGTCTTGATTACTCTCATTGGTGGGTTTGAAGGCAATGTCTACCTCATTGTTCTTCTTGTTTTTCTTCTCTTCATCTTCTTATTCTTCCTTTACCATCAACTCATGAGTGAGAAGAGACCCAATAAGCTAATCAAGAGTGAGTGACTTTAGGTTCTTAGCTTCGATAATCTTCGTCTTCTTCGATTGCCAAGACTTTCAAGCTTCTCATTAGGGATAACTTCTCCAAATCCCTTGAGATTATTGACAATCATAGAAAATCTATCCGTCATAGCTTTTATGTCTTCATCCGATTTTATCTTAAAATTCTAATAGCTATGGTTGAGAACACTAATTATGGTTTCCCTCACTTTAGTGGTTCCTTCATGAGTGACTTGGAGCTTGTCCCAAATCTCTTTAGCATTAGAAAAGATGAGACTCTTCCGTATCCATCCGGGCCTAATGCACAAAATAGAATGTGCATAGCCTTAGTATTGAGTTGAAACTTCTTCTTCTCTCCATCACTCTATTCATCCATCTCACCGGTTGGAATGGAGTATCCTTTCATGATTTAGTTCCAAGATCCTAGATCGTTGGCTTGAATGAAGAGCATCTTCCTATTCTTCCAATAGATATAATTTTCTCAATTGAAATAAGGTGGCTTGTTGACCGGTTGAGAGTCTTTAATGTAATAAGAGTATGAGGTCAAAGGTATCTTCTCATTTGCATCAGGAATTGGTAGAGCTTCTTCAATGATCGTCTCAAGGTTTTTAGACCTTCTAATGACTCAAGCTCTGGTATCAATTATTGGGATATTTGATGAAGCTCAATGATCAACCAAATAGTGCCAATAGGGGGTGAATTGGCCAATTTGAGTTTAGGGAGTAAGGAGTAAAAATAAATAAGAATTTTGCACAAGGATTTATAGTGGTTCGACGTATCAACCAAGTCTACATCCACTACCTAAGCTCCCCACTTAGGATTTTCTAACAAATTCACTAATTTGTTCTTTCTTTTTCACATGATAAAGAGATAACATTTACACTTCCTAGGTTTTCAAAGGCTCTGCTAGAACCACCCCCCTTTTACAAAAGGAATAAAATGGGTAAATAAGAAAACCTCTAAAAGGTTGGAGTTTACAAGATTAAGCTCACTAAAACACTAATATTTACAAGAGAAAGGAAAATAAGAATAAAAGTTGTTCTCTTGTGTTTGATTGTGTTGATAGGTGTTCTAACCCTTCTTCAAGTGTCCTCAAATTATTTTTATATGTTGGAATATGTTTGTTGCTATTTTTAGCCGTTGGGGATGATTTGGAGCCGTTGGATATAATTTTTCTGCAAAATAAAACTGCCTAGGATAAGGAGTATCGATACTCCTTTAATGATTATCGGTTATTCCTTTATAA
This sequence comes from Hibiscus syriacus, assembly GCF_006381635.1. Lineage (NCBI taxonomy): Eukaryota > Viridiplantae > Streptophyta > Magnoliopsida > Malvales > Malvaceae > Hibiscus > Hibiscus syriacus. Next base: position 2,354,442 of record NW_024063145.1, on the reverse strand, counting down.
TATTTAAATAAACTAGACCTTACTAGCCATTGAGTTTAGCCAATATCAATATTATGCTCATGATATCGATATTACTATGTAAAGTAATATCGATACCCGTTTGAGTATCGACACCTCTTTTGCATTTGGGAATTTGAGCAATTCGGAAAACACATGGTAGTATCGATACTACCTAGAGAGTATCGACACTTCTATTACCTTTGGTATCAGTACCACATGAACAGTATCAGTATTGTTCATATAGTATAGATACTGTAAGAAAATATCAATACTACTTACCCAGAAAAACAATTATGTGATCAATTCTATTTTAATGGACTTTGAATTATTTTTCAAAACTTTGAACAAATTCAATTCAAGTCCAAAAATATTTTGCCTTAATTTGTTATATCAAAATATTTATGAAACATAGTTCAACAGTTTTGTTATACCAAAAAGGGTAAGATTGTTAAATTTTGTTTTCTAATATTTTGCTATAACAAATAAAGACAACAATTTTTTGAACTTAATTGAATTTGCTCAAATATTTTAAAAATAATTCAAAGTCCATAATAAAGAATTTGAATAAAAAATGCTTATTTTTGTAAGTAGTCCCGATACTTCTTCTTGAGGTATCGATACTACATGAACAATACCAATATTTTTCATAAAGAATCGATACTCCATATAAGAGAAGTAATATAGTACCAATATTACCTAATGTTTTTCAAATTTAAAAATTTTTAGTATGCCAAAAGGGAATCAATACACTAAGGAGTATCAATACTACATATAAAAATAGTAATGATACTACTCTATATAACATCGATACTTTCCTAGCCCAATTGCTATATTTTTGTTTTAATATTGGTAGTATCGATACTCTAAAAGGTAGTACCAATTCTATAATGTTTTGGGTTACTTCTTTTACAGAAATTAAAGTCCCCCAACAACTATAATTCAACTCCAATGACTTAAAACAACTAAAAACTTATTACATACTACAAAAACAACCGAAAGACACTTGAAGAAGGTTACTACACATATTCAAGCTAAAAGATCAAGAGAAAAGAGTTTCAATCTTTATATTTTCATTTTTCTCTTGTAGATAGCTTATTGTATATCTTATTATTTGATTATTTGTGAGCTCAAATTTTGTAAACACCTATATAAAAAGTTCTTCTTGTTTTCACAAAATAAACCTTATAAAAGAGGAGAGTGTAACACCCTAATTTTTGTCCACTTTTAAAATACTAAAATTTGGGGATTTTTCTTTAAATCCCTAAATTTATTTTAGTAACCATTTTGTAAAGAAGTAAACCTTCAAGACTCTTTCAGAAACCTTAAGAACTATAGGGACTTAAGATGTGATTTACACATTACTTAATTTGAGACCCAAAACCCTAACTTCAGCTTTATATCCTAAGAGATCACTTTCTTCACCTTTTCAATTTTCTTTATTTCTTTTGTTTTCTCTGCCCCTCATCTTTAAGAAACGTCACTGCCATTACGTTAAAAAAGAGTGACCGATGAAGCTGATCATCACCTAGTAGCCTCGCAACATAACCATGTTGTCATGTCGTCATTGTCAACTATTTGTCAAAGAAAAGTTGAGATATTTGCCATCATTCGCAGCACCAACGACCGTCTAAGCCATTCGCATCGTCGAGGCTTATATGTGGGAGGTCAAATCGCTTGGTTAGTGTCGTGCTTCACCTTGGTTGGCTATGGGGGGCTATTGTTTCCCTTTTCTGACTGTTCCACGTTCAGCTAGGTAGCTGATGATGTTGTCGATTCGTTCGGTCACTGCTACCATTGTGACCCTTGTCACCGATAACTATTGAGGTATGGCAATGGGTTGCTACCATTGTTCGAATCGACAACCTATTGTCTGATTTCTTTATTTCAAACTGAAAATTATTTTAGTATCATTTAATGTTACGTTAATCAGGAAAAATTAGTGACTTGAGTTTTTAAGTCGAACATTATATTTTTGCAGGAGATATCGACTCAGAGAGTGAGTTACCACCTCCTCCATTGTTAGCTGTTCATACTATTCTGACTCGAGTTACAACGGCAACAAGAGTTGATCTAGTACATTCTCATGTTAGAGTTGGGCACGAGAAATGTTATATGCGTCACTAGCGTTATGTTACATAGATGTGTGATATAAGTTGGGCACGCCTTTATGAACTCAAAGAACGGTGACAACTTAATTGTAGGACCTAGGAAGGAAGCAAGCACCTGCAACAAGTGAAGGCCACAAAAAGAATGGTTCATTGTGGAAGATGTAAAGGTTTAAAGGGTGGGCTAGAATGATAAGAGTTTAGCAGAAGAATGGTTAAGTTAATATGGAGGGTGATGGGCTTATGAAAGAAAATGGTTATGGTATTGATAGTATCTTAATTAGATTAAGGAAGAGCTAGTGCTATAGAGAGCAAAGACCCATCCTTATAAATCTAATTAAGGGATGGTAAACAAGGAATTGGACTTATTATCTATAAAGTAATAGAAACCTCAAATATCAATAGAAGAAGTAGAGGGGTTGATGCCATAAGTGTTGTTACTTGATAAGTCGATAAAGTCTTCAAAATACTAAGGTAAAGAGAATAAATCTCACTTCAATATATTAGATGAACAAAGGTTGTTTTTACAAGTGAAATAGGCAAGCCTATTTATAGTTTATGAAAGGAAACTAAGCCAAAAGGCACATAAGTATTCAACCACATTAGTTCCTTTACATAAAACCATAATTAGATATATTACAATTAAATAAAGGTGATAGTTTGGCCAATGGTGAAGGAAGATGTCTTGGCTGAATAATGCTTGTGTCCATTCATCTTGGCATCATTCATTGGTAGAAGCCTTGGTTGAATAGTGAGATGCCTCTTCAAGTTAGTGCCTAAGTGAGTGCACATGCAAGGCACACGGCTAGGATGTCATTAGGCATGCACATGGTGGTTCCATTGGATCTAAGGTGTAGTCTTTGTCATAAGATGATGCATTGAACTCCTTGGGTAGCCTAGAGGTAAGCTAGCTTCAAGGTAAGCTAGGTGAGTGTCTTGTAAGTTAACTAGGTGAGCTATAACTTGATGAACTCAAGCTAGCTAGCTATGATCTTCTCAGCTCCTCAGCTACTCTCCCAACTGCATCTAGCTACCTTTAGTTCACTTTTAGCAAATTTAGCCCAAATGGTTTCTTCAGCTGAGTTTAGTTACAAGATAGCTCTTCCAGCTAAAGTGAGCTTTTATTTGATCTCCATAAGCTACCATAGATATTGTGAGCTGCCAAACTTTGCCAATTGCCTCATAAAGCTACCATAAGATGTGTCCTCTCATTATGCACCTATATTAATCAAGAATTCAAATAAATATAATTCAAATGAGCTTGTAGAAAGCTAAATACATAGTGTCGCCTATGTATGCTTATCTATGAGCTATTAAAGGAATGCCATGAGCTAAAGAAACAATAATGCAAAGCTAATAAGCTAAGGTAAATGCAATGTGAGCTAAAATAACATGTCATGAGCTAATGATTTAATGAAAACATGCTGCCATGACATATGAATGATATGTAAACATAACAAATGAATATAAAACATATGTTAAACTTATTATAATGCTAAGTAAAGATGTGTCTTAATTACATGTGAATATTTATCATGTAATATGTTATATAACTTATCTTAATGACTAAGTTATATATAATACATATGCAATGATATAAATAATCAATGGATAAGTATAATCAAACATAATATGAACATATATGACATATATAACTAAGTAATATATATGCATGAATAAAGTATGTGAATGCATTAGATCATCAAAGTAAATAAATGATAAGGTAAGAAAGACTCCCTGAAATTCCATCATTGAGATGAATAGAAGTACGAAGAGGACGAATATGTATCTGGACGTGCGTGTATCATCCCCCATTCTTTGAAGCAATTTGTCTTGAAATCGAAAGTCTTTGTTATCCATGGGATGTAAGACGTATGCCAAATAGATTCATCAACTTCCATTGCTCTTTCATCTTTCTTTTTGTCATTGAGATATTGCATTCCTTTAAAAAGGTAGGATTCCAAAGATGGCGTCTTCTTGTTCATGCTTTATTTTGAAAAAAATACCTATTAGAAGTATCTTTTCAGAAGAAGTTTTTAATGAAGGCCTTTCTTTGGAATGATTATTACCAACAGGTACCTTTTTGAAAAATTCTTCTTTAAGAGTTACTTCTTTTAAAGGTAATTCTTCACCTTTTGGTTCCTGAAAAGATAAAATAAATGTCTTTTGATTTGAAGAATAACATACCTCTTGAAGTGCCTCTGGTTTTTTTTTGTGAATCATTACTTCCCTTTGTGAAAAGATATGTTGTTTGCTCCAAGGTATGTATCTCTTCAAAACATTGTGTTTCTTCACTTGAAAAGATGAAACGATTGGTGAAAAGGTTTATATTTACTAAATCATCACCAATAGTCACATGTTTCTTCCTTAGTGTCTTAACACTTTTCTTCATGTGCAATTGATCATTCTGTACCAATTTTTATGGAAATGGTTTCAATTTAATCTTTCTCACTTCGTGCTTGAATGAACACTGATTTGTGTAGCAATCATGGATAGTTCTTTGGTCGTATTGTCAGGGCCTTCTAAATAGAATATAACTTGCATACATAAAAACAATATCACAAACTACTTCATCTTTATAGTTCTAATGGAAAATGAAATGTGTACCTGCTTTGTCACGTTTAATTCTCCTCCTTCATTAAGCCACTGCAACTTGTATGTGCTTGGATGCTTTAGAGTCTTCAATCCCAATTTTTCCACCATTATTGTGCTTGTTACATTGGTACAACTTCCACCATCAATAATCATAAAACAAATTTTGTCTTGTACCTTGCATTGAGTATGAAAGATATTTTATCTTTGTTTATCATCATTTGCCACTTGTACGTTCAACGTTCTTTTGACCACCAAAAGTTCTCCATTATCACCTTCAATTTCTTCATGTTCATCTTCAATGTCTTATTCTTTTCCATCCTCAGTCTCATGGTCTTCATGATCCGAAGTAACCTCACAATTTTCCAAGAGTAACATAGTGTTTTTATTGGGCCATTGATTAGCAACATGTCCCCTACCCAAGAATTTGAAACAGTTGATGTCTCTAGACCTTTCTGAATTAGTAACTTGCTTGTTCTTGTTGTTCTCCATGCTAGTTGGTTTGGTCTTCATGGATTAATTATTTTCTTTGGCTGGAAATGGAGATGGTTTATTGGGAGTGCTTCCTTGATTTACTCTTGAAGTTGGATTTCCAAGTTTTCTTGTTGTTCTCCTCCTCAATTGCCTCTCAATTTTCATTGTAACTTGTACCATTTCATAAATTTTAACATAATATTGCAATTCAACTAGATTAGCAATGTCTGGATTCAAACCTGATAAGAATCTTGCCATGGTAGTCTCTCATCCTTCATCAATGTTAGCCCAAATCATAGAAATCTCCATCTCTTTGTAGTAATCCTTAACACTTCAGTTTCCCTGCTTAAGATTTTTAACTTATGAAATAAGCCACAATGGTAATGAATAGGTATGAACTTCTTGTGAAGGATTTCTTTCATTTCGTTCCAAGTCTTGATGTGGCGTTCTCCATTTTTTCTCCTTGAATTAACCAATTGATCCCACCATATCAAAGCATAATGAATGGATTTCATTGCTTCCATCCTTAGTTTCTTTTGCTTCTATAGTTATACATCCAAAAACATGTTCTTCCTTGGTTTCCCAATCTAGATATGCTTCCAGGTCAGTCTTCCCTTGGAATAGAGGAATAGTAGCACATATATTGTTGAGATTATCATCATATATGGGATGTACTCCTTCGGTTCTTTGAGATACTTGTGACACTTGATCTTCATTGTCCTCTTATTTTGCTTCTTCATCATCAAGCCTTGGTTGTAGATGTCTTCTGGGTATGGCATTTGGAATGTTTCCTCGAGACTCTTCAATCCTGTTTATCCTTTCATGAATGGATTCAAGTCCAAACCTCAATTATCTTAACATTTCACACATGGTTGCTTGAATATGGAGATCCAGAACATTACCTTCTCTCATCAATTGAATGTCGAGACATGGTTAGTAAATAAGAAAAGAAAGAATGTGTAAAAAGACCTTACCGAATTGCTCTCATGAATCTTCACAAGTTCACTCCAAAGAAATCTTGAATGTTATACAATCACTCGTGTTTGCACTCTTGGACTTAAATGGCTTTTGTACGTCCTCTCCTGATATCACTTCTAACACATCTTTTTCTACTTGATTCTCTTTATACAAAGTTCATTGTTGACTTACTCAAGACTTTCTCAAGTAGAGTCACTATGTGTGTGTCACTGAAAGAAATGTTAGGTATGGAAAAGCAAATAATAATGTAAAGGTAGACTTAGAAATAGAAAGGAAAAAAGAAAGGGTTACTTATTGATTTCAAGCACTTACAACCACACTAAATCACCACAATCAAGTTCTTCAACATCACTTGAATTTGATGAAAAAGAATTAAGAATACTTGTTACCCTTGCTATTGTAGTGCACTTCTTTTGTATTTTACTTTTGAACTTCTTTTTACTGATTTTCTTTTGTAATGCACAATCAAGTTCTTTTTTGCTTTTACTTTGTAAGGGCTTCACTTGTTGTTGTTTTTGTTGTTGCTTTTTCCACCAATGCTTGATTACCGTATGATATAGGTTGGGGTACGTCTCTATGAACTCAGAGAATGGTGACAACTTGATTGTAAGACCTAGGAAGGAAGCAAGCACCTGCAGCAAGTAAAGGCCACAAAAAGAATGGTTAAGGGTGGTAGATGTAAGGGTTTAAAGGGTGAGCTAGAATGATAAAAGTTTAGCAAAATAATGGTTAAGTTAATATGGATGGTGATGGGCTTATGAAAGAAGATGATTATGGTATTGATAGTATCTTAATTAGATTAAGGAAGAAGCAGTACTATAGAGAGCAAATACCCAACCTTATAAATCTAATTAAGGGATGAAAAACAAGAACTTGGACCCACTATTTATAAAGAGATAAGAACCTCAAGTATCAATGGAAGGAGTAGATGGGTTGACGCAACAAGTGTTACCACTTGATAAGTAGATAAAGTCTTCAAAAGACTAAGTTAAAGAGAATAAATCTCACTTCAATATATTAGATAAAAAAAATGATGTTTTTTCAAGTGAAATAGGCAAGCCTATTTATGGTTTATAAAATGAAACAAAGCCAAAAGGTACATAAGCATTTGGCCACACTAGTTCCTTTACATAAAAATATAATTTAATTAGATACATTATAATTAAATAGAGGTGATGGTTCAACCAATGGTGAAGGGAGATTACTTGGCCAAATAATGCTTGTGACCATTCATCTTGTCACCATTCATTTGTAGTTATGAAGCCTTGGTCGAATGGTGAGATGCCTCTTCAAGTTAGCGCCTCAGTGAGTTCACATACAAGAAACACGACTAGGATGTCAGAAGGCATGCACATGGTGCCTCAATTGGATCTAATATGTAATCTCGATCATATGATGATGCATTGAAGTCCTTGGGCAGCCTAGAGGTAAGCTAGATGAGTGTCTTATTAGTTAATTGGGTGAGCTATAGCTTGATGAACTCAAGCAAGATTGCTATGGTCTTCTCAGCTCCTCAACTACTCTCCCAGCTAAATCCAGCTACTTTTAGTCCACTTTTAGAAACTTTAGTCCAAATGGTTCCTCAGCTGAGTTAAGCTCCATGATAGCTCCTCCAGCTAAAGTGAGATTTCATTTGATCTCCATGAGCTGCTATAGATGTAGTGACCTATTTGTGAGCTGTCACGCTTTTCCAAATGCCTCCCAAAGCTACCATGAGATGTGTCCTCTCATTATAAACCTATATGAATTAAGAATTCAAATAAATATAAGTCAAATGAGCTTGCAGAAAGCTAAATACATGATGCCGCCTATGTATACTTATCTATGAGCTATGAATAAATACCATGAGCTAAGGAAACAATGATGCAAAGCTAATGATCTAATGTAACTGTAATGTGAGCTAAAATAACATGTCATAAGCTAATGATTTAATGAAAATATACTGCCATGACATATGAATTATATGCAAACATAATAAACGAATATAAAAATATATGCAAAACATATTAAAATACTAAGGAAAGATGTGTGATAATAGCATGTTAATATTCAACATGTAACATGTTATATAACTTATCATCCAAGGTTGTGAACTTATCAAATGAATTGATAGCATTAAGGCAAAGAGTATAAAGAACTTCCCTGAATAGTTTGGCCTTGGATCGAGTTGTGGGACCTATTGGAAAGACCTCTGGATCATCCTTGGGCGTGCTTGTATCATTCTCCATTCTTTTAGGCGATTTGCCCTCAAATCTTTGTTTTCCTCATAAAAAAACATCAGATACATTAAAAGCATTTACTCCATAATATATAGGAATGTCTAACTTATAAGCGTTATCATTCATCTTTTCTACAATATGAAAAAGTTTATCTCCTCGTGGTAAAAGTTTTAAAACATCTCCTTTCGTAAATGAACCCACACTCAATCTCCAACTTCAAAGGACACTTTCTTTCGCCCCTTGCTTTCCTTCTATTCATATTGGTGAGTTCTTTTCTCAATGTTATCCCAAACTTTCTAATGTAATTTCTTCACATACTTAGCCTTGTCCTTGATTTCTTTATTCATCATCTATTCATAAGGAAAAGGAATTAAGTATAAAAGAATCAAAGGGATGAAACCATACACTACCTCGAATGGAGAATGTTTGGCTTCTAAATGAACGGATTGGTTGTATACAAATTCCACATGAGGCAAACAATCTTCCCAACTCTTGATATTCTTCTTAATAATAGATCGTAACAAGGTAGATAAGACTCAATTCACCACTTAAATTTGTCCATCAGCCTGAGGATGATATGTGGTTGAGAATAGCAACTTAGTTCCAATTTTACTCCAAAGGGTCCTCCAAAAGTGGCTTAGGAATTTGACATCTCAATCAGACACAATTATTTAAGGGATCCCATGTAAATGAACCACTTCTTTGAAGAAAAGGTTGGTTATATGTGTCGCATCATCTGTTTTATGGCAAGGAATGAAGTGAGCCATCTTTGAGAACCTATCAACCATCACAAATATAGAGTCACGTCCATTTATTTTCTTTGGCAATCTCATCACAAAATCCATGGATATGTCTACTCAATACATCTCTGTAATGTTAAGAGGCATGTATAATCCATGAGGCATGACTTTGATTTGTCCATTTTCCAAACAAGACATCTCTCACACAACTTTTTAACGTCTTTCGTCATATTTGGTTAAAAAATGATCTTTCAGCATGCTCAATGTCTTGTCCACACCAAATATCCCATAAGAATGCCTTCATGTACCTCCTTTGTTAGTAATCCTCGAATGGATCCTTATGGTATGCACAACATTCCCTCATTGAAAAGATAATCATCATATCTATAAAACTTATCATGTGTACCTATTTTACACAACTTATATCCTTCTCCAAAATCAAGATCAGTAGCATATTGTTTTTAATGAATGAAAAACCAAGAAGCTTGGAGTTTAAGGAGTCAAGTAAAAGGTACCTTCTCAAAAGGGCATCAACAACTATGTTTCCCTTTTCTTTCTTGTAACGAATGACATTGGGAAAAGAATCAAATAATTCAACTCATTTAATGTGTCGCTTGTTCAACTTATGCTTCCATTTTATGTGTTTTACTGCTTCCATTTTATGTGCTTTATTGCTTCATGATCAATATGAATTACAAACTCCTTTGGCCATAAATAGTTAATCTCTTGTAAATGTATATTCTAAAGCAAGTAAATCTGTGCAAGTATACACAATCGATGCAAGTAATATAGTAGTGAGTGAGTTATCATCTCCACAGGGATTGAAGGGCTTTTAAAAGATTGTTACAGCTAAGAATATGTGTCACTAACTAATCCTAAGTGTATAAGTCTAATGATATAAACAAGGAAAATATGCAATGGCAAATGGTATGAACAGATCGATAAAATTATGGTCAAGACAAGAAAAATATGCAAAGGTAAACAAATAAATATTGTCCAGGCTAAAGTTATCAAAACTATGTAAATAGACTGGAAACCTCACACAATCAGACTTCTAACGGGGCACTTGGGTTGGTTTTGCTATGGAGAGAAGTTATTTTATGCTAAGAATGATTTGGTATGCTATGCTTAGGCTGCCCGACAGGATTACTGAGTATTCTTAGGTAGTTGCTATGGCAATACTACTCGGCGTGAGCTACAACCCTTGGTTTATCAGACTATTGTTGTGGCAATACTTCTCAGCGTGAACTATAGTTGTTGTCTATCCTACTCAAGCGTCTATCCCTTTTAGTCGATTAAAACCCTCTCCTTATCTCTAAGGTAGACAAGTTAGAACATCACCATCCCGGATCTATTCCATTGCTCACGTAGATATATCATAATTCTCTCAAATCAGAGAATCTATTTCTAGAAAAACGACAATCTCTCGAAAGCTCTTACAAAGTCTAGAAATATTTCACCTAGGCACCAGGGAATCTCTCGAAGCTCTTACAGTGTCAAGGCAAAAGGTTAAAAAAGTTAACAAAACAACACTTAGCAAAAACATACTTAATCACTCATTAACGGTAAAATAAAATTTTACCAAGCATTCCCAACACCAAATAAAATAGTTTATGGTATGGTTAACATCATCCAAAAAATATTCATTAAGTACAAGCCCTTAGAAAAATAAAACATGAAGAATAAGATGAAGAAAAACTCCCAGAACAGAGCTCTGTCGTGACATCAGACCACAACCATGACTAATCTAGCGCACCAGCCTCTCTCGAGGGTTTGGCCGCCACCCCGGCAAAGCCTGACTATAGAGGGCACCAAGGACGGACGAGTGGGACGGTGGAAAAAGGACGCCGCAACCGCCTTTTTCCAAACCTGGGGAATTTTCTCTAAATGATTCTCTCCTCTCTCTCCTCTTTTTGGAGGTTGTGACTGGGTATTTATAATGGGAATTCCTAGGGTTTTACATTATTAAATGCTCCCTAAATAACCATTTTTTCTTTTCCAAGCTATAAATGCAAAAGACGGTTGGCTGTGTCAGAATTTTGGGGGCTTTCTAGCACGTGGGTCAATCAGGCAGTTGGCAGGTGATGTCAACACTTTGTCAGATTCGCGTTAGACTTGCAATATTTTCCTTGCGTCGGCAAGGAAAATCTGTTCCTCACTGTCTTCGTCTTCTGTGTTCCATTGGCCTTATCAAATTAATTTGTTTCAACCAATAAATTTTTCCTTAGACATTTCCTGTATTATCACAATCAACAAACAACCATTCTCATCAGCAGCATCAGTTTAATCAAATAAACTTTGCCTCGGCAAAACTTATCAACCATATGAAAATATGTCTGAAATGCAACTATATGAAGCTAAAATGCTATGTAAATGGCTTTTAGACAATCAATAACTTAACTAAAAAGACCTAAAATATAGTCTTTTTACGGAGTTATCACACCCCCAAACTTAAACTATTAATTTTCCTTAAGCAATGGATAATAAGCAGTTGAGAAATACGTTACCATGGCAAAGCAAAAAATTAAGATAATCATGTGGTTTAAAATTTCAGCCCTTAGTAAAACGTTTAGCCTCAACATGGTAGACTGTACGAGAAGTCAAGTACCTTTCCTAGGTTAGGATTCTTTGTCGGTGTGTGTGTATGATTGTATAACAGTCTATTCTTTAACTTAGTTAGAAAACTCATAAGTAAGCGCTTTTGTTTTGCCAAGGCATCAAATTATTCATCAAGCATAGTTTCACTCCTATTTTTTTTCAACATGTAACTTCAACTTTTTTAACATACTTTTAGGGGAGTAATCTCATCACACTACCATCCCACACTCTAAGTGAAAGGGAGCATAGCTTCCACCCCCGAGCTAGTCAAGTAGAGTTTGATATCTTTTTACACTGCTTCGAGGAGAGTCAGCCATCACACCTACCATCCCACACTCTAGGTGAAAGGGAGCATACCATCCACCCCTGAGCTAGTCAAGTAGAGTCATCCCGTGATTGCTTTCATTCACTCATATGTCTAGGCAACCATTTATTTAAGGGATTTTTCTAGGTCATGCCATTGCACAGATGAGTGTCCCTCTACAGTTCTGCCGAGACATTTATTTGTAATTCAACACAATTCAAAACATTTAGGAGTTCAATTTAGCCTTTCAAACATTTAATGCCACGACGCGCAAAAGTTATTTCCTAAAAATTTTCAAAGTACCTTAAGCAGAGAAAAAATACAATCGTGTTCAAAGAGTCACAAAGAATCAAGTCCTAAGGTCAGTTCTAGCCTTCAACAATCATGTAAAATATTTTTGGCCTAGGCTATGAAATTTTCTTTCATCATTGGACATCATCAACTTTTTCCAACAATTATCCTAATGAAACTCATGCCATGACAACAAATATTTCAACCAATTATTATAAAAAAAAATAAGTATGGAGTACAACACCTCCCCCAAACTTGAGAAATGCATTGTCCTTAATGCATCAAGACTAAACTAGAGATGAAATGTAATGCAAGGTACCTTGACTAACATCTAGTTTGATGGTAGTGGGGTTGTTTTGTGCATATTCCTCAGGTGGATAAGTCCAAGTGTGATTTGTTATTCTCTTCGGGCGATGCTTGATCAGAGGTGTTGCGATTTGCCTTGGTATTTGTACAGATGGGTAGACATCATCAGTGATGTCATCATTTTTGCCAACACCAATTGAGTATTCTTTCTTAGTGGGTACAGTATCCATAGGGGCTTTACTCTTGTTCACATTCTTGGGAGTCTGTTCTTATAAAAAAAACTAGTATTAAAAGTAAATAAAGAAATAAAGCAAAAAAACACACACAAACAAAACAAAAAAAATAATTTTGCCATGACAAAAATAAAATAAAAAGGGTTAAAGGGATGCAAACTCCAAACATCCTGAATTAATATGACAATTTTGTCACGTTCGATCGGAGCACCAGTATAGACCAAAATGCCCCACACATATAACAGTTCCACCTTCAAAATATTTTACCCTGGCATTGCATGTCTTGCACATCTGAATTGTAGGACCTTTACAGTATTCCTCTCTCCTTTAAAGTGCTCTTTCATGAGGTTGAATCGTAGTTGAATATGATCTCTTCGTTATGCTTATTCAGTCGTTGACGAAGGGTGGTGGGGGTCTGACTTCATATGTTGCAGGTGGGGGTAAACCTTTTGTCGTGGCAATAAATTTTCCGCCATCAGTAGGATGACTTGTTAAACCCTCATCCTTTTCCTTCTTCATAGGCAATTCTTCTTGTATAACAAGTTAGCTTGACTTTCAGATTCTTCTGGTCCAGTGTCGTGGAAAAAATTTCATGATTCTTCCCCTCAAACTTGTTTCTTGATTGAGCTGGGTACTACTCCTCATTGTAAGTGCATTGCATTACTCATTTTCGTGAGGCTTAGTGACCTTAGTATCACTAGGGAGACTTCCTTATAGGCGAGCATGTAAAGCCGTGGCAATTTAGCTCACTTGGTTCTCCAATACTCTCAAAGACGAGCTATGACTTCGTAATAAAGTTGTCTTACTTTACAACAGTATGCCTTGTCTTTTAATTATTGAAGAATGTTCGTGCAGCAAGGCTTTAGTTGAAGTCGTGAAATCTTTTGTCGAGGCCATAAAATCTTGCAGAGAAGCTTCGAGGGAATTAAAATTTAGGAAAGATGATGAACCCTTGTTAATATTTTTCCAGGGTATTTGCTGATGCTGAAAATTTGTAGGTTCATAAATACTTTGTTGTGGCATGTTAAGGTTGCATGCATGGATGTTGTTGGTCCCTTGATTATCCCACGAAAAATTTAGATGTTGTAGCCATCTAGGATAGTATGTATTAGAGTAGGGGTTGTTGTTGCTTCTATTAAAACTGCCAACGAAATTGATGGACTTTTGGTTTTCTGGGCATTCACTTTCATGATGGTTGCCATGGCAAAAATTGCATGCTGAGTTGGTTATCTTGACTTCCTTCACCTCGCTGGAACGCTGCAAATTTTTTAACATAATTGTTATGGCATAAAGTTGGGTAGACACTGAATCCTTGGCATCAAGTTTAAATGCCTCAGACACTTTCCTTCTAGTTCCAAGCCTTGTAGACGGGAATTGATAATCGTTACTGGTTATCCTATCAAGGATATCAAAGGCTTCCTCGGGTGATTTGTCAAGTAGAGTACCATTCATCGAGGCATCCAGCATCATGCGAGTAGGTGTGTTGACTCCATTGTAGAACATCACAACTTGATTCCAGTCGTGGAATCCATGATTGGTGCACTTACGAAGCAAACTTTTGTATCAGTCCCAACACTCATATATAGACTCTTCATCGCTTTGGCAAAAAAGATGTTATGGCATTCCTGATATGGTTGTTCATATTGGGTGGATTATGTCATAGCAAAAATTGTTTGCACAAATCTACCCAAGCCCTTATCGAGCCAGAAGGTAGTCCATTAAGCCATGCCCTGGCATGATCTTTCAAAGAATATGTAAATAACTTCAATTTCAGCATATCTTCATGCACACCTTGTTGTCGAAAAGAGTCATAGACCTCCAAAAATGCTCGAAATGTTGCCTTACATCCTCATGGGGAGCTCCACCAAACTGTCCAATCAATTCCAACATGCAAACATAACCGGTTTGAGCTTGAAGTGGTCTGCTTTAATATTGGGAGCTATAATAGCAGACTTAAGGTTATCCAATGTGGGAGGTAAGTGATCTCTAATAGTTCGTGGTCTTGCAACATTCTTCGCATTTTTATTTGCCATGACCTTTAATTCTTCAGGTTCCTCCACTTCATTTTGAACTTCGTATATTTCTTTTTAAGCTCCTTAAACATAATTTCTTTGACATAATTTTTTTTCAATCTCAAGTTCAAAATGAGATAATGGTTCCTTGGGACTTTTACAAGTTATGCAACCACTCAACACCTTAAAAGGGTAAACAAAAATAGCGAATAAATCCATAAAAATAAAATAAAAATACAATAATAAAGAAACAAGATAATGCTATAACAAAACTTTTAAAAACACCAATTGTCAATTCCCGGCAACGGCGCTAAAAATGTGATCGCTTGTAAATGTATATGCTAAGGCAAGCAAATCTATGCAAGTAATATAGTAGTGAGTGAGATATCGTCTCCACAGGGATTAGAGGTCTTTTAAAAGATTACTACAGCTAGGAATAGGTGTCACTAACTAATCCTAAGCATATAAGTCTAATGATATAAACAAGGAAAATATGCAATGGCAAATGGTATGAACAGATCGAGAAAAGTATGGTCAAGACAAGAAAAATATGTAAAGGTAAACAAATAAATATTGTCCAGGCTAAAGTTATCAAAACTATGTAAATAGACTGGAAACCTCACACAATCAGACTTCTAATGGGGCACTTGGGTTGGTTTTGCTATGGCGAGAAGTTATTTTATGCTAAGAATGATTTGGTATGCTATGCTTAGGCTGCCCGAAAGGATTACTGAGTATTCTTAGACAACTGCTATGGCAATAATACTCAGTATGAGCTACAACCCTTGGTTTATCAGACTGTTGTTGTGGCAATACTTCTCAGCGTGAACTATAGTCGTTGCCTATCCACTAAAGCGTCTATCCCTTTTAGTCGATTAAAACCCTCTCCTTATCTCTAAGGTAGACGAGTTAGAACATCACAATCCCGGATCTATTCCATTGCTCACGTAGATCTATCTTAATTCTATCAAATCTAAGAATCTATTTTTAGAAAAACGACAATCTCTCGAAAGCTCTTACAAAGTCTAGAAATATTTCACCTAGGCACCAGGCAATCTCTCGAAGCTCTTACAGTGTCAAGGAAAAAGGTTAAAAAAGTTAACAAAACAATACTTAGCAAAAACATACTTAATCACTCATTAACGATAAAATAAAATATCATCCAAGCATTCCCAACACCAAATAAAATAGTTTATGGTATGGTTAACATCATCCCAAAAATATTCATTAAGTACAAGCCCTTAGAAAAATAAAACATGAAGAATAAGATGAAGAAAAACTCCCAGAACAGAGCTCTGTCGTGACATCAGACCACAACCATGACTGCTCCAGCGCACCAACCTCTCTCGAGGGTCTGGCCGCCACCCCGACGAAGCTTGATTATAGAGGGCACAAGGACGAACGAGTGGGGCGGTAGAAAAAAGACGCCGCGACCGCCTTTTTCCAAACTTGGGGAATTTTCTCTAAATGATTCTCCCCTCTCTCTCCTCTTTTTGGAGGCTATGAATGGGTATTTATAATGGGAATTCCTAGGGTTTCACATCATTAAATGCTCCCTAAATAATCATTTTTTCTTTTCCAAGCTATAAATGCAAAAGACGGTTGGTTGTGTCAGAATCTTGGGGGCTTTCTTGCACGTGGGTCAATCAGTAGTTGGCAGGTGACGTCAGCACTTTTTCAGATTCGCGATAAACTTGCAATAAATCGACCAATAAATGTTTCCTCAGACATTTCCTGTACTATCACAATCAACAAACAACCTTTCTCATCAGCAGCATCAGTTTAATCAAATAAACTTTGCCTCGGCAAAACTTATCACCAAATGAAAATATGTCTGAAATGCAACTATATGAAGCTAAAATGCTATGTAAATGGCTTTTAGACAATCAATAACTTAAGTAAAAAGACCTAAAATATAGTCTTTTTACGGAGTTATCACACCCCCAAACTTAAACTATTACTTTTCCTTAAGCAATGGATAATAAGCAGTTGAGAAATAAGTTACCATGGCAAAGTAAAAAAATTAAGATAATCATGTGTTTTAAAATTTCAGCCCTTAGTAAAACGTTTAGCCTCAACATGGTAGACTGTACGAGAAGTCAAGTACCTTTCCTAGGTTAGGATTCTTTGTTGGCGTGTGTGCATGTTGTAAAGCAGTCTATGCTTTAACGTAGTTAGAAAACTCATAAGTAAGCGCTTCTGTTTTGCCAAGGCATCAAATTATTCATCAAGCATAGTTTCACTCCTATTTTTTTCAACATGTAACTTTAACTTTTTTAACATACTTTTAGGGGAGTCATCTCATCACACTACCATCCCACACTCTAAGTGAAAATGAGCATAGCTTCCACCCCCGAGCTAGTCAAGCAGAGTTTGATTTCTTTTTACACTACTTCGAGGAGAGTCAGCACATCACACCTACCATCCCACACTCTAGGTGAAAGGGAGCATACCTTCCACCCTCGAGCTAGTCAAGTAGAGTCATCCCGTGATTGCTTTCATTCACTCATATATCGAGGCAACCATTTATTTAAGGGATTTTTCCAGGTCATGCCATTGCACAGAGGAGTGTCCCTCTACAGTTCTGTCGAGACATTTATTTGTAATTCAACACAATTCAAAATATTTAGGAGTTCAATTTAGCCTTTCAAACATTTAATGCCACGACGCGCAAAAGTTATTTCCTAAAAATTTTCAAAGTACCTTAAGCAGAGAAAAAATACAATCGTGTTCAAAGAGTCACAAAGAATCAAGTCCTAAGGTCGGTTCTAGCCTTCAACAGTCATGTAAAATAATTTTGGCCTAGGCTATGAAATTTTCTTTCATCATTGGACATCATCAACTTTTTCCAACAATTATCCTAATGAAACTCATTCCATGACAACAAATATTTCAACCAATTATTATAAAAAAAATAAATAAATAAGTATGGAGTACAACACCTCCCCCAAACTTGAGAGATGCATTGTCCTTAATGCATCAAGACTAAACTAGAGATGAAATGTAATGCAAGGTACCTTGACTAATATCTACTTTGATGGTGGTGGGGTTGTTTTGTGCATATTCCTCAGGTGGAGAAGTCTAAGTGTGATTTTTTATTCTCTTCAGCGATGCTTGATCAGAGGTGTTGCAATTTGCCTTGGCATTTGTACAGATGGGTAGACATCATCAGTAATGTCATCATTTTTGCCAACACCAATTGAGTATTCTTTCTTAGTGGGTGCAGTATCCATAGGGGCTTTACTCTTGTTCACATGCTTGGGAGTCTGTTCTTATAAAAAAAACTAGTATTAAAAGTAAATAAAGAAATAAAGCAAAAAAACACACACAAACATAACAAAAAAAATAATTTTGCCATGACAAAAATAAAATAAAAAGGGTTAAAGGGATGCAAACTCCAAACATCCTGAATTAATATGACAATTTTGTCACGTTCGATCGGAGCACCAGTATAGACCAAAATGCCCCACACATATAACAGTTCCACCTTCAAAATATTTTGCCCTCGCATTGCATGTCTTGCACATCTAAATTGTAGGACCTTTGTAGTATTCCTCTCTCCTTTAAAGTGCTCTTTGCATCAGGTTGAATCGTAGTTGAATAGGATCTCTTCGTTATGCTTATTCAATTGTTGAGGAATGATGGTGGGGGTCTGACTTCATATATTGCAGGTGGGGGTAAACCTTTTGCCGTGGCAATAAATTTTCCACCATCAGTAGGATGACTTGTTAAACCCTCATCCTTTTCCTTCTCCATAGGCAATTCTTCTTGTATAACAAGTTCAGCTTAACCTTCAGATTCTTCTGGTCCAGTGCCGCGGAAAAAAGTTTCTTTATTCTTCCCCTCAAACTTGTCGTCTTGATTGAGCTGGGTATTACTCCTCATTGTAAGTGCATTGCATTGCTCATTTTCGTGAGGCTTAGTGACCTTAGTATCACTAGGGAGACTTCCTTATAGGCGAGCATGTAATGCCGTGGCAATTTGTCTCACTTGGTTCTCCAATACTCTCAAAATGAGCTATTACTTCGTAATAAAGTTGTTTTACTTTACAACAGTATGTCTTTTCTTTTAATTATTGAAGAGTGTTCGTGCAACAAGGCTTTAGTTGAAGTCATGAAATCTTTTGTCGAGGCCATAAAATCTTGTAGTGAAGCTTCGAGGGAATTAAAATTTAGGAAAGATGCTGAACCCTTGTTAATATTTTTCCAGGGAATTTGTAGATGCTGAAAATTTGTAGGTTCAGAAATACTTTGTTGTGACATGTTAAGGTTACATGCATGGATGTTGTTGGTCCCTTGATTATCCCACGAAAAATTTAGATGTTGTCACTATCTAGGATAGTATGTATTAGAGTATGGGTTGTTGTTGCTTCTATTAAAACTGCTAATGAAATCGATGGACTTCTGGTTTTCTGGGCATTCACTTTCATGATGGTTTCCATGGCAAAAATTGCATGCTGAGTTGGTTACCTTGACTTCCTTCACCTCGCTGGAACGCTGCAAATTTTTTAACATAATTGTTATGGCATAAAGTTGGGCAGACACTGAATCCTTGGCATCAAGTTTAAATGCCTCAGACACTTTCCTTCTAGTTCCAAGCCTTGTAGACGGGAATTGATAATCGTTACTGGCTATCCTATCAAGGATATCAAAGGCTTCCTCGGGTGATTTGTCAAGTAGAGTACCATTCATCGAGGCATCCAACATCATGCGAGTAGGTGTGTTGACTCCATTGTAGAACATCACAACTTGATTCCAGTCGTGGAATCCATGATTGGTGCACTTACGAAGCAAACTTTTGTATCAGTCCCAACACTCATATATAGACTCTTCATCGCTTTGGCAAAAAGATGTTATGGCATTCCTGATATGGTTGTTCATATTGGGTGGATTATGTCATAGCAAAAATTGTTTGCACAAATCTACCCAAGCCCTTATCGAGCCAGAAGGTAGTCCATTAAGCCATGCCTGGCATGATCTTTCAAAGAATATGTAAATAACTTCAATTTCAGCATATCTTCATGCACACCTTGTTGTCGAAAAGAGTCATAGACCTCCAAAAATGCTCGAAATGTTGCCTTACATCCCATGGGGAGCTCCACCAAACTGTCCAATCAATTCCAACATGCAAACATAACCGGTTTGAGCTCGAAGTGGTCTGCTTTAATATTGAGAGCTATAATAGCAGACTTAAGGTTATCCATTGTGGGAGGTAAGTGATCTCTAATAGTTCGTGGTCTTGCAACATTCTTCGCATTTTTATTTGCCATGACCTTTAATTCTTCAGGTTCCTCCACTTCATTTTAAACTTTGTATATTTCTTTTTAAGCTCCTTAAACATAATTTCTTTGACATAATTTTTTTCAATCTCAGTTCAAAATGAGATAATGGTTCCTTGGGACTTTTACAAGTTATACAACCACTCAACACCTTAAAAGGGTAAACAAAAATAGCGAATAAATCCATAAAAATAAAATAAAAATACAATAATAAAGAAACAAGATAATACTATAACAAAACTTTAAAAAACACCAATTGCCAATCCCCGGTAATGGCACTAAAAACGTGATCGCTTGTAAATGTATATGCTAAGGCAAGCAAATCTATGCAAGTAATATAGTAGTGAGTGAGTTGTCGTCTCCACGGGGATTAGAGGTCTTTTAAAAGATTGCTACAGCTAGGAATAGGTGTCACTAACTAATCCTAAGTATATAAGTCTAATGATATAAACAAGGAAAATATGCAATGGCAAATGGTATGAAAAGATCGAGAAAAGTATATTCAAGACAAGAAAAATATGTAAAGGTAAACAAATAAATATTGTCAAGACTAAAGTTATCAAAACTATGTAAATAGACTGGAAACCTCACGCAATCAGACTTCTAACGGGGAACTTGGGTTGGTTTTGCTATGGCGAGAAGTTATTTTATGCTAAGAATGATTTGGTATGCTATACTTAGGCTACCCGACAGGATTACTGAGTATTCTTAGACAGTTGCTATGGCAATACTACTCAGTATGAGCTACAACCCTTGGTTTGTCAGACTGTTGTTGTGGACATTCTTCTCAGCGTGAACTATAGTCGTTGTCTATCCTACTTAAGCGTCTATCCCTTTTAGTCAATTAAAACCCTCTCCTTATCTCTAAGGTAGACGAGTTAGAACATCACCATCCCGGATCTATTATATTGATCACGTAGATCTATCTTAATTTCTCAAATCTAAGAATCTATTTCTAGAAAAACGAAAATCTCTCGAAAGCTCTTACAAAGTCTAGAAATATTTCACTTATGCACCAGGGAATCTCTCGAAGCTCTTACAGTGTCAACGAAAAAGGGTAAAACAGTGAACAAAACAACATTTAGCAAAAATATACTTAATCACTCATTAACGGTAAAATAAAATATCATCCAAGCATTCCCAACACCAAATAAAATAGTTTATGGTGTGGTTAACATCATCCCAAGAATATTCATTAAGTACAAGCCCTTAGAAAAATAAAGCATGAAGAATAAGAATAAGAAAAACTCCCAGAACAGAGCTCTATCGTGACATCAGACCACCACCATGACTGCTCCAGTTCACCAGCCTCAGTGCACCAGCCTCTCTCGAGGGTCTGGTCGTCGCCTCGGCGAAGCCTGGCTATAGAGGGCACCAAGGACGGACGAGTTGGGGCGGTGGAAAAAGGACACTGCGACCGTCTTTTTCCAAACCTGGGGAATTTTCTCTGTATGATTCTCCCTTCTCTCTTCTCTTTTTGGCGGCTGTGATTGGGTATTTATAATGGGAATTCCTAGGGTTTCACATCATTAAATGCTCCCTAAATAACTATTTTTTATTTTCCAAGCTATAAATGGAAAGGCGGCTGGCTGTGTCAAAATCTTGGGGGCTTTCTTACATGTGGGTCAATCAGGCAGATGGCAAGTAACGTTAGCACTTCGTCAGATTCGCGTCAGACTTGCAATATTTTCCTTGCCTCAGCAAGGAAAATATGTTCCTCACTGTCTTTGTCTTTTGTGTTCCATTGGCCCTACCAAATTAATTTGTTTCAGCAAATAAATTTTTCCTCAGACATTTCCATCATCATCACAATCAACAAACAACCTTTCTCATCAGTAGCATCAGTTTAATCAAATAAACTTTGCCTCAGTAAAACTTATCCACCACATGAAAATATGTCCTAAATGTAACTATATGAAGCTAAAATGATATGTCAATGGCTTTTAGACAATCAATAACTTAGTAAAAAGACCTAAAATATAGTATTTTTATGGAGTAATCAATAGTGTTGTCATGTCTTCAATGCTCAAATAAGTGTATACATCTCCTTGTCATAAGTTGGATAGTTCAACGATGCACCACTTAACTCTTCACTAAAGTAGGTGATGGGACGCCACTCTTGAGACAAAATTACACCAATGCCAACTCCCGATGCATCACATTCCACTTTAAAAGTTTTCTGAAAGTTTGGCAATGCTAGAAGATGTGTCTCCTTTAGTCACCTTTTCACTTCCAAAAAGGCATCTTCTTGTTCTTTTCCCCATGAGAAGTTTGAATTCTTCTTTATTATCCGATTAAGGGGGTAAAAATATAACTAAAATTTGGCACAAATCTTCTATAAAAACTTGCTAATCCATGAAAACTTCTTACTTGGCTTATGTTAATTAGTCGTGGCCATTCCTGAATAGATTTGATCTTTTTTGGATTAACCTACAATCCCTGTGAACTAACAATGAAAACTATGAAGGTAAGTTGGTTAGTGCAGAAAACACATTTTCTTTATATTGGCATAGAATTGTTCTTTCCTCAATGTATTAAGAATATATTTCAAGTGTTCTGTATGATCTTCCAATGTTTTGTTGTAAATCAAGATGTCATCAAAATAAACAATGCAAAACTTACCAATGAAGGGTCGAAGGACATGATTCATTAGGCGCATGAATGTACTAGGTGCGTTGGTTAGACCAAAAGGAATGACTAACTATTCATACAAACCTTGCTTTGTTTTGAAGGTTGTCTTCCTTTCGCCCCTTTCTCACATATGAATCTATTGATATCCACTTTTCAAATCTATCTTGAAAAAGATACGTGCTCCACTGAGTCCATCAAGCATGTCATCCAACCGAGGTATAGGATGGCAATATTTAATGGTAATCTGGTTCACTGCACAATAATCAATACACATTCGCCAAGTTATATCCTTCTTTGAAACTAATAAGACAGGAAAAATACATGGATTCAAGATTTCTCTTATGTATCCTTTATCCATGAGTTCTTCGACTTGTCTTTGTAATTCATTTCTTTCCTTAGGATTACTCCAATATGCTGTCTATTTGGTATGGTTGCTCTTGGAATGAAATCTATTTGGTGTTAAATGCCCTGAATATGAGGCAAACCATCTGTAATTTCATTTGGAAATATATCTTCAAAGTCCTGCAAAATAGAAGAAATAGAAGAAGGCAAGCCTTTAGGAGGGTTAGTAAGAATGAAATTTTCCTTGTACATAAGTACAAAAAGATATTTGTTTGCATCCAAGTGTTTTTGGACTTCTCCTCCACTGGCATAAATATTTATCTTTGAAAGGTCATGTTTCTTCTCTTCAATGGGTTTCTTCATAGATTCCATGCTTTTACAAATGATAACATGTCCTTCATGAACTCAAATTGGTGATAGCGGCGCTTATGTAATATTTTTGCCATCATGTTGAAAATAAAACTTGTTGGTGAATCCGTCATGTATGACTTTTTTTATAAATTACCATGGTTTCATCTTTTTACTTGCCAATGGAGAATGACACAAGTACTTGTTTTGTGACTTTTTTCTCACCAACATCACTAAGCCATTGCAACTTGTATGGGCTTGGATGTTTTAAAGTCTTCAATCCCAACTTTTTCACCATTAAAGTGCTGGCCACATTGGTGCAACTCCCAGCGTCAAAGATTATCAAACATACCTTGTCATTTAAATGACACCTAGTATGAAAGATGTTATCCCTTTGCTCATCTTCATGAGATTGCATATTAAGAGTCCTTTTAACAACAAGGATGTTATAGGAAGTAGAAGAAATAAATTCTTGCAACATGTTAGTAATAATAATGAACAAATGTGTAATAGGACCTTACCGAGTTGCTCTCACAAATCCTCACAAGTTCACTCCAAGAAATCTAGAATGTCACACAATCACTCGTGTTTGGCACTCTAGGACATGAAGGCTTTTGCACGTCCTATTTTGATCTCACTTGTCACACGCCTTTTTCCACTCGATTCTCTTTATGCAAAGTTCTTTGTTAACTTACTCAATACTTTCTCAAGTAGATTCGCTATGTGTGCATCGCTGAAAGAAATGTTAGGTATGGAAAAGCAAATAATAATGTAAATGTAGGCTTAAAAATAGATAAAAAATAAAGAAAGGCTTACTAATTTCCAGTACTTACAACCTCACTAAATCACCACAATCAAGTTCTTCAAAAGCACTTCACTTTGATGAAGAAGAATGCATGTCACCATCTCTATTATAATGTACTTCTTTTATATTTTTCTTTTGAACTTATTTTTACTGATTTTCTTTATTTTTGATGTTTCACTTCTTTTCTTTTTGCTTTTGCTTTATAAGGGCTTCACTTGTTTCTATTGTTGTTGTTTCTTTTTCCACAAATGCTCTGATTATCACATGATATAGGTTGGGGCACACCTCTATGAACTCAGAAAATGACAACAACTTGATTGTAGGACCTAGAAAGGAAGGAAGCGCCTACAGCAAGTGAAGGCCACAAAAAGAATTATTAAGGGTGGTAGATGTAAGGGTTTAAAGGGTGAGATAGAATAATAAGAGTTTAGCGAAAGAATAGTTAAGTTAATGTGGATGGTGTTGGGCTTATGAAAGAATATGGTTATGGTATTGACAATATATTAATTAGATTAAGGAAGAACCAATGCTATAGAGAGCAAAAACCTATCCTTATAAATCTAATTAAGGGATGGTAAACAAGGACTTGGGCCCACCATTTATAAAGAGATGGGGACCTCAAGTATAAATAGAAGGAGTAGAGGGGTTGATGCCACGAGTGTTGCTACCTGATAAGTTGATAAAGTCTTCAAAAGACTACTGTAAAGAGAATAAATCTCACTTTAATATATTAGATGAACAAATGTTGTTTTTACAAGTGAAAGAGGCAAGCCTATTTTTAGTTTATGAAAGGAAACTAAGCCAAAAGGTACGTAAGCCTTCAGCTACACACTTTCTTTATATAAAGATAAAATTTAATTAAATACATTGTAATTAAATAGAGGTGATGGTTTGGACAATGGTAAAGGGAGATGTCTTGGCCAAATAATGCTTGTGTCCATTCATTGATAGTTATGAAGCCTTGGTTGAATAGTGAGATGCATCTTCAAGTTAGCCCCTAAGTGAGTGCACATGCAAGGCACGCAGCTAGGATGTCACAAGGCATGCATATGGAGGTTCCATTGGATCTAAGGTGTAGTCTCGGCCATAGGATGATGCATTGAAGTCCATAGGAAGCCTAGAGGTAAGCTATCTTTAAGCTAAGCTGGGTGAGTTTCTTGTTAGCTGACTACGTGAGCTATAGCTTGATGAACTAAAGCTAGCTAGCTATGGTTTGCTCAGTTACTCAGCTACTCTCCTAGCTACGTCTAGCTACCTTTAGTCCACTTTTAGCAAATTTAGTCCAAATGGCTTCCTCGGTTGAGTTTAGCTCCATGATAGCTCCTCTAGCTAAAGTGAGTTTTCAAATGATTTCCATGAGTTGCCACAAATGTTATGAGATTTGTGAGTTGCCATGCTTTTCCAAATGCCGCCCAAAGCTACCATAAGATGTGCCCTCTCATTATAGACCTATATGAATCAAGAATTCAAATAAATATAAGTCAAATGAACTTGTAGAAAGCTAAATACATGTTGTCGCCTATGTATGCTTATCTATGAGCTATGAATAAATTTCATGAGCTAAGGTAAATGCAATGTGAGCTAAACTAACATGTCATGAGTTAATGATTTAATGAAAACATGCTACCATGATATATGAATGATATGAAAACATAACAAATGAATATAAAAACATATGCAAAACATATTATAATGCTAAGTAAATATGTTTGATAATAACATGTTAATATTCAACATGTAACATGTTATATAACTTATCATCCAAGGTTGTGAACTTATCAAATGAATTGATAACATTAAGGCAAAGAGTAGAAAGAACTTCCCTAAATAGTTTAGCCTTGGATCGAGTGATGGGACCTATTGGAAAGACCTATGGATCATCCTTGGGCGTGCTTTTATCATCATCTCTATTATGTATTATTGTTTATTTGTGAACTTATGATTGCTTGGCATATTCTTTGTTGATTGCGAGAATAACTGTGATGTGATATTTGTTAACTAGTATGCACTTCAAATATTATTTTGTGATATCTATTATTATGTCAAATTGGAATGAGATGCAAGTTGGTTTTTAGACTCTTAAATATGCTTTGCATTCAAATATTTACAATTATAAATATTAATCAGATTAGATCAGATTGAAAACTCGTATTATCTGTTAACATGCACATTAGGTTTGGGATTTATGTACATGGAAGTTCAGTTAATTAACCTTATGGGATGGATCTCATTTTGGATTATCAATGGTTTCTCCCTTCGAGACATAATCTCATTTCAGATGGTATTAGTAGAGTGGTTATGGGGAACATTACTCTTAATACGATGTAAAGAGATTGAGTGCATTTACACTTTCATTTTTAACATGACATGAGTTTGATTATGTTTTTTATTATGATATGTTGAACCGAGACAAGTGTGATTGGTTGTACTTTATAGTTTGATTATATTATGTATTATTGTTTGTTTGTGAACTTCTGATTACTTGGCATATTCTTTGTTGATTGCGAGAATAACTGTGATGTGATATTTGTTGACTAGCATGCACTTCAGATTTTATTTTGTGATACCTATTATTATGTCAAATTTTGGAATGATATGCATGTTTATTTTTTAGACACTTAAATATGCTTTGCATTCAAATATTTACAATTATAAATATTGGTCGGATCATATCAGAAACGCGTATTATCTGTTAACATGTCACACTGGGTTTGGGATTTATGTATAGGGAAGTTCAGTGAATTAACCTTATAGGATGGATCTCATTTTGGATTATCAATGGTTTCTCCCTTCGAGACATACTCCCATTTCAGTCGGTACTAGTAGAGTGGTTATGGGGAATATTACTCTTCATACGGTGTAAAGAGATTAAGTGCATTTACACTTGTATTTTTAACATGACGTGAGTTTGATTCTGTTTGTTATTATGATATGTTGAAACGAGCCAAGTGTGATTGGTTGTACTTTAGATATACTCTAAGTTTAATAACTTACACCACTTTTGTTTTTCTTTCAGATACTCAGAATTAGGAGATTCGATACATAGAAGGTCACGTCATTTTATTTCAAATAAATCTATCATTTTTAGTATAATTTTTATTCGACCTTTTTTCCTTCATCGAACATTCATTTATATTTTGGAATTTTTATATTTGTAAATGGGACTTTGAACATTATTATTATTTTTGGAACTGTTTATCACTACAATAAAATATACCTTTAATGACACACGAACGATGACACACGCTAATTTATGACTTGCAAAAAATGTGTGTCATAAAAATGTCATGTTTCTTAAAATATGAACTATTTATGACTTACAATAATATGTGTAATATTTAATAGTCATAATCCAAAATATTTAGAAACACACGGAATACACTTTTCATTGTGTGTCATCTCTAAAAGTCGTCTTTTAATTTTCCCTATAATTTTCATCACGCGTGTTTTCCCGCTTCTAGTCCTCCTCAATCATCAGTTCATAGTAAACCTATGTTTCCCTTTTTCTCAGCGCCCCCTCCCCTCTTCCCCTAAAAAACCTTAATCCCCAAGACCAGTAACGGGAGATAAACAATGGAAATCAAAGGTCTGCTTAGATTCATGAAACCTTTCATTGAACCCACTCACATCAAGAAATACGCTTGCAAGCGGGTATTTTATTTTCTCCTTTTTTCTTCTCTTTTATTTCCATTTTTCCTCCCCCGGCATAAATGCTATTCTACAAGTTTTTCAGGTGGGTATTGATGCTTATTCATGGTTACATAAAGGAGGTATTTTTGTTTCAGTTGTATTCATTTATATATTTAAATTGTTAAGTGAAAATGGAGTCAATAAGGCAGGGCTGGTTTACGCAAAAATTGCAGCATATTCATGTAGCACGGAGATTTGTTTGGATTCAAACAGTGAAAAGAAATCCCGTTACATAGTTTACTTTATGCACAGAGTCAATCTTCTCTGTTATCATAAGATAACCCCATTTGTGGTTTTTGATGGTGCAAGTATTCCTTGTAAGGCTGCAACTGGAAATGAGAGAAACAAGTTTTTTAACTTTTGTTTACTTTAAATGATTTATTTTTATTTTAGATCTTGCATTATATTGACTATATAGCTATTTCAAGTTCTTGGGCATAGTAGTAACACGGTTTTGACTTAAGGAAGAGAGAAGAGAACCGGGAACTGGCAATCGCCAAACTTAAAAAGGGGGATGTTAAAGCTACAACTAAGCTTTTCCAGGTTTCATTCTAGCTTCCTTCTTCCTTTAATCCAATGTTTGAACTACTCACTGGCATTTTTCCCATATAATTTTTAATTTGGGTCTCTTATTTACCAATGCATATGTATTTATGATGTTTGGTGAAACACCCTTTTCTGGGATCAATGGTTATGATGATAATTAATTAATCAATGTTTCTATTTTTATATTATTTTCTTCTGGTGTACGGGGATAAAGAAGTGCTATGAATTTATTTCATTTTCTTTGAAGTTAATAGGATGAACCATTGCTTATGATTTTAGATTGAATTTGTTCACCTTTTAATACTAATTTATACTCCTTAAAATTTACCGAGAAATGTTAAGATATTCTCAAGATCGTACAATTAGGCCATTTTGAATCGTTCACCGATCACTTAAGTTCTTTAAAGTTTTTCATCTTTAGAATCATTTCTGCTACCATCATAGGGCATATTTTTATGTGTTGTTGCCTGCTTAATTTTTCATGATGTTTTTATCTTTTTTGTTGACTCCGACATCTGCATGGATTTGTTAGTTGTTCTTATATAATTGTGGTCACTCTATTCTTTCATTTTCTTCATTTTCTTCATTGTAGAAAGCAGTGAGAATCACTCCAGCAATGGCACATCAATTAATTCAGGTAAAACATTTTCCTATGATTTTTGCTCATCATGGAAATTTAGAATATTTCTTATACATGTTCCATTTAAATCCTTTCCAAACTTATATTGCTTCTTTTTTTAGATCCTGAAATAAGAGAAAGTTGAATTTGTGGTAGCTCCATATGAGGTTGTTGCACAACTAGCATATTTGGCCACCCTTGAGGTTGAAAAAGGAGGAGTTGCGGCTGTGATTACAGAAGACAGTGATTTAATAGCATATGGTTGCCTAGCTGTAAGAACTTCTCCAGAACTATGATATGGTTTACTGATGGAGGTCTTATGCTTTCCTGTTGACTTCTTTTCTTTGTTGATTACCTGAGTTAGTGGTTTTGTCTTATTTTCATGCATTTTCTGTTAACAGATCACATTTAAAATGGACCATTATGGCAATGGAGAAGAACTAGTTCTCCCAAAAGTTTTTGATTCATTAACTAGTAAACCTTCCTTCAGAAATTTTGATAAAGAATTGTTTACAGGTAATCTTGTTTCGACACATCAAGAGCTATGCTCTTCAAGTTTACATTTTTTGGGAAGCCTAGGTTGTCTAGAATGCAACTTTCACTAGAATCAAATTAAAAACATTTGATGAACTCAAATCAAGAACTATAGAGATCTATCTTCATTTCGTTGGGCTCTTTATGCTTGTGATTGTTACAAACCTGAATATTTTAATAATTTGAGCTGGTTAAACTTCTCTGTGATGAGCCATCAGTTGTGAAGTTTTCCATAAAATTGTAAAACCAAAAAGATTTATTTAACCATTTTTGTTGAAATAAACATATGTTCTCATCATTTGAACTCAAATTTACTTACCTTTTGACATTTTACAGGTATGTGTGTCCTTGCTGGATGTGATTTCCTTCCATCTGTTCCTGTAATTGGGATTGTAAAGGTATATTCCTTTGTTACCAAGTACCAGAACTTAGGCCGTGTAAGTAGTCTTCTAAATGCTCCTAACCAGCAACTTATGTGCTAATAATGCGGTTCACATTTGATATTCAAATATCTTTCATAGAATTTAAATCATGTTAAATGAGGAAAAATTATTTTGCTAATAATGCGGTTCACATTTGATATTCAAACATCTGAAACCTCTTACAGAACAACTTCTGCAATATCTAGATGAAGGGCTTGATTTCCTGGGACCGTATCATTTCTTTTCTTTTTTGTTTTCCATTTTTTACTTTGATTCTCAAGTTACAATGAAACTTCAAGTGATGTAACCAAAAGGTGATTACCAGGTATGAGGAAGAAATAGCGGAAATTGAGAAAGTGGTACATCCATAAGGTGAAATTATTTTGCTAATATTTAGTACACAAATTTCAATTATCAATAATGTGATAACAATACTTGATGTTGGTAACACGTAACAAATATATTTGAGTGCACGGCATGTAATTTTTCCCTTGACCAAGTGAAAATGATACCAGAGAAATCCCTTCATCAGTAGCAGCTGTGATTGCTGAATGAAAGTTAGACCCCGCTACAATGCATGCCTTCCAGTGTAATCAACCAGAGACTGATAATGTTCAAACTTCAGTTGAAACTGCTAACAATTTTAGACAAGCAAACTGCTTATGGCCAGGTACTGGCTTCTTCATTTTCTTTGATTTCATGCGTGAAATACTTTTGTATTGATTAATACCGTTTTTCAATTTCTAGGTCCGAATAAAATGGTTTCATTAGACTGGCAGCGAAAAGACTTATACTATTTGGGGTCCAACGAATGCCTTGTTTGAAGAAACTTTATCAAGCGATCAGCAAGGCTTAACTCCTCGTGTGTTTCAGCATTTATTTGATCGTATAAATGAGGTGAAAGTTTTGAATTTATGCTCATCAATGAATTTGTTGATTTTTTTTAATTTTAAGAATATACCATTTTCAATAGTTTGTGTTCTGACCTTCTTTATTCTATAGGAGCAAATTAAGCATGCTGATAAATATCTCAAGTATCAAATTCTCTGTTCTTTTCTTCAGGTAGAGTTAATTGAATTATTTTAATTCTTAGTTTTGACATAATTAGACTACTTAGCGTTGTACTATTCTTGTTCCTTATCACTTCATTTTCAATTTTCTTTTGCAGATATACAATAAGCAAATAACGGATTTATTGGATCCAAATCAAAGAAACATGTAGGTAGAATAGATTATTATTTAACTTTTCAGTTTCCATTTTTTACTAGACGAAAAAAATTAGGTTTTCTTATGTTGTTCTGTCATTTTCATCCATATAAGAGAAGATGTTAAATCTGGAGTCTAAGTTGAGAATTTGACAAAAGAGTATGTGCATTCAATGAAGGGATTGACTAAGCTACTGCTAAAGGTTTTTCTTCTTTTTCTTTTGGTTGATGCTTTGATTGCTAATTTCTTAATAATATTTCATGAAGAAGATACTCAATTTTTATGTTTAGAATGCTAATGCTTTTCTTTTTCTTGTGAGAAATGGATTGGACCATTTCTTCCAGTAATAAGCTGCTGAATGAATGATGTAGGGATTATCAAGTAGAAGGACAGGTGTGACTAGTATCAATCCTGAAAGTTCTCGTTCCCATAGTGTTTTAACTTGTGTTGTTAAATCTCGATACAAGGTAATAATGCTTCGAATGCAAGTGTTCTATTTTGTGTTTATAGTATTTAGGTTTGAGCCTATATACTTTCTCCAATTACAAATTGGTGGAATCAAATCACTAATTTATTAGCTATACAAAGAGGAATTTTCTTATATACCATGTCATTATTTATTTTCTAATTTCTTAGATACCCTCTCAATCATGCTTGAGGGATTCAGAAGTACTCTTTATTGTTACAGAGTGTAACCAATGGTGTAAGTTGCTTTAAAACAAGCCGGATAAATTTCGTTGATCTAGCTGGCTCAGAGCGACAAAAGTTAACTGGATCTAACAAAAGGGTTAGCCTCAATTGGATCAATGTTTTGGTGAGGACTTCGATCTATCATTCCTTGTTTAAATTATAGCTTTCATTTTGACTAATCGTTTATTGTAAACTGTTTGTAGTGTACCCGTCAGTTGGGAGGTATCGAGTGTGGATATTATGTTTGTAAGTTCATGAAAGAGATAGTCGAGAACGGACTTGAAGTATTGGTCAATAAGAATGTAAGCAAACTTTTCTGATACACATCTGTCATATCATACATACACATTAGTCATACAACTATCATATGGACTTGAAGTGGGATGCTATTCTAAACAAATTAATGCAAGACTTGTTAGCAAGACTGAAAACTATGAATTCATGTTGTGATAATGTATATAATTTATATGGGAAGTTTTATAAATTTAATGTATAAAATTTATTTTTATATATGCTTCAAAGAATGCATATGTAAAATTGGTCATTTTAGTACTCTTTGATAGTTATATATTTCACTTTAAATAAATATAAATTATATACTTATTTCATATTTTTTACTTAGGTTGGCGATGGGAAGGAAGAATACACGGATGATGACATTGATGATATTCGCAAAGAATTGGTATCTTATGTGGAAAACTTTATTATGTCGTGATATTTTGTATCGACATATATATGATTACAATATCTTTGATAACTTAATGTTAATATATTCTATGCAAATAGATTGCTTATATATAATATGATATATATATATTTAGTATTATGAGGCATTAAATGTGATTTAGTTTGATTATTTGTCAATCTACAATATATATATATATATATATATATATATATAATTTACGACATACAATCACGACACACGAATGTGTGTCATCTTTTTTTAATGACATGTGCTTCAATGACACACAATGTAAGTCATAAATGCGTGTCATAAATTTATGACACACAAATGTATGTCGTCTTCATTTATGATGGGGGCTTCAATGACGCGCAATGAGCGTCATACATGTGCTTCATAAATGTGCGTCATAAATGTGTGTCATAAATGCGCGTCATAGATTTATGATGCACAATTACGTGTCATCTGAGATTTATGACGGTAGCTTCAATGACGTGCATTTGTGTGTCATCTGCACCCATAGATGTCGCGCAATGCGCGTCATTAAAGGGGGTTTTCTAGTAGTGTATGCATGCATTTCTGGATATATATTATTTATTTTAGATTTTCCTCGAACATTTTATATTAATAAAATTATTTAGTTTGAACTTGAGAAATGTTTCTATAATTTAGATGTTAATTTTTATGTTTGAATCAAACATGGTTTTCTTGAGGGTCAAGGTTTCTAATGGACTCTCTGGATCTGACCCAATTCCTCTAGGTTAGGTAAAAGGGGTTATAGAAATGTATTATCTTAGCCTTTGAAAAGATAGTGTTGTAAAGGTTACACCTTATCCTTGAAAGGTAAAAATAAATTAGTGAATGCGTTGGAAATCCTTAATGTGGATGCTAAGGTAGTTGATGTAGACTTAGTTGAGAAGTCGAACCACTATAAATCTATTAGCATTAGTGCACTAGGCATATTGTATGAACATGAATTTTTATTATTGGTTTTATTATTATCATTTGCGTGTATTTTTTTATTATTAATATTTATGAATAATATTGCTAATTATTCTAAATATCCCTAGTCGATTACTATTGTGAGAACAATAATAAATTAAGATTGGTATGAAATTTGATAGATATTCATGAGATGAACATGTAGATGAGATTCAAACCAATTTCATATGTATTTGTTGAGAAAAATTTTTGTATCGACTCGTTTTGAGATTAATACATGGATTAAAGTTAAATATTAATTTTAAATAGTTATGTCATTAAATCCTTAGACATGAAATTACTACAATTCTCAACATGTTAATTATTATGTTTTGACATAATTAAATGTTATCTTTAATCGAACGATTATAAAGGTTATGCTTGAAAATGAAAAGAATCATGTAGTGAGATGTGAGTGATTAAGATGAAATTTTTCCTCTTATCATAAGAGAGATATCTTAGGGCCCCTCGGTAATTATAACTGAAAAATGCATGGTCGTGTTTAAATGAGTTGATGGAGATCAATGTCATTTATTTAATTAGTTCAATTGGGTATCGAGAAACTAAAGATAGAGTGATATAAGATTGACTTTTTTCATGCCTTATATTCTATCAAGATATCGTGAGATAAAAGGATTATGACTTAAGCTGCATTGAGGTTGTCTTAGATCATAAGCTTTTGATTTAACTTGGGTAGTCATAATGTCTTGCTAGGGGTCACTTATGACTTGTATGATCAAATGTGATTTTATCTACTGCCAACGCTAATTGAACCTATAAGGTCATACACTAATAATGAATAAGAATGTTTGTGATTATTACTATAAAAGATAATTTAAGACGTATTAGGATCCACTTACACAATGTAAAACTTTTTAGTTTAACATGGATTTATGATCGTTGGATGAGTGAAAATAGATGGCTGAGATTGATTCCTTGTTTTTTAGTGAATATCTTCTCATTTTCTACTATTAATCTCATCCATCTATTTTCTCTCATCCAACAATCATAAATTTGTGTAAAACTAAAATATTTTTACATTGTATAACAGGATCCTATCACATTTAAGATAATGAGATTATTTTAAATTAGAATATTATTTATTATTCAAATTTAAATTCATATTCATATTCTTTTGATAGAATATTTTGTTTATTATTATTTCTTTATTTGATTTATAAATAATATTAAATAAATAATATTTTATTATGATTTGGATGAAGTTTAATTCCTTATCAGATAAAAGATCTGCTTTATTTTATTATTTATTTTAAAGTGTTTTAGATAAACAATAATTATGTTATTATTTAATTTAAAAAGAGTTTTAATTTAAGTATAATGAAAAACATATGAATTAATTTTACCCTAATCAAGTCATATATACGTGTTATATATGCTTAGGGTATATGGTTAATTTTTATAGTCGTCTAAAATTAAAAAAAAAACCACAAAATACAGTTTTGAGAAAACAGTGAGACTAGCATTCTATAAATTGTTTTTCACTCATTCGTGTGTGGATACTTGTAGAGGGTAGTCGTCTTTCAGAAAGACAACAACTCTTAAGATCAAAGAAAATCAGTGATAACAGAAGAGGATTGTTAAACCAACGAATAAGATAATCTCACAATTGTTTTTCTTCATAGTTAATATTAGTATGATATGTATGAGATCCTAAGATTGATCCACGTTATTTTAATTTTTTTCGTTGTGTTACCTTTGCCTCAATTTCCAACAAAATCGTTATGCAAAATTTCTATATTTTATTGCTTCAACACCAAATACTTCTAAGGTCAATTCGCCCCCTCTTGATAATTTCCGGTTGATCCATAGAGCCAACAATCTCTCTCAATCTCCTCTTGCAGTTGTATACTCGTTGCTATAGTCCTTTCTTTCTCCACATAATTTAAAACAAAATCAAAATTGTATTACTTATTTATAATTTTTTTTAAAGTTTAGTGATAAAAATATCATTTTTAACATGGTTTAATGACATTTTTTAATTTCATCCTTAAGAAAATAAATATCTAACTTATTCCTAGTATCGAACTTCAAATTTTGAAATTTGCTTAAACTAGCTTACTTCTATTTGGACTTGACTTGAATGTAGCAACTGTGCGACCTTAGGCATTAAGAAATGAGTTGTGTCTTAAGTCATTTTTCGTCCTTGGATGATCAAGATCTCGAAAATGCATCTTGTCTTAAGGAATATATCGGATTGAATCGACGGAAATAAAGTAATAGAATGTTTAAGAGAAAACTTAAAAGAGAGTTTGAGCCCCAATGTTTATGTTGATCTTTATTTGATTATAAAATTCCTGATGACAATTGAGGTGAGGAGAGCCTCTATTTATACTAAAGTCCTTATACGATCGACGGTTTCCTAATCTAACTTGGACTCTGTTTACTCTATCAATTATGATTAAAAAGCATATCCATAAGGCAAAGTCCTAATATAACTCAAATTAAGCCTGCCTATAATGCAAAAGTCTTAACTTGAAGTCTCTACCTTGGATTATTGAATCCTAACCCAACTAGATTTGTATTTACTTGATGACTTGGGCTATTTTGGATTGTAGAAAGTGTAACTCAACTTAGGAGAGTTTTGTGGTTCTAACGTGTTGCTCAATACTCCTTGGGAACTTAAGTTCGCATGAGTCTTGGATCTTGATTTGCGGCCCATGGTATTCTCTCCCACTAAATTTAACAATGTCCTCGTTGCTTCTACGAAATTAATTTGGACCGAGTGATCACCGGTCTCCCTCGGGGTCTTGACTTATTTCCAATGCTTTTGGATGGCTTGCCTTGGCCTAGGTCACGACGTAGATTCGCTTCTCTTCCTTGAGACATCCTTGGTAAAGCGGATGGTCATCAATGTTTCGGTCTCTTACCTCATGTCTCAATAGATTGGCACAATGTATTGTTTATGATCATCCATGATGCAAATAGAGTTGATGGAAAAGATAATAGTGAAATTAAGGGGCGATTAAGGAAGCTTAACCCATTCATAAAGTGGTAATCATCTAAAGAGATC
The DNA here is from genome assembly GCF_006381635.1 of Hibiscus syriacus. Classification (NCBI taxonomy): domain Eukaryota; kingdom Viridiplantae; phylum Streptophyta; class Magnoliopsida; order Malvales; family Malvaceae; genus Hibiscus; species Hibiscus syriacus. Next base: position 2,317,782 of record NW_024063145.1, on the reverse strand, counting down.
ATTTTAAAAATTTTGTGGCCTCTCCATTCATTAATATGGAGTTGTAGCATCTGTGCCACTCTTACGATTAGTACTTCATCAGAAGAGATAATCTTGATCCACTCGATTGACCCTTTAATCTTGAGAACAAGCTTGTTGGCATCTCTTTCAGAGATGAAAATGTTTGTTGCTCGTGTCAATTAGAGCATTTCTCAATTTTCCCTCAATATTGATGTCCACATATTTCAATCCTTCTTGCTTTGGATATTTTCTTACCTTGACAGATTTGAGAATCATCAACTTGATCTTTATAGCCGCATGACTCTCGAGATTGTTCTTCCTTTGTGGTGGTCTTACTCGATTTGGGAAGTCATGCCTCTTACATTACTCCTTGCTTTGGTAGTACATTGATTGTTGAACCTCGACCCTCAGCTTGATGGTCCTTACCCTTCTATTCACATTGAGTTTCGCCATTTCCCTACGCTAAAGTAGAAAATTTCTTTTTTTATTTTTACTTTTTAAGGTCAAAGGACAATGGTGTGAATATGGGATTAACATTTGGTTATAAATAATTAAAGTGGAAAACAAATGAGTATATTAAAAAAATAAAATATTAAAATAGCCCATTATTATATATTTCCATATTATTAGAGATGATATTGACATATTTATTGAGATGGTTTAAGAATTTTTTGTTACAAAGGAGAGAATAACAAAATACTATCGAAAATGTTAATAAAATGTTATTTTGGTAAAAAAAATACTTTTAAAAAGTATCATTATTTCAAAACAAAATTCATAAATTGTAATTTTTTTATTAATCTATGATTATTACAAGATAATATATGTTTTAAAGATTCTCAACCATTTGACAATGAAAGCTCAAACACCCTTACAATCTTTGGTGCTCAAATCTAATATCTCTAGGGATAACAATCATCTCTTTAACCACTGAGATAGCTTGGTGCGTGCCATAAATTGTAATGACAAATAATGCACTTCACATTTGATTAAATAGTCACCTGGGCTCTTAATCTTTTTAGAGCATTTTAACGTTTCAATTTAGAGTAAAAAGTCCCCTCTGTGGATGAAAACCGTTAGTTTGCACTCTAAAATATGAATCTTTTTGCCATAAAATTATATGTTGAGGGCCAATATGCTCCATAAAGAAAGAACAAGGGCTAGAGTGACTATTTAGTTAAACATTAAGGGCCGTTTAGCCTTAAAATGAAGTATTGAGGACCAAAATGCTAAAAATAAAAATATGAGCCAAAATAACTATTTAATCAAACGTTAGGGGTATTTTTTGACATTATGCCTTTTAGATAAAAATTATGAATATTTTTTTTTACTTTAATTTTTTTGCAATTATTACCTAATTTTTTTAAAATTTATTATAATTGAGGGATCAAATGAGATATTACCCATTAATTTTCATATATCATACCAAGCTAAGGAATCATACCAAGCTAAGGAATCAATACCTCTTTTCTTGAGTCCTCTCATGAATAACGAGTTCTTCTCCTTGAGACTCTAATCTAATTACTAGATGTTTTATCTTATCATTCTAAGTTAATAAATCATAAATTTTATTATTTGAGAGAGATTTACGATTATAAAAAATTAATTTCTCTATATCATATTTGACCTCCGCAATCTCCAAATTCGAGACAATTTCTTCAAAGAATGTTAAATATCTGACTAAAGATGCACCTTCTATCAAATGATGAGAATAAAGACACCACTTTAGATTCAATTTACTGGTTAGGATTTTCGATATGCATAGTTACTCCAAGTTCAACCATAATGTAAGTAGATATTCTCTTCAATACATCCTATAGATTTCTATTCGACAAATAGGGATGTAATTGTGATCGGGTCTTCCAATCCTTGAGCTACTTTCTATCAAGCGTCAATGTTGAAGGCATCTTATTTAACCATAATAGAATATTGTTCAAATCCATTTGTATTAGAACTACATGCATTTACATCTATCATAATGTGAATCTGGTGTTGCTGAAGGCATCTTATTTAACCATAACAGAATATTTTTCAAATCCATTTGCATTAGAACTATATGCATTTTCATCTGAATCTAGTGTTGCTAAATGAATATTCTAAATTTAATTTTTTGTACGAACCAAGCCACCCCAATTGTTAAAAGGATGATTGTTATTCGTAGAGGTTTTATGTTCAAACACTAAAGATTGTAAAGGGTGTATGAGCTTTCATTTTTAAATGATAAAGAATCTTTAAAACACACGCTTATTTTGTAATCACCTAAACTAATAAATTGAATTTTTCCATATATTATGAATAATTCTTTTCGTTAATTTTTAAAATTATTTTTATTGTATAGATATGATAACAATTTATATTTTCATTATGAAATTGATGATTATAAATGATTTTTTATTATCAATACCAATGAAAAATACTTTCTAATTTTAAAAAAATAATTGCAAATATAAAATATGATAAAGTACACAAATGGTCCCCCAACATTATGACATTTCTTTGTTGAGTCCCCTAACTATTAAAAGTTACAAAATAGTCCTATGACTATAAGTGCTACTTTGTTGAGTCTTTTGACTATTAAAAGTTACAAAATGGTCACTCAAATATGCATATGTTCCAAACTTGTCATTTTCTATTAATAATTGGTTGTCGTTTAAGATGGACGTTAACTTGTTGACTAAAATATGACAAAATATGATCCTAGAATCATTTTAGTTGTATTTTGTGTATCAAATCTTCGTTTATATTATGTCGTCGAGCTAGTGATTGAAACATAATGTTAGTGAGTCAGTTCTTGAAAGCAACGACGGTGACATTAAACATCATTAAAATATAATTTTATCATATCTTAGTCAGTAAATTAATGTCCAACTCAAACTTTTTTAACGCAAAAATGATTTTGGAACATATTAATAGTCGGATGATCATTTTACAACTTTTAATAGTTGAAGGACTTAATAAAACAACATCTTATTTATAGTCAGGGGACTATTTTTATACTTTACCCTATAAAATACTAAGGCTTAATACAAAGATAAGTGCCTAAATTATGCCTCGAAAAAACATTTTAGTGCTTAAAGAATTTTTCGCTAAAAATAGGTGTCTAACGTTTTTTTCGTTACCATTTTAGATGCCCGAGCGTTAAACACCGTTAAAAGTCTCCGTTAAGTTACACCTGTAACATTCTGGTAATTTGGAAAAAAATATATAAAATAAAAAAACATTTTTTTTTAAAAAAAACCTATTTTTTCAAATCTTAAAAAAATCCAAAACTTTTAAAACCATAATTTTAATTCCTTTTGCCACCGCCGACCACCACTAATGCCGTCAATCGGTCAAACACCCAACGACGTGTGATCGGCCAACCACTCACGATGAAAACCCCCATACTTTTGCAACCGATCGAACATCAAATCCCCCTATATCTAAAAATTCTTAAACATAAGGGATTCAAAATCCTAAAACGAAATCGTTCATTTACATCTTTTTTTGGTGTTCGATCAGTTGCGAAAGTATGGGGTTTTGGTCGTGGATGGTTGGTTGGTCACACATCGTTGGATGTTCAGCCGATTAACGGCGTTGGTGGTGACCGGTGGTGGCAATGGGATTAAAATTAAAGTTTTAAAAGTTTTGAGTTTTTTTTAAAGATTTGAAAAAAAATTAAGTTTTTTAATATATTTTTTATTTTAAATAAAAATTCTTAAAATTATCATAACGTGACATGTGTTACTTAACAGAGATTTTTAACAACGATTAATATCTGGACACCTAAAATGGTAACGGATAAAATATTAAACATCTATTTTTTATGAAAAATTCTTTATGTACTAAAATATTTTTTGAAACATAATTTATTATTATTATTATTATTATTATTATTATTATTATTATTATTATTATTATTATTATTATTATTATTATTATTATTATTATTATTATTATTGTATTAAGCCAAATACTAACCCAAAGTTCAAACAAATGTAAAAAAAAAAAAACAAAAAGTTAGGCCAGGACAAAGCGCGGGACATCACCCATGTGGCACGCGTTTTTAGTTTTCTTTTTCTTTTTCTTTTTCGAAATGAAATTGTCGCTTATTTTTGCAAGTCGATAAAATGAGATTCAGCAACTCTGGCTAATTTTAAATCTACCAGAAATCGAAATCATAGGGCTAAATTTGTATCAAAAGAAACCGCCAAAATTCCCTTTGCGATAGCCATTTTTATACTGTTTTTCCTGCAAAAAAATGTCTCCTAAATTTCAATTACTTTATCAATTCACATTGCATTTCGATCGGCAGAGGGAAATTTCGCCTTCAATTTTCTGGTAATATTTGCTTCCGATATAAAATTGCTGTGAAATGAATGTTGTTTTCTCTTCGTTCCATTATCAACGAAGATGAAAAGAAAAAGTTACTCAAATTAGTAAATTTCATATTTCAATTAGGAGAAAAAAACTATATTTGTCAATTTAAATTGTCTGATCTTTTGATCCATCATATTGTCAACTGAATATGTTTTACGTAGCTTTCATCGAATGTAAGCATAATCGACGTGTTAATGATTCGATGCAGCAATTCCTTAACTAATTAAAAAAAATTATTGAAAAACGTATAATCACCTTATCAAGATTTCTAGGCCAAAGGTGGCAATGAACTAGATGTTAGCTGGTAATTTTTCTTCCTATGGTAGGGAAAAGGTATTTGAATTTCGGAACCGAATTTGGCAATAAATGGGTGGGGATTGTTTCCTTTGAAGTTGACATCTCAAACCTAAGCCACCATTTTATGCATCACCCAATCCAAGGGGATCCGGATTTATTAATGGACCACCATTTTTTGGTGGGCCTTATTGTTGAAATCATATAAAGCTATGGCGTTGAACAATCGTTATATATTTTATTCAGATTTAGATGCTAGTGACATACGGATGTGTAATTGACATGAGCATGTTTTGTAGTTTTGAAAGTTTTTCAAGGATCATATCCCTACACCCATACTATGTTGTGCTCAGGTAAAAATAAAAATTGGAGCGACATAAATTGTTAAAGTTCTTGTTAGATTTAGATTCCTCTGCTGAAGGATTATTCCTAGATGCATAACTGTGTTCAAGGCAACAAACGGTATATTTTTTTCTTATTCTTTTGTTAGCTGGGTTAGTTTGATCTCATTAAGTAGGATTGATGCAATTATTATAAGTTTGAATAGTAAAAATAGATGGACTTTATTTAGGGTGGAGTTGGAAAATTGAGTGGTTAATTTACATCCCCTACTAAGAATCTTGACTAGGTATTATTCTAATAAATGAATTCTTAATGCAGTTAGGTCAATAATGTACTGGGAAGACTTTGACAGGTATGCCTTGTTACTTGTTTTTCAAAGTCAATTTTGCCAGAGTTTGAATTTTGAGGAGTTTGGATAAATGCCTGATGAGCAGTCCTTGTGCAGAAGATGAATCGGTTTACTTCTATTTCAACTTTGTTTATGATGAAATGCAAATTTTTTGTTTTGGTTGGGAAGGAGAAACAAAGGGTAAATCATCTAAAAAAGTGGGGAACGCCCAAGCTGTTTTTGAGGATATGCTTGATTTAGGACTTGCTATGTTTGAATGTATCAATGTCAAAATTATTTACTAATCTTATGTCACCTTTGTTTTCAGAGATTTAGTTTGATGTGTTTGAGATGGAGATTGCATTTTTTTGCTCAGGGGTTCACTCTTTAAACTCGCTTCAAATTTTGTGTTGGAGAAGCAGCAATATAACCTGAAAGAGACCTCTAAGTGTTACCCTGATACACACAAGTCCAGAACAATGGAGCAAGTGGAAGTGACTAAAACAGGTTTGTAGAAAATGATGACCCCCCCTCCCCAAAAATAAATAAATAAACAAATCACTTTATTTTAGGTGTAAAATCAAATTTGCACCTTGCGGATATATCCTTAGGCTACCTCTATTATCATCATCTGATATGTTGAAGATACAAAGATAGCATGAGTGCCATAATATAAACATTTTCACCGTAATTTATTGAATGTATCTAAAGTTTGTTTTAATGAATTATCTCAATAGGTTTTATCAGCTGCCTATAAGCTTTTCCTATTTGTTTCTTAATGTAAATCTTAATGGATGCATATTTAAAAAGTTATGTGCATTTTATGTCCATTTTGACTAAACATAAGACAATGTCCGCAAAAGTTAAAACCGCATATTGCCACGCTCAAGTAGTTGTATTGCATGCCGTATACAGCCATTGCAATTATGTATATGTTTCAGCCAAAGCGGGGTCCTGAGAAATCACTTCCTAACCATACTTTACTCTACAAAGGAAAACTGAGTTATGACTGTCACCGACAAGTGTTGGGTGCAGTGATAAGGAACATTCCACTTCCTTGGTTTGAATTTGGAGAAAAGAAACAGTCATGAACTCCGAAAAGGATCAGTCTTCATGGACCATAAAAGAAGAAACAAATGAATTGTGTCTGTTAGCTTATGAGTAGTCCTTTGACCACCTTATATAGTTGTCATTGTTTAATGTCAATTACTTTTCTTCCAATCTCTTGATAGGTGTTTGTTGTATTTATTCTGTGCTGTAGGATCTCAGGTGCTTTTTCACTAAGATAAGAGTTTTAACAGTTTCTTCTGTAGATTTTCATTTGATGTCGATGTATCAGATTCAAGATTTCCATGCTATTTATTTATTTTTCATTTTGCAGATGTTGAAAGGAAAGTGGACAGAGTCTTGAAGATCATCAAGAGGGAAAGCGGGAAAAAGGAGCCAGAACTCATTGGGCTTGTTGAGGACTTTCACAGAGACTACCAGTCACTTTATGCCCAATATGAACATCTTAAACGAGATTCCGGCGATAAAGCTCTCAAAGGGAAAGGAAATGGAAGTTCTCCCTATTATTCGTCCGACTCGGAATCAGAATACTACTCCCCTATGGATGTAGAAATCGAAACTGACACTGCATTCGATACCAATAGAAGTTCCCCTAGATGGACGGCCAACAACATCAAGGAAGAACTTAAATGGCCATATGGAGAAGAAGCGGACCTGAGACACGAATTTGCCTCGAGGACCAAAGAGAAAGAAGCTTTAGCTTCAGACCATATGGCTGCATCAATTAAATCACAAGAAATAGAAACCTTCAATAAAGATGAAGTAACTAGCTTGAAAACTGAGCTGGAACCGTTGCACCATGAGAGAAGAGATTTGGAAGTTCGGATTGATGGTAAGATGGATGAAAACAAACAGCAAGGAGAGAAAAATAAGGCAATGTTTGTGCAGATTCCGGAGGAAGGAGATGAAGTAAGTAAACTCATGAAGCAAATCAAAGACAATGAAAACAATCTAACATCTAGAATTAGTGAATCAATGGTACAGGTCTGCAATCTGAAAAAGGAGGTGGACTTTTTACGTGCCCAACAATTTGATGCCCGGGGAAGTATAACATGTGAAAGCAATGAATCATTTGATATGACGAATGTAATGAAGCCGGAATGTGGTTCCCTACATGACCAGAAAACCAAATTAGAGATTCTACTCGAGAGGAAATCCAAAGAAATATCCCGGTATCGGGTTCAAGTGAAGTCCTTGAAAGAGGAAATAGCAAGAAAGAGTGCTTTTGAGCTGACAAAGGTGGAAGAAAAACGACGGTTACAGGTGCAGGTTATGCACTTGGAATCGGAGGTGGATGCTCTAAGCAAACAGAAAATTAAATCAGAAGACGAATTTAGGAGTTATATTCATGAAATCAATCAACTGAACGAGGAAAATAATCACCTGAATTCCAGAATTCTGGCATTGGAAGCACTATTTAGAGAAAGGGGCCTTGAGCTTTCAGCTCAAGAAAGCAAAAGTAGAAGGGTTAACAAAACTGCTCGGATGTATCCCATGGAGATGGATAAAAAGGTGGAGTTGCAGATCACCGATCAGCAGAGAATGATGAAACAAATAGAGGAAAATACTTACAACTCTAAGCTTTTCAAACAATTGTCTAAAGGAAACAAGCCTACTTATCATATCCTAGAAAGAAAGATGGAGGATTTAGCACAAGAGTTCTACCAGAAAGTCGACGATAACATCACACTTTTGAGCCTCAGGATCGCGGTTGCTGAAAAAACACATTATGACAACAAAGAGAGTTACAACAACATAAAGGAAAGGCTAGAGCAAGAAAATGAAGCACTAAAACAAAAGCTTGTCACTTGTGAAGCAGAGCTAGTTAAGCTGAAGGATGATGCAGCGGCTCGTTCGAGTTTCATAGTGAACAATTTACAAGTCCATGAAAATCCTGCAACTCGAATTCTGAAAGCCGTGGGAGAGCTTGTATCTACTAAGAAAAATAGAAAAGAAAAGTTGAGGAGTAATGTGGATTTATTCGTGGCAGAAATGGACAAGGTGAACAAGAGGTCGTTAAACGAGGCTGTCTCGAATTCGGAAGCTAGGCTGTACGAGGAAGAAGAACAAAAGTCGAAGCTGTTGAAAGCTGTGAGTCTGCTTGAACATAGAGTGGTGGAATTGGAGAAGATCAACAACGAAAAAGATGAGACATTGTTGAGTCGTGCAGAAGAGAAGAGGGAATCCATAAGGCAGCTTTGTTTGCTGATAGAGTACCACCGTAGCCGATGCGACCATCTCAAGGAGTTGGTCTCAAAGTTGATTGTTAGAACCAATAAGAAGACATGAACTTTTTTTTTTCATTTCAAATGTTGAAATTCTTTCATTTTTAGACGAAGGCAACGTTCTCTGAACTGTTACCGGTACATTGTTTTGTACCAAAAAATCTCAGTGCTTTCATTAATTTTTGAGTTAATTTCACTATAAATCCCTAAACTATGACTTTCATTCTAAATTAGTCCCTAAACTTTTGAACATTATAATTTCAAAATTTTGGGGACCAATCTAGAATGAGGGTCCTAGTTTGGGGATGAATTTAGAATTTTCAAAAGTTTAAGAATCAATTTAAAATAAATGTCATAGTTTGAGGATGTGTGATGCAATTAACTCTTAATTTTTTGTAAGAAAAAGGTTGTCACATTAGTCTGTACTTTATATATATTTTTCTTCTTTTTTTTTTTTTGGTTAAAAAAAGAAAAGAAAAAAACTAGTTAAGCTTGCATGGAGTAAGTCATGGACTCCTCCTGAAGTAGCTGCAAAACCTCCGGTGGTGGGGAGTTGTACAAGCGAACTTCAAAATCTTCCTTATTAGCTTTTTTTGCCATTACGTCAGCTAATCTGTTTCCCTTTCGTCTTTATGCTGAACTTTGTCAGTCCAATTACGTCTAAGCAGCTTGTATATGTGCTGTAATAGATAAGAGCTTCCTCGGTTCATCTTGTCTCCTTGTAGTAGTCGAAAAGCATCCATTGAATCCACTTCTAGCATAATCTTACGTAATCCAAAGTCCCAAGCGCAAGAGAGTCCTACAAATGTCCCCCATAATTCCGCCTCAAGTATCGAGCAAATTCAAATGAATTTTGCAAATCCTAATTTCCAGTTACCGTTTGAGTCGCGCATTACCCCTCCACATGACGCAATGCCATCGTTCGGGCTTCTTACACCATCCTTATTTAGTTTGCAGCATTCCACATCCGGTGAAATCCACTGAATTGATTCTTGTACCCCATTCGAGTCTTGTATTGATTGGCTTATGCTTCCTTCTCGTGCTTTACAAGTCATCATTTGTAAATGTTTGCTTCGCTCCAACATTGATCGTGTATCTTCCATTGGATTGTTAAATGTGACTGAGTTACGTTCCATCCATAGATTGCAACACACTGCTCCAAACAAAAGCTCCCATTCACTGCTTTCCTTTGCAAAATAACTACTACGAGTTAAGTTCAATTCAATCCAATATTTAAGTTCCAATGATAGAAACTCTTGAAGTTTATCTGGTTTGATTAGTATCTACCAAATTGATATTGCCGTCGGGCATATCCTCAACACATGGTTTACGTCTTCAACCTGGTCCTGACATATTGTGCATCGATCATCTGAGGTGAAGTGCATGAGTGCCTTCTCATGCGTTCCGCATTTGTCATTAATTAATTGCGGCAAGCTAACCAAAGGAACACTTTAACTCTCTGTAAACCTTTGAACCCATGTATTATTTCCCATACCTTCTCATTAGTTTCTTCTACTTGCCCTAACCTTGTCTTGTAAGCTGACTGGATGGTAAATTGAGTGTCTGTTCGATCCCTCCATCCTACTGCATCTGTTCCTACATGCGGTGGACATTTAATTGCGGCAAGACGCAGCAGAATATTTACTAGGAGCAACCCTTGGATTTCTGACTATTTCCAATTTCCTTGTGAGTCCACCATACTGGCAACCGTTCTCCTTTCTATGGACACAGCAGTGGCGGGTGGTATATGTCTAAATAACGGACCTGTAGCATTGATCCAATTATCGTGCCAGAAGTCAGTTTTAGTGTCGTTACCCACAAACCATTGGATATTTTGTTGTACATCATTCCAGACAATACTCAATCCCTTCCACACTCTCGAGCAATTGGTACTGCGTAGTGAGGTAGGTACCTGCTCTTTGCATTTGTATTTGGCTCGTAAAAACCTTACCCATAATGCTTCCGGTTTGGCGATGAGATTGAATGCTAACTTCATAATAAAAGCTTCATTTTGTGCCTTCAGATTCTTCAGATTCCTTAATCCGAGCCCCCCATGTGAAATTGGATGGCAGACGTCCTTCCATTTGACTAAGTGAACACCACCTCTCTCGGAGGTGATACCCCAGATGAACCTCCTTGTAATTCTCTCTAATTCCTCACATGTTTTTTTTTGGGCAGAATTTCCGTTTGCATTGTGTACAGAGGGATTGCTTCTAGTTCTGCTTTGACCAGTGTAATGTGTCCTGCTAATGATAAGGATTTTTCCTTCCATCCGTCCAATTTTTTCCTTACCATTTGTATCAAATATTTATGAGGCTGTTGTGACTCTTTGATGCAAAAGCAGTACTCCTAAATACCTGCCAAGATCTTTTACCTCTTTGAAACCAAATGATAAACTAAATCGGTTCCTTAGGTCTGTTGGTACATTCTTTGAGAAGAAGATATTAGTTTTCCCATGGTTCACTTTATGCCCGGAAACTTCACAGAATTCATCCAAAGTCGCTCGGATTACGTGCATTTGGTCAACGGATGCCTCGGCAAAAAGTAACATGTCATCTGCAAAAAATAAATGTGATATACCGGGGCTACCTTTTGATGTGCAGAATGGTTTCTAGTTCTTAGTGATCTTCTTTTGGATTGCTTGTGCTAGTCGTTCCATACATAAGACAAATATACGGTGGTAAAGGGTCCCCTTATCGAATACCTCTTGTAGGTTTGAACGTCTCTATCAATGATCCATTCCAAAGAATCTGTGTGGATACTGGCGTGACAGAATTCATTGTAAGCTGGCATAGAGAGTCCGGTATCCCTAGGTCACTAAGCATATCATCAATAAAACTCCATTCGAGTCGATCGTACGCTTTTTCCAAGTCGATCTTGATTGCCATCCAACCTTTTATTCCTTTCTTTTTCCTCAATGAATGAATGACATCTTGAGTGATAATTATGTTATCCGTGATAGAGCGCCAAGGTACGAAGCTTGTTTGGTTTTCAGATATCCACATCGGCATTAAGTGCTTTAATCTGTTTGCGATAATTTTAATGATCGCCTTATAAATCACCGTGCATAGGCTAATTGGTTGAAATTGCGTTATAAGTTTACGAGTTGTGATTTTCGGTATTAGCACTGAAAGTGTTTGGTTCCAGTCTGCTGGTATAGACCCTTGGGCAAAATTCTTTTGAATACAGGCACAGACTGACTCTCCTACTACGCTCCATTTTTTCTGATAAAACGCTGCATGTTCCCCGTCTATACCTGGCGCTTTAAGTGGCCCCATGCCGAAAAATGCTTTTTTAATTTCTTCGTTAGTAACCGGTTCAATGAGCTTTTCTAATTCACCTGCTTCTAGTTTTGGAAAACAGCCCCTTATATTCCATGAGTGGTGACCATTGGTTGACGATGAGAAAAGCTTTTGGAAAAAATCCCTTGCCAACAATGCTAGTTCAGTTTCGTTCGTGCACCAACTATTGTCCTTCTGTTTAAGTGCAGCGATATTGTTTGTTTGTCGTCGGGATAAAGTTGAAGCATGGAAGTATTTTGTGTTCCTGTCCCCCTGTGTGACCCATTGTGAGCATGCCTTCTGCCGCCATAGGCTCTCTTCTTGTTCGAGGACTATATCAAGTTCTGTGAGTAGCTCAACAACAAGGTTATTAAGGAACTCTGAATGCCTGGTTTCTAGTGCCCTCCAAATTCCTCTGATTCGTACCAAGAGGTTCTTTTTCTTTTTTCCGATGTGACCGAAGGTTTCTTTGTTCCATATTGTTACCTTCTTTTTAAACTCACTAAGATTATGTTCAAGATCCATATCCTTATCCCAAACTGTTCCCAATAACTCTTGAAAGTTCGGATGTTGTTGCCATGCCGCAATGTATCTGAATGGCCTCTCTCCTTTTTTCTTTACATTTTCTTTGAGTTGCAGCACTAACTGTCTATGGTCGGACCCAGGGTTTCAAATCACGGTCCGAAAATTTGATTTCGTCTGCGAAATATTGGTTTCGTCGATGTTCAAGTTACCTGCAATAGCGCCTGCGACGGTCACAATCACGGTAAACCCGAAATGACATAAAAACCGAGTTACATGTGAAACTGTGAAGCTCGACATCCATTTTTCATTTACCAAGCGACGATCCAGCCGTTGGTAGAGATTACCCATGTTCCATGTGAATGGCGCCCACGAAATCCTACATCTATTAAGCCTTCGTTAAATATGAATTTTGTCATCAACCTACTACCTCCTTCATGTTTAGTAGCGCCTCCTATATGTTCGTCCGCTGATAGGATTACATTGAAGTCACTCCCAACACCCATGGCACATCATCTCCCGGGTGAAGTTCTTCCAGATGTTTCCATAAATGTTTATGTTTAGTTGCGTGGGGGCTTGCGTAAACTGCTGTGAATTGTACCCATTCCACCGTCTTAATTTCCACTTCGTTGTTCCATAATAACCATATGCCTCCCCCAAAACCTTGCGCCTCGATCGATTAAAAAAGAATGATTGAAACCGAGTTTAGTAATTATGCGCGTTGCATTGTTCTCGCTTATTCGGGGTTCAAAGAGGGTCACTATGCTCGGATTATGCTCCCTCGTGATGTGTTTGAAAATTCTTCTAAAGCTCAGACTCGTTGCGCTCTAGCAGTTCCAAAATATGAACTTCATTATCATTAACATGATGGTTTTGTGGTTCAAAGACTTATTGCTCGCTCAGCTGATATGGTTCCTCAAGACCCACATCTTCATTAACCCTATCTATTCCCATGATTTCTGTTAGAATCACCACTGATGGTGGTGGATTTATTGCATCTATTTGGTTTGGTTCTTGTATGGCTGTTGAGACATGTTCTCTTTGCGTCCCATAACTCACTAACTGTTGTTCCATTCTGTTAAGTTTTGTCTACGTGGTGTCCGAAATTCACCTGGTTTGTGCATCTTTACCCCACGCTTGTGGTTGTTCTTAAATGTTTTATTCGTAGCACTTCTATGTATGATGCTCTTCCACCCGGTTGTGTTTTGAATCTGCTGGTTTGGTTTCATTATTGATACAACTTCATGTTCGCCTGCTGTTTCACCGCTTCCTATTTCCATTGAATGAATTACTATCATTGTCGTAGGGTCTTCACTTATCGAGATTACTTCTACCCCTTGTGCTACACTTCTAGCTCCTTTTTTATTTTATCTAGACTTGACTCCAGATGTGTTGTGGATTTTTTTGGTCTTATATTCTCCTGGTTCTCTAAATGGAGACCTGTTAAAACCTCCTCACCTTTCTCCCTTTGGTTATGTTGTTGTGCTATTCTACTTTCTTTTGGTTCAGTCACCTCTTTTCTCGCCTCTCCTTCTTCCACTTCACCAAGTACGTTGAACCTCGACCCATAGTTGTTTTCGTTTGTTGTATTTATGTTCATACTAGTTTTGGGTTGTGTATTGCTTCTACATCTCCTATTAACTACCATCATCCAAGGGCCAAAAGGTTTGTCTTCGACTGGGCCGTTTACCTCTCTTTGTTCATTCCTAGTTCTGGTTTCCATGTCTCCTGGTGGTTTGTTCTCCGTCGAAATACTAGCTATATTACCAGCTTTATTACACTCATCCTTCAAGTGCCCGTAAGTCCCACAGGTAAAGCATATATTCTGCAGCTCCTCGTACTCTAGCTTTTGCATATAGCTGTCTATTCCAATGAATGGAAGTAATGGTTTGTTGAGATCCACAATCACCGCTACTCACGCAAATTTCTCCGACCACCAACTTGTGTATTGTAATCAATTTTAATTACTCTGCCTATGGCTGCTGCTATGTATTGAAACAATGCTTTGTTATAGTACCTATATGAGGGGCCTGACAATCTAATCCTTACAATCACTTGTGATGGATGCTTCTCCGATGTAGAGAAGGCTCTATTCCATGGTTGAACTGTTAAGTGACTTCCATAGATATTCCACGGCCCTTCCGTGAGTACCTTGGAGTAATCTCGTTCATCCGCAAAACGAACTAGGTAGTAGTTATTCTCCAGGTCGATGAGTTTAATCTCTCTTAGGGGTTTCCATAGCGTGTTTATTCTGGATAAGAGAGCTTTGTATCCTATCATGCGTCCATGGAGTCGCACCACTATTATGTGCCGCATAGTCTTGTTGATCTGGTCGAACTATAACACCTCTAATTCGTATCTGACCCGGATATGAGTATGAGGTGTCATATTGACTTTTCAAAACATTTACTTTTACAAAAGAATAAAATTTCTAACTTTTATTAAAATAAAATGCATAATTTATACTATTTATATCAAAGAGTTTACAAACTTATCAGAGCTGATACAATTCAAAGCTTTATTTACATGCCAACTATTTTCCTTATAACAAAATATTCATATTATCCATATACATTTCTGATCTGATCTTTAGGAAGGAGAAGTTGGCATGTCTTGCTCCCCTTTGCTCCTCAATCTTCTCGAAACCTACGTGTGAAACACTCACACGCTAAGTCGATGACTTAGTGAGACATATAAAACATCTAATGTAAACTCTAACTTCTAACAATGCATGAATAATTAATGCTATCATATCATACGAAAGCATATATTCTTTCTTGTAACATATACACATATGCACATATATCACCATCTACATTCTCATTACTTTCATATAGGTTATCATTAATCCCTTTAATATATCATCTTATATTTAACACTTATACACATCATATCATATCATATCACCGAACAAACACATAACATCACATAGAATTTACTCATGTTGTATCTTTTAGATAGCCCATGTACACATGTAAGAACTAAAGATATGTGAGTACATTGAGGTTGTGTAGATATACTGTCACCACAGCTCGTATAAGGGTCCACTGAGTGACATGTGAAATATGTTCCAAAGGACCTATGTAACCATCGACTCTTGGCATGTCAACTGTACCCCTAGCTTTCATATCACATAACATGGACATTTATGAAAGTTCATATCACTTATCTCACATAGACATATTCACATGTACATATCACCTTTCATATGATTTCATATTCATATGTCACATAGCTTATAACACTTCTCATGTGTTTATATAAACATGTATGTTATTGTCATCTCTTGTTCACATATGTTTCCCATATATCACATATATCATGTAACACATATAACTCATATCCTTTCTCATATGTTCACATAGGTTATATCATATGACTCATATATTTTCATATAGTTTATGTTTTATTCTCTTATATTCACATAAGTCTCATACATGTAATACATACAAGGCATATTCACACACTATAATCATAATCATTATTCTACTCATATAATCATATTTTCAAAATGTCGAAAACAGACTTGTCGCAAGTCTAATTTCTATCAAATCATATTTCCTACTAGTATGTACTCACCTGGCCTCACTAGTCCATTCATATCGTACAACTCTTGTACACTCTTATAGTTTCGAACCGTCTTGGACTTGTCTTCGATCGATATCTACACAATACATATAATCAATATGAATATCTTAATCCTAATCACTTATAACCAATGCAGCAAGTTTAGATACTGGATAACGGAACCGGTTATCATCATATATATCATCATCGAAGCAGCAGCCATTTCCATTATCTTCATGAGATATATGCTTTAACCATTGCCTAGCTTAATGGACTTGCTACGAACCCAACTATAATAGTTAACAAGCGGTCGCCAATTAAGCTGGTCACCTACTGTGTGCTTCGCAGCCACACTCGATTCCACATAGAATAGAATCAGAAACAAAGCCATGAACTTGACTGTGGAGCTTACCATTTGGTGCATGTTTAAGTGAGAAAGGGAAATTTTATAAAGAGTGAGGAATAATGGGTTGGTTTTATAGTAGGAAGGATTGTGTGGAATTTGTTGGACAATATTTATTGTGCTTTTTGCATTTAATTCAAGAAGAAGAAGAAGCCTGGATTTTTTGGGGGTGGTTGGGAGTGGGGTTCGGATTTTTTAATAAATTTTTATTTCACACCACTCTGGTGACTTATGTGGATTTGTTTATTATTTTTTAATTGCCACCTAATACTTCCGTTAAAGGATTAACGGGAGTTAATGACTGAGGGACTAAAATCAAACGGATCAATAACGCTAGAGATTAAAATCGAACAGACAGATAACGTTATGAACCATGTACCTTTAATTTTTAAATTAGTGACCAAAGTCGATCAGATCGAAAACAAAGATGACTATTGATATAATTTATCCTTTTTTAGTAGGAGGAAAAGAGTACGACCGGTAATACTAAGACAACAAAACAACATACTTAAACAAGCCAGAAAAGGTACAAGAAAACAACCACAAAGCCCAAGTATTAAACCGTAACATGCAACTCATCATGCAGTAGCGAAAGAACAGCATCCGGAGGATTACGCAGGTATTGAACATCAAAAATAGAATCAGTGGCCAACTTGGGTTAGGAATCAGCTACCCGATTCCCCTCTCTTGAAATATACCGAAAAGTAACATACCAGTTAAATTGTCTCAGCTCAACAATGTGCGACAGGAGAGAGAGCTTCCTCCACAACGATTCCTACCGCCATCGAGAAGATTAATCGCATTCTTGTTATTTGATTCCACTATAACCTGCTAAAACCATCATCTCAAACACAAACAAGACCCTGGTACAACCCCCACAATTTCGCATCAAGAATAGAACATGAACCAATGAACTTAGTGTACCCAATAAGCCAAACACCCTTATGTTCCCGTATAATGCCACCGCACGAAGCGTGATTATTACTCGGACGACAAGCCCCTTCGGAATTAAGCTTCACCCAGCCCTCCTTAGGGGGACCCCAACAACAAGGACCTTGCAAGACTATCGAGGGCATAGGAACCGTAGAACCAATAGGATTCAAAGCAGAAATAGTCAAGGAGAGCAGACGGTAACTACGAACAATTACCGAATCATAATCGTCCATGGGAGAATCGAAAACCATAGAATTATGTTGGAGCCAGAGGTTCCAAAGAATAGCACCAAAAAGAAGCTCCCAGTCTCTAAGATTGATTGCAAAATAGCTTGGGTTTGACAGATTCACCCATATCCAGAATTTGATATCTAAAGAAAAGAATTCTTGAATTTTTTATTGTTTTATAAGAACATGCCAAGTAGAAATAGCCACAGGACACATCCGAAGCATGTGATGGATATCTTCCGTAACTGAGTGGCAAATGACACAACTACTATCAGAAGAAAAATGGCGACGAACAAGCTCTGCATTAGTCATGATTTTGCCACAACAAACAAGCCATATGAAAATCTTGATTCTTTGGAGGCCCTTATTACGATGAACGATTTTCCAAATTTTATCTTGTTCCCCAAAAGAAACATTAGCTCTAATGCAATAAGCAGATTTAATCGAGAAACAACGAGTTTTGTTCGCTCCCCAACCAATGGAATCCCGTTGTGCAAAAGAAGCAGGGCATTTAACAGTAGCAAGATGCAACAAAATAGATAAAGGAAGCATATATTGGAAAAGATTCCAAGACTACTCTCCAGAATCAGTGACCACACCGCAACGCTAGGTCGACCAAAAGAATGAACAAGGTGAGCAATGACATGCAAGTATAAAGGTCTGATATCGTAGATCCAATTATCAAACCAAAAATCAGTAGTATTACTATCCCTAACATTCTAAATCATATCGCTTCTAACATCTTCCCAAACCACACTAAGGCCTTTGCAAAATCTAGATCAATTCTTATTGCGCAAAGCAACGAGAATAACCTCCAAACATTTGTATTTGGAGCGAAGAAAACGGACCCACAAAGCATTCCTGTTAGCAAGTAAATTGAAGGCAATTTTCATTAAAAATGCCTCATTTTGAAGATGAAGCTTACGAAAACCCAGACCGCCATGCGTGAGAGGTTTACAAACATCCTCCCACCGAACCAAAGGAACCCACCTCTCTTAGAAGTGATACCCCAAATGAAACGATGAATAATCCGCTCAATCTCCAAACAAGTTTTCTTAGGGAGCAAAGTCGACTGCATTGTGTAGGACGGGATAACAGCTAAAACTGACTTGGCCAACGTAATGCGGCCAGTAAGAGACAAGGATTTAGCCTTCCGACCACTAAGTTTTTGATGAATCGATTGAATTAAATAAGAGTAAGAAGCAGTAGTCACACGATGATGAATCAAAGGAACACCCAAATATTTGCCCAGATCTGCAACTTTTGTGAAGCCAAAAGCTGAACTAATATCATGTCGAAGAGACAAAGGAACATTCTTGGAAAAGAAGATATTTGCTTTCGTGGAACTAAACTTATGCCCAGAAAACATACAAAACGAGTTCAGGATCAAACGAATCAAGGTCATTTGCTCTAAAGATGCCTCCGCAAATAAAATCAATTCATCTGCAAAGAAAAGATGAGAAATACCCGGACTACTTGCAGAAGTAAGAAAAGGAAGCCATCGACCAGTAGACATATCAACTTGTATAGCATGAGCGAGTCTCTCCATGCAGAGAACAAACATGTACGGAGAAAGAGGATCCCCTGACGGGTGCCCGGGATAAAAGAATCAGAAGCAACACCATTCCAAAAGACCAGAATAGAAACTGAAGAGACATAGTGCATAATAAGAAGGCAAAGAGAGTCCGTGATACCAACATCTCTAAGAGTTTCATCAACAAAGCTCACTAAAGGCAATCATAGGCTTTCTCAAGATCAATCTTGATATCCATCCACCTCTTTCTCCCAGACTTGCGACGCATCGTGTGAATCACATCCTGTGCAATAATGATATTATCAGTGATGGCACGACCCGGGACAAAACGCTTTTGGTTCTCACAAATCAAGTAAGGAAGAATAGGTTTCAACCGGTCAACAATAATCTTCGTGACAATTTTGTAAACCACATTACAAAGACCAATCGGACGAAACTGAACAGTTCTCAGGGGCTGTCAATTTCGGGAGCAAAACAAGAAGGGTTTGATTCAACGACTCAGGAAAAACCACACTCTAAAAAATAGAGCGGATACACGCAATAAAGGAATCACCCACAATATACCAATTATTCTGGTAAAAAGCAGGATGAAGATCATAAGACCCAGGCGCCTTCAAAGGGCCAATGTCAAAAATAACTTTATGAATCTCTTCATTAGAAATGGGGCTAGATAAACGGTCAATGGCAAAGCTTTCCAAACGTGAGAAAATCCTCTAAATATCTCACTCGTAGACACTCATTTTTGTTGATTTTTTTTATTTAATTAAAATATTAATACTATTATTATTATTATTATTATTTATTTTATTTACATTATTTTGCAGTCCCGATCCCCAAGCCCAATTACAAGCTTAACCCATGGCCCAACCAACAAACAGATTACATACAAGTCCAAAGCCCTTAACCCAATCAACAGACCCAGTACCATACCTAGTTCAGCAACCCAAGATCCAGCTGACCCGAACCGGACCAATGCAAATTAGGATTTTGAAACCCTAAATTCCATCAGCCGAAGCCAGCCGCTGTCGCCTTTAACGTTCCAGCTTCCCAGAGGCGTGTGGCCGTCACTTCTCTTTCCCCACGTGCGTGAGCCGGCCACCGAGCCGCCGCCGAACGTCTCACCGTCCAGTTTTGTCATCAACAGTGACACCAAATCCATCAGTCAGTCGAAAATAAATCCAAGTCAGAAAAAATTTAAAAAAAATATCAAAGCAAGTACAAGATATCCCGATGCAATCTCGGTGGCAGCAGACAACCCTATCAAATCCATCACATGCAACAGAAGATAAAAGACCGAGGGAGAAGAAAAAAAAATGGAGAACCATTAGGGTTTTAAAAAGAGAGAAACCAGATGAGAGAAGAGAGAAGAGGGAAGAGGGAAGAGGGAAGAGGGAAGAGGGAAGAGGGAAGAGGGAAGAGGGAAATAGGGAGTAGATTCGGAGTTTTGGGGAGAAAATACAAAAAGAAAGAAAGAGGAGAGAAAGATAGTGGCTTACCTCGGTCGAACGCCGATGAGCCAAGGGTCGTCGAAGCCGAAAGTTTCGTCATAGATCTGTGGCATTTGAGCTATTTTTAGGCCAAACCGAGCTCGGACTCGCCTTCACGGCGAAAAGACACATCGAATAGTGTCTTCCTCTCTCTTCTCCGACGTCGATGAACAGCGGTCGTCGCCAGTCCACGATGGCCAGCCCAGCAGAGACTCATCGAAAATTGGGAACTTTTGAGCTCTGATGAGAGCTCTCTCATTTTTCTCTCTTTCACACATGTGGAAGAGAAGCAAATGGGGGTTGGTGTATTTTGGGCGTAAATTTGGGGTTTTATATTTGACACCAAATGGAGTCGTTTCAAGGGGGACCAGTGCAATATTTTCGATTATGGGTAAATCATATTTAGGGTCCTTCTGATTTTGTATCATTTTATTTTAGTCATTAATGAAAGTTTTATTTCTTTTTATTGTGAGCACTGGTTTTATGAATGTTGCAATATGGACTTTTTTAGTTTTTAAGCACGTGTATGAATGCTGAGGTCATTGTACTTTAATGTTATTTATACTTAAGCATGATATGTTTTATTATTTGATTTTTAGTCACTGATTTAAGGTATTGTGTATGTTTGATGATTTTCGAATTTTGCTCTATGATTTACAAATATTCTATTTTAGTAACTATTTTGCATTTTGTTTAATTATAGTTCGGCCCTTTATGTTTTTGTTTATTTCTTTTTAGTCCTAAACATTATATATGGGTTATTTACATTTATAGTGCATGTATTGTTTAAAATTTATGATTTTGGTCTCTGATTTATTTTGTAATTAATGTTTAGCCCTTTTGGTTTTTGTTAATATCATTTTAGTCCCTTAAGTTTATTTTTTTGCTATTTTAGTCTTTTAACTTTCTGTTTTAGCTATTTTAGTCTTTTAAGTATATGTTTTTGCTATTTTAATCCTTTAGGTTTTTGTTTTTGCTATTTAATTTTTTAAGTTTCTGTTTTGTTGTTTTAGCCTTTTAAGTTTTTGTTTATGTTGTTTTATCCCTTTAAGTTTCTATTTTTATTATTTTAGTCCTTTAAATTCCTGTTTATACTATTTTGGTCCTTTGAGTTTATGTTTTTGCTATTTTGGTTATTATAATTATAAATACTTACTTTTTGGTCATTATATTTTGGTTTGTAATATTTATTTAAATTCTTTATGTATGTACATATTTTATATGTTATATATTAATTTGTATCATATGTAAGTAAATACGCTTAACTCTATTTATTGCAAATATTGTATATCTCGTGTCTTTAATCTTGTTTATTTCCATTTCCTTAACTATTAATGTTATCTGAATTGTTTCAAGAACACGTATTTTGTAGAACGGGCGTGGAAAATATCACTTGATCGAAGTGATATAATTCGATACGACGTTTGAACAAATGTGAACTTGAAATAAAATTGATTTTATTTTGCTAATTAATTCTTTTTATTTTAAGTTGAACAATGTGATGCATATTACTAAATAGGGATTTATTTTATGCAAATATCGATTTTTATTTTATATTTGATTCGCATTTTTTTAAATCAATGAGGAGAGAATATTCTTTTACTGACAAGAAATAGTCAAGTTAGCTTTTCCGATGGAGGATTGCTAATTTCGAGATTTCTTTTCGAGTTAAGGAATTTTCTCTAATTAATTAACCTGAAGTAAATTAAACAATTTAATAAATGGATCATAAATTAATTTTATATTCGATTTATAAGTTCCACCAGTTATGACAACGTGTAAGCAACACAGTACTAATTTTGGGCATTGTGGGGTGCTAATCCTTCCCCACACGTAACCGACTCCTGAACCCATTTTAATCGAATCTTTGTAAACGCAGATCAGTTTTTTTGTCTAAAAAATGATTTTTCTTAAAATTGTTTTTAAAAGACGTTTTTAGC
This sequence comes from Hibiscus syriacus, assembly GCF_006381635.1. Classification (NCBI taxonomy): domain Eukaryota; kingdom Viridiplantae; phylum Streptophyta; class Magnoliopsida; order Malvales; family Malvaceae; genus Hibiscus; species Hibiscus syriacus. The sequence goes on along the minus strand of NW_024063145.1, from coordinate 2,295,272 downwards.
TATTCGACCTACCTAACACAAAGGTCGGTGACGAATCTTTTCTAATTTAATCTAAATCAATTCAAAATCACCAATTTTTCCAAATAAAAGTTATAAACTTTTTAAAATAATAAATAATTGTTTTTTTTAAATGGTTATGACAACTTGGCGACTCCACTTTAGAGAGTCAGGTTGTAGGTCGCTTACACATTGTCGTTTGGTGGAAATTATGAGTTCGAGTCTTTAGTTAACTTATGATATGTTTATTGAAGTTTTAAATGCTTCATTTTTAATTATCATACTAACGTTTTAATTTTGCTTTTCAGTTTTGTCGAGTTTTTTTTCTCCTTTTTGTTTTTGAGTCAAATGTTGGTACGTTGCTCCTCACACACATCACGTTCATTTTCATGACATAAGCTCTAGACACGAGCTTCATTCCAAATAAGTAGGGTGATTGCTTTACTCTCTTAAGAATTTATTCTTCGTATGAGTTTTAGCAAATAACCCATGGGATATATATCTTATACCTTTGTAGGGATTTATTCCTCGTAGGGTATAAGGCAGTGAATCCCCTCTAATTGAACTCGTTCCATTCGAAACCTATAATGGGTGAGGATCAAGGGTTTGACAGCCCAAGGGGGCTTCGACATCAAGGACAATTCGAGTATCATTTTCCTGTTATAGCCAAAACATGCATATATTGAATCGTAGAACGGTCAACCTATGTATAGACATACCAAACCTCTATCCGTTAGTAGGTATCCAAATTAAGTGTATACAAAGGAGGAGTGTTTCTGAACTTTTCCTTTTCGTTTTAAATTCTGTTAAATAAAATCAATCGAACTAGATACCATGGTTATGATTAATTTCTTGAAAAATCATTTTGGGTAGATAGCATGTCCAGGTAGGAATTTTATTTAATAAAAACATGTTTGGGTAAATATCATGACGAGGTATGTATTATATTCATCTTTGAATAACATTTTTATCTGTATCAATTGTCTTACATGTAATAACTAATTTCTTTTCTTTTGTTTGTGTACACTATCTTATTTATTCTCTTTTGTTTGTGTCATTTTGTCATCATTCTTTACATTGTATTGCATCGTTATAATGCAAGAGTGTTGATCTGTAAGGGGATATTCGAGAGAAAATTTTTACAAGAAGAGGTAAAAGTTTTCAATCAAGCAGTCGTATATACAAACATGCACCGAAGGCTAAAAGAAGTTCAAAATACAAGAATGAGACTTGCTCGAAGATCGTGCAGCATTCGAGAGTGAAATAATTATCCACTAATATGAGGATTAATCCAACAGTAGATTCTCATCTACGATCATTCCATCACTAATCATCAAAAAACGAAACACTAACTTCAGCATCGACGGAGCATTAATGATGTTAGATTACAGAACATTTGAGGGGCATCATATTTTAAGGACGAATACCCTATATGAAGAAGCGATCTATTTCAGACTCAACCATCTAAGCAAAAGCATGTCTGTAAAGTGGACTGTCTTGTAATATGAAAACTTTTATTTCTGGTGAAAATTATTCTATGATATTAATTATTGGGATCAATATTTTGCATCTGCATTTGCATTTTTTCATTTTGCATATGCATTTTTCATAAAAACATGGAGCTAATTCGTAGAGGATTTGAGGAAGTGGTCCTGATCACATGACACCACATTGAGAATAGAAGCAAAAAGATGAAATCAGTACGGTTGGAGATTGTTCAGCTGGTTGTAGGACTAAGCCTTCTAGGATGATCCGAGAAAAGAGTCTCCGTTCCTTGAGGTCCATGATGTTAATATCACATAGGAAGCTCTAGACTTTACGTTGAGAATTGTAAGGCACTGAAGTGCAAGATCCAGAACCTGATGGATTCAGGTGTATGGATAATCGAAGAAGGATGGGGGCATTGCATCTACCATTTGCGTCCATAAAGGTTGTTTTGTTTTTAATATGTGCTTAAATGTTTTTAATCTTAATGATTGAACTTATGCTACTTTCTAAGGTTGAATAATTGAACGAGTTTTAATCTTTAGTTCTTTGAATATCAAATGAATTACGGATTCTTTTAATTCTTCAAAAATTATAGATTTTTGACATATGGCAAGATTAGACCTTTTTTATCCTGTCTAAAACCTTAAAATAAAATCTCTCAATTCTTTACCCGAAATAATTCATGGTTACTGCCAAAAGACCAAATTTTGACAGTATCCATCTTTGAGACTTTGAAATATTACCTTTATCTTTTTTTAGACCCAAAAGTCATACATATACCTTTCTTTGAGCCAATAAATTCACCATCGTCTTCTTAGACACAAAAGCGACATTTTTTCTACCAATAAAACCTTAAGACATTGAGTACAACATGTTCACTTGAACATGAACCTTCCTACCAGAATAAACAATGTGGGGCATCTCGCATCAATTCAATTCCGATGACATATAAGGAATTGCTCCCAGTGCTATTTGAGAAGAACCTTGTGACTCTATTTCAATCCAAACCAAGAGAGGCCCCATATCCTGAAGGCCATGATATTAACGCTATATGTAGCTATCATATTGAGAGCTCAGGGAAAACCATTAAGAACTATGAGGCATTGAAGCGCAAGGTCCAAGATCTGATCGATTCAGAGGTATTGACGTTCAATGTGTAATGGGGGCATTCTGATCGGGAGTCGGCTAGGGCATCCATCAAGAGTTTTGTTGCATTCTCATACATATCATGTTGTTTGAACTTATTTTTCTTTTGTACCTCTTATGTTTAAATGTTTGTAAATCACTTGACTTTTGAACATTTTTAATAAAATGCTTCCTTCTTAGGAAATGAACAATAAGCAAATTTCAATCTTGAAATTCTTTGATTATCATTTTAATTAAAAGCTTTTTAATAATTGTGTTGTAAATTTTTGATAAATGACAAGATTGAACCACAGAAAACAAGGATCCCTTGATCCTAATCTAAGTGTACACCAGACTATATACCCTTCTCTTGCAGGGACCGAGCTAGTTTTCTCTTCACATGAAGAGTCAATCAAAGGGTTTGGCATTCAAGTATATGTTAGGAGCGAACAAAATGGGGCAACTAGCACATGAAATTGCAAAGCTAATTGGTTCTACTTCTGTTAATGACGTTCATATATGTAACATCCTCAATACCGGGTTAGTGACCAAATTGTGAGATTTTAAAATTCAATGACCAGATTAAATAAATTGAAAATTTAGGAATTAATTGAAATATCTAGTGTAGGATAATTTAGTAAATGAAGGAAGAAGAAAGGGGTAAAGGAGTCATTGAACAAGAAAAATAATTAAATATTATTTGGGGTTATTTTATAACCTATGTGGAGCATATGTTGGGAAACAAAGGTTTCCAGACATTTCTCATCTTCTTCTCTATTCTTCTCCAACGTGAAGCACCCAAGCCAAGGTAAGTTGGATTTCTTTTGGTTAATCCTTAAAATTTAAGTATGGTTTTGGTTAAGGAAGACTTAAGAAACATGATGGAAGGAAGACTTAGAAACTCAATGAGTTTTGAGTTATCGATGATTTTAAATATGATGTGTCTAAGTGAAAATATGAATATGAAGGTTTAAATGAATTTAAGGATTTAATTTGACTTGTCATATAGGAGAATAAGAAGTTATAAGTGTTAGAATTAAGTTTGGATAATATGGAAAATTTGGTATGATTTTTAGCTTTAAGAATTTGAATGAAGTATGGGAGATAATAAGGTGTGGGAATGATAGAAGTTAATTAAAATGGTTGTAGTTGAGTTTGGTGGTATGAAAGGAGCTTTGTACGAGGAAATTCAGTGAAGAGTTGATGAATTTTCGGGTGAAAAAACATTTTTTGGGCAGAGTGTATTGGTACCCTATGTATGTGTACCGATACCCTCTTGATCGAAAAATCACAGAATGCAATAAGGCTACCGATACCCTAAGGAGTGTATCGATACCCCCTAAAGGAAAAATTGAATATTGATTCATTAAATTCATTTAAGCTATTAGTATCAAATTGCAAGGTTTAGGCATCTGATAATCATCTTGAAAATTATATTTATGTAGATACAGAGCCTAAACGAGTTCCAAAACAAGTGACAAGAAAGATTGATCGAGGGAAAAGCAAAGAGATATAGGTGAGTGCATATGCATAGCATGAATATAGTAGTATATTCAGTTATAGACTTGTGGTAAGTCTAGATTTAATATATTGATACATGATGGTATTCGATATTATGACACATGACATGAATTCATATTATATGCATTATGTGACAATGTTCTAAGTGAATATGTTTGAAAAGTTACATGAGCTATGTGATAAAGGTAAGAATTTACATGTCTACGAGATATAAACTATGGGAATTGTGAAAGCCCATGTTATGTAGATGAGAACTATAAGTATAGTTGGCCTGCCAAGAGTAGAGGGTCTACACGGTCCTTCGGGACAAATTCTACGTGGTTCTTCGGGACATATATGTATTCTTTGGAATATGTATGAGGTCTTTTGAGACACTTACTTGATCCTTGGTATATGTATATGATTCTTAAGGAATTTCTTTGTGGTCCTTATGGACAAATCTTATATGGAACTACGGTACATTTCTACGCGGTCCTTCGGGACAAATTCTACGTGGCATTTCGGTGCAATTTATACTAGCTGTGGTGACAACATAGTGCACAACCTCACATTACTCACATACCTCAGGTTCTCAGTATGATATCATGGGCTTTTGAACTTATTGATGTGAATTCATGATGGATAATTTAATAAGATCATGGGTAAGATACATGGTTATGTGACTTGCATGAATTGAATATATGATTTCATGAGAATGCATCTCATTATGACATTCTCAGTATTTCATTGTTATTATTATTATGTCTCACTAATTCAATGACTTAGCGTGTAAGTGTTTCACACGTAGGATCCTAGAAGGTAGACAAGCAAAGTTAGGTAGTTGGAACAACATTACTCCTGCAACTATCAGACCAGAAGCAGCTTAAATAGTATGTTATTTTGTTATGTAAATCAGTGTTGGCATGTAATCAAATGTATAAGTTGTTTATGCTCTAAGTATTTTGGGAATTTTATATAAATCTATGTATATATATATGTTGGGCCAAAATTACTGTAGCATGGTATCGGTACACTGTAACTGGGTATCGATACCCCTGTAGCATTCTGGAAATTTTTAGCATCGGTATTGTTCATGGTACTATTTGCACAGTATCGGTACTATTCATAAAATATTTTTTTCTTTAAATTTGTTATAACGAACATAATTAAACAGTATATTATTGTATTTTCTTAATATAAGTCTAAATGCTCTGTTATTTTGTAAGAATGTTGTTTTAAAAAGTAAAGGTGACATCTCGGACTCGTATTCAGGTCAGGTACGGCTTGGGGGTATTACAATATCTTATTAGATGGAATGGTCAAGTAGGCGAATCTAGTTTAGGTCAGTTGCTTGGAAAATGAATTCTAACAATGAGATTTTCTTACCTTTAACAAACACCTGGCTATAATAGGTTCTCCTCAGCGAGCTTAAGAAATTGAATTCATTTACTCTATATATATATATATATATATATATATATATATATATATATATATATGTATGTATACAATAAAGCTGTGTTATTCCGCTAAAGTAATTGGTTATAGAGGAAACTCGAAAGCCCTGGCTTTATGAATAGATTACATTCAAACCATGACATTGATCGGGTACTTAGCAATCCAGTGTATGCTCCACTATGGTTGTCAAGTCAAAGACTTTGTGATGACATGAATCCTTCAGCTAGTCTGATAAAGGCAATTATAAAATATATGTACAATAAAAGCTTAATTTAGCTAGCCAAACAATGGCAAATTAAATCAAAATTACAAATAAGGAGTTTCGGTGAATATGGATTAAGGGAGTTGAGGAACACCTATTATAGTTAATTTCACACGAGCACTCAAAAATCTCATTTTTAGACCGATATTTCTGCACTGCCTTGAATAGAAGAGTCTATGAAGCTTGAACAAATGGAAGATTTCACAGAACTAAAACAAAAGTTTTCTAAAGAGTCTAGCAATTGACTATGCTAGTTGTGACATTTTGTCTGCCTCCGATCAAAATGTCAAACCAAGAAAGAGGGGCATGCTATGATCTTCACGATGACTAAATTGAGGAAACAAACCTTAAAGTTTAGGTAGCTAACCTTGAAACCAACCTTTCGATCTTGATATTTGTCGATGATTTACAGCTATCAAAGATTAAAAGAGCATTTGATTCTTTTGATATCCAATGAACTCATGTTTATGATTTTTTCAATTGTGAAACTTAGAATGAGGTAATATTTTTTCAAAACTCTTTTGATATTTTCAAAATTTTGAAAATTCAAAGAAAGAAAAACATTTTCAAACAAGATAAGTTCTCTGGAAGTATCTTGGAATTCAACGAATATCTCTCTAAAGCTCAAGATCGAAGTTGTGGCAAGGGAAACCAATTTTTGGGACAAAATTTGATGGGGCAAGGAAACAACTTGTCTCAGGCCGAGGTTTGCAAGAGTACACTCTGGTGGAAAATGAAGACTGTGCAACTATTGAATAAGAGGCGACGCACAAATCTCTTGATGAGGCATCACACAACCCGAATAAGATCATGAGAGTTGGGAGTCAAAGAACACTTCCAATAAATGAGTACAGATAATACTCTATCCGATCAGTGAACAACAAATAAATGATAACACCATACACTTTTTTATCCTTTCCTTACTTAACCATTTCTCAAAGATAGAATTGATCTTGACACTTGTCAAATAGCTATAATTTATTGAAGGATTAACAGTGTAATTAATTCTTTGATATCCAATAAATTCTTATTTTATAATTTATCAATTGTGAAACCTCAAAAGGGGCAATATTTTCAAATCTTTGATTAAATATTTTTCAAAACTCTTTTCATTGATATTTTTAGACTTTTGAAAATAAAAGGAGAAAAACATTTTTCAAACAAGACAATTTCTCTGGAGTGGATCTTGGTAGTTGACATGTGGCTCTCAGACACGAAGCTCATGCTTAGAATCAGTGCTAAAGCTTCGACATCGAATATTGGGGCATCTTTGAAGCAATAAACATCGAATGTTGGGGCATCTTTAGGGATTCAACATCCTAAAGTGAACGATCAGATATTTTGAAGCCTTTCCTCCACTAGCAGGAACAAGTAGACTAACCAGTATCCTTTGATGTTGTCTCGCTAAAGACATTTTTCTAAAACAAATTTTGTCTCGCTTGAGATAATTTCTCTCAAAACAAAATGTTGTCTCACTCAAGACAATTTTCCAAATTATGAATTTGTTTCACTGGAAACAAACCAAAATCTTTGAGTCGTTTCTTTTGAAATAAAAAAATCTTTGAGTTGTTTCTTTTGAAACAAAAATCTTTGAGTTTGTTTCATTGGAAACAAAGTTTTGTCTCTTGAGTCAATTTCTTTTGAGAAAAAAATCTTTGAGTTTGTTTCCTTTAAAACAAAATTTTGTCTCTCGAGACAGTTTCTTTTGAAAACACCTATCTTTGAGTTTGTTTCCATTGAAACAAAATACCTATCTTTGAGTCGTTTCCCTTGAAATGAATTTTGTCTCTCTTGAGGCAGCTTCTCTTGAAGCATTATCTGTGAGTCGGTTTCACTTGAAACGATTATCCCTAAAGATGGCATATCGTCCTCATCACGTAGGAACTGTGTCATCCCCCCGACCAGACCTCTTCATCACGTAGGAGTCGTGTCACCCTAGATAACCAGTTGTCCTCATAGCATTTGAACCATGTTATCGCCCTTCCTAAAGATGGCCATAACTCTTCATCGCGTATGAGTTGTGCCATCCCCCGACCACACCTCCTCATCACGTAGGAGCCGTTTCGCCCCTAATAACCAGCCGTCCTCATCACGTAGGAACCGTATTATCATTCTTAAAGATGGAATGCCGTCCTCATCGCATAGGAACCGTGTCATCCCCCGACCAAACCTCATCATCACGTAGGAGTCGTATCACCCCTAGATAACCTGTCGTCCTTATCGTGTAGGGACTGTGTTATCACCCTTTCTAAAGATGACCAGAACTCTTCACTATGAGTTGTGTCATCTACCGACCAGATCTCCTCATCACGTAGGAGCCGTGTCACTCTTAGACAACCAGACCTCTTCATCACGTATGAGCAGTGTCGTCCCCACAAATAAACCTATCCATTTTTTAGCCAAAAAAATGAGAACCATACAAAAACATGTTGTCGTCTTTGCCCTATTCTTGTTAACACAAGAATGTGCAAAGAGAGTCAGCTGTAGACACATGTTTTGTCCGGGTCTTTTTTTATTTATTATTATTATTATTATTATTATTATTATTATTTATTATTATTATTATTATTTATTTTGTTTACATTATTTTGCAGGCCCGATCCCGAGCCCAATTACAAGCTTAACTCGGGGCCCAACCGGAAAACAGATTACATCCAAGCCCAAAGCCCTCAACCCAATCAACAGACCCAGTACCAAACACAGTTCAACAACCCAAGATCCATCTTACACGAATCGGACCAATGCAAATTAGGGTTTTAAAACCCTAAATACCATCAGCTAAAGCCAGTCGCCGCCATCTTCAACGTTCCAGATTCCTAGAGGCGTGTGGACTTCACTTCTCTTTCCCCACGCGCGTGACCCGACCACCGAGCTACCGAGCCGCCGTCGAACGTCCTACTGTCCGGTTTTGTCATCAACAGTGACACCAAATCCATCAGTCAGCCGCAAATCAATCCAAGTCAGAAATTTTTTTAAAAAATATCAAAACAAGTACAAAATATCCCGATGCAATCTTGGTGGCAGCAGAAAACTCTTTCAATTCAATCACACGTCGAATAGTGTCTCCTCTCTCTTCTCCGACGTCGGCGAACGGTGGTCGTCGCTGGTCCATGACGGTCGGCTCGGCGGAGACTCGCCGGAAATTGGGAGCTCTTAGGAGCTCTCTCGTTTTTCTCTCTTTCATGCATGAGGAAGAGAAGTAAATGGGGGTTGGGTGTATTTTGGGCTTGAATTTTGGGTTTTATATTCAAACGGCGTCGTTTCAAGGGGGACCATTGCAACATTTTTTATTATGGGTAAATCCTATTTAGGGTCCTTCTGATTTTGTATCATTTTATTTCAGTCATTAATGAAAGTTTTATTTTTTTTATTTTGAGCATTGGTTTTATGAATGTTGCAATTTGGTTATTTTTAGTTTTTAAGCACGTGTATGAATGATGAGGTTATTGTAATTTAATGTTATTGTACTTTAATGTTATTTATAGTTAAGCATAATATGTTTTATTATTTCATTTTTAGTCACTGATTTAAAGTATTGTGTATGTTTGATGATTTTCGAATTTGGCTCTATGATTTTCAAATATTCTATTTTAGTCACTGTTTTGATTTTGTTTAATTATAGTTCGGCCCTTTATGTTTCTGTTTATTTCTTTTTAGTCCTAAACATTATCTATGTGTTATTTACATTTATAGTGCATGTATTGTTTAATATTTATGATTTCGGTCTCTGGTTTATTTTGTAATTAATGTTTAGCCCTTTTGATTTTTGTTAATACCATTTTAGTCCCTTAAGTTTCTATTTTTGCTATTTTAGTCTTTTAACTTTCTGTTTTAGCTATTTTAGTCTTTTAAGTATCTATTTTTGCTATTTTAATCCTTTAGGTTTATGTTTTTGTTGTTTAGTCCTTTAAGTTTCTGTTTTTGCTGTTTTAGCCTTTTAAGTTTCTGTTTATTCTTTTTAGCCCTTTAAGTTTTTGTTTTTATTATTTTAGTCCTTTAAATTCATGTTTGTACTATTTTGGTCCTTTAAGTTTATGTTTTTGCTATTTTGGTTCTTGTAATTATAAATACTTACTTTTTGGTCATTATATTTGGTTTGTAATATTTATTTAAATCCTTTATGTGTGTACATATTTTATATGTTAAATATTCATTTGTATCATATGTAAGTAAATACGTTTGAACAAATGTGAACTTGAAATAAAATTGATTCTATTTTTCTAATTAATTCTTTTTTATTTTAAGTTGAACAATGCGATGCATATTACTAAATAACGATTTATTTTTATGCAAAAATCGATTTTTATTTTATATTCGATTCACGTTTTTTAAATCAATTAGGAGGGAATATTCTTTTACTGACAAGAAATAGTCGAGTTAACTTTTCCGATAGAGGATTGCTAATTTCGAGATTTCTTTTCGAGTTAAGGAATTTTCTCTAATTAATTAACCCGAAGCAAATTAAACAATTTAATAAATGGATCATAAATTAATTTTATATTCGATTTATAAGTTCCACCAGTTACGACAACGTGTAAGCGACACAGTATTAATTTTGGGCATTGTGGGGGTGCTAATCATTCCCCACACGTAACGACTCCCGAACCCATTTTAATCGAATATTTGTAAACGCATATCAGTTTTTTTTGTCTAAAAACGTTTTTTCTTAAAATTATTTTTAAAAGACGTTTTTAGGTATTCGACCTACCTAACACAAAAGTCGATAGTGACTCCTTTCTAATTTAATCCAAATCAATTCAAAATCACCAAAATTTTCAAATAAAATCATAATCGTTTTTAAAAATAATAAATAATTTTTTAAAAAAATGGTTATGACACCGCCCATAGCCGTCCACTCCATAGCTCGTAAAAGGAGAGGCAAAGAAAGATCGTGCCCTAGAAGCAAGCTCCGAAACATCAGTGCACCATGAATCATCATCTTTTTTTAAGGCAGAAATAGTATTAACACGACGTCTTGCCATAGTGGACGCATGAAAATATTTAGTATTTATGTCACCCATTGAAATCCATTGAGAGCAAGCTTTTTGTCTCCACAAACTTGCTTCTTGTTCAAGAATACTAGCCAACTAAGTCTAAGATCTAGATTTAATAGGAAGTCAGAATGATGCACTAGTAAAGCACGGTCAATACCCCAAAGACAATTAATAATTCTTCTTTTCTTTTACCAATATGGCCAAAGACATCAGAGTTTCAAGAAGCCACAGCAGGGATGAAATTGGAAATATTCTGCTCAAGATAAACTCCTGAAAATGCGGATAAGATTGCCAAGCAACAATATAACAAAACGGACGAACAGGAATCACAGGATCATTGGACTTGAGAGCTAGAAGAATCGGACGATGATCCGAACCAAACCTGTACAGGTGAGCACAAAAAAAAAACAGAAAAAAATGGATAACCAACAAGAATTAACCAAGCAACGATCAAGACGTTGATGTAAATTCCCCGGGACCAAGTGAAAGGAGGACCAGAATACCCCAAATCAAATAGCCCACAATTGAAGATAAAATCCACAAGCAAGCGACTTCCGACGCGTTGATTATTATCACCTCTGATTCTCTTGGGATCTGATAAAATGACATTAAGATCACCCCCAATTACCCACGGCAAAGCATCACAGAATCGAGAGCTTCTAGATGTTTCAGAGAAATTTCCTTTTCGAAGCATTCAGACTTGCATAAAGAGTCGTAAACTGAAACCAACTATTTTAGTTAACCGAGCAAACTCTTGTATTGATGAATTGATTGGCAATATGAAGTATATCCATTTCCACAGAATCGTTCCAGATAAGCCAGATACCCCCACTAAAACCGTGGGCTTCGACCCGAAAAGAATTAACAAGGCCAAGATGGGAAATTACACGAGCAGCAGCAAAACCATTAATACGTGGTTCAAATAAAGCAATCACGCTAGGGTGGTGCTCACGAACAAAAGTATTGAAGTACCTGCGAAAAGTAAGGCTAGCAGCGCCATGAGAATTCCAAAAAAAAAAAAATAGTTTCATCATAAATAAAGAAAATGAAAAGAAAGAGTGCACCTTATTAAGACATAGCGGCCCCGGACCGTTACGAACAATTTCATCAACCATATCCACCATGTTCGAGCATTCCATCATCTCTTCTTCATCGGAAGAATGATCCATCAACACAATCTGGGCATCATCGGGAGGATTATCTACGGTCGAAGGACCCACCTTTTGATCACCGACACGTTGAGCCTCCACATCTAGCACCCTTTCACCCAAAACCGGACCAGCAGAGACGCTAGCTCCATTAGATTTTTGACCTTTCAAGCCACTGACAATATTTTCTTTATTAGAATTGCTCCCACGAGCTATATGATAAGCAATTTTTAAACATGATCTCTTTGGCGTTTCCATGCCTTTCTCAAGTATGTTAACCGAAGCATGAGAACCCTTATTCTGACCTTTCGAAGTGGAGGAGTTATTAACCAAAACTTGAGCAAACTCACCTTCAATCATCGGAACAACCGTCGCCTTCTGGGCAACTTTATTACTTTTATTCTTTTTATCTGGGTTAGAGGCGATATAAGTGGCATTTTTCACAGCACCATGTTGAACAGGTGGGGACCGAATTTGTCCACGAGAATCAACACCCGACATGCTGTTAACATAGCCATTATCAGAAACCTTCAAAGGTGGAAGGATAGCAGATTAGTCTGATCCTCACTATTCTCACAAAGAATCACAAAACGAGATCCAGAGGTATTACCCTTCGGTGCTGTAGCATCTTGTTTACGAGAGTTTTGAAGGTTCAGTCGTTTGCGTCTATTCTCCATAATCATCCAAAGCCCAAAAGGATTTTCCTCAGTAGGAATATTAGACGGATTTAAATTAATCGTACTATTGTTTTAGGAACATCACCACTTTGCAAACTTAAAGGGCAAATTTCTTTCACATGGCCATAGACCCCACAACCAAAACAAATCTATTGGAGGCCTTCATACTCTAACCGCTGAACAAAAACGTCGATACAATACAAGGAGGAGAGGCTTGTTAAGATCCACAAGAATAGCAAGACGAGTAAATTTACCCCGTTCTCCGGCTTGAGTATTATATCAACTTTCACCACCCTGCCAATATGATCGGCAAGTCTCCGAAACAAAGTTTTAGAATAGTAACGATAGGGAAGCCCAGGTAAGCGAACTGTGATGAAATGCTCACGAAATAAGAAAAGATTTAAGAAGATAGAGAGAATAGAATAGAGAAAACAGAATTCATACTAATTTCATTGATAATTTTTATCTCATTACAACTGAATTTTTATAGGAATTAGTTCATACAAATTGCCAGTTGTATCATTTCTCTAACAGCTTAGAGTCCCTTAACTGTTTCTGCTTTCTTTTGTTGGCTGCAAGTTATTGGGCTCATCATCTCCTGGTCCAATAAGCACTTGGTCTCTTGCTTCAACAGCCCACACTCAGCCCTTTGCTCATCAGGTAACATCTTTGCCCCATCTCTATGCTCCTCGTCTAATTTCCCAATCAGAATCCCTAATTTCCCCATATTTCCCCCTTTCTCCTCATCAGCCTCTAAATTGTTTTCCCATTTCTTTTCATCAGTCTCTAATTTTGCCTCCTGAGTCATGACAATACCCCCAGCCACAGTGGATGCTTGTCCCTAAGGATCAAAATCAGGAAATTGGGAACGTAGCACCGTAAAATCGTCTCAGGTAGCATTCTCAATCCCTAAATTCGACCACTGAATCAACAATTGAGTCACTGCCTTATTGTTTTTTTTGATAACTCGTTTATCCAAAACAATTGCAGGATAAACCCAAAGTTGTCCATCAGCAGTGAGTTTAGGCGGGTCTCGTGAAGCAACACTTCTATCCCCAATTTTTCTTTTCAAAAGGTTGATATGAAATATTGGGTGAAGTTTAGAATGAACTGGTAATTCTAATTGGTATGCGACTGAACTAATTCGTTTTTGTATCTTCTAGGGACCATAGTATCGAGCAGAGAGTTTCAAATTTTTGTGTAAAGCTAAGGAAGTTTCTTTGTAAGGTTGAACCTCAAGGTAAACTTCCTCTCCCTCCTTAAATTCCCTGTCACTGCGATTTCTATCTGCATAATATTTCATGCGATGTTGTGATTTAGTGAGTTGATCCAAAAGTATACTATTGATATTATCCATCTCCTGCATAAACTGTTGTACATCAGCCACCCTTGTCTCACTTGACCAAGTCATTGTTAGAGGTGTATAGCCATATAGGGCATGAAAAGGTGTTGTACCTAATGTTGTATGAAAACTAGTGTTGTACCACCATTCTGCATGGGATAACCACTTAGCCAGGAACTTGTTTTTAAAAAACACAGTCCCCTTAGATACTGTTCAAGACATTGATTAAGCCTCTCGGTTTGACCATCCGTTTGAGGATGATAGGCAGTAGTAAATAGTGTTGTAGTGCCCAATAACTTTAATAATTCCTTCCAGAAAGCACTAGTAAAAATTCTATCTCTATCAGAAAGTGCAACTTTAGGCTGACCATGAAGTTTGTAGACCTGGTCCAAGTAGATTTTAGCAACCTCAAAAGCTATAAAAGGATGAACCAGAGGTAAAAAATGTCGATATTTGGTGAATTTATCAATTATCACCAAAATAGAATTGAATCTATTAGAAGTAGGTAGCCCTTCAATAAAGTCCATAGTAATAAACTCCCAAACATGTTCTGGAATAGGTAAAGGTTATAATAACCCAGACTGTAAAACATGTTCATGTTTGATTCTCTGACAAAACATCACATTGTTGCACATACTGTTTAACTAATGTCTTCATTCCTTTCCAATAAAAATACAATTTCAATCTATAATAAGTAGCATGTATCCCAGAATGGCCACCTTGTGGTGAATCATGAAGTATAGAAAGGATCTGCTTTCTTAAAGCACCTATCTCACCAACGTAAACTTTACTTTTGTATCTCAGAACACCCTTAGTATAAGACCAATCTGCTATACAATTATTATCAAGTAGCAACTTAGGAATTAAATCTTTTGCCAAAGAATCCTGCTCATAACTGTTTTCCACCTCCTGTACCCAAACAGGAATAACAATTGTATCAGATAACTAATTTAATTCTAATTTGTCTTCAAACTGTCTAGATAAAGCATCAGCAGCTCTGTTATGTTTGCCTTTTCTAAACTGAATTGAGTAATCCAATCCTAGCAATTTTGTTAGACCTTTCTTCTGAATGACAGTGCTGATCTTCTATTCTAACAAATGCTTCACAGATTCATGATCTTTTTTAATAATAAATGGACTCCCTTCAAGATAATGCCTCCATGTAGAAATATCCATTAATATTGCTAGATACTCCTTCTCATAGATAGACAAATCAATCTACTTTGGTCCCAAAGCCTTACTGAGGTAAGCAATTGTCTGCCCTCTTGGGATAGGACTGCACCTATACCCTTAGAACTGGCATCAGTTTCCAAACAAAATTACTTTGTAAAATCTGGTAAAGCTAGCACAGGAGCCCTACACATAGTCTCTTTAAGTTTGATAAATGCCTCCCTAGCCTCCTCAGTCCAAAAAAACTAATCCTTTTTCAACATAGTAGTGAGGGGTTTACTGATTTCCCCATAACCCTTAATAAATTTCCCGTAGTAGCCAGTAAGGCCCAAAAAAACCCTCAAAGATATCAAATTTCTTGGAATAGACCATTCCTGAATAGATTGAATTTTTTAGGAATCTGTAGATACTCCCTGTGGAAATAGTATGACCAAGGTACTCCACCTCTTATTGGCCAAAGAAACATTTATTTCTCTTAGCAAAAAGCTTATTTTGCCTTAGAATTTCTAACATAATTATCAACTGTTGTGCATGACTATGTAAATCAAGGCTGTAAATAAAAATATCATCAAAGAATACTAGGATAAATTTCCTGATATAAGCTCCAAATAAATCATTCATAAGAGCTTGAAAAGTAGTTGGTGCATTAGTTAAGCCAAAGGGCATTACATTGAATTCAAAATGACCATGGTGTGTACTGAAGGCAGTTTTTGGAATGTCTTCAGGCTTGATCCTAATCTGCCAATATCCAGATCTTAAATCCAGTTTAGAAAAAATTTAACTCTAGCTAGTTATCCAAGAGATCATCCACCACAGGTATAGGAAATTTGTCTTTAACAGTTAAAGCATTTAACTGTCTATAATCATTTCACATTCTCCAGCTGCCATCTTTCTTTTTAACTAACAAACAAGGTGAAGCAAAAGGACTTTTGCTAGTTTGAATAATTGATGCTGCCAACATTTCAGCTACATGTTTCTCAACCTCTGATTTTTTATGATAAGGCATTTTGTAAGGTCTAACATTAACTGCTTCAATACCTGATTTTAAAATAATAGAATGATCATGCTTCCTTAGTGGAGGCATTCCAATAGGTTCCTCAAATACATCTCTGTAATCAACAATTACTGCTTGAATTGTAGGAGGAATTTCATTATGGCCACCCTCTGCATTCAACATATAAATCTCCCCTACTGCTTCAGGATTTTTATTCATCAATTTCTGCATTTTGTTGCCTGAAATTATCTTCATTGTAGTAGTGTGCAGCCCTCCCCTCAACACAATCTCTTGGTCACCAATTTTAAAGCTAAGAGTCATGTTGTTAAAATCCATTAATATTGGACTATATTTCTTCATCCAATCAACTCCTAGCACCATATCACTACCTCCAAGGGGTAAAACCCTAAAATCATGTACAAAAAGAAAATCTTGCATCTCCCAACTCAGTTGTTTACTCTTTATTGTACTATAAAGTTTATCATCATTAGCTGCTGTGATAACTAATGGATTAGTTTCCTCTAATTCTAACCCTTCTCTTTAGCCCACCTATTAGTGACAAAACTATGGGTGTTGCCACTATCAATTAATATACTTAGTGGTTTCCCTTTTATGAATCCTTGAATCCTCAAGGTACTACTTCCTGAACTGCCAGTAATTGCATTCATAGAAATCTCATGATCTTTTTCCTCTAATGGTACTTTATCAATATTAGTTTGAGCTGCTTGTAACTCTTCAGGCTCCTCTTGCTCTTCTACCTCTTCCATAGAATTCAATTGCTTTAATCTGCAGTGATGTCCTGGAGTAAACTTGTCACCACATTTATAGCATAAATTATTGGCCCTTCTATACTCCAGTAGTTGTTGTCTGTTTGGTGTAAGCCCTGAACTGGTTTTCAAATGTGAACTCACTGAAGGATTAGATATTCTGGAACTGGTAGAATTTCCTGGCAGCATTGGTCTGGAAATACTTCTAAATCTTTTACTTTCCAGTTCCATTGAAAGCTCATAAAGTTTTGCTTTTCTAGCAGCTTCAGCTACAGTTTTTGGTTCCAAAACCTTCACCTTATGTTTCAATTCCTCCTTAAGACCACTCAAAAAACTAGAAACAAAATATTCCTCTCCTAATTCAGGATTAATCTGAAGGAGATAAGGTTGAAGTTCCTCAAACTGAGCTTCATACTCTTCTACTGAAGCAATTTGAGTCAATTTATTAAATTCATCAATAACATCAAGATATTCTTTATCAGCAAAACGATGACACATATCAGAAATAAACGCATGCCAAGTAACTCTACTTTTCTTCATAATGTATCCATCAAACCATACTTCAGGCTTGCCAGTGAAGTATATAGCAGCTATTTCTAACTTCTGTAAACTAGGAACAACAAAAATATAAAAATATTTCTCACACTTTCTAATCCAACTCCTAGGATTAGTTCCATCAAAGAACTGAAGCTCTATTTTGGTTTTGGAAGAAACATACCAGTGTTGTTATTGTTTGAATGTTTTTCCATAAATGTAGGACCTTTAATGATAGATTGTTCCCCTGATTCCATTGTATTTGCTATTGCTTTCATCTTAAAAATATCATGAGTTGATTGATTAATATCATGTGGCAAAATCGGCTTAGATGCTAGGATTCTCGGTTGTCCTAGTTGAAATGAGTATTTCTCCTTATCATCAATGACTGTCACTTGTAATGGCATCTTATTTGCGTCATTGATCTAAGTTGTTGGCGCTTATGGTCGTTCTGCAAGAGTAGATTGCCCAGATTCAGTCCCAGCCTTATGCATCAACCCCAATAGTTGATGAAGCATTTTTTGTTTCAGTTGTTGTAGCCTCTAGTGTCTGCAACCTCTGCTCCTTAGCACTCTGTTGATTAAGCCACCAAGTTAGAACTACCTCCACCTCAAAAGACTCTGCTGGATCAGCAGGAATGACCGGCGGTTGATCATTATGACTCATCTGCTGTAGTTTTTGTGTCTTACCCAGCTTGGAACAAAATTTAGTATTTTTGGATCAAAATGACCTTGCTCTGAATACCAATTATGATGAAATGCTCACGAAATAAGAAAAGATTTAAGAAGATGGAGAGAATAGAATAGAGAAAACAGAATTCATACTAATTCCATTGATAATTTTCATCTCATTACAATTGAATTTTTATAGGAATTAGTTCATACAAATTGCCAGTTGTATCATTTCTCTAACAGCTTAGATTCCTTTAATCGTTTCTGTTTTCTTTTGTTGGATGCAGGTTATTGGGCTCGTCATCTCCTGGTCCAATAAGCACTTGGTCTCTTGCTTCAATAGCCCACGCTTAGCCCTTTGCTCATCAGGTAACATCTTTGCCCCATCTCTATGCTCCTCGTCTAATTTCCCAATCAGAATCCCTAATTTCCCCGTGTTTCCCCCTTTCTCCTCATCAGCCTCTAAATTGTTTCCCCGTTTCTTCT
Source organism: Hibiscus syriacus (assembly GCF_006381635.1). Lineage (NCBI taxonomy): Eukaryota > Viridiplantae > Streptophyta > Magnoliopsida > Malvales > Malvaceae > Hibiscus > Hibiscus syriacus. The sequence continues at coordinate 2,276,659 of NW_024063145.1, read as the reverse complement.
CATCAGTCTCCAATTTTTCCTCCTGGGTCATGACACGAACCACACAATAACATGTGAAAGATATTTCTCAGAAGTGGAGAAAGTATACTCCAAGGCTGAACTGTCAAATAACTACCATAAATTGTCCAATGACCATCTATCAAGACTTTCGCATAATCCTGTTCATCAGCAAATCTAACCAAGAAATAATTATTTTCCATATCAATCAATTGAAAATAACTACACGGATTCCTAAGAGCTTAGATCCGAATTAACAAAGTTTTGAAACCGATCGTCTTACCAAGCAACTGAACAATTATCACACTACGCATATTGTGATCAATTTAATCATGGACTCTGTCAGAAAAAGGATACGTGGAAATGGACCTATCTTATTTACAAGAACATCCTCCTCGAGAACAGTAACTTCTTCCTCTAACCAATTAGGAGTCATAATAACTGTCACAACTGTCTTTCGGGTGGGCCCAGAATTAGGCTTCGACTTAAATAAAAATGTTAGAGCCGCCACCAATCATTTGTTTTTTTTTAAATTTGGTTGATCGGATTCTATCTTACTTGATCTGCTTTTTACTAGAAAAGTGTCGGATTCATGATTCGAGTACAGTCAATGAAGGATTAGCACCCTTGAACTGCCCTTTCGGTACCATTTTAATTTCTCTGTTGTCTTAATTGCAAAAGTTAAAATTCTAATTCAAATTTAAAGACTCGATTCAAATTACTTATCTTTGATTGGTTAAAATAAATAAAAAAGTTAAATACACAATATTAAAACGAAAAGAAATAAAATTAAGAAAATATTTTAAAAAAAACAAATAAAATAAAATTAAGAAAATATTAAAATAAAAAAAAATAAAAAATAAAAATGTTAAATTTTAAAAGAGGAAAAAAGAAAAAAAATGTTAAATGGAAGAAAAATTTTAACAAAAAAAATGCTAGAAAGAAAAATAAATAAATGAGTAAAAAAGGATCAAATTAAACTAAATTTATATTTATGGTTCTAATTAATATTAGAAAATGAGCTGCAAAAAAACAAAAGGTTAGGGGATTAAATGTGAAATATTATAAATATAATGAATGATTAAATTGAAATAATTGAAAATTCAGAGGCAAAATTGAAACATGTGACTAAAATGAATTACACATCAAAAGTACAAAGACTGCGAAAATAATTTTAAAATCTCATAATTACACTTCGTCCCCCTATAAATGCCCTCCAAAACTCACAAAAAATATCATTTCTCATTTCTTCTTCCCCAAAAATCAAATTCTCTCCTCTCTAAATTCTCTCAACTCAAATAGGCCCCGATGGCTGGCCACCGACCGCCGTTTCGGCCGCTGCCACCGATGGCCCAATAAAACCCAAACTACCCAAAAATGCTCTCTCTGACCCCGTAATCACGATTCCGAGGCCCAATCATCCTAAAACAAGCCGAGTCGACGTAGATCTAAGTAACAAGGTCTCGACTTTTACCTTTTTTCATCGCGTCTTCTCAGTTTCCCGACGTTCTCTTCTCTGACGATGCTCCTCTACTCCCTTGCCGTTGATATATGTTTATTTATTTTTCTATTCGAACTTTGCTTGTTAGTTTTTTTGTGTTTTGGGTTGTATGGTTGTATGGTGTTTGGGTATTTTGGTGGTTTATGCTTGGATTTTGCTTGTTGTTCACTAGATTTCTTCATATGTTTTTTGTGTCTTGCTTGGCTTCGCTGGAGGATTTTTATAGCCTCGATTTTGGCCCTTTTTGAGTCCTGATCAGGAGGGGATTCGTGGGTATTTTGCTCCAAGTTTCTCGTGCGTCGTTGGCTGGGGTTTTAGGGATGGTTCAGTCCCTATCTTTGTCCAGTTGTTGGCACGTTGTTGCTGTTTCGATTCCCTGTTCAAAGGCTGAGAAATTCGGTCAGTGCTCGAGTTGTTTAGGCGCGTGACTCCACACGCGCTCCTCATGTAGCGCCTTGGCTTGATAGAAAACCCTAGTTTTTGATTCTGATCTCAATAAGGCCCACCAAACTGCGTTTACTGGGTTAGACTTACCCGATTGGGCTTCCTGCTAGGCCTCTGCTGGACTTTATTGGACCTAAAAAATAAAAATAAAAATAAATAAATAAACAAGTATATATATATATATATATATATATTGAAAAATGTTTTCAAAACCCAAATATTATATAGTTTTCCAACATGTTTTTAAAATATATATTATATATTTTCAAAACCATTTTAAAAATATATATTATATATTTTCAAAAACGTTTTAAAAATATATATTATATATTTTTTTGAAAAATGTTTTCCAAACTATATATCATATATTCAAAAAATTTCTCAAAACTATATATTATATATTTTTGAAAAAATGCTTTCAACACTATGTATTATATATGTTATATGTATATTAAGTAAAACCCCGGATGAAAATGAGTGACTACAGCTGCCCCTTTTTGCCTATTATCGTGCAACGAAATAGGGCAAAGACACAAAGGCACAAATTTTCGTTCGGTGCATATGGGCTTGGAAACAAGCCTGCTCTTGTGAGAGTTGTTGACTTCTGAAGTCCAACTCAATGTTGCCGTTGAATTCTTATCAACTACCCTCTACTGTGGAGTTGAGAATAAAATAGGACAGCTCCCTATTGTTGAGTCCTACTGTGGTCACTCTTGAGATGTCTTTGAACATGATATCCTTCGTTTTGAAGTTGAAATCATAGTTCAAAATTTAAATCAGAAGGTGACTTCTTATTGCCAAATCATAGTCAACCTTGGTCTTCTTCCCGGCTTAAAAGACCTCGGTGTGAAAATTCTACCGAAAAGTAGTTCCTTGCTGCTACTATGTGGTTGATATGTCTTCGAGCTGAATGAAATCAAACTCGAAAGTTTCATTGACAAATATACCTTCTCGCCTTGAGCTATGTTGTAGATTAGGCTAAGAGATAGTTCCTTGTTGCTAAATCGCAGCCAACCTAAGTATTCTTCTTGAGTTAAAGACCTCGGTTTAAACTTCAACCAGAAAGTAGTTCCTCGCTGCTACCATGCAGTTGATACACCCTCGAGCTGAATGGAATCAAACTCGAAAGTTTTTGTTGACAGATAACCCTTCTCGCATTGAGCTATGTTGTAAATGGTTCCTCTAAATGAATGATGGCTCCCCTTCACGGGTTTAAGCCAGTAATAATTCTTTAGATGATTCCCCTTCACGGAAAAGTCACGTGAGACAACACCCCTTCACGATTTACGTCGATCTTGTTTCTTCGGATGACTCTACTTCACAGGAAAGCCAAGTGGTACATTCTGCAGGTGATTTCCCTTTGCAGGTCTAAACCAGGTGAGATGATCTTCGGATGGCTCCCCTTTCACGGGAAAGTCATGTGAGATGTTCTTCGAGTGACTTCTCTTTGAGAGAAAGTCAAGTGAGGTGGTCTGTCAACCGGATATCCATCATGTAGTTGAAATCTGTCTTGAAAACTTAAATTAGCCATTCACCGTTGAATTAAACTGAAACCATTCTAAATTAGCTCTCGAACCCGATTGAATTGGCTCTCGAACCTAGTTTGAAGTTGATTTTAAGATCTGCTGATCTTTCTATAGGTCAAGTTGGTTAAGGTGTAGCTCCTCGCCGCTGAGTTAGGTAACCATCACCAATTTTTTGAAGGCGTTTTTTAATCGAGTATCCTTCGTCGTGAGGTTGAAACTTGACTCTAAAGCTATAAAAATTATGTATGCGAAAAATGATAAATGTGATGTTCTTAAGTATGTTTAAGATGTATGCACAATGAATTAGTTCTTGTTTTATTTCTTGGATGGAGTCTCATTCTTTGTCTGCTGGTATTATCCTTGGAATCGATCATTCCCGACACTGACGGCTTAATGGAAAATATCTGACATTTTCTCATTTGTTAGCTAAATCCAGTGATCTTACACTCTTGATTCAATTGATTAATTTTAATCCATAGATTCTTGAGTGTTCTTTTAGCCTTTGTTTATTCGAGTGAGTAAGACTCTTTTGCATTTTGGGTTGATAATAAACTACTGGAACTGGTTGAATCATCATCGTATTTGACACATTAATATTCAGTGAAAGGCTTTCTTAAGTAGCTTGGAAGCTCAAATTCCATGAAATTATTCTGATTGTCATGGAAACAAATCTAGCAAACAAGAAGGTGTGCTACCTTGAAATTATATAAAGTACCCTCAACGTTTCTTGCAGAGTGCTTTGAATTTCTTGTATGGGAATCTTGGAAACAAACCTTGTCTTTACTCTAAACGTTGTTGAGTTATATGCATCTCGATTTCTTTCTTTCACTCTCATTTGGGGTGTCATTATCATCAGGGCTTGCATTCATGTTGTTTCTCTTTGATACGACATCCTCAAGTACAACAGTAAACTCATGCTTCAGGAGCAACCTGGTAGTGAATGAATTTATAGTCATCACAGGCTAAACTCTTTTCGGCCAACTCATTGTTGTAAGTCTCTTGCACTTTATTGGACGACCATCTTCATAGTAAAGAGAGAGACTGTAACCATTATATTGCTCATACTCACTTTAAAATGATTGGTTATAATGGTTATTTTTTGTTCCTTCGATCTAGTATCATGCCTGGCCATTGATTGTCACACTACCTTGTTTTTCACTAAATCTAGTTTGTTTTGATAGGTAAAACGTCAGGAGGCACGGGAGGTGGAAAAAGAAGAGATCGGGAACCTAGAGATGTCCCACATCGATTTAGGTCCTTCAACCGATTTTTCGAGAAATTATGTCATGTCTAAGATATATCTCCTTTTTAAAAAAAAATGATTGGTATAAAAATGATGTCAGATCAATTGAAGAAAAATATCAGTTCACTGAATATCAAATAAATGAATCACACAAGTTGTTTTCAAAGGTTATAGCCCTTTGACAAGTATCAAGATCCATGGGTGATAGGGGAAGGCAATGCAATTTGGTTTTGAATTTCATGATTTTCAAATAGAATGTAAACAAAATAGCGCAACTGATGGATTTCACTGTAAGGATATTTAGAGAGCATTTCTATTTTTGTTCTCAGAAATCTTCCATTTGTTCAATTTTCAAAGGCTCCTTAAATAGAGATAGTATCGAAATATCGATCTAAAAACAAAACCTCTGAGTGTTTTTGTGTTATCAACTATAACAGATGTTTCCTGACTCCCTTAGTCCATCTTTCATCAAAATTTAATTTCAAATCCATGTTTATTTCAGGTATTATCGTCTTTATTTAAATTATACTTTGTTAAAGTTGATGTCCTCGTTTTAGATTTTGCTGGGAGATTCATCTCGACATATAAAGACTAGTGTCATGATATGAATGTACTCGTATTCATAAAGTTAGGGGACTTAACATTGCCCATTACTTTAGTGAAATACCCTTAATTAAAGGATTCAAGTGTCAGAAAGTCTTCGACTTGACAAACTCAAACGAAACTCACTTCATAAAGCTTGGACATTACCACCATAGCTGCTTCAGACATTACCTCCGAAGATTAACAACCTACTACTTTCAGTGGAGTTCCCCCAAAATTGTTAAAATTATCGTTCATATCACATTAATTCTTTGATTTCGAGATTTCCTAAGTTTGTCAAGAAGAATTTGTTATAGTCTGAGTGTTAGTGAAAATCAGAAAACTTCATCTTTAGAGCTCAATTTCTAACAACTGATCTAAGCCAAATTTGTTTATTCCACCATTCCATTTGCGAAAATTGTATATCGTCATGGAACATCCTAAACTTGATCTTGCAATGCCATGTATCAAAGATGCCCCATCTTGTCTACTTGTATACTTGTACGAGTGAGATATTATTTTTCTTTTTCGGGTAAAAGATATGGATCTTGTGTTTTTTTAAAAGGAAATTGATCTCAGTATATGTTAAAAGGCTAACCTCATTTATCAAAATGTTCATTTCATTATACTTGATATTCACTGAGTTTCAAACAATTCTCTATTTCTTAAAGAAATGGCATCGGTTTTTAAAAAAGAAGGTTCAAGCATATAAAAAATAAATTTAAACAAGACATTATTTCACAAGAAACACAACTCTGTGGTAATAGTGATGATATCCTCTCGTCCCAAGATACCCTGTTCCTTTATTCACTTTTCAGATGCATCTCTAGTTGCACAAACATCCGCTTTGGGAGTGTCCTTGCTTTCATCATAAAATTTCAGCTCTTTTCTGTTCATCATTAGCTGGATCAAGGCTCTAAATTCGGCACATTATTGTACATTATGCACTTCTTCATTGTGGTAACAACAGTTATTACCATATTCTTGTTTCGATTTATTGTAATGGGGTACAAGAAACCATGCTTTCATCATCTGTCTCCATACCCAGCTAGGGGAGACGTTATTTCAGCAACACTTGTTTTGACTCTCTTGTTCCTTTCATCAACTATTGCATTAACTCCGCCTTCTTGGTGGTTAGGAAAAGGGTTCCGTGTAACATTCGGTGCCCCTGAGTTGTTGAAGTGGATTCAATTCTTATTTCACATTCTATGCACGATTCTTTTGAATGTGAGGCAGTTCTCGATAGTGTGTTCTAGAACACCGCAATGATATTCATAATTTGCGTTCTCATCATACCACCTGGGGTATGAAGACATCATAGGTTCTACCGGGTATGGTGACACTACATGAGTGTCAAAGAGTTGCTGGTAAAGTTCTTTGTAAGTCATGGGAATTGGATTGAAATGTTTCATTTCTCTTTCTTTCCTGAGTTCCCTTGAATCTTGTCTAGAAGTACCTGACGGTACAGTTGCAGTTGATTTTGGGTTGGAGATTGTAACACCTTTGTTGTTGTAGGTATTGATGTTGTTGACCTCTCCATCCTTCTTCTTTATAGGAGGTTTCTTACTAGTCTCCTCTCCCTCGATCTTATCTTGTTTTATGGCCATTTCTATCATCTCCCCGGCCATAATCAAGTCAAAAAATTTCCATATGTGATTTCAACCAAGTGTCCTAAGTAAGGAGACTTCAGTGTCTGTATAAAAAGCTTCCTGGTTTTCTTCTCATCCAAAGGTGGATGAACTTGCACAGCTAAATCCCTATATTTTTGTGCATATTGTTTGAAACTTTCATTATGCTTCTTCTTCATATTGTACAACATAACTTGATCTGGTCTCATATCATTTGCATGTTTTTATTGTTCCAAGAATGACTTGGTCAAATCCTTCCATGTCTTGATATGAGATCAATTCAGCTGGTCGTACCACTGGATGGTTGAACCAGACAAACTCTCCTGAAAGTAATGAATCGGGAGTTGGTTGTTTCCACGTATCCTGTCATCTTTCAACAGAATATGGTAATGTGGGCTGACGGGCAACTGTTCCCATCGAATTTCTCAAACTCAGGGGATTTGAATTTTGGAGGAAGAACCAAATCTGGGACTAAACTTAGTTTCGTGGCATCGACTCTATAGTAATCATGGTTTCCCTTAACCACCTTCATTTGGTCCTCCAACAGCTTGATTTTTCTTCCATTTTCTTTGTCTTGTCTTCTTCATCAAAATCTGGTATATGGTAATCATCCGGATTATTCTCAGGGTTGGATACAAAAGTCTATACTTTTACAGCAGACGAGGCCTTTGTTTTTGCAGTAGATGAGTCCCCTTGTTGTCCTGGTAAAATCCAGGTGGAACAACCATTTGCGGGGTAGGTAGTTGTTCTCTCTTGTGGGTACTATAAAATGAGTGTGGATATATGTGCAAGTATACACAATCGAACAAGTAATATAGTGATAAGTGAGTATCATCTCCACAGGGATTGGAGGAAGTCGAATAAGTTCTATCAAAGCGCTTTACTTTATCACCTAAGTAAAGTTAGTGAGGGTATGTACAAATAATAATGTTGTGGTAAAAGAAGATGAATGTTGTGGAAATTGAATGGTGATATGGTAGCAAATGGAATTGTGGTAGTGTGGTTGTAATTGAATATGTTGTGGCAAGTTGAATGAAATGTCGTGGCAAATTCAATTGTGATAAGTGCAAACAAATAGAAATGTCAAGGCAAAATAAAGTGCAATTACTAGATTTAATATATATATATATATATGAGTTTAGCTTTCTCACACGACAAGCTGCTATGAGAATGAGTGATAGGAGTCACTGGGAAAATCTAAGTCTATTTCACCAAATGATATTTCTTCTATGTCTAGCCTGCCCAACAGAGTCTACTAAGGTGCCCTATGCTATCTCTAGTAAGGGACTCGACAGATTAAAGATGCCATGGCAAAACCGATTGGCGTAAACCCCTGTAGTGATCCTATTGGTTCAGATAACAGGATATGTCTCGGTAATACTTTTTTGCGGCAGCATTAATATCTAACCTATCGTTCTTGCACAACTCCTTTTAGTCGAATGAAATCATATCCTTATCTCTAAGGTGGATTAGGCCTAGTTACTACCTAAAACCCCTTGTTTATTTAGTTCCTCCCTAGTTTCTCTCGAACACTAAGGATAAATTACCAAGGCATTCTCTCGAACCCTCAAGATCTCCTAAGGAAAGGCTACTCTCGTAGCTTCTACAACCTTAAGGCATTAAGTTTCATAAACAAAACAGGTTAAAGCATAGCAAAGCAACCATTCATTGAAATATAAACTTAATCATCCAAGTGAACTCCCACAAATAGGATTAGTTCATGGTGGGGTTTGAAATACACAAGCACAAAGCAAGTATCATTTGTTCCTTACAAACCAATAACAAAATATGAAAGCAAAGAACAAAGTGGGAGAGAAAGCCTTCGATGTGCACTGCCCAATGCTTCCCTCGGCCACCAAGCACTGCTCCTAGCAAACTGGCTCCTCTCGGATGCTCAGGATGCCACTCCCTCAGGCTTGTCAAGGAGAAATCCCACGGCAAGTAGGATTGACGGAGAAAGATGAGACATTCTCTCTCTAACTTTTTAAGCTCAAATTTGGGTGAAACCAAAGTCTTCAACAATATGGCTTTATCCTCTATTTATAGGGAAAAACTAATCCTAGGACTTGGTGTTGACTTTCCTAGGAAACCCCAAAACCATGGTTAAATTACTTGGGAGTCGGTCTGAACAGGCTATGATACAGCCTGGGTAGCTGGCTGAGTGACCGGCATAATCCTGTTACAGGCACCCAAGGAGATACAGATTGTAGGGTCAGGCGGCGTCAGTAGCAGAACCGACGGTTACAGTGTCGGTCCCTCCAGGTGGATCTTCGAGGTAGATTTCTCGGGCAGAACTCTCGGAGAGTAAGATACAGCTGGCTTCAAAAATATCTTCTCGCACTTTAAGCGCTTTCGAAATGCCGGTTGAACTTTGCATTTTCATTCTGCTCAGCAATCTCCTTATGTCATGGCATTTCTTTTCCTCTTTTCATTGCTTTCAAAACCTGCACATCATCAGACAAACATCTTTCCCATAAGGCAGCACCGCTTTAAAAATAAAATGTCGCGGCATACTGAATTCCACCACATGCAACTAAATACTTCTAAATTCATCTACATGGTCCTAAATGATCTTTTAAACATTCAATAACTAAAGTGAAAAGGTTCCAAAATGTGACATTTTTACAGAGTTATCACAACCCAAACTTAAGCTATTGTTTGTCCTCAAGCAATGGATAATATTAAGCAAAACAAAAATACCATGAGAAGTTCAAAAGCATAATAGTTTATGGGATAAATTTTCAGCCCTCAGCACATATGGCTTCAACATGCTAGACTAGGTCGAGAAATCTAGTACTGTCCCCTATGGCAAGATTCTTTGTGTGGGTGTGTGCGTGTTCATATCCAGTCCGTGCTTAACAAATTTAAAAATTTTCTAAGCAAGCTTTCTTAATTTTCCATGACATTTACAAATTTTTACTCTCACCTTGTTTTCTTTCCTTTATTTCTGCTACGAGGGGAGTCACGAGTCAGCCCATCACTTTACCATCCCACACTCTAGGTGAAAATGATCATACCTTCCACCCCCGAGCTAGTCAGGTAGAGTCATCCCGTGACTACTTTCATTCACTCATATGCCATGGCATAGCGGAATGTCCCTCTATAGATATGCCGAGGCATTTATTTATAACTTCTCTTCATTTCAACTTTTTTTCAATTTTTTTCATCATTTTTTTAAGTGAGTTTTTCATCATTCAAAATTTTATTCCACAACATTTTAAGAATTCTCTTATAACAAATTTCTGAGTTTCTCAAGCATGGAAAACATACAATTGTGTATTCAAGGATTTCAAAGAAGCAAGTCCTAGAGTTGGTTCTATCATCCTCAACTAGTCATGTACATTCTATTCTAGCCATCAAGATTCATCATCATCGGGCATCCTTAACTAATTCCAGAAAACTATTTAAACATTTACTAATGTCATGGCATATTTATTTTACTGATACTATCATGCAATGATGCGAGAACCCTACTTCCCCCAAACTTAAAAGAAACATTGTCCTCAATGCTTACTAAAACGAAGAAAAATGAAACTACATGCTATAAAATGTAATGCAAGGCAAGGTACCTTGACTTCATGCATTGGGTGGTGAGGCGGTCGTGCAACGAGGGACCTTCTGGGACGGTTGAGAGCTGAGGCTCTTTGCTTTTAGATGCCTTCTTCAGTCGGCGTCTGCTCCTTCGCAAAGGAACTTGCCGTGGCATCTCGGATTGTGTCTCCTCAGTGGGCTGTGGAATGAGTTCCATGAAGGCTATTGCCACATCCTATCTCATCTTGATATAGACAAAGAAGGTCATCAGGTTCCTGGTCGAATTCGCCACTTGATCTTGGTCTGCTTGGCCAGAAGTATTGCAATTTGCCGTGGCATTTGTGCATATGGGTGGACATTATCAACAATGTCATCGTCTGTGCCAACACCAATTGAGTATTCTTTCTATGTGTGTGCAGCTTCTGTAGGGGTTTTACCCTTGTCCACATGTTTGGGAGTCTACACTTTTTGAAACATCTCAAATTGTGATGGCATTCTTGTCTCATTCGATTGTAGCACCAGTGTAGACCAAAATGCCCCACATATATAATAGTTCCGCCTTCAAAATATTTTACCCTGGCATTTCGGGTCTATCACATCTGAATTGTAGGACCCTTGCAGTAGTCCTATCTTCTTCAAAGTGCTCTTTTCCTAAAGTTGAATGGTAGTGGAATAAGATCTCTTTTCGCTCTTTTTTACTATTGCAGAGGACGAGGTCATCCCTATACGAGTAGTCACCATCGTGTATGACCTTATTCTTTCCTAGGCTAGTCAAGTAAGGAATAAAAACAACACTAACGAGAAAATTGACAATGTTAGCATGCCACAAAATTATCGTGGCAAATAATAATTTCTCATTAGGCAATTTTTCCTTAATCTCCATTTCATTCCTTAATTCTTTTATAATTTCTAGCCTAGACAGATGATCAATCACTTGGGGTTTAGGATGAGTGAGTTCAATAGAATCCAAAGGTTCAAAATTCATACCTGGTAAGCTAGACTGACTCATCTCCTTTGGTATATCCTTGAGCTCCTCTTTATCTTCTTCATCAAGCTTCAAGTGATTATTAGTGCATAAAAATTTGTTTCGGTAAAATTCTGCAGCTTTCATTTGGTCATCAACTCCTACTGATGGGGGTTTTTCTTTCGCTATGGCAAAATTTTTCTTGTCTTCATTGGCTGCACTCTTCGAACCTTCATCTTTGTTTCCAGTGAATGTGAATCTTCTTGCACCTTTGAATCTTCGTGCATAATCTCATGACCGGACTCTCCGATTGTTACCCCCCAAACTTTGCATCTTTGTAGATTTTGGTGCCACTCCTTAAGGTGAATGTACCACAATGCTCTATGTCTTGAGCCTTAGTGACTTCAGTATCACTAGGTAGATTGCCATGTGGGCAAAAATGTAATGTCGTGGCAATTTGACCAACTTGACCCTCCAAGGCCCTCAAAGATGAGATATGGCTTTGAAGCAAAGCTTATTGGTTTTTTATAGAGGTCGCATGGTCATAGCATGGTCTTCGTGGTTGGTATAAAATCTAGCATTGTGGCCACCAAATAGCTTGTGTTAGATGAATATGGTACTCCCTCATTAGAATTATGCCATGGCATATTCATTTGGAAACCCTGGGAGTCATTGAAGTTCTGCTGCCTAGCGGGCTGACTAGCATTGTTGGTCCCTTGATTTCCCCAAGAGAAGTTTGTATGCTGACACCATCCAAGATTGTTAGAATAAGGGTTGTTGTTACCTCGATTGTAGTTCTCTACATAGTTGATGAATTCCAGATTGGTCGGACACTCACTCTCATTGTGATTGACATGGCATAATAGACATGCTGAGTTGGTTGCCTTAACTTCTTTCACCTCACTTGGTCTTTGCAAATTATTCAACATATTGGTGATAGCAGCAAGTTGGGCGGACACCGTATCTTTAGAATCTAGCTTGAAAGCTCCATGTGACTTTCGCCCAAGTCCAAGCCTTGTGGATGGAAACTGATAATCGTTGATGGAAATCCTATCCAAAATGTCAAATGCCTCTGCTGGTGATTTGTCAAGTAATGTCCCATTTGCCAAGGCATCTAGCATCATCCTCATGGGTGCATTGACTCCATTGTAGAACATCACAACTTGAGTCCAGTTGTGGAATCCATGTTTGGGGCACTTGCGAAGAAAACTTTTGTATCGATCCCAGCACTCATACATAGACTCTTCCATTTTTTTTTTTTTTTTGAACGAGTGTTATGTGGATGAGGTGTGTCCAAGGCTTGGGGTGGTACATCCAGTGTTTGTTCCTTTTTTTATGAGACATTTTCTGTTAGTTAATGTGAATGTAAAGAAATGAAGAAAAAATAATAAATGCATAATGCATGAAATGTTAGAGGCATTGATCCAAAAACACGTATGTTATTATAAATAATCTTTATTGGGAAAAAATGTTATTTCTTAATAGACAAAAGACATCTTAAAGGTACATTCTGACTAAGTCCTCTAGACCCCGAACAACATCTAACAGGTTGACTAATCTACTTCCTTCATTTGTTACCGATTGAATACCCTGTCGAACCACTCCGGCTTCTCTCGCTAAACCGTGCAAGTGACGAGCTACTTTTTGTACTAGTTCTAAGAAGTCTCGAATGACTGCATCTCTGGCTTTCACCCTTTGTTGAGCCTGTTCCCAAAGAAAACGCCATTGAAATCCTCCATCAAAGGGAACTATCTATAACTCACTCGTTTGTTTCTTGAATCCGTCCACAATGGCCTCTAACTCAGCTATGGTTTTGCCATAATGTTCTTTGTCTTTGAAGAGACTTCTCTAGATCTGATACCTTAGTCTTTAGACGTTTGTTCTGGTGTTGGTTGTCTAACAAACGTCTCTGGGAAGTCTTTAGTTGCTCTGTCAGGGACTCTTTTTCATCTTGTCCTTCGAATTTCCTTTTCAAGCTGTTGGCTTCACTTTTCCAGTATTCAGAAGACCTCTTCAGGCTGGAATTGTTCTGAAATTATTCTTGATACCCCTTTCTCAGATCTTCTAATTTGAAGCAGACTTTCTTTTGTTCTGTTTCTAATTTGTCTGCTGGATTTTTCTGAGTATCAACATCTAACTTCCACTGGAATCTTTCAACCTCGAGTTCCCTTATCTTTCGTTTCAGCTCATCTTTTTCAGCTTCGAATTCTTTCTTTGTTATATCTAATTTATTGTTTCTTTGCTATCTCTAGTTCGGAAAGAACTAGTTTAAGATGTTCTTCCATGGTCCGAGTATCTTCATGCTCTGTTACAGGAACAATGTCATTCTTTCTCACTCCCTGTCACTCCAAATAATCTGGAGTAATCATGTCTTTAGCAGCTATGACATCTATACGAAACATTTTCTTCCATGACTCAGCTATATCTTTAACCCTCTTCTTATAGTTATCCTCATGGTATGTGAATTCCGCTCCAAATATCCTATGTGTAATTGGGACAAACTGGCGTGCCCCATACTACCGAAGTGCTAAAAGTGGAGAATATTTGACTCCTCCCTATAATCCAAGCAACGTTATGGTTTCTGAGTCTCCACACCGATAAAGGATGTCACTATGAGTCAATCAATGGGCTCTCCAGACAATGTCTTTATCTTGGAGATGTGTGAAAACCTTCAACCATTTCTCTTTTGGGACACCTTCTTATCATTTCAGTGTGAGGAATTCCCCCCAAAAGAGAGTAAGTGGTGCTGAATCGGCTCGTTAGTCTTCTAGAAGTGACTATGGATCCAGACCTGAAGAAGTTGAGTGTATCATATAAATCTTCCTTTGCCTGTCTTTATGCAATGATTGAGTGAACGGAAGGTTTAAGCTAATATGGTTGGTGCCTGGTTTACTCGCTTCAGAAGTTTCTCGAATAGCTCTACCACAGCCGTCTCAATATATCCCAAAGTCTTTGGGAAATTAACTAAGCCGTAATACCCAAAGCAAAGAGATCAATCACCTTCCATTCATCAGGATGATTCTTAATTAATTGCTTGATGTGGGTCCAAGCAATTACTTTTCATTTACCCTTATGCTGAGTCCGGTCAATTACCCACTTTTCATCTAGCCCTACAATCTTTTCTAGCCCGTTCTTGAAAGGATGACTCTTGATGAACTTGGTGTAGACCCAGTCCATTCAGGTTTCTTCGCGATGCAATAAAGTAGTATATTCTTCAATGGTGGGTACCATGTCTTCTTGGTTAAACGTGAAACAACTATACCCTGGATTCTAGAATTGCACTAAGGCTCAAATTAGGGGTTCGTTTATCTTGACATGGAGTAGAAGTGCGATATCACCATATCGCTGACAAAATTTATGTTTTTGGTCACCTTTCTAGCTCTCCCATATGCCTCACAGTTTGTGAACATCATTCTGCATAAGGTTGACAGAAGCATAACCAACTAGTTCTGACATATAGCTGCCTTGCAAATTGTCTCCCTTTTCTTTCTGAGTGCTCTCTGACCATAATCGGACCTCTGTTTTTTCACCTCTTGCATTATAACCCCTTTGACCATTAATACAAACTATTAATATTTAACGAATACGTTTTTGTGGATCAACACCTCTTTTGAATGATGTAAATGATAAAAAATAAAAGAAAACAAAAATAAAAGGAAAAGGAAAAAAATTAGTGAGATAAAGATAATAATCAAAATAATAATGAAAATAAAAAGTCCTACCCCACATGATATCTACCCCACATGCTTATTATTCCTACCTGGACATGATCTCTATCCCGCATGCTAATTTTTGAGCAAATCCTAACCGCATATTTTCTAGTTCACATGCTTTGAACACAAACTAAAACATGAAATATTTCAAACATACTAGGTTTTGAAATAGAGTTTCGGGGAGGGTTCTAATCCCCTGTAGTCTCCCAATTGAGGTTTTAAAGAAGAGTACTCGAGTTCTCCTTACTGGTGCCCCCTTGGGCTTGCCAGACCCTCAGTCCTAAGCCCATTACAAGCTTATGTGGACCAAGTTAAACTCGAGATGATACATTCTCTTATGTCTACACGGAGAATAAATTCACACGAAGACATAAGGTATATGAATCTCGAAGGTTATTTGCTAGGCCTATACGGAGAATAAATTCCCACAAAAGCGTTGCTTTCACCTCCACTTAAAAAGGTTTGGAGTACGGGTATAGAGCCTGAGATGAAATTTTTAAGAAGCTGAAATCATTGAAAAAAACGTCAGTATAACTATTTATTTGAAAAATAATCAAAGATAAGTAATAAGGATCAAATAAATAAATTAAAATTTAAACTTATAATTTTCGCTTAAAAAGACAACTGGAAATTAATTTTAGCCTGACTCACTTACCTGTCCCCAGCAAAGTCGCCAAGCTATCGCAACCGTCTTTCGGATGGGCCCAGAATTGGGCTTCAACTTAAATAAAAACGTTAGAGCTACCACTGATCATTTGTTTTTTTTTTATAAAAAAAATTGGTTGATCAGACACCATCTTACCTGATCTGCGTTTTACCAGAAATGTGTCGGATTCAGGAGTCGGTTATAGTCAAGGAAGGATTAGCACCATTGAACTGCCCTTTCGGTACAATTTTAATTTCTTGGTTGTCTTAATTGCGAAAATTAAAATTCAAATTTAAAGACTCGATTCGAATTATTTACCTTTGATTGGTTAAAATTGTTCTTAAAAAGTCAAAAGACATATTACATCGTGAAATAAATATAAAAAAACAAAAAAAAGGATAAAATAAATAAAAAAAAAGTTAAATACAACAATATTAAAAGTGAAAAGAAATAAAATAAAGAAAATATTAAAATAAAATAAAAATGTTAAATTTTAAAAGAGGAAAAAAGAAAAAAATAAAATGTTAAAAGGAAGAAAAATGTTAACAAAAAAATGCTAGAAAGAAAAATAAATAAATGAGTAAAAAATGATCCAATTAAACTAAATTTATATTTATGGTTCTAATTAATATTAGAAAATGAGCTGTAAAAAAACAAAAGGTTAGGGAATTAAATCACGAAATATAATAAATATAATGAAGAATTAAATTGAAATAATTAAAAATTCGGAGGCAAAATTGTAACAGGTGACCAAAATGAATTACACATCAAAAATATAGGGACTGCAAAAATAATTTTAAAATCTCATAATTACACTTCGGTCCCCTTATAAATACCCTCCAAAACTCACAAAAAATATCATTTATCGTTTATTCTTCCCCCAAAAATTGAATTCTCTCATCTCTAAATCCTCTCAACTCAAACCGGCCCCGATGGCCGACCACTGACCACCGTTCCTGTCGCCGCCACCGGTGGTCCAATAAAACCCAAACTATCCGAAAATGCTCTCTCTGACCCCGTAATCACGAATCTAAGGCCTGATCATCCTAAAACAAACCGAGTCGGCGTAGATCTAAGTAACAAGGTCTCGACTTTTACCTTTTTCGTCGCGTCTTCTTGGCTACCCGACGTTCTCTTATCCGACGATGCTCCTCTGCACCCTTGTTGTTGATATATGTTTATTTAGTTTTCTATCCAAACTTTGCTTGTTGGTTTTTTTTTGTGTTTTGGGTTGTATGGTCGAATGTTGTTTGGGTATTTTGGTGGTTTATGCTTGGATTTTGCTTGTTGTTCACTAGATTTCTTCGTATGTTTTCTGTGTCTTGGTTGGCCTCGCCAAAGGCTTTTTATAGCTTCGATTTTGGCCCTTTTTGAGTCCCGATCGGAAGGGGATTCGTGGGTATTTTGCTCCGATTTTCTCGTGTATTGTTGGCCGGGGTTTCAGGGATGGTTAAGTCCCTATCTTTGGTCGGTTGTTATCACATTGTTGCTATTCCGATTCCCTGTTCAAGGGTCAAGAAATTCAGCCGGTGCTCGAGTTGTTCGGGCGCGTGACTCCATGCGCGCTCCCCGTGTGACACCTTTGGTTTTATACGAAACCCTAGTTTTGGATTTTGGGCTAGGTCAGGCCCATCTAACCGGGTTTACTGGGTCAGGCTTACCCAATTGGGCTTCCTGTTGGGTCTCTACTGGACTTTATTGGACCTAAAAATAAAAATAAAAATAAAAATAAATATACTATAATATATATATATATATATTTCAAAAAACATTTTCAAAACCCAAATATTATATAGTTTTCCAACATGTTTTCTAAAATATATATTATATATTTTCAATAACGTTTTAAAACTATATATTATGTATATTTTCGAAAATGTTTTCAAAACTATATATATTATATATATTCAAAATATTTCTCAAAACTATATATTATATATATTTTTAAAAAAACTGTTTTCAACACTATATATTATATACGCTATATGTATATTAAGTAAAACTCTGAACGAAAATGAGTGACTACACTAACCTTAGTGCAATCACCAGAAATAACTTTGCTCGTATACAAGCTGTTAAAAGTTAGTTTTAAAATTTGGTAAAGTTTGGTAGATGTTTGTTGAAAATAGGAATGGGTAAATTCACTTTAGTCATTGCACTTTAGGGTATTTTCAAAGATTAGTCCCTAAGTTTCAATTATAAATACCCTAGCTCATTTAGCTTCAATATCATCCTAAATCCCAAATCATTTCTCTCACAATACTAGAGAGTTTCTTGTGAGTAGTGAGTGTTTTGTAAACACCTGTAAATTTTCTCTCTTAGTAAAAGATTTGCAGCAGTCCGGAGACGTAAGCACAATTGGCTGAACTCCGTTATCAATTTTCGAGTATTATTTTTCTGCTTTTATTTCGCATTCTTACTAATCTGGTTATAGGGAAATTACTTGTTTACTCGTTTATTTCCCAACAACTTGTATTAGAGCTTTTGGTTGTAAATTTTGTCAATTTTTTTGATATTACTATTCATTACTATTCACATGAATAGTGAATTTCATGAATAGTAAAAATTTTGTCAGCGATACGAATTTGTCGACGGAGGTGTTCTAATACACGGTGGTTCGCAAGAATTGTCAGAAACGATCCAAACGAAGCCAGATTCAAGTGGGAGCGATAGCTGCAGACGAAGGGAAGATGAAAATTGAAAAGTTCGATGGTGCGGACTTTGGCTTTTGGAAGATGCAGATTGAAGATTTTCTGTACCAGAAAAATCTATATCAACCTCTCTTAGGAAAGCAACCAGAGGGCATGAAGAATGAAGATTGGGCTCTTCTCGACAGACAAGCCCTCAGAGTTATCCGACTGACGTTGTCCCGCAATGTTGCTTTCAACATAGCAAAGGAAAAGATCACGGCGGGTCTTATGGTGGCTCTCTCTAGTATGTATGAGAAGCCATCAGCCTCAAACAAAGTTCACTTGATGAGGCGATTATTCAATTTGCGGATGGCGGAAGGGGCATCAGTGGCTCAACACCTAAATGAACTCAACACAATCACAACCCATTTGAGTTCCGTGGAAATTGAATTCGATGATGAAGTTCGAGCTTTAATTCTCTTATCATCTCTACCAGACAGTTGGAATGCTACTGTTACAACAGTCAGCAGCTCATCGGGAAACAGCAAATTAAAATTTGACGATGTTCAGGATCTGGTATTGAGTGAAGAAATTCAACGGAGAGAATCGGGTGAAGCATCAACCTCCTCAGCCTTGCACACGGAGTCCAAATGGAGAACTTCATAAAGAAATTCAAATCATGGCAGATCCAAATCCAGAACAGGAAAATCAAGAACAAGAAAGAAAGATTTTACCTGTTATAATTGTGGCAAGAAGGGTCACTTTAAAAGAGACTGTCGAGCATTGAAGAAAGATACCGGCGCACAAGGATCTGCCAACATGATAGAGGAGACAGGTGATGCCATGATTCTAAGCGTTAACAGTCTGATTGAATCATGGATCTTGGATTCAGGGGCATCTTTCCACTCCACTCCATGCCGAGAAATCATGGAGAACTATATCAGTGGTGATTTTGGGAAGGTTCATCTAGCTAATGATGAAACCTTGAAGATCGTCGGAAGAGGAGACATCCGACTAAAGTTGCCAAAACAGACCACCTGGACGTTGAAAGGTGTGAGACATATTCCTGGTTTCAAAAGAAATTTGATTTCTGTTGGACAGCTTTATAGAGAAGGATATAGCACAACCTTTTCAAGCTGTGAATGGAAGATTACCAAAGGAGCACTCGTCATTGCTCGTGGTAAGAAGACTGGTACTCTCTATGTAACCTCAAACTTAGAGAATATCATTGCAGTAGCAGATTCTGATGGAAAATCAAACCTATGGCACCAAAGGCTTGGCCATATGAGCGAGAAAGGATGAAGACACTTTTGTCAAAAGGGAAGCTGCCGGATCTAAAGAATGTAGATGTCGGACTATGCGAGGATTGCATCTTTGGCAAACAAAAGAAAGTCAGTTTTGCAAAGATTGGTAAGACACCCAAGGTTGAAAAGTTAGAGTTGGTTCATACTGATATATGGGGACTATCTCCAGTTTCATCTCTTACAGGCTCATTATATTATGTCACCTTCATCGATGATTCTACAATGAAGGTGTGGGTTTATTTTCTGAAGAAAAAATCAGAAGTCTTTGATACCTTCAGAAAATGGAAGGCCATAGTGGAAAATGAGACTGGTCTGAAAGTCAAGCGGTTAAGGTCTGATAATGGAGGAGAGTATATAAATCGTAGATTCAGAGAATTTTGCGCAAACAATGGGATCAAGATAGAGACAACAGTTCCCATGACACCGCAACAGAATGGCGTAGCAGAGCGCATGAACAAAACTCTAAATAAACGTGCCAGAAGTATGAGGATACATGTCGGATTTCCCAAATTTCTATGGGCTGAAGCTATCAACACTGTAGCTTACCTGATCAACTGTAGGCCCTCAATTCCTTTGGATGGCAGAATACCAGAGGAAGTTTGGAGCAAGAAAGAAATAAACCTTTCACACTTAAGAGTGTTTGGTTGTATTTCTTATGTATACATAGACTCTGCTGAAAGAAGTAAACTTGATGCTAAGTCCAACAAATGTGCCTTTGTTGGTTATAGTGGTGATGATTTCGGTTACCGGTTTTGGGACTACGAAAATCGAAATATCATCAAAAGCAGAGATTTCATTTTCAATGAGAATGTGATGTACAAAGACAGGTCAACTGTAGAATCAAGTAGCTCCAATACCGAAGCTGAAACAAAGGAATTTGCTGAGTTCGAGGAGATTTCTAGAAATGATGTTCAGATCAATCCTGAAGCAGTTCAAGAAGAACCAGGCACACCAGAATTGAGACGCTCCTCCAGAATTCCTAAACCAACCCAACGGTATTCTCCTTCTTTGCACTACTTATTGCTGACTGACAATGGTAAACCAGAGTGTTATGATGAAGCAATGCAAGTGGACGATTCAGTCAAGTGGGAGTCTTCCATGAAAGATGAGATGGACTCGCTTATGTCAAATCAGACGTGAGAATTAGCTGAATTACCACCAGGCAAGAAAGCGCTCCACAACAAGTGGATTTACAGGAATGGGAGCAAACGCTACAAAGAGAGATTGGTTGTCAAAGGTTTTCAACAAAAAGAAGGTATTGACTACAATTAAATTTTCTCTCCAGTCGTGAAGTGTCTACAATCAGTCTGGTATTGAAAATTGTAGCTGCAGAGAATTTACATCTCGAGCAGTTAGATGTAAAGACAGCTTTCCTTCATGGTGATTTGGAGGAAGAAATCTTTATGAGGCATCCAGAAGGCTTCATAGAGGCAGGCAAGAAAAACCTGGTATGCAGGTTGAAAAAGAGCTTGTATGGTTTAAAACAAGCTCCTAGACAGTGGTACAAGAAGTTCGATAGCTTCATGGGTAGTAGTGGTTTTACCAGATGCCAAGCAGATCATTGTTGCTACATTAAGAGGTTCGATAATAGTTTCATTATTTTATTATTATACGTTGATGACATGCTCGTTGCAGGCTCAAATATGCAAGAGATTATACGCTTGAAGCAAAAATTGTCGAAGCAGTTTGCTATGAAGGATCTGGGCGCTGCAAAGTAGATTCTTGGGATGAGGATCAAGAGAGACACAAAGTCGGGGACTTTGATGTTATCACAGACTGAGTACATTAACAAAGTACTCTCCAGGTTCAACATGCAAGATGCTAAACCAGTAAGTACACCTTTAGGTGTTCATTTTAGACTCTCCAAAGAACAGTCACCAAAGACGGAGAAAGAACGTGCACACATGGTGAAGGTGTCGTATGCCTCAATAATTGAAAGTCTAATGTATGTCATGGTTTGTACCAGACCAGATATTGCTCAAGCAGTGAGAGCTGTTAGCAAGTACATGAATAATCCGGGCAAGGTACACTGGGAAGCAGTCAAATGGATCCTCAGATATCTGCGGGGTACTACAAACAAAGCACTTTGTTTCAAAGGTGTAGATAAGATACTGACAGGCTATGTAGATGCTGACTTAGCCGAAATATTGACATCATAAGGAGCACTACATGGTATGTCTATACTCTATGAGGAACTGCAGTGAATTGGGTTTCTCAACTACAGAAGATAGTTGCTCTCTCCACAACTGAAGCAGAATATGCCGTTGTTATGGAAGCTAGCAATGAGATGGTTTGGCTCCAAAGTTTCTTGGAAGAGTTAGGCAAGAAACAAGAAAACAATGTCTTGTATTGCAACAGTCAAAGTGCTATCCATCTAGCAAAGAATCCGTCTTTTCATTCCAGGACGAAGCACATACAATTGAGATATCATTTTATCTGATCTCTTTTGGAAGATGGGATTTTGAAACTTGAAAAGATTAGTGGAGCTCAAAATCCGGCAGACATGTTGACAAAGACGGTGACTACGGACAAACTGAAGTTGTGTTCAGCTTCAATTGGCATGCTATAATAACAAAACTAGAAATACTGTTGCATTGATCGAGGTGTGAAGACAGATTAAAATCAGTCTTCAAGTGGTAAATTGTTAAAAGTTAGTTTTCAAAGTTTGGTAAAGTTTGGTAGATGTTTGTTGAAAATATGAATGAGTAAATTCACTTTAGTCATTGCACTTTAGGGTATTTTCAAAGATTAGTCCCTAAGTTTCAACTATAAATACCCTAGCTCATTTAGCTTCAATATCATCCCAAATCCCAAATCATTTCTCTCCCAATACTAGAGAGTTTCTTGTGAGTAGTGAGTGTTTGGTAAGCACCTGTAAATTTTCTCTCTTAGTAAAAGATCTGCAGTAGTCCGGAGATGTAAGCACAATTGGCTGAACTCCGTTATCAATTTTTGGGTATTATTTTTCCGCTTTTATTCCGTATTCTTACTAATCTGGTTATAGGGAAATTACTTGTTTACTCGTTTATTACCCAACAAAGCCTTACCTTTAGAACCGGGGAATTTGCAAGCACTGTAGCATCCACGGGAACACCACCCATTGATTCATCATCATTCATATTATCACATATTGGGGAATTTGCAAGCACCGTAGCATCCATGGGAACACCACCCATTGATTCATCATCATTCATATTATCACATATTGGGGCGAGACTCCCTATATGGTCCATATCCATTTTCCTAGAATGATCAACATCATTCGTCTCAACATTATTCTTGCTTTTCTTTGACTCACGTTGGATGTCTAGACCAAGAGGGGAACATGATCTTTCTAACGCCAAAGAGCTTTCTAAGCTTGGAAAGATTTCTTGTGATCGGTTGCCGGGTCTTTCGTAAGGAAGAGTTGACCAATTGGCGGCACAATAGGGCTTTCATAAATATCAAATTTATACATTAACGTCTCATGTAATACATAAATTTTGATTTGATATGTTTATGTTGATAAAATTCTGATTTTTATTTAATTGTACACATAAAAAAAAAATTTACTTCAATTTTTTTATTTTAAAGTACATGCATTTGTATCTCAGGGGTAAGGGTGTGCAAAATATCTACTCCGACCAATCCGATCCGTTGATTTGATCTAAGAATTTAAATATCCAATCCGTTTTTAATTTTCAGATAATTCAGATCAAATATTCAAAAAATCAGATAATCAGATCGAATACGGATCAATGAAATTTCAGTTTCAAATTATTTGAAAAAACTAAAAAAATATTTGGGCTTTTATATGATTTTTTCAGGCCCACTTCAACCCCGACCCTCAGCCCCAGCCCCCTCCAGTCCTTACCCCAACCCCACACCCCCAGCCCCAGCACCTTTGCCCAGTCAGCTTAATTTTTTTAATTTTTTTCAACTTTTAAATTATTTATTTTCAAGCTTTTAAATGAGATATTAAGTGTTTATTTTATAATTATTCAAGTATATTTTGATAAATATATAGTAGAGGTATAAAATATATTGTATAAAGTTATAAATTATTAATTTTATTTGTCAAATTAAAGTTTATATTCCGATCGGATACAGATCGTAGTTTTAGTGATATGAAATTTTTGAATATCCAAAATTTCGAATCATATAATATTTGTATCTAAAAATGCACCCTCCTAGTCAGGGGTATATGCCTTCATTGTCAAAGAGTTGAAAGTCTTTGAACAAATATTATCTTATATTTACTCTAGATTTATTAAAAAAATACATGTATCCATATATTTTTGTATTGAATTAATATAATTATTTGTATTTATAATATGTAAATGTAAGATGATGCTATTATTGACTACTTTAGAAATTCATAAAAAAATTGAAGTAAATTAAAATTTTGTATTTTTAAGCACAAAATCGAAATTTATATATACAAATACACATTTAACAAAAGTTGAGGTACAATTTTGAGAAGGGTAAATTACACTTTTTAGTATCTAAACTATTAATTTTATTTTATTTTAATACCTAAAATTTTTGTTTGTTTTAAAATCATACCTAACATTTACTTTTTGTTTTATTTTTGTACTTGCCATTATAAATTTAGCATAACTATTACAACATAACACTTTTTATGGGTAAATTACATCATTCATCACTCAATTATCCTTTCACTCCTATTTTGGTCACTAGAATTTATTTTTTTCTAATTTAATTACTTAACTTTCAAATTACTCCTAATTCAATCATTTTAACTTTAAAATTTATTTTTTATTTTAATTATATATTAATAAAACAATAAAATAAGATGTCATGTCACAAAAATTATTAAGAAAATAAATTAGATTGATTAAAACATGAATAATTTGATAGTTGAGTAGTTAAATTAAAAAAAATTAAACATTAGTGATCGAAATAAGAGTGAGAAGATAGTTATGTGATGAAGTAATTTACCTATAAAAACGTCATGTGCAGTAGTTCCATTAAATTTTTAACGGCGGGTACTAAAATGAAATAAAAAATAAATGTTAGGTATAGTTTTGAAACAAATAGAAGTTTTAATACTAAAATGAAATAAAATTGATAGTTTAGGTACTAAACGTGTAGTTTACCGTTTTGAGAATTATTTGATAAGAGTAAGATGCTTATTTAGTACTTAAACTATCAGTTTTGATCCATTTTAGTACCTAAACTTTTATTTTTTTCAATAGCATACATAAAGTTTAATTTTTATTTCATTTTAGTACAAAAATTTAAGTATTTAAAAATTTAAAAGTTTAAGTATCAAAACACGTTTAGTACCTAAACTATACTTAAGTTTTGAAAAAAAATGAAAGTTCAGGTACTAAAACGAACCAAAATTGATAGTTTAGGTACTAAACACGTTAATTTTTTAACTATAAAATACTAAAATGAAGTAAAAACTAAACGTTAGGTATGATTTTGAAAAATTGAAAGTTTAGATATTAAAATGGATTAAAATTGATAGTTTAGGTACTAAATGCGTAATTTACCCTTAAAATAAATGTGAAAATCAAAAACATCAAAAAGCGCGGGAAAATTGATTATTTCTTTTGATAAAAAGGAATAAAATCATCTCACGTTTTCTTTGGACGAGAAATTGAAGGGTATAACTGCAATAAATAGCAAAATTGAAGGGCAATTGATGAAAAGAACGTGTGTAGATTCAATCTAAAGCTAAGGAAAGTGCTCTAAATCAAATACAAACAAAATCATTTTCTCCATTTATTTTTCTTTCACTGGTAATTTCATTTCTGATTTTAAAAGAAAATACTCTCTTTTCTCAGATTCTCTTTCGTGGTAACCAAACAGGTTTTGTAGCTCTGGCTCGGAGGTAATCTTTTCTTATCGACTGATTAATCATCACCGTGTTTTCTCTTTTGATTACTTGAGCTTCAGTTTTGGTGAAAGCCTTTGTTCTTGTTTGTTTTTGTTGAATTAATAGTTGAATTTTAGTTGGATTATCCCTTATTTGTTTTTGTTTTTCTCTGTTGTTGTTTTTTATGATTTTGTAGGATAACTTTATTTTCCAGTCACTCGTTTTCTTAAACATGAAAATCAACTTAGATCTTTTTTTTAAATCTCGTTGAAATTTCTATTGTATTCTGTATATGGATTTCCAAATATCTTCATATTTTTTGTTTTTTTTTTTCTAATGATTTGAGATTGTGAATTTGAATTGACTCATGAAATTCTTCTTCGACTTTTCAAAAATTTCCAGATTTTTCTTCTTTTAAATTTAGTATATTACTCTTTTAATTTGAACTATAAAAAGTATGTTTGCTTCTGTAGAAACTTAGCAAAGCTTCATAAGCAAGACTGAGAAAACAAGGTGAATATGAGGTGTCAGGTGAATAATTCCAAATACAACTGTTTAGTTTTTTTTATTATTAAGTGTAAAAGTTTTTGTTGCTTACTGTTATTTTGTTTTATTTTTGCTCATTTTGTACCATAAAAAGCTTTTGAGTAATTGATTTATAATTGACTGGGGATTGCCTTATGTTTTATGAAACGGGAAAAAGAAAAAAAGGGAAGAACAGCTGATTATTTTCGATTAGGTAAATTTCCAATCGGCGACGATGGTGACGTATTTTAGCCCTTTATTCCTTGTAATAATCTAATCAAAACCATTAGTAATTTTTATAATGCTTAGAAATTATCTAGTAACTCTATGGATTTGATTACGTGGACCCATAGTTCTTCAATCATGCTCATGGAACTTTTCAATCAAATAAATTATCTGATTAATTCTATACATCAGTTGATTAGATCCCAAGTTTCCAACTTAACCAATTAATTTCAAAATATTGTTGCTTTTATATTGTCATTTCTGGATCGATTGTAAACAGAAAGGAAGGAAGAAAGAATGAAATTGGGGTTTGATATAGGCTTATTCTAGAAATAGGTACATAAAGTATATCATATTTTTCATCTAGGCATCTACAATATTTTTTTAGTCAAAGTAGGTACATAAAGTATATCACCTTTTTGTCTAGGTACCTAAAGTATTTTTCAATCAAGGTAAGTACCTAAAGTATATCATTCTTTTATCTAAAGTGGACCATGGTATTGATAAAAAAATACTTACGATACCTCGATGAAAAGTTTGTATATAAGTACCTATTTTAACTAAAAATTACTTTAGGTATCTAGATGAAAAATGTCGTATACTCTAGGTACCTAGATGAAAAATGTGATATACTTTAGGAACTTATTTTTTAATTAAGCCTTTGATATATATTAATAGTTTCTTCCTGCTCAGAAAATAGTACAGTAAAACATTTTCTTTTAGGGTGGTTAGTTTGTTTCACTGGTTGTCTGTGGTAATGGGAGTAAATAATGAAATTGTTACACACGATGTGATTATAGTATATAGGAAAAAAAACAATTAAAACACAATGTAAATAATATATGAATTGAATACATCAATTTCAAAATTTATATAAATATGAATTATTAAAATATCAAAACTTGTACAAATATATATGAATACAGCAATTTCCATCAATATATGGTAGTGGCTCTGGGACCACTGTATCTATAGATTCTATATAGCTTTGTGGGAGACGTTCATGAATCAACATTTATTGAAACTTAATGCTCACTTGCTCATTAGGTGCGAAAAGTTGGGAAAATGTTACGCATTAAATATTGGTAGATTTTCATTTTGGTGATCTTTCTGGATTTTTTGGAATTAAATTGGAATCTGCATGATGGAAAAACTCAGTTGGATCGTTGCAATACTTTTATTTTCATTTTAAAGCAAACTGATCTATCAGAAACCACTATAGTTTTCTGTTTAAGAAGATTTCCTACATATTTTTCTTTACGAGTTTGTAGCATTTTGCTTTTGAGAGTCTTCTCTATCAGTTAACAAGGGCCTCTCTCCAAGCAATACCCTGAATTGGTCATCTGTTGGTTGGTTATTATAAAACCAGGGTACTTGGTTTAAATTACTTTAATTAAGTATTGAATTGGATGTTTAGTAGTTTAGAGTTCTCATGACATGATATGTTTGCGATTTCCGCAATCAATCTGCTCATGTTAGGAGTTATCTTGTATACTTTCTGGTTCATTGATCATTGTTAACCTTAGTTCTGTTTTTCAGATTTATTTTCGTGATGGGGATTTGCCTTGTCGTCGCACACAGTTGCTGAGCAAAATTAGTTTGTGATCTGTCTTAAGAGATGACAAAGCATCGTTTTCGAGAGTCTATAAAGTCATTCTTTGGGAATCATGTTGATCCAGAAAAGGATGAGCAGCTTAAAGGAAGTAAAATAGGTAAATTTCTATATTTTTAATTGTATCTTTTGAGAGCAATTTTGCATTTTAATGATAACTTCCATTCATGGATTTTTCCAGTTCTGCTACTTCTTAGTTTTGTTTTAATTTCAAGTCTATATATTCTGTTGGCAGAAATTGATAACAAGGTGACAAAAATATTGAAGCTCGTCAAAGATGAAGAAAATGACTCCACGAAGGAACCACTTGTTGAGTTAATTGAGGATTTCCACAAACATTATCAAAGTCTTTATGAGCAATATGATCATCTCACGGGAGAGCTGAGAAGAAAAGTTCATGGAAAACGAGAAAAAGATGCCTCGTCCTCATCAAGTTCAGATTCAGACTCCGATCATTCTTCGGAAAACAGAGGCAGTAAAAATGGACAAGTGGAAAGTGAATCTTGGAAAATGGCAGACAGCATTAAACAAGAACTCGAAGCAGCGAATCTGGAAATTGCCAATCTTAAGAGGAAGCTGACGACTACGAGTGAAGAAAAAGATGCTTTGAATTCTGGTTATCTAGCCTCTTTAAGCAAGGTGCGAGAAGCGGAGGAAATCATAAAATGTCTGAAGCTTGAATCTGAAAGAGCAGAGAACAAAATAACACAAGTTCTGGTCGAGAATGAAGAACTGAGGCATAAACTGGACACTGCTGCAAAGTTGGAAGCTGAGGTGAATCAAAGATTGGAAGATCTCAACCGAGAAAATGATAACTTAATTCTCGAGAAAGAGTCTTCTTCTAAAAGAATTGAAGATGGTGAGAAGTTTACAGAAGATCTTAGAAGAGAAGTTGATCAGCTGAAAGAGGAAAATATAACCTTAAAGCAAGAGCTAGAAAGTGCTAGGGGCGAGGTTTCCAACTTGCAACCAAAGCTAGAATCTGCAGAAAACCAAGTTACAGAATTGAGATACAGTCTTAATGCTACTGTAGAAGAGAATAAATCTCTCCACTCAAAACTTTCCGAGGCTTTGAATGAGGTTCAGCAGGCACAGGACAAAATACAAGAACTCATGACTGGAATGAGTCAGTCAAAAGATGAACTAGTTGAGAAAGAAAGAGAAGTTTCAACTCTAAAAGAGTTACATGAGACGCATGTTAATCAATCATCTGCTCAGATAAAAGGACTAGAGGGACATGTGGCAAGCTTGGAACTTGAGTTGGAGATGTTGCAAGCAGCAAGCAGAGATATGGCGGTGCAGATAGAGAACAAAGCAAATGAAGCAGAACATCTGGGAGAACAAAATATAGGACTCCAATCCAGAATTTCAGTACTTGAGATGATGTCAAAAAAGAGAGAAGAAGAGCTTTTGACTCTCAAAAAGAAACTCGAGGATGATCAGAAATTGGAGCTAGAAAGTCAAATTAATGATCAACAGAGAATGCTAGAGGAACAGGGAGAGGCATATAAGAAGTTGACCGAGGAATGCCAACAGGTTGAGTGCAAGGAAAATCTTGAAGTTGCAGAAAGGAAGATGCAAGAAATGTCGGAAGAATTTGAATCTAAAAGTCAGATGGCAGCTGATCTGAAGCGAATGGTCGAGGGCCTTCAAAGGGATTTGGAAGCAGAGAGAGATGAGAAAAATGATTTAGTGAACCAGATTACAGATCATCAGATAATTCTGAAAGAACAAGAAGAAGCATTTAACAAGCTATGCGAGGAGTACAAACAACTCGAAGCTTCATTTAAAGACTGCAAGGCAATTATCGAAGTCACAGAAATGAAAATGCAAGAAATGGCCGGAGAGCATGATAAGAGTGTTCAATGCAAGGACCAAACAGTAGCTGATTTGGAGCAAACTATCGAAGACTTGAGGCGGGATTTAGAAATGAAAGTAGACGAGCTCAGTACTTTCACCGAAAACGTCCGCACAATTGAAGTTAAGCTCCGTTTGTCAAACCAAAAACTTCGAGTCACAGAACAGTTACTAACAGAGAAAGAAGAGAGCTTCAGAAAAGCAGAAGCCAAGTTCCTGGAAGAACAAAGAATGCTTGAAGAAAGGATCACGACATTGTCTGGAATAATTGCTGCAAACAAGGAAGTCTATCACAGAATGATCACCGATATCTCAGAGAATGTGAATAATACCTTGACTGGATTTGAAGCTGTCATCCAGAAACTCGAAGAAGGCTATAGAAAGTATGAGCATTGTCTCGAAGAAACATCAAAAGAGCTCAAGATTGCTAAGCATTGGGGTCAAGAAACAAAAAGAGAGAAAAAGCAGCTTATAAATGAAGTGACTAATTTGATTGAGCAGTTGAAAGATCAGAAAGAACAAGGATCTACATTACGAGAAAGAGTCGAGAAGCTACAGATTAAGGCGAACAAGGAAGAAGGGGAGAAGGAGAATCTGCTGAAAACCGTGAAGCAACTGGAGAATAAGGTTGAGTTCTTGGAAAGGGCAATGAAAGAGAAGGATCAAGGTATATTAGGTCTAGGAGAGGAGAAGAGGGAGGCCATTAGGCAACTCTGCATTTGGATCGATTATCACCGCAGCCGTTGCGATGACCTGAAGGAAACCGCCCGAGTACAAAGGGCAGCGTAGAGTAAGCTGCTTATATCTTTCATTACATTGTCACGTTCTTTCTGGTTTTGCATTTGTGGATTGTTTTCCATTGTTTAATTTTTTGAAAACTCTCAAGTTGGCTGTTGATATTAGAAATACATTTTCAGGTGATGTCCGGAGAACATGTCTGATAAAACATCCTTTTTTTTATATCATATGAAGAAACATGTCTCATAAACTTTGTTGCCTCTAAAGATCGAATGACCACTATTAGATTTTTCTCATCATAGTAAATGGTCTTTCTAGATTGTTTTATGTACTAGCAGTAACGGATCTAGAAATATTTTTGAGAAATGAAAAAAAAAATCATATGAGACGAACACAAATAAAATTTTAGAATAGATGCAATAAAATGAAATATTAATATAAAAATATTCGAATTTTAAGATGGATTTTCTAGGCAAAGCCTTGCATCTGCAACTGTGTACAAGTAGGTGGAATCTTACATGGGTGTGTCATGTGTGACATAAAAGGTTATGACATGCTTCACGGTTTTTTAATTAATTTTTTAACTGTATTCTAAATGGCATATGATTCCTTTCAAGTTTGATTGTTTTTTTTTTTTTATAAATATTCTTTCAAGTGTGTTTAGAGTGATGGATCGAGAGTGAGGTGAATAAATTTTGGGTAAACAATCACTGAAATATTATTTACTTCCATTTTGACTGTTAACTTTTAATTTTGTCAATAAAATCACTTAATTATTTAAATATCAATTAAGTTATTTATTGTTAATATATAATGAAATTGATAACATGACAAGAAAATTGATATAATTATACATTTAATATTCATTATTTATACCCATTAAATTAGTCATAATTTAAAATTAATTTAACATATTTAATCATTCAATTATATGATGACATACGTTATAGCATGATTGGAGGGTTTTTTCTAAATTTAATTTATATTTAAATAAAGAAAATTGGAGGGGTTTCAACCTGAGTCTCCAGGATTATGAGGCGTGTTTTTACCAATACAGCAACAATCATATCTCGTTCAAGTCTTACAATATGCATTATTTATCTTGTATTATAATAAAAACAAAAGTAACAATTAAAGAAACTGAACTTTGATTTCTTAGAGAATATATAAGCACTAAAATTATTGAAGCAAATTTAACTATTGTTTTATATTAAGCAATTTCTATAGTAGATAATTAAAAGCTCTCAAATGACACTTTTCATCTCACTTATGTTGTGAGTTTAATACCCATTAGAAGTAAAATTCCTTTTCTTCCTCCCCTAGATTAGGTATTGTTCAAAACAAATTAGGGTAAAGTATACACATGGTCCTCGACTATGAGGACTCTCCATTTACGTTATACTATTGAGACAGTACTTAAAACTCTCCTAATGATTATGGTGTATACATTAAAATTTAATTTTATTGTATCTCAGTTAGAAGGTTAACGTTCAACTTAGACTATCGTCAAATTTCTAACGAAAAAATACAAATTTGTAATATATAAATAGTCAATGATTATTTTATAATTTATAATAATCGGGGACCTCAACAAACAATGTCTATAATCGAATGTCATTTTATAATTTTTAATAGTATGAGATTCATTAAAATAGTATCCCGAAACTCAACAAAGCAGGGAACTATTTACGTAATTTACCCATAAAATTAATGAAAAAAAAACGAATCAAAATTGATAATTCTTGTGGTTTACCCTTTTCCGAAACTGAGTGAAATTCCAGTTCTCCAAAGGATGAGTTCAGTATTCTTTGAAACAAGAAATGTCAATCTTCTTCAAACTAAATAAAGCAAGGATTTTGCTTTTCCATGGCAGCCTTTTTCTCCTACAAAACTGTCATAGAAACTACTACACGTTATCGTCTTGGGCCCCTTGTTCCAACGACTGACCCAGCAATGAAACAACAGCAGATTGTGACTTTTTGTATTATTTTTCCCTCCAAATTCCAGTCATACTCATAGATTTCTTGACTTTTAAACACTTAAGTCGTCTCGTCTCTCAAACACAAGTTTCCTTCATTTTCTTTTGGTATAGTTTCATGGAGTCTCTTGATCTTTGATATTAATGGCTGAAGAATCAAAAGCTCGTTTAGTTCGTTGCCCAAAGTGTGATAGTCTTATAAAGGAGCTTCCCCAGTATTCTTTATACAAGTGTGGCTCTTGTGGTGCTGCTCTTCGAGGTTATAACTCTCCCTTTTCATTGTATTCTTGTTCTGTCGGTTCCTATATATGTATATATTGTAATTATCTGAGAGATTTTGCTGGTTTTCTTTGTGAATATAGCAAAGAAGAAAGATGAGCATGGAAGTGGGGTTAGCGTGAAGGGTAAAAATAGGAGAAAAGAGAGGATTTTTGGAGAAAAAACTATTGTTTCATCGAGAACAGATAAGGCTAATGGCTTCCTTGATGATGATAAAAATTTTAGGCTTGATCATGATAGAACCGAGAAAAGAGATGGATATGTTGATGATTGTTGGGCTCATCAATTCCATGGTCATCATCATGACATCAACATCAGCAGGTCTAAGTCTGTTAGTTCGAGTAGGGAGAGCGATTTCGGGGTCTACTCGCCGAGATTAGATCATTTGACTAGGTCCTTGAGGCTCAAGGGTGTTGAATCTGTTGATAGAGATGAATTTAGAGGGCTTTATAAGAGGAGCCTGGAAACAATAGATGAGGGACCTTCAACTTATGGGGATGTTCCTGCCTATGGCTACCATAAACCAGTTAAGAGCTTTGTGTACCTAGATGGACCTAATGGGGTTCGAAATTTCGACAGGGATCGAACTCTGCTGCTTAAGAAGCTGGATGAGTTGAAGGATCAACTGAGTAGATCTCTTGATATGCCTCAGAGGCCTAGGGAATTGGTTCCTGGTGGTGACAAGATGGCTTCTAATGATCATTTGGGTGGTTCTATAGGAATGTTTCCGGCTCATACTCGGTCTGCACGATATCTTAATGTTTCGAAGTTGACATATATGAATCATAATTCCATGAATGATGATGAACATATGCAGAACTTCTATGGAAACTTCCATTCAGTTTCAAAGCATGGTCATCGTGAGACTCATGGAGATTATCTATCTCCAGGCATGAATAGAAGACCTCATAATCAAGCAACACATCAACACCCTCAGCAAAGGACTTTTGGCTACTCTTCAGCAAAGTATCTGAATCAGGAGGGAGCCTTGCATAACCTCCCTGCATGTTCATGTTTATATTGCTATGACGAAAACCGTAAAGGCCCTTTGCGAGTTCAACCTGCTGGTTTTGGCAATAGAAGGTCTTTGAAAGACCCTTGCAGTTCTACTTTCAACCACTATGTGAGTTCTAATAGAGTTGGGCAACACTATCCACCTAGACCACAGCCAAAATTTGAAGATCCACCAGTGCACTTATGGCCAAGTGAGATCGATTCAGATACTGATGGTTTTGGTGGACGACGACGTCCTAGAAGGGTCATGCTAACCAGAAGGAGTAAGCGGCTTTGTCAACCTGTAGCCAGTGGTGCTCCATTTATTACATGCTATAATTGCTTGGAGCTGTTAAGGCTGCCCAGAAAATTCAGGAAAATGATGAACAATGAGCAGAGATTACAATGTGGTGCTTGCTCCACCGTGATTGTGTTTGAAATGGAGAAAAAGAGACTGGTTATTTCCATTCCCGGAAATCCCAATCGAACACCAACCGATGCCAAAGCAACATCTACCGATGAGTTAGTGACTGAAAACCACCCAAGTTCTCATGGATGTTTTAATTCTGGTGGCACCATCCAACAATCTTCAAAGGAAGATCAGAGCCTTGATAATGTTATTGTTTGCAGAGATTCTCCTGGATCTTTTGATCTGCTCTTTAGTTCCGATATTTCCGCTACCGTTTCAAGTTTACCTTTTCAAGAGCTGGCTAAGAATCCATCATCTAATGGAACAGTCAGTGAACATAGGGATAGGACTAAACCAGAACATCAAGAGAAGGTTATCCTATTGAACAATGCTTCTCAAGGTGTTTCGGGGGGGAATTCATCGCTGGTGACAACCAAGGCAGGGGTTTCTTTCAATGGATATAGGAGTTCAAGTTCATCTCGAGACTCTTTGGAAGCAAGCAAAGAGCATAGCCAACTGAAACTCCACAAGGGGAGCAAATCAATTTTAGTAGGCCTTATAAAGAAAAGCTTTAGAGATTTCTCAAAATCTAACGATAACATCAGAGACAAACGGCCTAATGTTTCGGTGAACAGACAGCCTATATCTGACTATGCAGTTAGGGAGGCTGAAAAGCAAGCTGGGCCAATTCATCCGGGAAATTACTGGTAACTCATGAGTCATTCATTTCTTTCTAAGCATGCATCAGTTGAGCAATATCAGACTCCTAGAATATAACATACATGTTTTAAACTCAAGAATTGAATCATTTGCTCTTCTTCGTGTGAGGTAGTAATGATATTTCTTTTAATCTGGCTTTGAAAGGTATGATTCTCGAGCCGGATTCTGGGGTGTAATGGGCCAACCATGCTCTGGCATAATTCCTGTGAGATCAATTGATTCTTAGTTAAAACTTTTATTGCAGACAGAACGTTGTTCATGCTAAGGTCTTGATGTTTCTGGGTTTTTTATGTTGCAGCCGTTCATCGAAGAATTCAATTACCCCATGCCGAAAAACTGTGCTGCTGGAAACACAGGTGTCTTTATAAATGGGAGAGAACTGCATCAGAAGGACTTGGAACTACTAGCTTGCAAAGGGTTTCCAACTGCAAGAGATAAAAGCTATATTATCGAGTTCTCGGGTCGAGTTTTCGACCAAGACTCCGGCATAGAATTATACACTCTTGGCAAACTGGCCCCAACGTAAGTCCTACACTATCTTTTTTCATTGTTTGTCACCCCAGTATAGGATACTTATATTGAAGGCATTGCCACTAGAAGCCATGTTTGAGGGTCCAATCTTGTGGAAAAGAAATGATTGTCACTTTGTTTTTGCTTGGCCTTTTCCTTTACTCAAAGCTTTATAGATTGTTTCTAACTGATACTAAACCATCGATGATCGGATAACAGAGTCGAGAAAGAGATGATCGGCTTTGGCATGCGAGTCCCCCGTGCGGTCGAGTGATTGAAGATCGAGTAGCTCGATAGATTTCATGAACTTATTGGAAGCAGCTCAAACAGCCTGTCGTGATGATGAATTGCATTCATCCCTGCATTGTATTTGTGACATTAAGTGTGTGTATATGTGAGGCTTGAGAAATGAACAACATCCTCACTGTTTTCTTATAGGAGTTGGCAAAAGTAGATTTGATTTGAGAAATGATTTGATTCAACTTAAATTTCATACATTCGATTCAATTAAAAAGTTTCACATAAAGTTCGAATGACAAAAATGATTCATCAACTTAACTAAGATGAAATTTTTTAACTCGAATCAACTCGACTAATCGAATATTGAATCCAAATTTGTCCTACTCCTAATTTCTTCATATTTTAAGTTTATCTTTATCAAATTTAAATCACAGACTCCTCTGATATTATAAATATCTATATAACCTCAATTTTTATTTTTAACAACAATTTTTTCTTTTTTTTTCTTTTCTTTTTTTGCAATTTAATTTCTCATAATTACATTTTATTCAATTTATTTTTTTATTATAATTTTTTTACAAATTATTTTTTCATTAATTCCTTGATTCTATACTCTTATCAATGATGTTGCCCCAAATTGTATTCTTTAAAAAATTATAAATATTTTTAGATGAATTTGATTTATCAATGATTTAGGACTGTTGGATGAGTGAAAATAGATGGTTGAGATTAACAGTAGGAAATGAAATATTCACTGGAAAAAAAAAACAAAGAGTCAATCTCAGCTATCTATTTTCACTTATTTAACGATTCTAAATTTAAATAAAACTAAAAAAAATTACATTATGTAATTAGATCATAACCTTATATATATTGTATGATTATAAAAAATTGTTAAATTAAACCAATTTAATTCTCATCATAACAATATGAATATTTACAATTAAATTTCAACATAAACTTCAAAACTCCAACTCAAAATTTTATAAAAATAGTTACCCTTATTTTCTTGCATCCACAACATTAAATGAATTTAGTGCTCGATTTAAAAGCACCTGAATCCTCGCCGATTTATTAAGTTGACCGCTGATTTGTTGTCTTATAATGACACCTAATTTTGGACTGCATAAACTTACTTTAAGCTTAGTATTAAAATAACAAAATTTAAATTATTATATAAATTTTAAAATAATTTATTATATTATAAAAATAATATAAATTTAAACTTAAAATTACTAAGATGGACAAAAATTAAAATATAATATATATTCAAAACAATTCATATTCATTGATTTAAATTATATGAAATAGTGTACGAACCAAGTTACCTAAGTGATAGAGACGGAGTTTAGTGAGGGCTCAAAAGGACCTCGACCCCGTTAAAATTTGTATATTCAATATAATTTTGGTTTAATGATATTTTGATTCATGTAAAAATAAATATTTAAATTAAAAAATATAAAAATTTATTAAATATTTAATCAAGTAATGACCGAACTAAAGAATGATAACCCAATGTTCTCAGAATTTTTGATCTAATAGCAATTTAGGTCATTGTAAGTTTAAATATTGGACAAATTAGATGTTATATTATGAATTTTTAATTTTTTAATAAATCTAGGGTGAGTACGGTAATATAAGTACAAAGACTCTCAACTATTTGACAATGAACTCTCATACTCCTACATACGTAATGCTTAAACTCGAGACCTCAAGGATAACAACAATCCCTTAATCACTAAGGTCCTTTGGTTCGTGCTGAATTTTGAGTTTAAATATCTAATAAGTTTTTGTATTTTTCTTAAATAGTCTAATATTTCGGCCCCTGTCAGTTTTTGCTAAGTGATTAAATGAATTGTTGTTATTCTTATAGGTCTCTAGTTCGAGTCCCAGAAATTGTAGGGTATTTGAGCGTTCATTGTCAAATGGTTGAGAGTTTTTAAGTAAGATCAAAGGTTCAAATCGTGACAATTGTGTATGGAGCAAACCGGGTTAGGAAGATCGTCCTATATGAGAATCCGATCTGGATTAATCAATTAAAAAATAATATTATTGATTTAAATTATATGAACGGTTGAAAATTATCAAGTAAAATAATTACATATTAAACGTGACAAAAATAATACTTAAAGGGGCCATTATTCCAGAGTTGGTAAAGCAGGGCATAGTGTTATTAAATAAACATTAAAATATGTGCTAAGGTGTGGGCTGTTGAGTAGGGGTGTGAAAAAAATTTGATCCGATAGATTCGATCCGTTGATCTGATCCAAAAATTTGTATATCCTATCCATTTTTCAATTTTTGGATAGTTCGAATCGGGTATCCAAAATTTTTTCGGATTATCAGATTGGATACGGATCGATAAAAAATCATGTTCGGATTATCCGAAAACCCGAAAAAAAATTTGGGCAGTATCGGTACTGCCTTAGCAATATCGTTACTACTTAGTTAAAATTGAGTTTTTAGCTCGATTAAAGTTCGAAATCTTTAGTAAAAATTATTTCAAAAATATTTCCAGTATAGATCTCAATTTTTCATTTGAGTAAGGAGTAAAAATTGATGTTTTAAACTTTAAGTAATAAATATATATATTTAAATAATTAAATCGAATATAATCTTAAAATTTATAAAAATTAATTAACAAATTTGTTTGGTATATTAAAATAACAAAATGTTTTCAACAATTGTGTTGTTAATGTACACTACTTTATGTTATTTAACATTTAGGGGACTATTTTATTGTACTATGTTATTTAAAATTTTAATTGTAGTGGGACATGTAATTACATAAATAAATTGTTGGAAACAAGTAAATATGAATATTTTAATTTATGTTAATTTTTTAAAAAAAATCGGATTCGGATTTGGATATTTAGATATCCGATCCGAAATTTCGGATATTCAATTTTTTCGAATCAAATATGGATCATTATTTTAGGTATTCGAAATTTTCAAATATCTAAAAATTTGGATCAAATAATATTTGATATCCGATAATATACACCCTTACTGTTGAGATGCCTTGAGTGATACAAAAATAGATAAAAGTAAATAAATAACCCTTCATTATTTGACATTAAATGTTCGTATTTTTGAATATCTTTTGTGGTTGAATTTGAGACCCAAAAAATAAAAACCTAATGAGATTATTTGATTCGTGTTACTGTCTCTTTTTGTAAACATAATTAGTCCAAAAATAATTTGTGAAATCATTTTTATATTATATTAATAATAGAAATCTTTAATTCTATATGAACAAATAACTAAAAATCACCATATAACATATTTATTTAAGTTTAATCTTTAAATAAAAAATAAAGGAGTTTCTTAATTTAACTTGTGAAATTAAAATTAAATTTTAGTATATTAAATAATTATTCTTGAACCCAATGAGTCCATCCTAAATGATGTTTTTAAAAAGAGGTCTTTAAAATATTTTATATTAGGCATTGTTTCAAAGATAGCCTTCAACTTTTATAAAAAATGTCATTTTATCTTTTTTTAGAGCATTTTGTCTCCTAACATTTTAATTTAGGACAAAAAAATCACTCTATAAATGAAAGCTATTAATTAACACATGATTAACATTTCCAAAGAGAACTCTTTTTAACCTAAAATCAAACGTTTAGGACTAAAATGCCCTATAAAAAAT
Source organism: Hibiscus syriacus (assembly GCF_006381635.1). Lineage (NCBI taxonomy): Eukaryota > Viridiplantae > Streptophyta > Magnoliopsida > Malvales > Malvaceae > Hibiscus > Hibiscus syriacus. Next base: position 2,237,385 of record NW_024063145.1, on the reverse strand, counting down.
AATAAAGGACAAAGTAATTATTATGTTAAATGTTATGATACTTTTTACCCTAAAATGAAACGTTAGAGATAAACGTTGGAGGTTAATTTTGACATTATGCCTTTATAATAAATATTAATTTGTCGAATTTAAAATTATGAGGGATCTACGAGGCTTTTTTTTATCAAAATTCATAATGAAAAATGATTAAAGATGTTATCAAAATCTTCATTTGTAATTTTCTGATGTCTTTTTTTCGAGAATTAAACAAAAATTTGATCAACGAACCTAAACGGCATTCATTGTAGATCCTCAAATTTTAAAATCGTATAACGTGTGATAAGCTACACTTATATATGAACGAGCATGAATCCAAACTATCTATAGACCACTTTTTAGGACATAATTAGTTGCCATGAAACTACCATTATTAACCAGTAATCCACTGTCTTCTCTAAGCCGTCATCTGCGAAAATAATTATATATGGCAAGCTAACTAAGACTAATAATTACTTAATAATTGAAAAAATAATAAAAATGGAAACCCCTAAAATTAACAATTGAGAAAACCCGTATCCCGGAAAAAAAAAACTGAATAAAAATAAAGCACACATCCCTAATTAAGACAAAGGGCAAACTACACTGGAGATCCTTAATATACTCATATAATCTTTTAGTCACTGAGCTTTTAATGATTATAAAATAATCATTAAATTTGCCAAATTATTATAAAATAACCATCTCAATGCTTTTATGATCATAAAGTTTAATAAATTTAATGAAATATTTTGTAACATTTCTATAAATTTAATGGTCATTTTGTAATGTTACATAGAGGTGAGTATTCAATCGAATTGAGTTGAGTTGAGTCACAAAAAATTTGAGTTAGTTGAGATGATAAGTCAAATTTTATAACTCAATTTTTATTTTAATTTTTTTTTTAGTTGAGTCGAGTTGTTCATGTTTCTGTTTAAATTTAATTGTAAATATTTATATTATTATAGTACTAATTAATTCTAATTTAAACAACTTTCTATAATTATATTTGATATATCATGTAAAGTTGAGAGACTCAACTCAAACTTGAAAATCAATTCACTAATTACTAAAAATTTTGAGTTATTCGAGTCTTATTTTATAATTCAAGCTTGAAAACCAATCCACTAATTACTAAAAATTTAAAGTTATTCGAGTCTTATTTTATAACTCAAACTTAAAAACCAATCCACTAATTACTAAAATTTCAAGTTATTCGAATCTTATTTTATAACTCAAACTTCATTTGAAATTTATTGGAGTCGAGTCGAGTCAAAATATTTAGCTTTTCCGAGTCGAGTTTTGTTTACTCCTACTTAAAATGATCATTTTTGTAGCAGTTTGATAAATGTAAAGCTTAATATAAAAATAAGTGTCCAAATTATACCTAAAGTTAACTTTAGGTGCCTAAAGAATTTTTCGTTAAAAATAAGTGCCTAACATTTTTAACATTATACTTTTAAGTGTCTGGACTGTTAGCACCTTTAAGTAACACGTGTCAAGCATATAAAATTTTTAAATAAATTTTTTAATTTTTTAAAATAAAATTTTAAAATTTTATAATTCTGACATGTGTCACTTAACAATAGGATTTAACGGAAAACACTTAAAAGTGTAACGTCGAAAATATTAAACACTTATTTTTAATAAAAAATTCTGAACTTTAGATATAGTTTGGTCAATCATTTTTGCATTAAGCCTAAATCTAATAATTATTTTATAATTTTTGAAATGTAGCGACTGAAACGTTATTTGAGTATAGTTTAGAGATCTCTTATGTAGTTTACCCTAAAACAAAACCTGTAAATAATAAGTTACAAGTATTGTCGGTCTTCAGAGTTTCTGGTTCAATTATTTTGGATTTCGGCTTACGACCCACTTTCAGACAAGCACCCGGATATCAGTTGTTTCAGGTTCCAGAAAAGAGAAGAAGACAAAACAAAATGAGATTTCACTGCAACTCATGGTCTCTGAACAAGGACCAACACTTGCTCGTAAAGCTTGCAATTTCCATTCCCTTGCTGGGTTTTACTTTTAGGCTCCTCCTCTTTCGTTCCAATGGATTTGCTGCTGATATCCAATCCGCCATGTTTGTGAAACAACATGTTCAAGAACCAGACTTGAATCCTCCTGTCCCCGTTGGAATGCCTGAAAATGAAGACCAGGTACCTCTAGGTAACTAAATTCCCATCTCTCCTCTGTTTTTCTTTCCCTGTTAAGTTCCATTGGTGTAGAATCAGATGTAAGTAGAGCTCTTAATCTGAGATCTGCAGATCTACTGTTTGTGATTTTGTTTGAAAGACCGGAAATTTTGATGGGGTTTTATCACAAGTTGATTTTGTTGATTCTTTTGGTTTAGTGGCTTAAACTGTTACCGCTTATGGTTGCACCAGATATTGTTATAGAGAAGTGTGATCTCTTTCCAGGGGATTGGGTTCCCAATCCCTCAAGCCCGACCTACACCAACGAGAGCTGTCCCTTTATTGAAGGTCATCAGAATTGTATGAGGAACGGCCGCCCCGATTCCGGTTATCTACACTGGAGGTGGAAGCCTCGTGACTGTCGGTTGCCTCGGTTCGATGCCGAGAGATTTCTTAAGTTGATGAGAAATAAAGCGTGGGCGTTGATCGGTGATTCGATATCTCGCAACCATGTGCAGTCATTTTTATGCATGCTCTCCACAGTATGTGTTTCAACAATGTCTTTGCCTTTTGATTTAGTATATAAAGTAGAAATGGAATTTGTTCCTCTGGCTTCGACTTCCCTTTTTATCATAACCGTATGTTCATGCTAATATATTACTACTAACATGTTTAGCATTTTGCCTCTGCAACCTATTTCAAGTGTTGCACTAATGTCTTTGAGCTTATTAATTTCTGAACTTTGGACAGGATTATCATTCGACTTTTTAGAAAACTATGCTATTTAGTTGCATCGTTGTTCTTGTGATAACTGCATCTACACTTCTAAGTAGTGATTTTTTGGTTACTTAATGTTAACTAGTTGATGTGTAATGTGTTGGTGGGTGTGTTAGCATGCTGTTCGATGTTAAATTGAAAAGATCTCGACATTTGGGGACTTTATCAAATCCTGTGAAAACGTTTGCTCTGCTTTTTTAATGGTTCCTAGATTGTTCATGAACATGCTCATGTGCTTTGCTTGTCGTGGATTGCATTTCATATACTGAATAACTCCGGCTGATAACCATCATCATTCAATTATAATATGCGGAGATAGCTTTTTGTATTATTTCGTTTATGTATTCTTGTGTTAAAATAGATGAGCTTTGCTTGTGCTGTTCTCCGTAGATAATAACCGTCATACATCTGGCTCCCTCGAGTTTCTGTTGCGATGTTTGTATAAGTTTCTTGAGCCAAATCTAGATGGTTGATAAAGTTTCGATCGTTTGTCCAGTTCCTTTCAGGCCTTGGCTTGTGATCTTTTTACCCGAGATTTTGATTACAAGAAATTTATTCTGCAATTGATGCCTAGCATCAAACTGTTGTATGTCGACTATGGTTGTAAGCAAAACTCTTTCTTCTTCGTAATGCATTTTTGCTGTTGTCGGGTTATTAACGATGTTGATGTTTCTTTGTAAAACATTCAGGTTGAACAACCTGTTGAAGTTTACCATGATGAGGAGTACAAATCAAAGAGATGGCATTTTGAGTCGTACAATTTCACAGTATCAAATATTTGGTCTCCTTTCCTTGTAAAGGCTGCTATTTTCGAAGATAACGACTGTGTTTCTTCTGCTGAAGTTCAGATTCATCTGGATAAACTTGATAAGACATGGACAGATCTCTACCCGAGCCTAGATTACATGATAATCTCTACCGGGAAATGGTTTCTCAAGGCTGCAATCTACCATGAGAACGACACAAAAGTCAGCTGCCATCTATGTCCGGGAAAGAACCTGACCGAATTAGGATTTGTCCATGCATACAACAAAACCCTCCACTATGTCATGGACTTCATTGCAAACTCAAAGCACAAGGGGTTGATCTTTTTCAGAACATCCACACCGGATCACTTTGAGAATGGGGAATGGCATAACGGAGGGACTTGTCCGAAGACAACACCGGCTAAAGAAGGGGAGATTAAAATAAAGGACTTGAACCGAATTCTACGTGACGTCGAATTAGAAGAGTTTGAGAAGGCAGCTGCAAAAGCTGGTAACAACGAGGTGAATCTCAAGCAAATCTCTTATTAATGAGACCAGATGGACATCCAGGTCCATACCGACAGTTTCAGCCGTTTGCGGAGAACAAAACGGCAGTGGTTCAAAACGACTGTCTACATTGGTGTTTACCGGGACCGATGGACTTTTGGAACGATGTGATTATGGAGATGTCGGTTCGGGGTTAAACAAAAAATACATTTCCAAGCCGTTTTGGAGGTCGATTTTTCTTGGAAATTTTGACAATGGCAAGCATCCTATTTCCATTCATCTTTCCCTGGATGCATACAGGAATTGATAGAACATTTTTAGATAATCGTATTTGTCTGTAATTCATTCCTTGGATTCTATAACTCAGTGAATATTGTATAGATAAGCTGAAAACTTGTACTTTATGCATATTTACTGCATTTGCATTTGCATGCCCCATGTACCTTCCCTAATTTTTGGTCCCGAGATTGGTAAATTACAGGTTTAATACCTAAATTATTGCTTTTGTTTTGTTTTGGTATCCAAACTTTATTTGTTTCTAAAAAATCATGTCTAACGTTTAGTTTAGGTTTTATTTTAGTACTTATCATTGATTTGTCATCATAAGATAATATTACGTTGTCATTGAAAAAATTTAAAAAATATTGCGTCAGCAATTCTGTTAATTTTTTAACAACGGTGCCAAATAGAAACATAAACTAAAAGATAAGAGTGAAAAAAAATAAAGTTTAGATACCAAAATAGAATAAAAGTAATACTCTAGGTATTAAACATGTAATTTACTATTATTTCTAAGGCTTGTGGAAGTATTTTAGGGTCATATTTTTAGGGTCATATAACCTCATTCTTACGTATGTTTAGCAACAGATTCATCTATTTGATCAATTAGCAATCAAAACACCCAACATGAGCGCTTACCGAGGTGCGGAGCCGGCCACCCAACCCCGCAGGTCAGGGTCGGGCCGGCCATAGGTTCGAATCCTGCCACCTTTCTTGTGGATCATCCTGTGGTTACCGGATGATGGGAATAACAAAGCAGAATTTTTGAATCTTTTCAAAGTATAACACCTTAGCTCAAAACACACAAAAAAGCTCTTTGCTCAGCTCCTACCAATCTTTTCCTTCTCTTTTACACATTTGCTCTTGAATCAAACACAATCATCATAAAGTTTTCTTTTTTAATTTCTAAAACCCTAGAGTTTGAAAGAAAAATAATAGAAGGGAAAGAAATGTGAATAAAAGAGGAACGGATAAGCAATTCAAATTTCCCATTAATTTCGAAATGAGGGAAATCAATCATGATTTCCTCACCGATATATTTATCCTTTTGTCCCTTTATTTGGTCTTAATTCAAATATCTCTATTTAATGTTATCTTTAGGCTCATACTCTAATCTTTGTCCAAGTCTAAGCCGAAGACGAATATCTAACTGGTAGGTTTTATATAAACTAGTTCCTAATCTGTTGGATTAGTAGGGAGGTAACTTTCGTTTCTACTGATTATGCAATGACTGTTAATATTACATGTGTGGCTTACCGAATTCATTTTTCAGAGGAATGGTTGGGGAGATTCTCTCGTTGCTTTCGGAGATGAGCCTCTATTCTTTTAGACGCTACCTCTAGAACTATCGACGATTGGAGACCGACATCCTGGAACCCTTTCTCTTCTATCAGTCATCGTGTCTTGCTTATTTACTCTATTGATCCTTCATTGAGGATACCTCACCAAGCTTCGCGATCGATAATATTACATTAGCATTTTAACATGTTTAGAGAGAGAGAAATAAACGATGAGGGTGTGTTATGCTTCCATGTCCATTTTCCCAAGGCTCTACAGTGGAGTATACAAGTATTATTATTTAACTTTGGTAGGTAACTACATCAGGGAAGACTTCGGGATAAGAATGCGGTGATATTAGCTATTTTGTCTTTAATGGTGTATTCTGACTAATAATTTTTTTATATGAGGTGTCCACGTTGACCACATCATTTTTTTTATAAGAAAAAATTATTTGTGATGATTATAGGTGTTTCACTCTCTTTTGATTTGGACGGAGAATCATAGCCGTTGATTGAATAAACATTAGTCGGTGTTTAGGTATTCTTTTTACAAAAGAGGGTAGAAGAGATGAATGAGAGTGAAGTGGCTTTATTTGAGTTCACTCTTTTCTCTTCGTCTTAATCAAGAGGTTTTATAGTGTCTCTTTAAAATTAATGTCAGGTGTAGGGTCTTTATGACTTATCGCAAACTAACATACTAGGTGGATATAATTAACTGAGATAGTTTTAATTTTAATAAATCACGTGAATTTATCAAAAGTCATGTCAACATATCATAACTTTTTAAGAGAGATTAAATATTTAAGATATTTCTTTCAGAGATGATCTCTTTATATATTTTAGAGAACTCAAAAAAAAATTCATGGACGTTTTTTTTATGTATTTCAAGTACTCTATTTTATTTTCAGAGATATTTCTATGGAGATCTTACTTGTAAAATTTGTTTCAAGAGAGGTGCATCAAATTCTATATGGGTAAATTACACTATTATTCACTGAATTATACACTCTCTCCTACTTTATTCATTGTACTTTGTTTCGAAAAATTTGTAAAAATTTTTATTCATTGTAATTTCAATTTTCTAATTTACTCACTAAACTTTGGAATTACTCCTGTTTTGATCATTCTGAATTGTTTTATTATTATTTTTTATGATGTGATATTTTTTATTATTTAATATAAAATAATTGAAAATAAAAAATAAAAACAGAAGGTGGTCAGATGCCACCATCGACCATCGTAGATGGTGGCCGTTCGGTCTCAAATTTCATGGGTAACTTTGTCTCGACACCTTGAGTTTGAATCCTCCCTTCATTTTGCGAGAACTTGCTTTGAAGTCCACAAATTGGAGATCGAAAGTGAGGAAGAAGAAACGTTTCAGTCAAGATTCATGAGTTTTGGGATATTTTCTAGTGAAACAACCATCAGATTCAGACTTACGAGGTCGAGACGAACAAGACCCATGAAATTTGAGGCGGAACAACCACCATCTACGACGGTCGACGGTGGCCGATAGTAGCATCCGACTACCTTATGTTTTTATTTTATATTTTCAATTATTTTAAATTAAATAATAAAAAAAGTCACGTCCTACAGAAATAATAATAAAATAATTCATAATGATCAAAACATAAGCAATTTAAAAATTTAGCGGATAAATTAAAAAAAATTAAAAATACGATAAGTAAAATAAGATAAAAAGAGTATAATTTAGTGAGGAATGATGTATTTTACCCATTCTATATTTTTAATTACATCTGTCAGTCGGCAAATAAGGTAGTTGATACATTAGCCTCGCTAGGTCTTAATTGTAATGATCGATTTGAGTTTAGCTTTGACTATTCGCAAGCTATTCGGGATGTCTCAGGTACAACAGCCTTAATATACGGTTAAGAAAATACGTTACCAGAAACATTATTATTTTTTTAACATTTTCGGTAAAGCGCTACTTAAAACATTATTATTTTTTATCAGAAATGTTAATATTGGGTTCTACTGGAAATTAGTTAGCAAAAATAATATTTTTGGTAAAAAAATAATATTTAGGTAGTGTTTTACAAAAAATAATAACATTTCTGGTAGAACATTTCCTTAGACGTATATTAAGACTACCTACCGTACAATATAGTAAAACTATTCAAGCCATTCGTGACCTTGTATTGATTGATGTCAGTTTAGAGTAATACAAAAAAATCTCCATATTTTTGTAAAAAAAATTAAACACTAAAGCATGTGAATTTTGTTTTTAATAATGTGAAAAGAAAAGACAATTTAAATTTTATTATATTTGAATTATAGATGTTTAGATTTTAGTTTTAGTTAATTTTTATTATGTATAAATTATATTTAGACTATTGTCGTTTTAGTTCAAATATATTCCTATTATTAATATTTATTTAACAATTGTATAATTTTGAGCAAGTATATTTAATCGATTGATTAAATTACTCACTTTTATTCTCTCATATTTTCTTAGATCGTCGATTCTTGACACATTAGAAGTACTCTTTTTCATTCCCATAGAGTCTCATTTCCCCTCCCCTCCAGGTAGGATCAAGATTGGTTTTAGAATTTGGAGGGAAAAAAGCCAATTGTATAAATCTTTTTATTTTCTAACCGTCTATTATGTAGTGGTAGAATCACGTGGAGGCGAAAGGGGAATATGGCCCACCCTAATTTTTATAGTTTAATTGTATTTTAAGTCTTTAAAAGTTTTGAAATTATTAAAATTAAATCCTAACCTTCTTAAAATTTTCTTGTTTAATTATGTTTAAGACAATATCTATTTTAAAGTTAAATAAAATTAAGTCTTGGCTCTAACTGATTTAATTTAATTACTTTTTAGGACATAAAAATTTTGAAATTAGTAAAATTAATCCACAATCCTCTATTTTTTGTGATTTAATTACCTTTTAGAACATTATTAGTTACAAAGATGAGCAACTTGACTCCTCTCATAATTTCATCCTAGTTCCGCCCTTGCTAGGATGATTGAACAACATTATTGGTTAATAATATTTTTTAATCTAATGACAATATACACACTCTACAGATACAACTACTTGAATCTAAGACTTCTAAAAAGAATAACATATTCTTTTACCATTAGGATTATTTGATGAGTTTGATTGTTATTGATGAGTTCAACAGTTGTATATAATATTGATTTATACCAATTATAATTATACGAGGTGTATTGATTGTAACAAAAAGCAAGAAATTTGTATTTATACTTGGGTTTCTTCTTTTTCTTTCCCTTAAGTGGACTTCCGGTTGGGTAACTTAATTCATATTTGTAAAGTGAAAATAACCCTTCCAATAATTGATTCTCAATGGAGACGTATCAACTTTTAAGGTGGAGGAATCCTAACGAGTTATTATTATCTTTTTAAAGTTTTGAGTTTAAATATCGGTAATATCTCTAGTAATATCAGACATATAAATATTTAATGTAAAATGACTAAAAATTATTTTTAAATATATATTTTTTTATATTTATTTTAATCCCAAATTAATAAAAAAAAACCTTTCAAGATCCTAAAATGGCCAAATAACCCCTGCCCATCATCATCTTCAACTTCATACTTCTGAAGGCTGTCAAGAATTTTCACATCCCTTGGACGTTGTTCATTTTAGTATATTTATAAAGATGAAAAATAGAATAGTCGAGCAGGCAATGCTTTATGTTAATACAAAATTTAGTATTATAGATTCTTTTACGACAGCCGGCGGCCAAGCTTAGCTGCTGCCGGCACCGTTCGTTACATTCAAAGAACATATTCACCCTTCTCTTTCTCTTCTTACTTCGATTGATGGCGGACCCTCCAGTACGAGATACGTTCCTGGAGTCCCGCATGGAATCCGACGCCGGAGCAGCAAAAGGTAAAGTATCGGAATACAACATATTTGTAAAGCTATGCTCACCTGGACGAGCAGTCTTACCATGTATAATTACCAAATTCTTATTATCGTCTTTTTCTTTTTCTGGGTTTTTTTCCTCATAGGGAAGTGGTGGCACGCTGGGTTTCATCTGACGACGGCAATCAATTCTGACGCTGCCTTACGCGTTCAGGGGATTGGGTTGGGGCCTGGGCTTCTTATGTTTAACGGTTTTGGGATGTGTCACCTTCTACTCATACTATCTCATGTCCAGGGTCCTTGAACACTGCGAAAAGGCTGGCCGCCGCCATATCCGCTTCCGTGAGCTCGCCGCTGATGTTTTAGGTAGCCACCACCGATATATATATTCTGTTCTCTCGATCATGCAATTGCCGTTTCGTGTTGGCCGGTTGCACTTTTGCTTGCGGTTCACTGTTTTTTCCCCATATTTATCCGATTTTGAATAACGTAGAAGTTGGGCAACTTATTAATTACTCCATAATCATGGAAAACTGTTACTGTCTGTCTTATAGCCATGTTTAGAATCCCTTGATATCATTCCTAGAATGAAAAAAGGGTTGACTTTTTCCTTATCGATTTTGGCAAATCACATGATACAAGATATAAACATGATCTTAGTTGATAGAGGGATTTAAATACCGGCGGATATATAACGGTAGTAGTAACGTCTGAAATCATTATGGCATGACCGTACTCGAAATGATATCAATAGCACCTGCTATGTCCACAATCGCAATTTAAATATGTGGTTGATAGGTTTGGGTAGCAAGTCTTAAAGGAGTTTTTGAAATTAGGACAGAACTGATGTATAAACATTAAAAATTGGGTAACTACTGATGATTTGTTTTAGTTTTTAAAATAAAATTTTGGTTTGTTTTCATTAGGTAAAGAAAGCCAATGAAAGTATATAATATGTTCATTTAGCATAAAGATTCACAGTGTATAAGTTCATTTTTCTGAGGGTTTAGCAAGTTTGAAATGCTAATGTTCAGCAGGGTTTGGTGGGATGTTTTATTTTGTTATATTCATCCAAACTGCTATAAATACGGGGGTTGGAATAGGAGCAATTTTACTTGCAGGGGAATGCCTTAAGGTATGACCTTCCATTAGCTATTAATTCCATTTGGAATTTCAAAATTTGAATATGACACATGATAACAAGTTTTATCTGATAAAAATACATTTAAACACGTGGTGTTTCTCTGTTTCAGTTTTCAAGATTTTTGTATTTTTCAAGGATAGATAAGGTAACTTGCATACCATTTATGTTCAAACTTCTAGTATGGTCCAATGGATAGCTCCAATGTTAGACTCAGAAGAATAGTTTTAAGTAAAAGTTTGGTCAAATTTGGTCTGCAACTCTTGGTTATTACTTGTTAGCATTTATGCTCATATTTACCTCTTGTAAGTTAGCCTGTTTTGGTTTGTGGAAAGATCATGTATGAAAACCTTTCTCCAAATGGATCGTTGAAGCTGTATGAGTTTATAGCTATGGTGACAGTGGTGATGATATTTCTCTCCCAACTTCCTTTCTTTCACTCCCTCAGACATATCAATTTTGCTTCTCTCTGCTTGGGGTACAGTTTCCTTGTGGTTGGTGCTTGTATTCATGCAGGTATACAAATCATTGACTTGCTTTCAAACATTGCTTTATACCGAGGATATTGTTACCTTAAGGATTGCTTGTAATGGCCAATTTACTGAAATGAGGAGCTAATGTCAAAAAGTAGTTACCTTAAGGATATTGTTACTTACGAAGTGCCTAAAAGCAAATTTAGTCGATTCTATTGCTGTTTAATTTCTGCCTTTTGTGTTAAAGATTTCCACCATTGTTTCATGTGCAGAACTCTCTTCATTTCATTATCGGTGTTGACATGCAGGTCTATCAAAAAATGCCCCTCCTAGGGACTACTCCTTGGAGCCTTCAAGTTCATCAAGGGTGTTTAGTGCCTTCACTTCCATGTCCATAATAGCTGCGATTTTCGGGAATGGGATACTTCCTGAAATACAAGTAATTTCAGCTCTCAGATTTTCTTACTGAGATGCTTCAGACCTTGTTGCTTTTCATCTGAACACATTCTCGTTGTTATAGGCTACTTTGTCTCCACCTGCTACAGGGAAGATGGTAAAAGGACTGCTGATTTGTTACGCTGTAGCGTTCCTTCATTCTACTCGGTTGCAGTCTCCGGATACTGGCTATTCGGCAACAAATCTAACTCGAACATTCTCAAGAGCTTGATGCCAGATGAAGGACCTGCATTGGCTCCAACCGCTGTTCTTGGCCTTGCGGTTATCTTTGTTCTCCTGCAACTCTTAGCTATTGGCTTGGTAAGCCATTCTTTATGTCCTTACACCATTCTTGGCCTTACTTCGGTTGCATTGAGTTCACTTTGTTTCTTCAATACAAAACTAGGTTTATTCACAAGTGGCTTATGAGATCATGGAAAAACAATCATCTGATGTGAAGCAAGGGAAGTTCTCCAAAAGGAACCTTATACCGAGGATAATTCTCCGATCACTGTATGTGATGTTCTGCGGGTTCATGGCGGCAATGCTGCCTTTCTTCGGCGAAATAAGCGGTGTCGTGGGAGCCATGGGCTTCATACCACTGGATTTCATCCTCCCTATGCTTCTCTACAACATGACTTTTAAGCCTTCAAGGTCAACCATCACCTACTGGCTCAATTTCTCCATCATCTTTGTCTTCACAGGTGTGGGAATCATGGGTACATTTTCTTCTATTAGGAAACTGATTCTTGATGCCAATCAGTTCAAGCTTTTTAGCAGTGATGTGGTTGTTGACTAAGCACTGATCAAATACTTGAAAGCATTCCAAAATTCTCCTTCTTTGGTACCATAAACAGATAAGCTACGCATTTAGTACTTAAACTATCAGTATGGAACCGTTTTAGTACCTAAATTTTCAACTTTTTTAAAACCATACCTACCGTTTAGTTTTTGTTTCATTTTAATACCCGTTAAAAACAAAACGTTAAGTTTTGAAAAAAGTTGAAAGTTTAGGTACTAAAATAAACCAAAACTGATAATTTAGGTACTAAAATAAACCAAAACTGATAATTTAGGTACTAACGCGTTAAATTTTTAATTACAAGAACTAAAATTAAAGTTTAAATACTAAAATGGATCAAAACTAATAGTTTAGATACTAAACGATTAATTTACCCTACCATAAAACCCATGAAATATGCTGTCTCCTTTTTTGTAACTAAGTGTATATTTTAAGTCCACAACTTCACATGAATGATTTGTGTAGCTACAATATTATATGATTAATGTCGAATGTGCCCTTGGAATTTATTGCTTTCTTCGATTTGGTACTTCAAAGAGGTCAAATTATATTTCTCATCTTTGTACTGCACTAATCTATAATGTTTAGTTTTTGTATTTTAATTTGGCATTGTTTAATTCTATTGCATTTTATATTTATTTTCATACTATACGTTCGTCTATTTTAACTAAAGGTAAATTATATAAATGGTCACTAAAATATAAATAAGTTTTTCTTATCTTTATTGAAGTTTCAAAAAGAACAAAATGATTATTGATATTATCGAAAAGTAATAAAATATCATTATGTCGTTAAGTGGTGACATCTCTGTCGTAACCGGTTTTCGTCCGGGCACGAAATATTAAATTTGGCGGGGAAATTGATGTGAATAAATAATTTTGAAAATAATTTGAGAGTCGCCATCGGCCTTTTGGATCAGGTAGGTCGAATACCTAAAATTTTTTTTTTAAAAAGAGTTTTAAAGAAAACACTAATAAAAAAAATGAACTGATCTGCGTTTTATAACCAAAAATTCGTTCTTTTTAGTAAAAAGGGATTCGTGGTCGGTTACGTTTAGGGAAGGATTAGCACCCCTACAACGCCCAAAATTGGTACTTTTTAATTATAAATTGTATCTATTATTAAAAATTCAAAAATATATTTAATTTTTAATCTTATTATTTCAAAATTATAAAAAAATATTTATTTATTTAAAAATATCTGAAAAGAACTTCTAGGTACCTTAAGACAGCTCTTTTCTTTGATATTGATAAATATTAATTTAAATAATATTGTTTAATTTTTAATTTTAAAATATCAAAATAGGACATCCAGTTGTATTAAGACTGTCCTTTTCTTAAAAATAAATATTTAAAAATTACTATTTATTATATGTATATTTATGAATATATAAAAATATTTAACAATATAAAAATATCACTAAAACAATATATTTTAAGCAGTAAAATGAAAACATATAAAATAAATAACTAAATTATAATAAAAATAAAACTAAATCTAATTCCTAATTAATTGAAATTATAGGTATTAAATATTTTATTTTCTAATTTAATAATTTAGTGACCAAAATAAAATTATCTAAAATTCGAATTTTATAATAAAATAAATTAAAAATATGAACTAGGGATTAAAAAAATTATTTATTAAAATTAAGGGACTAAATCTGTCATTTATCCTAAATATATTATTTTAATAAAAAGGACTAAAATGAATAAAATTAAAATTCAAAGACTGAATTAAAATTATTATAAATTCAGTTTAGTGACCAAAATATAAAATTTACAAGTTGGGAGGACTACGGACGGGATTTAACTATTTTATAATTACGTGCATAGTCCTTCCCGAAACGACGTCGTTCGGGAAGGACTATATATGGTCCAAACCGGCTGGCCCGAAGGGCCAGCCATTTCATTTCTTCTCTTCTTTCTCTCTCGCTTCTCTCTAAAACAGAGAGAAGCCCAGCCGGCCGGCAGCCATTAGCCGGCGTTCATCCGCCGTCAACCACCGCCGCCGGCCACCGTCTTCGGTGGCCGGAAAATTTTTTTTTATTCTAAATGTAGATCGGACCGTCCTAATGACGGTTCCGATGTTTTTTTTCCGTTAAACGCTCCCAATCGGAGCAAATCTAAAATAATACCTTCGGCTTTTCGAAGGTTTTGGTGAGATCCGGCGACGGTTGTGGTTCTCCGATGACAGGGTAAGCTTCTTTCCTCTCTTCTCTTTTTTTTTCTTGCTGCGTTGATGTTGACTGAGATCGTTGGTATAGTTTGTTGTTGTTGTTTTTTTTTTCTTTCTCTGTTTTTTTTTCTTTCTCTCCGGTTCTGTCTCTGTTTCTTTCTGCCTTTTTTTTTTTCAGGTTCGGGTGGTGGCTTTTATAGCCACCACCGTTGTAGCCGTCGGACCGGTCCGAAGAAGGGCTCTCGGTGAGTCACCGGACTACCAGTGGTGACTCACCGAGTAGCCATGGCGTGGACGGCTGGTATTCTATCTTCTGGAGTCTTCGGTTGGGGACGTGGCAGCGGCGGAGGCGGCGAGAAAACTGTCGGCAGCCGCGTGGAAGCTGGGGCGGCGCCGCGTGGCCCTAGGGTATCAAACCCTAGGGTTTCCCTCTGGCACCATCTGGACCGTTGGATCTCTCCAGATCCAACGGCAGCAAGCTGAGGCGGCTGGTTTAGATTAGGGTTAGGAAACCCTAACTGGAAACCCAAATGTTTAGGGTTTCTGGTTTGATTTGGACCGGTTCTGGTTGGTTTGTGACTGGGCCGGTCCAGTTGTAATTGGGCCTGTAATTATTATTATTTATATATGTTTATATATTTAATGATAATAATAATAATAATATAATAATAATATAATAAATAATAATAATAATAGTAATAGTAATAATAATAATAATAATATAATATGGATAAAAAAAATTAATATCTTCAGCTGCCCCTCTTTGCTCATTCTTGTGTTAACAAGAATAGGGCAAAGATGAAAAGATAATAAAATTTTTTATCCATTCTGACTTTACTTTGATCATGATGGAGATATTGAATAAATTCTTCTCTCTCTCCAAATAAGTTCTTCTTATTATGATCTTTTTGCTGGGGATGATGATGACCTCCTTTCTGTGATAGAGTCATTCAAAAGGTTGAATAAGCTTTTGATGATTCTTCTCATTATGAACTTTCTCTAGAAAGGCTAATGCTAATCTATCTCCTTCTGTGATAGTATCAAACAAAGGTTGAACAAGCTCTTCTCATTATGAACTTCTTCTTCCTTCTTCAGATGAGTTCTTCTCATTATGAACTTTCTCTGGAAAGGCTGATCCATCAATTGATGAATTCAGGTAAAAGGTTGAACAAATTCTTCTCATTATGAACTTCTTCTTCCTTCTTCAGATGAGTTCTTCTCATTATGAACTTTCTCTGGAAAGGATGATCCATCAATTGATGAATTCATGTAAAAGGTTGAACAAATTCTTCTCATTATGAACTTCTTCTTCCTTCTTCAGATGAGTTCTTCTCATTATGAACTTCTCTGGCAATGTTGATCCATCCAATGATGAATTCAAACAAAAGGTTGAACAAATTCTTCTCATTATGAACTTCTTCTTCCTTCTTCAGATGAGTTCTTCTCATTATGAACTTATCTGGCAATGTTGATCCATCAAGTGATGGATTTGAATCTTTGCTAAACTCTTTGAAATTCCTGTTGAAAATTCAACATAGATGAAAATGAATGAAAATGCACCTATTTTTGTAAACACCTAAAATATGATGCATGAATGTTGAGTTATTTGATTTCAGATTAGTGAATTGAGTATTTCTTCAATTGTGAAAACCCAATAGATTTTTCTTCTTCAAATAAAAGAATCTATCATCTTTGACCAATATAGATATAATGTCACAAAAATCTCTTGAGAATAAAACTCAATAGTATAAGCTCTTGAAAAGCTTGCATTCAGGCAACATGTTGATTCTGATAACAGCTCATCTGATTATGAAGTGACCTTTCAAGATGATTTCACAGATATCGATAGTTCTTCTAATACCGAGAAATCTTGAACTCTGATTCTGATGAGGAGAATAAACTGTTATACTTGACAAAAATGGGCTTATCATGGGCTGAAACTTTAATAGCCATGTTCTGGTAAAAGATGGGAAGCCATTATGTGATAATCCCAGTTACAAGCAAAGGCGAAACTTGTGCTATGATTTTTGGGAAAGAAATAAGCAAAATAAGCTTGAAAAGAAACTTCTTAATGAAGACGATCATGCAGTTCATCTTTTAATTCTAATGATTGGTTCTGTAGTTCTTACCAAACCAGATCAGATAACTCAAAGAACACTTCCAGAAGATGCTATTGAGCACATTCATCTTCTAAATTCAATGCTTGTTCTGTCCAATCAGATCAGATAACTCAAAGAACACTTCCAGAAGATGTTATTAACACATTCTTCTTCCAAATTCAATGATTGATTCTGTCCAACCAGATCAGATAACTCAAAGAACACTTCCAGAAGATGCTATTGGCAAATTCATCTCCCTAATTCAATGATTGATTCTGTCCAACCAGATCAGATAACTCAAAGAACACTTCCAGAAGATGCTATTGGCAAATTCATCTTCCTAATTCAATGATTGATTCTGTCCAACCAGATCAGATAACTCAAAGAACACTTCCAGAAGATGCTATTAACAAATTCATCTTCCAAATTCAATGATTGGACTAATATATCACAACACTTATTTGATGTAGAGCCAGAATTTGTAGATTCGAAGTATTTCCATGCTACTACACTGAAAAGGGCTATATTCATAATTCTGCCAATTAAGAACAGATTTTCTCTTATTCTGCTTCCTCCATGTGCTGATGCTTTTCCATTGACAAAGAAATGATGGCTTTCATGGGATTCAAGAACAAAGTTGAACTGTTTATAAACATGTACAGGAAGTGCCAAATTGACAGAAAGGATCTGTAAGGCTCTTGAAGCTTATGACAATGAGCCACCTTCGAGTGTCCAGAAGTATGTTCTTGATGATTGTTGAAAAAGGTATCTAGTATGGGTTGGAAGGAATAAAGTTGCTCTATTTGAACCTGATGAGGTGGAAATGCTTCTAGGTTTCCTTAAAAAAAACCATACACAAGGATCTGTATAGAGACATGTTTCCCAGTGATATCAATGTCTTGTTTCTTTTTGCCGGAATCAATGCTACAAAAGGTTGCTTTCTATTGCCTTAGTATATCTTTGAAAACAGATGTGCAAGAACTGAATGGTGATCAGTTGGAGCAATTGATGAGTAGATTTGGCGGATTCGACCTTGTTGTCGGTAGCACCACTTGTAACAATCTTGATGTTCATGGCTTTAAGCTAGTGATGATTTGCTTACTTTGTATTCCATGCTTTTAAAAGGTATTAACATAAAGTGATATTCAGAAATCTTTAATTTATTTCAAAATTATGTTAATTCAAAAGAATAAATTGAATTTCCAAAAATAAATTGAATCTCAAATAAATTGAAATTGAAATAGATATAATTGTTTTCAAAGTTATGGCAAGCATAAGAATAAAAATTCAAATGTCTCAACAAATTATAAGCATAAGTATTTCTAAATTAATCAAGTTGACACAATTTAGAGTAATGATGTAAGCTTTTGTCTGGAAGATCTCAAACGTTGTCAAAATGCTTGTAGATGTGAAGTTTCTCCCAAACTATCAAAATCTTAAGAAAGTTCAATTGCCAGATGCCTAATATCAACCTGCATTTGAGCCGCCTTTTCAGGTTTTCAACTCAAATCCTTCCTTTGGTTACAAGATGCCCTTTGCGGGTTTTCACCTTGACCCCCTTTCTTTTTTTTTCTTTTTTTTCATTTTCTATTTTTTCCTTTTCTTTCTTTTTTTTTCAAGCATAATATTTCTTGACAGAATCTGATTTTATTGGATTTCTCAGAATTTTTCCATCTATTTCTGCCAAGATCAATGCTCCTCCGGAAAAGGCCTTTTTCACAACGTATGGCCCTTCCCAATTAGGCATCCATTTCCCACGGAAATCTTTATGTATAGGCAAGATCTTTTTTAGTACTAGATCACCTCTTGGAATTCTCTTGGATGTACTTTTTTATCATGAGACTCATCATCCGTTTTGATACATCTGTCCATGGCAAACAGCTTTCAATCTTTTCTCTTCAATAAGGTTCAATTGATCAAATCTAGCTTGGATCCATTCAGATTCATCCAATTTTATTTCTCTCAATATTCGAAGCGATGGAATCTCAACTTCAATTGGTAAGACTGCTTCCATCCCGTAGACTAAAGAAAAAGGCGTTGCCCCAGTAGATGTTCGAACAGTAGTTCGGTATGCATATAGAGCAAAAGGTAACTTCTCGTGCCAATCTTTGTAAGTTTCAGTAGTCTTTGTAATGATTCTCTTGATGTTCTTATTTGCTGCTTCAACTGCCCCATTCATGTTTGGACGATATGCCACTGAATTTGCATGTTTGATCTTAAACTGTGCACAAAGTTCGGTCATCATTTTGTTGTTCAGGTTCAGAGCATTATCTGTAATGATCCTTTCTGGTAGGCCGTACCGGCAAACTATCTCTTTCTTTATGAATTTGCAGACTGTGGACCTCTTAATATTAGTGTATGAAGCAGCTTCAACCCATTTGGTAAAATAATCAATTGCCACAAGGATGAAACAATGTCCATTCGATGCTTTTGGTGTGATTGCTCCAATGACATCTATTCCCCACATAGAAAATGGCCAGGGTGCTGTCATTACATGTAAAGGAGATGGAGGTACATGAATTTTGTCTGCATATATCTGGCATTTATGACATTTCCTTGCATAATCAATGCAATCTGTGTACATGGTAGCCCAATAGTATCCATATCTCATTATTTTTCTGGCCATAGAAAGACCATTTGCATGTGTTCCACATATTCCACTGTGTACTTCTTCAATGACATTTCGAGCTTCACTGGTATTTAAACATCTCAATAGCATTTGATCACTGCTTCTTCTATACATAATCTCTCCATCAAGAAAATATCCAGCAGCCATTCTTCTCAAGGTTCTTTTATCAATTTATGATGCATTTGGTGGATAACTTTGATTTTTGATATTGCAGGATATCATGATACCATGGTTTACCATCTACCTCTTCTTCCACACTATAACAATGTGCAGGAATTTCATACACTTGCATTTTGATTGGCATCATATCAACTTTCTTATTTGCCTGAAACATAGCAGCTAATGTAGCCAAAGCATCTGCCATTTGATTTTCTTCTTGAGGGAGATAATTGAAGGTAATTTTCTCAAATTCTTTCACTAATTCGAGGGTAAAATTTCGATATTCCAACAATTTGGGATCTTTTGTTTCCCATTCTCCTCGCAATTGATACACCACTAACGATGAATCTCCATATATCTTGAGAAATTTGATTTTTCTTTCTATAGCTGCTTTCAATCCCATGACACAAGCTTCATATTCCGCCATGTTATTGGTGCAAAAGAACTCCAGTCTACTTGTAAAGGGATAATAAACATTTTCTGAGAGAAATTAACACTGCCCCAATTCCTCGTCCCAAAGCATTAGATGCTCCGTCAAATAAAGCTTCCAAGTTGCAAATTCATCATTTGTTTGACTTCTTCATTCATGGATATGCACAACAGATCTTCATCGGGAAAATTGAAGTTCAAAGGCTGATAATCATTTGATACACTACTGGCCAGAAAATCAGATATGACACTTCCTTTTATTGCTTTTTGGTTGACATATACAATATCAAACTCAGATAATAACATCTGCCATCTAGCCATTCTGCCTGTCAAAGCTGGTGATTCCATTAAGAACTTTAAAGGATCAAGTTTGGATATCAACCAAGTAGTATGGTATAACATATATTGTCGAGTCTTCGAGTAGTCCACACCAAAGCACAACATAATTTTTGTATTGGTGGATATCTAACTTCACAATCGGTAAATTTCTTGCTCAGATAATAATAGCTTTTTCTTTCCTTCCTGATTCATCATGCTGTCCTAGTACACATCCCATCGAATTTTCGAAGACCGTCAAGTAGAGAATTAATGGTTTATCAGGTATTGGTGACACTAAAATGGGGGCATTGGATAAATATTTCTTAATAATATCCAAAGTTTCTTGACATTCTTCATTCCAGACTTCAGGGTTATTCTTCGAAGTAATTTGAACACTGGATCACATTTGTCAGTTAATTGAGAAATGAACCGAGATATATAATTTAATCTCCCCAAAAAGCCTCGAACTTCTTTTTTGTATTGGGTGGTGGAAGATCTTGAATTGCTTTTACTTTATCTGGATCAATCTCGATTCCTTTTTGCTGACCACAAATCCCAAGAGTTTTCCAGAAGTTACCCCAAAAGTGCATTTAGCAGGGTTGAGCTTTAATTGATATTTCCTCAATCTCTGGAAAAGCTTTCTCAGATTTTGAATATGTTCTTCTTCCGTTCTGGATTTGGCAATCATGTCATCTACATATACTTCAATCTCTTTGTGCATCATGTCATGAAACAAAGTTACCATAGCTCTTTGATATGTTGCCCCTGCATTTTTCAATCCAAATGGCATCACTTTATAACAGAATGTGCCCCACATGGTTATAAATGTTTTTTCCATGTCTTCAGGATTCATTTTTATTTGATTATATCCTGAAAAGCCATCCATAAATGAAAACCATGCGTGTCCTGCAATATTGTCCACCAATGTGTCTATGTGGGGTAAGGGAAAGCTATCTTTCGGACTAGCTTTGTTGAGATCTCTGTAATCCACACACATTCGAACTTCCCATTTTTCTTTGGTACGGGAACAATGTTGGCTACCCATTCTGGGTATTTAGATGCCTGTAGGAAACCTGCATTGATTGTTTCATCACTTCTTCTTTGATTTGCAACAACATTTCTGGCCTCATTCGTCTGAGTTTTTGTTGGACTGGTTTATATTCAGATTGATTGGAAGCTTGTGACTATATTGTGTATCACTATATCTGTGCTCAAACCAGGTTCCCAAATTCACAGTCTCAATCTTTCTTTGTGGGGTATAATTGTTTGTCTTTTTACCAATCTTAATAGTTCAGTAGGAACATCA
The DNA here is from genome assembly GCF_006381635.1 of Hibiscus syriacus. Lineage (NCBI taxonomy): Eukaryota > Viridiplantae > Streptophyta > Magnoliopsida > Malvales > Malvaceae > Hibiscus > Hibiscus syriacus. Next base: position 2,215,813 of record NW_024063145.1, on the reverse strand, counting down.
CATTCCAGTTCTCTTCCAAACCATTGATTTCTTCCAGACATATAGGCTGCTCTAAATTTATCATTGGATTAAATTTAGGAATACACATGCTATTAACACGGTGACACTGAAAATTTAAGTCGGACATATTTCCGAAAGAATATAAATTTATGAAATAAATAAATGTAAAAATGTAAGAAAATGTAAAGAATGATTGCCATCTGAAATTTTAAAGAAAATTTCTTATATTAACATAATTTCTTTTACAATATAACAAAAAGTTTTCATATTTTGAGCTAAACATAAAGATTAGTCTGAATATTACTGCATTAATATTAAAAACTATAGGGAGATCTTCAGTGGTCCAATTGGTGAGTGTTTCTCCAGGAAGACATGGGCGAATCCTATTCAAGTACTTGCCAGTCTTGTTGTCATTTGGATCATGTTGAAACAATCCATTCATAGCTTCTTCAACTATGTCTTGATTTCGTCAACTTTTCTCTTTAAGGCTTCAACAAGCTGCTGTTCCACATTAATTGTTCTCCCTGATCTGAATGTCTTCAACTGTAGGAAAGACATGTGTTTCCAAAGGATTTCTCCTCCTTCAATTTTGCCTTTCTGTCACATCTTCTTTCATCTCTTTGTTCTTTTGCTGAAGATTGGGCTTAAACCCTAGCCCAAAACGGTCTTTTTTCATCTTTATATGATAGGAACTGAAATCCTTGAAGATTCTTTCCTAGACCTCTCCCAGTTTAGCTCCGATGCCTAAAGTTTGTTGTACCGTCATCTTGGTGCAATCAGACAATCTGGGATATGGAATTTGCTTCCTTCTGCAATAAAGGTCGCATTTACAAATTCAAGAGCTCGAAAAGAGCATCAAAAGCATCATCATTGGTGTCGATATATGGAACATCGCTTGTTAAGACGCAATGATTTCTCTTCAGCATGATGCATATTAGTTGTCCCTCAACAACAAATTTCAATTTCTGATGTAATGAAGAAGGAACGGCTCCTGCTGAATGAATCATGGCCTTCCTAATAACAATTATGTAGGGTGGATGTCCATCACTACAAAGTCAATTGTACACAACTGGGCCAATTAACAACGGTATTTCCATTTTCCCAAGCACTTCTTTTTGAGTACCATCAAATGCTCGTACAACATTCTGATAACTCTTCATGTGTGATTGATCCAAAGGCATTCTTTGAAGTGTAACTAGAGGCATCAAGTTGAGAGCGGATCCATTGTCATCAATACTCTGGCAACACTGACCATGACAATGTGTCGTGATGTTCAAAGCTTTTACTGACCCCATTCCGCCTTCCGGTTTCATCGTCTGTGAATGTTATGTAATTGTCAGCGGCTATATGTCCCACAATTCTGTCAAGTTTATTGAGGGATATATCTTCGGGGATAAATGTTTGATTGAGAATTTTCATCAAAGCATTCCTATGCGCTTCTGAATTCATCAAGAGATCAAGAATAGAAATTCTCGCTTGTTGTTTGTGTAGTTGTTCAACCACAATACTCACTATGTTTCAAGAATTCAAAATTCTTGGGCTTGTTTTTCTGTCACAGGCTCATTGAATGCTGGAAGGGATTCATCTCAAATACCTTCTGAGGTATTGCCATGGCTTTTCCTTTGCTTTCACTTGTTCTGAAGCATTGGATTTCGGGAGAGAACATCTCCCACTTCTGGTAAAGAAACCAACCTCGCTCACTGCTTCAGACGTCGATACGGTACTCAGACTTTGTATTTTCTCTTCTGTTTTTTCTGAAGAAACAGGTCCTCCTACCATTGAAACATGGTAGTATAATTCCAAGGTACCCTACGGGTATCTTGTATGGAAATGGTAGAGGAGTGGTGATAACTACTTTTGGCTTTATCGATGCAGGAATCACCGTAGATGATTTCACATTAATGATCACAGGATTTATTCTTTGACTCAGTTTAGATCCTCTGATGAGCAAACATCATTCTTTTTTCCCGGGTTCTTCTTCAAAGAATTCTATTTCTGTTGTTCATCAATTTTTGCACCAAATCTCTAAACTCAAGACATAGTTGAATTTTATGCCCTTTCTCCTGATGATATTCACAATAATTCTTGCCTCATTCTGCTTTGGCCTGAATGTTGTGGAATTATACCGGCTAAAGAAAGTGTTGGAATATCCAAACAAATGGAGATTTAATTTCAGAAATGTCAGTCTTTGCTTTCTTTCTGTTCTCTTCCTGAATGCATTCACGTTTATCTCCATGATTTGGCAATGGATGACTTGATGCGGATGGTGTATTGAATTCCAACTTCCCAGTGTTGATCAAATTTTGAACCACCCTTTTGAATGCTAGACAGTTTTCAATAGAATGTCCTGTAATTCCTTCATGGTAAACACAGTGTGCCTTTGTATCATCCAAGGAGGGAATGGTGGTTGCATGGGAACCAAAGGATAGGGCCGTAAACATCTGCTTTTAACAGCGAATCATAGATCTCTGCATATGGTACTGGTAAAGGTGTAAAAGACAACCTTTCATTTTCCTTTCGAGTCCTCTGGACTCTGCTCGATTAGTGTTTGTTTCCTCTTCTAACCCATGGTTATTGTAACACTTTTCGATGAATCCTTGCTGTAGGAATTTGCATTGTTGACTTCATTCTCCTTTTTCCGGTACGTAGGTCTTTGGAACTAGACCATCATTTGATTCAATCTTGCACTTTCAAGACATTTTCAATTAATTCTCCAGAAATGACCAAATCTGCAAAATTTCTGGTTGCATTCCCCATTAGATGGTTTAAATAAGGAGCCTTCAATGTATGGGACAAACATCACTGTGGCCTCTTTTTATGACAAAGGTGGTTGAACTTGGGCTGCAGTGTCAGCCATTCTGGGCATACTGTCTGAATGTTTATTATTCTTTTCTCCAAGTTTTGGAGAGTCCATCTATCAGGGACCATGTCTGTCACATGGCGGTACTGCTCTAGAATGCTTTAGCCAGATCTTTCCAGGATCTAATGTTTGCTTTGGTCAATTGAGTATACCATTTTAAAGCCGGTCCTGTCAAACTATCCTGAAAGCAGTGAATTAACAATTTCTCGTCCTTCACATTCCTGCCATTCTTCGAAAAACATAGTGATGTGGGATGAAGGGCATGTAGTACCATCATATTATCAAATTCGGGAGCCTTGAAACTTAATGGGAAGGATAAGTCTGGAACCAAAACTCAACTCACTAGCATCAAACCCATAGAACGATTCAGTTATTTCTACGGATTTCATTCGTCTTCTAAGCTTGATGTTGGTCAGTTCTTCATTTACTTTTTGTTTCTCATTCAGCTCATTCAAATCTGGGATCAAATGTTCAGTATTAAGATCCCCTATTTTCACATCGGATATAAGCGGATTTTTGCTTAAAGATGCAGGATCCACTTGTTGATCTTCATGTGGTTGACTTCTTGTAATGCAGATGTACGAGCATTGATTTGTATAGGTGTAGTACCAGAATGATAAATTGGTTTGGTGGGAAACCTAGAGGATATATGGGTTCTGGTCAAAAGATACAGGATTTTCATGCATTTTTCCATGATAGCCTGCCTTTTAAACATATCCTCTATTTCTTCATCATACTGTCTTGTGAATTTGCAATACTGGCTTCAATTTTTTCCAACTTCATTTCATTCTTCTTATTCTTTATGATGTTGTTCCTCAATACGCTGTATTTTAACCTCCATAATTCTCCTAGTAGCTTGTCTAGTACCGTGATGTGTATTCTCTTTTGGCCAGAGTAACTGCGATTGAAAATCTTTAATATTATTTTTTCAAATTTTAATTAATGAATTTTAACTTAAATAATAATTCATAGCGAAAATTATGAAATGAATGATGAATGTATGCAAAATGTATGTATGCAAAAAACATTGATCCCAAAAAGTTAACTGTCATAGAACAACTTTCATCGGCATACAAAAGTTTCCTTATAATAGTTCAGAACTACAGATAAGGCGTAGCTTTCCTATTAAGCTCTATAATTTCTTTCATTAACCATGAAACCTTCTTTCCGCACTTAGAAACTGGATCAACATGATGCTCAATTATTTTGGCTTCAACAGCTAATTCCCCAATATATCTAGCAACTTCGCTCATTTGTACCATGGCCTCGAACACCATATTGCTTCTTTCTTCACTTCTTTCAACATAGAACTCAGTTGACTTCTGCCATTGTTCATTTGTTCCTTCAAGAGTTTGTTCTAACTCAGTGATTCTGACTTGACAATTGTGCAGAATTTTTTCAAGATCTCTAATACGTCTTCGCAGTGAAGCATTTTCCTCATTACTTTCTTTGAGATCATTAGGTCCTAGACGAACCTTTTCTTGAAACAATGATTCTTCAAGTTGCAAAATGTAAGCATTAAACTCTGAGTTTTTGTTTCTAGATTGATCCAGATCTTCTTCAAGTTTTGTTCGTGCTTCTTGCGTTCTTTGATTAAGCTTCTGGATTTGAACATCTTTGTTTCTGCATCTTTGCATCAATTGCTAGCCACCTCCTGCTCTACCTCAAGTCTGGTGTTGAAATTTTTTCTTTCTAGCTCCCATTTTTCTTTTTCAACATTGGATTCTTCCATCTTTTGGTCTCTGACTTCAAGTTCAGCAATCAACTGGTTCATTTCAGATTCAAATCCCTTGAACATGATATTTTTCTCACCTTCAAATTTAACAAAGATGTCATTCTTCATCTCTTCTAAATCTTTGGCTCGATCCCTTTCTCTTTGCATTTCATTCATGATCTCACGATGTTCAGCCTTGTGTTTTATAATTCGCTCTCTTCTGTCAACCTCAAATCTTCCATTTTTGCTTTTTTCTCAAGGCTTTTGAGTAGACGGCTATTCTTTCCTTTCAGATCTTCAACTCGTCTTTTCTCGATGTTCAATTCTCTGGTCATCTGTACCGTCGATTGGCTGGGTCCTGATGCTTTTCTGGATTTATATAACTCCTGGTAATTTTTCTGTAAGGCTCTGTACTCATCTTCACCTTTTTTTATCTTTTCTCAACATTGTACATTGTGATGAATGAAAGTCAATGTCAACCCCAAATAGCTTTATCTTGTCTCATTTGCTCTAACTCTTTCGACCAGCCATCTCTTTCTGCTTCAAACTCAGCTCTCAAGATTTCAATCTCTGATGGAACCAACCTAATGCGATCTTCCATAGAAATATCCTCATTTTGATCTGGTAGAGGAATATTTTCGTTTTTTCTGACAGATCTCCAATCTTCATAATCAGGAGTTAGCATTTCTTTTGCTGCTTTAGCTCGAATACAAAAAGTTGTTTTCCAAGCTGTAACGGCTTCCATGATATTCTTTATATTTTTGCTGTGGAATGCGAACTCGATGACTGTAGTCCAGCAGTGACAGGTACAAATTGACGACCTTCATACTGTCTTATAACCAGAAGTGGTGCATATCCAATTCCTCCCCATAATCCGAGCAGCATATCCAGTTGTAATCACCACACCTGTAAAAGTCCCTTTGTATTTGCCACGGGGCTCGCCAAACAACGTCATTGCTTTGCAGATTTCGAAAGGCATTAATCCACATATCTTTCTTAATTTCTTTAGGCCATTCCTGCTCCAGAAATTCCTTAATGGTGAATAATCCGCATTAAAGCGTCGGTATGAAACCTTTTCTGTTCTCCAGAAATGACTACGGATCCAACATAACAACTGAGTACACCTGAGAATCGTCCACCTCCTAGCCTTCTGCAAGCATTTAACGATCTGAAGGTCTCTGCTAGGATTGCAGAAACAGGATTAATCTTCTTTGGCAGTTGTTCAAACAAATCTACCACTGCAGCTTCAATATATCCCAATACTTTGGGAAGATGACATACCATATATACCCAAAGCAAATAGATCGAATCGTACTTTAATATCTGGATGGCTCTGATAAGTTTCTCTGATGTTGGTCCAAGCAATGCCTTCGCTTTCGCCTTTTTGTTTTGTACGGGATGCTACCCATTCTTCTCGTACCCCGACAATTTTTGCTAATTTAACACGAAAGGGTTGAGTTTTAATTGACTTTGAATATATTCGATTCTCCAAAGCACCTTCAAGATGTAACAAAGTTGTATATTCTTCAATATATCCGCTTCCGTGAGCTCGCCGCTGATGTTTAGGTAGCCACCACCGATATATATATATATATTCTGTTCTCTCGATCATGCAATTGCCGTTTCGTGTTGGCCGGTTGCACTTTTGCTTGCGGTCACTGTTTTTTTCCCCATATTTATCCGATTTGAATAACGTAGAAGTTGGGCAACTTATTAATTACTCCATAATCATGGAAAACTGTTACTGTCTGTCTATAGCCATGTTTAGAATCCCTTGATATCATTCCTAGAATGAAAAAAGGGTTGACTTTTCCTTTCGATTTTGGCAAATCACATGATACAAGATATAAACATGATCTTAGTTGATAGAGGGATTTAAATACCGGCGGATATAACGGTAGTAGTAACGTCTGAAATCATTATGGCATGACCGTAATACTCGAAATGATATCAATAGCACCTGCTATGTCCACAATCGCAATTTAAATATGTGGTTGATAGGTTGGGTAGCAAGTTAAAGGAGTTTTTGAAATTAGGACAGAACTGATGTATAAACATTAAAAATTGGGTAACTACTGATGATTGTTTTAGTTTTAAAATAAAATTTTGGTTTTGTTTCATTAGGTAAAGAAAGCCAATGAAAGTATATAATATGTTCATTTAGCATAAAGATCACAGTGTTAAGTTATTTTTCTGAGGGTTTAGCAAGTTTGAAATGCTAATGTCAGCAGGGTTTGGTGGGATGTTTTATTTGTTATATTCATCCAAACTGCTATAAATACGGGGGTGGAATAGGAGCAATTTTACTTGCAGGGGAATGCCTTAAGGTATGACCTTCCATTAGCTATTAATTCCATTGGAAATTCAAAATTTGAATATGACACATGATACACAAGTTTTATCTGATAAAAATACATTAAACACGTGGTGTTTCTCGTTTCAGTTTCAAGATTTTTGTATTTTTCAAGGATAGATATAAGGTAACTTGCATACCATTTATGTTCAAACTTCTAGTATGGTCCAATGGATAGCTCCAATGTTAGACTCAGAAGAATAGTTTTAAGTAAAAAGTTTGGTCAAATTTGGTCTGCAACTCTTGGTTATTACTTGTTAGCATTTATGCTTTACCTCTTGTAAGTTAGCCGTTTTGGTTTGTGGAAAGATCATGTATGAAAACCTTTCTCCAAATGGATCGTTGAAGCTGTATGAGTTTATAGCTATGGTGACAGTGGTGATGATATTTCTCTCCCAACTTCCTTTCTTTCACTCCCTCAGACATATCAATTTTGCTTCTTCTCTGCTTGGGGTACAGTTTCCTTGTGGTGGTGCTTGTATTCATGCAGGTATACAAATCATTGACTGCTTTCAAACATTGCTTTATACCGAGGATATTGTTACCTTAAGGATTGCTTGTAATGGCCAATTTACTGAAATGAGGAGCTAATGTCAAAAAAGTAGTTACCTAAGGATATTGTTACTTACGAAGTGCCTAAAAGCAAATTAGTCGATTTCTATGCTGTTTAATTTCTGCCTTTGTGTTAAAGATTTCCACCATTGTTTCATGTGCAGAACTCTCTTCATTTCATTATCGGTGTTGACATGCAAGGTCTATCAAAAAATGCCCCTCCTAGGGACTACTCCTTGGAGCCTTCAAGTTCATCAAGGGTGTTTAGTTGCCTTCACTTCCATGTCCATAATAGCTGCGATTTTCGGGAATGGGATACTTCTGAAATACAAGTAATTTCAGCTCTCAGATTTTCTTACTGAGATGCTTCAGACCTTGTTGCTTTTCATCTGAACACATTTCTCGTTGTTATAGGCTACTTTGTCTCCACCTGCTACAGGGAAGATGGTAAAGGACTGCTGATTTGTTACGCTGTAGCGTTCCTTCATTCTACTCGGTTGCAGTCTCCGGATACTGGCTATTCGGAAACAAATCTAACTCGAACATTCTCAAGAGCTTGATGCCAGATGAAGGACCTGCATTGGCTCCAACCGCTGTTCTTGGCCTTGCGGTTATCTTTGTTCTCCTGCAACTCTTAGCTATTGGCTTGGTAAGCCATTCTTTATGTCCTTACACCATTCTTGGCCTTACTTCGGTTGCATTGAGTTCACTTTGTTTCTTCAATACAAAAACTAGGTTTATTCACAAGTGGCTTATGAGATCATGGAAAAACAATCATCTGAGTGAAGCAAGGGAAGTTCTCCAAAAGGAACATATATACCGAGGATTCTCCGATCACTGTAGTGATGTTCTGCGGGTTCATGGCGGCAATGCTGCCTTTCTTCGGCGAAATAAGCGGTGTCGTGGGAGCCATGGGCTCATACCACTGGATTTCATCCTCCCTATGCTTCTCTACAACATGACTTTAAGCCTTCAAGGTCAACCATCACCTACTGGCTCAATTCTCCATCTTTGTCTTCACAGGTGTGGGAATCATGGGTACATTTTCTTCTATTAGGAAACTGATTCTTGATGCCAATCAGTTCAAGCTTTTTAGCAGTGATGTGGTTGTTGACTAAGCACTGATCAAATACTTGAAAGCATTCCAAAATTCTCCTTCTTTGGTACCATAAACAGATAAGCTACGCATTAGTACTTAAACTATCAGTATGGAACCGTTTTAGTACCTAAATTTCAACTTTTTAAAACCATACCTACCGTTTAGTTTTTGTTTCATTTTAATACCCGTTAAAAACAAAACGTTAAGTTTGAAAAAGTGAAAGTTTAGGTACTAAAATAAACCAAAACTGATAATTTAGGTACTAACGCGTTAAGTTTTAATTACAAGAACTAAAATTAAAGTTTAAATACTAAAACAGATCAAAACTAATAGTTTAGATACTAAACGATTAGTTTACCCTACCATAAAACCCATGAAATATGCTCGTCTCCTTTTTTGTAACTAAGTGTATATTTTAAGTCCACAACTTCACATGAATGATTTTGTGTAGCTACAATATTATATGATTAATGTCGAATGTGCCCTTGGAATTTATTGCTTTCTTCGATTTGGTACTTCAAAGAGGTCAAATTATATTTCTCATCTTTGTACTGCACTAATCTATAATGTTTAGTTTTTGTATTTTAATTTGGCATGTTTAATTCTATTGCATTTGTATTATTTTCATACTATACGTTCGTCTATTTTAACTAAAGGTAAATTATATAAATGGTCAAAATATAAATAAGTTTTTCTTATCTTTATTGAAGTTTCAAAAAGAACAAAATGATTATTGATATTATCGAAAAGTAATAAAATATCATTATGTCGTTAAGTGGTGACATCTCTATCACGGAAAATTAGCTTTTTTTTGTTACTTTCTTAGTTTTCAGAGTTTCGTCCTAACTAAATCGGATCGATCTATGTCGCATACTTGGTTTTAGTGTGAGTCTCTTAATGGAGATTTTCTACATACATAATAACTCAATCTCGAGATATACTTAAATAATATCAATTTGTTTACCACGTTAATCAACCCGTTTGTATGGAAAATTGACTTTGAAGATTGCATCCAACAGTATATGCCAATAAACAACATGAAACATGGGTACAAAAGTTACTATATGCAAAAACCAAGTCTAAAGCAAAATTATGTTCAATTTTCAGATTTTAAAAAAATGATGAGCTATTATTCTAGTCCTAGTGTTTGTGTAAATACAAATTGAATAAAAAAAGTATGTGGTTGCGAGGGACGTGGTTGCTAAGGTCTTGAGACCTTGATCGATTTAATTTGTTAAGGTCTTGAGTCTAGTTTAAATTTGATTCAAGTCAACCTGAATTGACTCAAATTCGAGCAGTTCAATTAACACCTCTAGTTGGAATCAAGATTTAATAAAAAGCTTAGGTTTAAATTCACAAAGAAGATGATATAAATATGTCATTGTGTTGATTGAGATAAAATTCTCATAGTGTTTGAATTACAATCACTCTTCATTATTTATCCCACTACGGAAATAACAAAATGAAAATAACATTGGATTGGGTCTTCTCCAGCCTTCCGCCTTATTTTTTTGTAGAATGCATCTGGCATAGAGTTTGGTTTACGGAAAATATCATTATAACGGAAAAATTTATTTAAAATTTTATTCTTATGTTTGGCTCATGGAAAAGATCATTATAAGATAATAATTTATTATCAAATGTATATTTTTTGTTAAAATAGTGAGAATGCCATTACCTCCAAATTTTTTGTTACACAATTCATGTCATTTTGAATAAGAATACCCTTGAAATAATGAATTCTTTTCATATAATCTTTCTCAATTCTTGATCTTCGTGCTTCACTCAAAATTATAAAAATAATATAAAAAACTTTGATTAAGTAAAATATTAATAAATTCAAGTAGTTAAAATTATTTTATATTTAATATTTAATATATTATTTATTTATAATTTTATGAGGTGAAAATGATATTATTATTATAAAAATTAATTATTTAAAATAATATTTAACATTAAATTATTAAAAAAATAGATCTCATATTGGAAAATAACATCTTTGTCCACTCGAGATCACAATAGTTTTTTTCATATTATATATATATTTTATATAAATAAATATGATACTTGTGAAAATTATTTAACAATATAAATTTTATATACTAATTATATTAATATATTATATATATATATATATATATATTTCAAAAATTAGATACCATAACAATTAAAATATTTCTATAAATTTGTATGCAAATATTTGTAATTTAATATTAAAGTTTAATTTGTGCACGAACTAAGCGACCTCAGTGATTAAGTGATTTATTGTTGTCTTTTGAGGTCTCGAGTTCAAGCACCACGTATGTAAGTGTATGAACGTTCATTGTCAAAGGGTTGATAGTTTTTGAACAAATACACCTTATATTCAGTCCAGATTTACAAAAAAAAAATAACTTGTTGAAAAATTATATTACAAGGATAATTTAATAAAAATATGCATTCAAGTAATCTTATATTTCTCCAACCAAATACGGTAATCTTATATTCTTGCTAAACAAACCAACAATGTAGTAAAACATTCCTAGAGTAATGTTACATTCCAATAATTGTATTCCAAAGGCAATCTTAAATTACGTGAACCAAATGTTCCTTTTTTTTTTTTTTAGTACATAAAAGTTTAGGTAAGAGTAGTTCCCCCAGTCAAGGGTTAGGGCATACCTAAGACCCAATTGGATTTTATGTAGGAATTTACAGATTGTCCATCAAGATTACTCATCAATGTCTATTATTCAAAAAAATGGGCATTTTATTTCCTAATATTTCATTGATAATAAATAATTCTTACATTTTAAACCATATTGCTCTTAAAAATATGTTTCTTAAAATATGTTTCTTTCCTATGGATTCATCTTTTCTTTATTCTCACTTTCCCTAAAATTTATTTCAAAAACAAAATCAAAATATTAAAACTAAATATTTCAATAAATATTTAACTAACTATTTTAAACTATTTTCAATGACTTTCCATCCCCACTCCCTTCCATATAGACGGTAGTCTCTAAAATATAATATTTTCCTTATATGATTTCAAGGAACTATCTTATAGAACAAAAATGAATTATTTAATCAATCGATTAAATGTGCTTACTCGTGTAATTAATAATATTAATATCACGATTATTGGATCGTAAATATTGCATTGATAAATATATTATTTTTATAGAAAGTTGTCATGACCTCTTGGATATAATTGAGTTGAACTTATAATATTTATTGGGCCATATGAGATCGTTAAAAAAGTAGGACTAGTGGCATATCAGTTAGCTTTGCCACCGGAAATGGAAAAAGATTCATGATGTTTTCCATGTTTCCATGCTTCAGAGATATAGGTTTGATCCCTCCCAAATTATTACACCAAAAGAGATAGAAGTTCAGCCTGACTTGACCTATGAGGAAAACCGGTACAAATATTAGCATATGAGGTGAAACAGTTACGGAATAAGACTATTTTATTGGTCAAGGTTTTATGGAGGAATCACAAAGTAGAGGAAAAACATGGGAACGTGAAGAGGATATGCAGAATCAGTACCCCCATCTCTTTGTGTAGTGAAAATTCGAGGTGAATTTTCTTAAGGGGGAGATTTGTAACATTCCAAACACAAGGTTAGTGACCAAATTATAAAATTTTAGAATTTAGTGACTAAAGTAGTTAAATTGAAAAGTTCAAGGACTTAAGTGAAATATTTTATGTAGGACTGAATATCATAAAATGATGAATGGAAGGGAAAAATGGTCATTTGTCAAGTAAATGAAATAAAAATTTGTTATGGTTATGTTATATATATGTGGAGCTTGTAAGTGGGAAAAGCAAAGAATTCTAGATATCTCTTCATCTTTCTTCCTCCCTCAACCGTGAACTCCATTGGGGAAAAGGTGAGTTTCATGCTAGTTGATTATTTATTGAATTTAAGCTTGGTTTATGTTATTTAGGTAATAATTAAGCTTAAGGAAAGCGTAAGATTTCTTATAACCAAAAGATGAGAGAGTTAGGAAGGATTTAATATAAGAGGTGTTCAAGTGAAATTGTTGAAAAGAGTTAGTAAGTGAAGTTTGAGACTAAACTTGACTTGTCATCAGTTAGAATAAGGAGTATAAAGTGTTAGAAATGAAATTAGAAATGTTGGAAATTTAGTAAGATTCTTGGTTTCAAGAATTATGATGAAATGTTGAAGATGATGATGTGTTATATGAATATAAGATGGTTTGAGTAAGTTTAGTTAAGTTTAGTGGCATGAAAGGAGTTCAAAATGGAAAAATATAAGTAGGTATTGGTGAATTTTTGAGTTAAAAGGATGAATTCTGGACAAGTGGTTCAATTGTTCATCAAGTACCGATACTTCAAAGAGAAAAGGGTTATATTTGGCGTGAGGTTATCGATTATATATGAATAAGTATCGATACCATAAGTCAAATTATGATAAGTTATTCAAGGAGTATCGATACCTAAGGGGTAGTATCGATGCCCATGGTACCGATACCTTTAGGAAATATCGATACCATTTTTGAAATGGAATTTCAGAACCGAGAAAGGGTATCGATACCAAAGTATAGTATCAATACCACAGTAAAGGAAGTATCGGTACCATACTTGGGTACCGATACTACTTAAAGTGGAAATTTAAATTAAGTCTTCTTTTAGCATGGTTATTGTTAATCGGTTCATAAGGATTAGAATTATAATAATCGTATAAAATGTACATTTGTGTAGATATTGAACATAAGCAAGTTTCGAAACAGTCGAAGAGTTAAGATCGATCGAGAGAGAAAACAAGCTATAGGAGTTGATTGGACTAAGTGAGGCTATGGTGAGTGCATGCTATATTATATAGTATTTTATGGAAATAAGACTTGTGATAAGTCTATTTTCTATGTTGATTTCATGGTTCTATAGTTATAAGCATATAGATATCATGATTATATTGAGTACATGCATAAGTGGTACATGTTTATATGTTATAATCTATGTGAACATAGGGAACGAATAATAAGCTACATATGATATAAGTGTTTATATGCACATGTGATATATATGATATAGGAAATATGGGATTACATGAGAAATAATGTGAGTTATATGAGTACATGCATATGCGATGGTTTGTTGATTATGTGAACATGTATGAGAGATGTGGGAATAGTTGGCATGCCAAGAGTCGAGGGTTCTACGGATCATTCGGGACATATATGAGGTCCTTCAGGAAAATTTTTATATGGCACTCAGTGCAAATTTATACGAGTTGTGGTGATAGCATATGTGCACAACCTCAATGTACTCACATACCTTAAGTTCCCAGTAATGTACATGGGCACATAGAAGATATAAAAAGAATTTAATTTCTTATAAGATGATATATTATTATTTGTTAATGATTGATCATATATGTTATGGTTGAATAGTTATATGATGGTTGTGATTGCATGTACATGAATTAGGTAGTGCATTATTGTATTATATACCTCACTAAGTCTGTGACTTAGCGTGTGAGTGTTTCACACGTAGGTACCAAGAAACTGGAAAATCAGAATTAGGATCTACCAAGACAACATACCTCTACCAGAAGATCAGATCAGAAGTAATTTACAATGTATTTATTTTGTTGTAATAAGTATGTTGGCATATAGACAAAGGTGTGAACTACATATGCTCTCATCACTTTTTTAAACCTACAATACTATATTTATGTGAATTATTGAGATTATTTACTTTTCAAAATAAGTCGAATGTTGTTTATCTATTTTAATTAAAGGTTTTATCATACTTATTCACATGTATATTTAAATTTTAATTATCTCTTCAATAAAGATGTTTTGACAAGTCAATATGACACCTCGGATTCGTACCGATCGAATACGGGTTGGGGGTGTTACAGCCATGAATCGAGCGATAAGTCGAACAAGCTCTTCTCATTATGAACTTCTTCTCCCTATGTTGGATGAGTTCTTCCCATTATAAACTCTCCATTTGAAAATTTTGATCCCTCAAGCGAGGCGTAGCTGATTCAAAATACCGTGAATCGAGCTATAGGTCGAACAAACTCTTCTCATTATGAACTTCTTCTCCCTCTCTTGGATGAGTTTTTCTCATTATGAACTCTCCATTTGAAAAATGTTAATCCCTCAAATGAGGCGTAGTTGGTTTTAAGAAAAACAATATCAAGTGAGATAAATCTTCTATTTCGAGTAAAATTATCTCAAGCCAGATAAATTCTTCTGTTTCGAGTGAAACTATCTCAAGCCAGATAAAATCTTATGTTTCGAGTGAAACTATCTCAAGCGAGATAAAATCTTCTATTTTGAGTGAAACCATCTCAAGCGAGATAAAATCTTCTGTTTCGAGTGAAACTATCTCAAGCGAGATAAAATCTTATGTTTGAAGTGAAACAATCTCCAGCAAGATAAATCTTGTTTTAAAAACAATCTTGAGTGAAATGAAATGTCTTTTTTCGAGTAAAAACTATCTCAAGTGAGATGAATCTTGTTTTAAGAAAAACAATTTGTAGTGAATGAAATGTTCTTTCGAGTAAAAACTATCTCAAGCGAGATGAATCTTGTTTTAAGAAAAACAATCTGTAGTGCAATGAAATATCTTCTTTCTAGTAAAAATTGTTGAAGCGAGACAATATGGTTTTAAAGAAAAACAATCTCAAGTGAGATAAATTTTCTATATTAAATGAGACTGTCTCAAGAGAGAAAAAATTTGTTTGGAAATGTTGAATCTGAAGATGATTGCTCCCTCTTGCTGAGGATGTCTTGTTGTATTTTCATCTCATTCTTTCCTGAAAGATATGTAAAAATGTATCTGAATACAACAATCCTAAATGTACTCATGAGAAGATAAAATGTCCTTGAGAAAGACATGATTTCAAGAGAAATTTTAAGGGTATCATCGTGAGAGGGAAAATTTAAAGTTTTATTGCATAAGATGATGGATGTTTGATGCAAAGAAGCAAATTCATGTATGTTTAATGCATGTGTTCCTCTTGATTAATAACAGTGAAGAGGTGCTCAAGAAATGTTGGTTCTCTTCTTGATCTGTACGTCTTCGTTCTCCTCCCATACCAGGGCGTGCCATCGCATTTCTTGGTAAACATATGCTTTCCTTGCTCCCTAACATTCAAATTCTTTGCCCCAATTTCTAATTCTAAGCTTCTAGGTCTAAGGGACCTCTATCAATTTCCAGGCGAAACTCTCCAGAGAGATTGTCATGTTTGAAAATGTTTTCTTTCTTTTTATTTTCATAATATGGAAAGTTCGTTTAAGAAAAATGTCCTTATTTTAGGCCCATAATTGAAGCAAATCACAGAACATGAGTTCGCTAAATATCAAAAAAATCAACAGCTCTTTTAATCTTTCAAAGTTATCCCTCTTTGACAAATATCAAAATTGATGGGTTGGTTTCAGGTTAGCTCTTTAAAGTTTCTAAGGTTTCAGCCATCAAAATGTTATTTATTTTTCGGTCTTTGTGAACCTTACGACATGCCCCTCTTCTTTGGCTTGGCATTTTAATCAGATGCAGACAAAATGAAACAACTAGTATAATCAATCACTAGACTTTCTAGAACACTTCTATTTCGGTTCTATGAAATCTTTCATTTGTTCAAGCTTCATAGACTTCCTTAGCAGAGGTAGTGCAGGGACTTCAGTCTAAAATATAAAATTCCGAGTGCTTGTGTGAAGTCGACTATAACATGTGTTCCTCAATTCCCTTAGTCTATTTTTCATCGGAACTCATTATTATATCAACTTGATTTAATTCGTCATTGTTTGGATAGATGAATTCAACTTTATTGTATATATTATAATCACCTTCATTGGGCTAGCCGAAGGGTTCGTCTCATCACAAGATCTTCGACTTGAAATTACAGTGGAGCAAACACCGAACTATCGAGTATCCGAGTAATGTCATAGTTCGAATGCAATCTATTCGTAAAGCAAGGGCTTTTGAGTTGCCTCTATAACCAATTGCTTTAGCAGAATAGCTCAACTTTATTGTATAATCTATAGTAATAACATATTAACCTCTTGAGTATTCAGATTTAGAATTTCTTAAGCTCGTCGAGAAGAACCTGTTATAGTCTAGGTGTATTTGATGGTCAAGAAATCCCACTTTTAGAGCTCAGTTCCCAAACAACTGAACTAAACTAAATTCGTATACTCCACCATTCCATTTTTGAAGATTAGTATCATCACTGAACGTCTTCAACAGAAGTGTAGTCTAAGCAGTTTTGTAATGACATACACAAGAGATGCCCTATGTTGTCCGCTCCTATTCATACCTGAATGCCAAACCTTTTGATCATTTCCTAATGAGAGGAGAAGGCTATAGTAGTCCCTAAGAGAAGGGTATGAGGTTTGAATGTATCATCTGTGGTAAGTTCAAGGGTCTTTGTTTTATCAGTTTTCAATCTTGTCATTTTGTCAAATATCTATAACTCTAATTTTTAAAAGAGCTCTCATCCAGTGGATATTTAAAGAATTTCGAGTCTAAAAATTACTCATTGCTCATAACCTCATAAGGTAGCATTTTGTTTAAAATGTCTGATTGTCATCTGACTTACAAACTTTTTAACGAAAAGATAAAGAAAAGAAGTTCAAACAAGACAATATTCTAGTACATCAAAAGTTCGTAGTGGCTGCAATGATTTTTCTCGGTTTGCATCAGAATGCCCCGTCATTCATCGAATGTTAATGCCCCTAAATCGATTAAATATTGAACCTTGCGCTTTAATGTCACAACATTCTCAGTGATGTGCCTCGAACTTCAGACAGTGCTAACACCACGTCCATAGCTTTCAATTCTTTTTTGGTACGAAAGGGTGACTCAAAACGTTTATCACAAGATTCTCCATGAGTTACTCTCGAGATCCGTGATTAGTGCATATGTTGAGATGCAATTATACCATGTGAGAAGTCACACCAATCATTTAAGGTGCGATTGAAACACCATAAAAATCGGGTGATTTTAAAATATTTATTTTTATCAAAATACCAAGTTTTAAGGTCTGCGAAAATCCAGAAACCAGGTTTGGGAGTCAGTTACGCGTGGGGAAATATTAGCACCCATACAAGCGACCAAAAATTGGTACCTAGTTTGTTACCCTATATTTAAAATCAGAAATTTTGAGTTCAATCTTTATTTAATTTGAAAATAATTACGGATGCAAAGTTGAAAAGGGTATTCGTTTATTGAGACCGATAGCATTCGCACCCAAGCGTAAATACGGGAGATCAGCTATTGTGCCTAACCAAATATTGCCTCATTTTTAGAAAATAATGATGCGGTTTTGAGAAGGATGACGACCTATTTCAGGAATCACCTGTAGTCACCCCCTGAGCATACTTGCGAGAGATATACCATTAATTCCCTAATAAGTTAACATTGCCTTAGGTTTAAAAAAACAATGCAATCAAACAAATTTTATTTAATCTAATTAAACTAAGGGTAAATTAAGACATTTTCTAGCTTAAAGTGTCAAATTATGAAATTAAGGGAACCTAGAGGCTCAAACCTAAAAATGTAGGCTCTAATATTAATCCTATTTGATTTTAATCAATTATCGAATCAAATAATCGAGATGGTCCCTCGATCCTTTAGGCGATGGCCAACTCAAATTATTCCCAAAATTTAAAGGACTAGATTGAAATCTAACCTAAAGTGGAGGCTCTATTTAATCTATTTAATTATGTCAAAATTAAAACATTAATCGAAGTTCTGGGACTAAAGATCAAAGATCTAAAATATCGATTTCTAAAAGACTTAAAAACTTAGGACCTAAATTAATAATTTCTAGAGTTGAGGACTAAATAATAATCCAAAAAAACCTAATTATCTAAATTAACCTATTTAAAGAACTAAGCCTAAATTTTTTAAAAAAATATTAATTATTAATAAATTTTAAAAGTTGAACAATTGATTCGAGCAATCGGGTATCTTATGCAAAAACTCGACTCGAATTGCTCCTTAATTAAAAACTAATGTGAAATCCTAACTTCTAAGCTTAATTCGAATATTAATCTAATGTAAAAATTAAATCTAGAATTAAACTATGAAATAATGAACTATTTAAACAATTTAATTAAAAAATAAAATATAAAAAAGTAAAATAAAAACAATCATATAATAAACTTAAAATATGAAGACCTAATTATATAAAATAAAATAAAAGTTACTAAAATGCAAGAAATAAAAGTTAGTAGTCGAATAAGAAATAAATAGTGACCAAAATTTAAAAATTGAAATAGTAGTAGCTAAATCAGAAATTAACAGTGACTAAATTAAAATAAAACAAAACAGAATGATAAAATTAAAATAAATTAGAAACGAAAGGACCAATAACCAAAATGCAAAAATACAACAAAGTTTGGGGGACTAAAAATGATAATAACCCAAAAAGTAAACTTATGCACAGAAATGTAAAATTACAAAACCAGTCCGATTTTTTTTAAAAAAAAAATGTCACTACACATGACCAAAGTGTAAAAACACGCTAAAAGTAGGGGGACTAAACTGAAATCATACCAAAAATTTCAAAGAACAAAAATGGAAAATTATAAAAACAGTCCCTTCCAGTGACCATTTTGTAAAAACACGGAATGTTGGGGGACTAAAAAACAATTTCCCCCGAAAATGTTTTACAAATACAACCTTTTTATTTTTTTAATAATTTCTTTTTTTAGTTAAAAAAAAGTAGAGAAAGGGTCGCCGCCGCGTCCCCGATGGTGTTGTCATCAAAATTTACCGGGATACTCATCTCATCCTCCTCGTCACAGATATGAGCAAGGTTTCGCAAGAATCGACCCCCAACGTCGCAAATGAGCCGAGAGCCCCTCGACTCTATATTTCGGATCTCTCCCGTCTTTGGATCAGGCCCAAATTTCAGTATGATGCCCCTCCTCAAGACGTTCCTCCTCACTATTCGATCTGCGAACCGACTCTATGAACATCGACGAGCCTCCGACCGAATGATAACTTTTTCATTTTTGTTTCAAAATCTAATAAAAAATAAAATAAAAAACCAGCAAAAAATCTTTGAACTATTTTTTTCTGCTTTTTATTAATTTCGAATAAAAAATTCTCCTCATTACAATGTATTGCTTTGGGTTTATACCTATTTTACAGAGAAAAATGATGATTGTTTTTTTGTTACTTGTGTCTTGTTTATGCTGCCCTTGCGTGGAGCTGGAGTGGAGATGGCTTACTAACAGAGGGGGTGGCCTCTGGTTGGGTAGAGTGAAGGTGCCCTTCGGTTGGGTGTTTGGGCAGTTATCGGGTCGGTTTGGGTTTGTTTTGGGGCTGCTTGAGTTTTCGTCTTTTTGGGTCTGTAAACTTGTGCTCACAATGACCTTGTTTTTCTTCCTTCTTGAAACCAGACAATATTCATGACCAACTACTTGATCAATGACAACCATCTTGAATGATCTCCAACCTACTAAAACTTTCTATGTACTCCAAGGTTTCAGTTTCTTGTAGCTTATCATCATGCAAGCCTCATGTAAAACCATTACAGCTTCAGAACACCAACGCTTTTTCCAAAACCTTTTGCACAACAATACACGATTATCTTATGTCTTTCAAGTTAAACTACATGTTTTTAATTACAAAGTAGGAGGCTTCCAAAAAGATGTTAACAAGAAGAAACCTTTTTTTATTTATATAAATGTAAATAGTTTTTGGGTAAATACATGGCAAACTTTTAACTAGAAAAAATAATAGAAAATGAAGTAGGCATCCTCAGATATCAATAATAAGGATGCTTTTAAACTGGCATGCCACAGAGTGACTCAAGTGTAGCTTATGTTAAAGGGATCTTCAGAATTGTGACAAGGCGAAAGGTGTTAGTTCCTCTAAACTACCAAATTCCCGATACTATATATCATAAACCAATATTGAACCTCATATGCATTCATTTTACTTTCTGGTTACCCCAATAGGACTTCTCAATCTTCAGTCCCAATTTGATTACCATTTGATGTTACTTCTCAAACTGGAAGCCTTTTTAACTTTAGCATTAATTCAGGACCTCCACCATGCACGAATCCCAAACTTTAACAAAACTTAAGTCGTCATTTGCGGGTTTTTAACTTGAGACATTCTTTGGTTTCAAGATTCCCTTTACGAATTTTCATCTTAAACCCCCTTTTATTGATATTTTTCATTTTCTCTTTTTTTCATTTTTTTTTCCCCCTTTTTTCATTTTTTTCTTCTTTCTTGATAGCGTCAGAGTTCACAGGTTAGTAACTCTGGTCCATCCATCTCGATGAGGATCAAAGCTCCTCCATAAAAGGCTTTATTCATAACATAGGGTATTCCCAGTTCGGAATCTATTTTCCTCGAAAATCCTTTTAAATATGTAAAATCTTTCTAAGCACCAGATCTCCCTCGTGAAACTCTTGGGGGCAAACTTTATTATCATGTGTTCGTATCATTCACTTCTGGTATATCTGACAATGACAAATAGCTTTCACTTTTTTCTTCAATCAGATTCAATTGGTCAAACCTAGATTTTACCCATTCTGCCTCTTAGATTCACCTCGAAAAACTCGAAGTGGGGGAATTTCTACCTCAATAGGTAACACAGCTTCCATCCCATAGGCTAAAAAACAGTTGCCCTAGTCGATGTCCGCTGAAGTTTGATAAGAAACAAAGCAAATGATAATTTCTCATGTCAGTCTTATAAGTCTCAGTCATGTTCTCTATAATCCTCTTGATGTTATTATTAGTTGCCTCCACTACCTAATTCATCTTTGGGCGATAAATAGTGGAATTGTGATGATTTATCTTGAATTCCTCACAGACTGATTTCATCATTTTTTTTGTTTAGTTCAAGGCATTTGAAGATGATTCTATCTGGTAAGGCATATTGACAGATGATCTCCTTTTTTAAGAACTTGCAGACTGTTAATTGAGTGACATTTGCATAGGAAGTAACTTCTCCCCATTTAAGTAATCTATTACCACCAAGATAAAACGATGGCCATTTGAAGCCTTTGGCGAGATTTGTCCAATAACATTCATGCCCCACATAAAGAACAACCACAGTGGAGTCATCACGTGCAACAGATGAGGAGGGTATAGATCTTCTCTCCATAAATCTGACATTTGTGATATTTTCTAGCATAATTAAGCAATCGGTCTTCATTGTTGACAATAATACCCAAATCTCATTATTTGCCTAGCCATTGCATGTCCATTGGCATGGGTACCACATATTCCCTCATGCACTTCCTCGAGAATTGTTTTAGCACATTTAGCATCTACAAACCTTAATAGACCTGATCTGGGTTTTTCTTATACAAGATCTCACCATCAATCACATACCCTACAACTATCCTTTTATAGTCCTTTGTCGTTCTCAGTTGCCTGCTCAGGATAACTTTGATGTATGATGTATTGCAAGATATCATAGTACCATGGATTTTCATCTTGCTCTTCTTCGATGCTAGCAATGGGTCGGATACTCATAAGTCTGCATCTTAGTGGTCATCATATTTGAGTGTTCATTTACTTTAAATGTTGCTTCCAAAGTAGTCAAGGCATCTTCCATTTGATTCTCTTCTCTAGGGAGGTAATTGAATGTCACTTCTTCAAATTCTTCAATGAGTTTCATGACCAATTTATGGTACCATCAGCTTGGGATCTTTTGTCTCCCACTCTCCCCTGAGTCGATAATTCTTAGGGCTGAATCCTCATATACTTTAAGTAGTTTTACTTAATGTTCAATGGAAGCTCTAGACCCATAAACAAGCTTCATATTCGGCATGTTGTTCACAATCAAAATTTAGCCGACTGGTGAAAGGATAATGTTCTACATTTAGTGAGACCAAAATTGTCCCAATTTCATACCCCAAGGCATTTGAAGCACCGTTAAAGTTTAACTTACAATGATCACTGGAGGATGCAATTGATTCTTCTACTAAATGGCCATTAAATCTTCATATGGGAAATCAAAACTCAACGGTTCATATTTGTCTGAAGCCTACTTGCAATGGAATCTGCTATGACACTCCTCTTAATTGCTTTCTGGCTTACGTATTGAATGTCAAACTCTGACAACATAATTTTCCAATGAGCCAATCTTCATGATAAAGTTGGTACACCCATAATATATTTCAAGGGTCAACTTTAGAGATCCCAAGTGGTAGCCTGAGCCTTCGAGTTACCCAAACCAAAGTGCAGTACAACTTTTCGATCGTGAGATATTGCCTCACAATATGTGAGCTTCTTGCTGAGATAGTAAATTTCTCTCTCTTTCTTCTAGTGGTCATGCCCTAACACACACCTCATGGAGTTCTCAAAGACTGACAAGTAGAGAATTAATGGTTTGTCTGAGATAGGCGGCACTAAGACTGGGGTATTTGACAATATCGCTGGACTTTTTCAAAAGCTTTTGATATCATCACTTCATACCTCTGGGTTATTTTTTCAGAGAAGACGAAAAATGGGATAATTTCTCAGTTAACTGTGAGATAAACCGAGCAATGTAATTTAACCTCCTTAAAAATCCTCGAACTTCTTTTTGTTTGTGAGGGTGAAATTTTTTAATGGCTTTGACTTTGTCTAGATCTATTTCAATTCCTTTTTTACTCACTATAACCCCAATAGCTTTCCAAACGTTACCCCAAAGGTGCATTTGTTTGGGTTGAGTTTAATTGGTATTTCCTTGATCTCTGGAAGAATCTCCTCAAATTCTCAATGTGTTCTTCCTCTAACTTATCCTTGACAATATTATCATCAACATAAACTTCTATTCTTTATGCATCATTGTGAAAAATGTTACCATGGTTGTCTGATATGTCACCTTATATTTTTTTCCCAAACATGTCACCTTGTAGCAAAATATGCCCCACATGGTGAAAAATATATCTAATATCTTCAGGGTGCATCTTTATTGATTATAGCCAAATAACCCTCCATGAATGAAAACAGAGAATTTCCATCAGTATTATCCACCAAGGTGTCTACATGTAGCAAAGGGAAATTATCTTTCGGACTGACTCTGTTGAGATCTCTAGTTAATGCACATACGAACTTTCCCATCCTTCTTTGGTACTGGACAATATTTTCCACTCATTCAGGATACTTGGCTACTTTGAGGAATCTAGCATCGAATTACTTCTTTACCTCTTCTTAAATTTTAATAGCATCTCAGGTCTCGTCATTCTAAGCTTTTGTGCACAGGTTTACATTCTAGCTTTATTGGTAATTTTGTGTACCACTATTTTGTAGCCAAACCCAGCATGTTTTTATATGACCAAGCAAATACATCTTTGTACTATCGAAGTAATTAGATCAAATTATGTCGTCCCTCGACAGATAGGGTAGTGCCAATCTTACTTCTTTTTTATCTTCATCTGACCCCAGATTCAGAGTTTCTGTAGGCTCTTCATGAGTAGAATTTGTTTATCCTCCCATTCAACCATTTTAGTAGTTCAGAAGGTAAGTCAAATCCTCATCATTATCACAATCATCATTTCCCTCTAATATAGGCAGCTCGAAATTATATGGTCAGTTATCTACATTCATATTATTGATATTTGAGGTATTGAAAGATATGAACGAAAAGATATATACATAACACATACGGGAAATCTATCCCATATCAAGATAAATAGAAGAAATAATATATAATAATATGAATAAAGAATGCATGGGAGAATGTTTGTCACTTTGTGAATTAATGAAATGCATCTTCATTGAAGATTAAAACAAATAGATTAAACCTTTACATAAGATCACCTATTGCCCCGATTTTATCAATAGGGAAAGTTTTCATGTATTACTCTGAAAAATATTTGTAAAACACAAGTAATTTTTCAACAGTCCAATTATCCAATACAAATCCCTGGCGATGCGAGATAGATTCTTATGTCATTCATTCCTCAGCCTCATCACCGAGTATCACATTAATGCCCAAATCTCCTAAGGCATCCTCGATAACTGGTTTCTTAACTTGATGGCTTCTTGAAACATATGACCTCCAGACACAAGGTATCATACATCGGTAGGAAAATCATTGGTTCCCAACTGAGGTCCTCTCCAGCTAACCTCGCTCTTCTCTCTCTTGGCTCTTCTTGATGCCCTTCAATTTCTCTCTTAGAGTCAATGATATCCCAAACCAAAGAGATATTTCTTGGTAGTAGGGAAATAGGGTTAACAGATCTCTATAAATCACTTTCCAACCCTTTGCCAACCTTGGCCTCCTTTCCCAAGTTCTTAAGTTCCATTTGGGTACAGTTGGATAACCTAGGCTTAGTATCATTCTCCCATCCACCACAAATGTGGCATTGAAAAATTCCAGAGATCTAAGAATATTCCATAGTATCTTCATTTACGTCAACATAAGGAGAGTAGTGGAAACAAATAAATAATGTCTTTCTTTGGCATTAATGCATATCAATCATTCCTCAATCACAAACTTGAGCTTTTGATGCAACGTGGATGGAACTACCCTTGCCTGATGGATCCAAGGCCTTACTAATAGATAATTGTAGGTATGATGTCCATGACAAGGAACTCAATCTCATAAGTAGATTGGCCAATAGTTAGAGGGATGTCAATATTCCTAGTACTTCTCTCTTCGTTCCGTAAACTGCTCAAACGACGCTCTGGCAAGTCCTCATATGTGTACTATAAATAGGTAACTTCTTTAGGGTCACCAATGGCATTATATTTAGCGTAGAGCCATTATCAACTACTCGAGATAAAATATGCCCCTTGCACCTAATAGTGAATAAAGCTTTGTGGTTGTCAATCATCCCAGACTGGATCTCATCAGAAAAGGAAATAAAATTATCTATTTGGATATTTACCACCAATCTGTGTAGCTTGTTCATGAGTAATCCTTCAGCACAAAAATTACGATTCAAGACTTTCAATGGAGCATCTCGATGTGCCTTAGAGCTCAATAGAGAGCAAGGATCGAGATACGGGCAAGGTAATTTGTGTAATGTCCAACGATGATATACTCGCTGTGTTTTAAGAATTTTAGGAACTCAATAGCCTCATTTTCTTTCACAAGCTTGTTAATGGGCTGGCTTATCCTCTTTTAGCAGCAGTTTCAACATTTTTTCCCTTATCAGTGACAGTCCTTTCTCAAGCTCTTTAGGCTTCTGGAGAGTAACACCTCTCATTTCCGGTAAATGCTTACTTCACTCACTTCTTCTTTAGCAATCTCTGATGTTCCTACATTATCCATCTTACACTCATATCTCCAAGGATTGTTTGTTATCCTTGTAAGGGAATGGAGATGGGGGCGTGATTATCACTTTAGAAGTTCTTTCTCGACCGGGCGAGTTTTTATTGCGATGACTAAGGACAATTAACATTGTAACTCCTTGGATGAACTTTGGATGCATAAATCTCTCTTTTTTCTCTTTTCACAACTTCTTTGTAGAATTCCATATCTTTATCATCCATCATTATTTGAACTAAAGCTGAAATTTAGAGAAATCTTTGTATAGCATGGACCCCATGATTATAATATTGGCATACAAGGCTTTCCTCTACTGTTCAAACTATTGGGCTAGAAACCAATAAGCATGTCTTGATCATCTGACCCCATATCCAGCACAATGGTATTTTACCTCAACACACTTGTCATAATCTTCTTCCCCTTTTCCTCAACAATGGCATTGACTCCTGTACCTGAATGACTTAGCAGTGGGTTTTGAGCCACGCTTGGTTGCTCACCATAACCAAATTTGACATTCTTTTGCCTCAATCTCTGGATAATCTTTTTAACGGTAGTATAATTCTCTATTGAATGTCTAGGAACCCCTGCGTGATACTCACTTTGGACATTAAATCATACCATTTGGGACATGGCTGTAAAGGCGACACATGGTAAGGAGACACCATATGTCTATCATACATGACCTGGACTAATTCCTTGTAAGACATAGAGATCGGGTTAAACTGAAGCTTTTCCATCTCCTGTCTCTGCTCTCTTATTCCTTCTGGCAGAATTTTATGTAAATGATCCTGTGGCATGAGATCGAGACACAATTATGTTATAGGAGTCATACTTTCTTACATTATTGACTTCACTATCCTTTCGTTTTGACATTTTGATTATCTCTCTTGCATTAAACCAAGTCAGCAAAACTTCTAGACGAATTCCCTATTAGGTGACCAATAAAGAGCTCGCATAGTGTTTATAAAGAGCATGTTAGTTTCTTCTTCTTCAAGCGGTGGATGTACTTGTACACCCACATCCTTCCACCTCTGAGCATATTGTCTGAAACTCTCATTAGATCTTTTCTTCATACTTTGCAACATGATTCGATTAGGACTCACATTCAGCGCATGTTTATATTTGTTCTAGAAAATCTTTAGCTAAGTCCTTACACGACCTGATGTGAGCCCTACTCAACTGATTGTACCATCGAATGGTTGAACTTGCTAAGCTCTCTTAGAAACAATGAACCAAAAGTTGATCATCACCAACGTAACCAGTCATTTTTCTACATAACATAGTGATGTGAGCGGAGGGGCATCTCGTTCTATCAAAATTTTCAAAATCCAAAACTTTGAATTTGGGAGGTAGCACAAAATCAGGAAGCAGACTCAGCTCCTTGGCATTGATCTCATTCATGCTAGTGTCCTACTTCATAGCCCTAATTTCCTCTTTTAGTTGTTTCCATTTCTCTTCTAGTTGTTTGCTCTGCTCTTTTTTTCCCTCTTCATCAAAATCTGGAACGTCTTTAGTTTGGCGGAGGTGCCAAGTAAGTTTATGTGCACTCTTCCTGGTTGAGAAATTGCTCCTTGTTGTGCTCTAACATGAGGTGGTGTATGTAACGCCCCCAACCCGTATCTGACCCAGATACGAGTCCGAGGTGTCACATTAACTTTTCAAATCATTTACTTTTAAAAGATAAATGAAAATTTAAACTTTTATTTGTATAAAAATAGTGGAACCTTTGATCAAAAGTAAATAAATAGAATTCAACTTAATTTGAAAATAGAAACTTAATAATTTACATAAATAATAGTGTATATTTACAAAAAAGATCAGAGCATATGCAATTCGAACCTTTAATTACATATCAACATATTTAGCAAAACAAAATGACATACTGTATAAATCACTTATGATCTGATCTTCTTGTAGAGATATGTTGTCTTGACTGATCCTAGCTTAATTATTCATGCTTCTTTGTACCTACGTGTGAAACATTCACACACTAAGTCGTGGACTTAGTAAGGCATATAAAGTGCATAAACATTAAAACATTTAATCATATTCTGAGCATTTCATAAAATCATATAAAGAAACCATAGAACATATTATAGAACCAAAACATACATGTATATATATATATATCATCATCATCATCATGCATTGTTCATTTATATCTTTT
Source organism: Hibiscus syriacus (assembly GCF_006381635.1). Lineage (NCBI taxonomy): Eukaryota > Viridiplantae > Streptophyta > Magnoliopsida > Malvales > Malvaceae > Hibiscus > Hibiscus syriacus. Next base: position 2,187,876 of record NW_024063145.1, on the reverse strand, counting down.
TTTTTAATAGCTCATGGTACATTTAAGAACTTAAGGTCTGTCAGTGCATTGAGGTTATGCACTAATGCTCACCACAGCTCGTATAAATTGTACTGAAGTGTCACGTAGAATATGCACCAAAGTGCCACAAAGAATGTCCCGAATGACCATATAATATTTCCAAAGGATCGCATGAAATGTCCCGAATGACCACGTAGAATTATCTCGAAGGACCGCGTAGAACCCTCAACTCTTGGCATGCCAATATACCTTTAGCACTCATGTCACATACTTTTGGGCTTTATCTTTATTTCATTTCACATAGCTTATCACATAGACATATAATCACATAGATCATGTAACACATAGATCATGTAGAATAGTGCATGTAACACATAAACATATACATGTACTCATAGCTTGTATTCATGTACACATATAAACAGAAACAAAACGGTGATTATATTTATGTAAACATATACTCATATCAATTCATAAACTTTCAAACATTGTTTAAGTCAAATATTGGAAATAGACTCATCGCAAGTCTTATTTCCTTAAAGCAATATATATTAGTATATGCACTCACCTTAGACTCACTTAGTCAAAGCAAAACTCTTCTCTCTCTGGTCAATCTTATAAATTCGAATCTTCTGGTAATTTTCCTTCGTTCGATATCTACACAATTATATGATCGATATGAATATCAATTCGTATTACTATTATCAATCATCAATAACTTAAGCTAAACAAACACTTAATTCAATTTCATTTTGAATAATATCGGTACCCTAAGCCCAGTACCGATACTTCCTTACTATGGTATCGAAACTATACTTCAGTATCGATACACATTCTACATTATAGAATTTGTCTTGTAAAAATGATATCGATACTTGTCCATTGGTATCGATACCCTTGGTCTCGATGCTACTCCTTTGGTATCGAATTGTTCTTCTAATTCATATAATTTCATCATATGGTATCGATATTGTTTTTCTAGTATCGATACCTAAACGCAGATTTCACCTATTTTTGCTTTGGAGTATTGGTATTGTCATCCAGTATCGATACTCTTGCCTAGAATTTACCTATTCAATTCAAAAATTTACCACCACTTACTTAAATCCCACTCTTATTAAAACTCTTTTATCACTTTAACATACTTAAACTCAACTACACTTGTTAAAACTAACTTATATCACTTTAACATACTTAAACATCCAAAATCCCACAATATCACTTGAAACTAAAAATATTACCAAATATTCAACATGCCCTAAATCCTATTCCAACACCTTAGATATCTTATTCCAACTTATGACAAGTTAAATTGCACTTCAAAATCCATTTACTAACTTTTTCTCATCAATTCACTCGAAAACCCTTTTTATTCAATCACCTATAACTTGTAAATCTTTTAGTTCCTACTTCTCTTTAAGCTTTCTCAGGCTTCCCTAACACAACAAGAATTAAAACCAATCATAATTTACAAGAAATAGCCAACTGAAAGATTTCTTTCCTTAGCTATGGAGTCACGGTGGAGAGGAGGAAGAAAGATGAAGAGAATTCTAGATTTCCTTTAACCCTTACTTTCATTTTCCACGTGGATATATATAATACCAATAATGAATTTTTAATTCATTCCCTTGACTAAAGACATTTTACCCTTCATTCTTTCAATTATTGCAAATTAATCATACATAAATAAATTCCAATTAAATCCTTAAACTTTTCAATTTTTTAAAATTATCCATAAAGTTTTAAAATCTTACACTTTGGTCACTAGCCCGGTATTTAGGATGTTACAGTGTAAATCCTAGAGGGTATACGGGTTCTTCAGTGGTAACACCAACAGTTGGAGTCTTTCCATGATCCGCTCATAGTGCGAAACCTGGGGGTATAAAGGTTATTCGGTAGTATCATCGATAGCTAGAGTCTCTTCTCGATCTGTATTTCTTCCCTGTAACATGCTTGCAAGTTTCTCCATCATATCATTATGGGATTTCAGGATTTGTTCACGCATATATTCTTGAGTTTTTCTCATATTCTCCTGTACTTCTAGCTGGGTTTTCTCAATTTGGGTTATTCTCTCATCCATTACCTTTTTCCTGGTATTGTACAGTGCTTGGAAGTTTCAAGTATTTTATAGTATACCCTTCATTATTAATTTCAATGGTTTGATGATGAACACAAATTGTACGAAAATGAAAAGCTAAACACAAATAACTGTAATGTACAAATAAATGCAAAAAATAAGACTTGAAAGGTAAATAAAATGCAAATGCATGAAGAAAAGAATTGATTCATTAAAAGTGATCAGTCTGAGAAAAAATTTTGTTTAAGGATAGAAATATCATCATTACAAGACAAATTCATTACAGAAAGGCCTAGCTCTAGTATCCAGCTCCATTATCTCGTTGACAAGCGAAGTGACCCTTCTTCCTTCTTCCTAAATCTGACATTGGATTTGTGTAGCTCTGGATAACTCTTTCTTATATTCATCTCCCTAGTTTCCTTGTGATGCCACTCAACTTATTCGTGGTTTTGACTATCACATGATTCACATTTGCTTTCCAATACTCATAGTAATCATTCGCGTTATGTTATTGTTGTTTGGTTGTTCAGATAATATACTCAAGGCCAATGATCTGCACATGACAACTTTGCATAGTCTCCTCCCAAGTCATGAACCTTTCTTTGAAAATTGGTTTCTCCTCAAGGTTGATCATTAAATTTGTTAGCCCACACTGAGCATTCTCCAAAAATAAGTAATTTTCGAGCTGCAAAATGTAAGTACTATACTCCTCATTCTTAGCTTGAGTTTAAGCTAACTCTTCCTCGTACCTTGCTTCCATATATTATTTCTCTTGAGTGAGGACCTCTATTCACTCATTCTTTCCCACCACATGATTGCACCCAAAGGAGGACTTCATCCTACTTGCCTTGGAGCACATGATCTCGATGATGCCTTTCCAACTTCAGCTCCTTATTGATTTTCCTCTTTTCACCTTCAAGTTCATATATTCTTTGTCCTCTAATTTTGAGCTCACTCAGTATGTTATTCACCTCCATTTTGAACCCTTTGAACATATTACTTTTCTCAACTTCTAACTTTTTGACTCTTTGTTTTTCCCCTTCTAACTCACTTAATATGCCTTGATTTTCAACTTTGAGCTCCTCAATCTTAGCTTACAACCCTTGCACTTCAAAAGCGAGCTCCTCTTCTCACTTCTTACTGAGGGTGTGCCTTTGTCTCAATTCTTTGGTTTTTCCCCCCACTCAGTGCATGAGTCCAAGTCTTTTTCTCTACTTCGAGCATTTTATCTCTTTTCTTCATCTCTACCTCTATCTCTCTAACCTACATTCTCTTTTAGCTCTGCCGTCTTTAATTCGACATTCTTTTTTAGCCTTGAGTTCCAACTTCCATTGTTCTGAAGTCTTTCTTAGTCCCGTAATTTCCCAATCTCGATTAATCTTTTGATAATTTTTCTGCATGTCTGCGAAATCAACCTCAACTTCATCCTTCCTCTTTCACATGCTCAAATTATTTGTTATGGAACCCAACATCGAGGTCCAACATGAAATTCTCTCATCTAAGATCTTTACTCTTTTTCTTCTTGGAAATTTCGGCTTCACATTCACTCCTCAATATTTCTAACTCAGATGGCAAATATCTGAATTGCTCCTCTAAAGGAATAACTCGATCATGGTCAAATAAGGGAATAATGTCACTCTTATTTGTATCTCTCTAAACCACATAGTCTGGTGTTAACATGACATCGGCTGCTACCACATCAGTTCAAAATGTTAACTTCCAAACATCTAACATTAATTGAGCTATTTTCTTATAATGATTTCCATGGTACACAAATTCGGACTTACTTAGGCCAAAAGTGGTTGGGATAAACTATTGTGCCCCATATTGCCTTAACACCATTAGTGGAACATAACCTACTCCTCTCATAACCCTAACAGAGTTATCCAATCAGAATCCCCACACTTGTACAATATATCAACATAAGCTAATCAGGGGACACGTCATACTATATTGTGGTCTTGTAAATTCCTAAAAAGTAAAACTTGGTATTTTCTTATCAGATGCTCTGGCCATTCTTTGGTGAAGAAATTCTTTAATGGTGAGTAAGCACTTGAGAATCGACGACTTTACTCTCGTTCAATATTCTAGAAGTGGCTATGGATCCATACAGTAAGCAACTGAACATCTAATAAAACGACTACTCTATACTCTTTTACAACTATTAAGAAAATTGAATGTTTTAGCTAAGACTGCAGGAACATGATTTACCTTCTTCTCTAGCCACTCAAATAGATCAACCATGACAAATTCTATATGGCAAAGAACTTTTGGGAAAATCACTAAGCCATAAAATCCCAAAGTGAACATTTCCATTCTTTTCTATACATCACTGTGCTTGACAATCAATCCTTTAATACACAGCCAAGGAAAATAGTCGGACTCCCTATTCTTTTGAATTCAGTCAGTTACCCATTTCTCCCCCATTCTAGTAATCTTTACGAGCTAGCTTTTGAAGGGTTGTACTCATGTCGCCCATGAATATATTCTATCTAAGTGTATCCTTTCGAAATGAAATAGGGAGGTGTACTCTTCCAGAGTGGGAGTCATGTCCTATTTGTTGAAAGTAAGATAACTATATGATGGATTCCAAAACTGGATTAAAGCCTTGATCAATGGTTCGTTTACCTTCAGGTACAACAAGAGAGCTATGTCGCCATATTTTTTCCAGAATATATGTTTCGTAACAGATCCCCAACTATCCCAGATTTCATGTAGCCCTTGCAGATCATTTTACTTAAGACTTACTGGAGCGACCTTTGGTAGCACTGATATGTAGTCCTCAGTCAAACTATCTCCCTTCTTCCTTTGGGTTTCTTCAGATCATGACCTCACTTCTGCATTCTTTATTTCTTTGTTATGAAAACCCTTGTCTATTTTATGACCCCCTTCTACTCTGATGACTACTACGTGAACTAACATATTTCTTAATGATATGATCATGCAATGCAACAATGCAAAACCAAAAAAAAATAGAATTGTGTCAGTATATAAATGTAACATCTCAAAAACTAGATTAGTGACTAAAATGTAAATTTTGAAACTTTGAGGTTTAATTTTAAAAAATTAAAAAGTTCATGGATTTAATTGGAAATTATGTGAGTGGGATTGATTATTAAAGATAGAAAAACATAAGGGTATAATGGTTATTTGGTAAGAAAATAATTAAAAACTTATAGTGGTGTTATATATTTACACGTGTAGATGGGAAGAAGGAAAAATAAAAGAACTCTAGAAGTTAGCTTCTTCTTCTTCCACCGTGAGTTCTTGGTAAAAGGTAAGTTGGTCTCAAGTTGGTTATTTCCTTCATTTTAAAGTTGGTTTTGATACTTGGAGTATTAAGAAAGCTTAAGGAAAGATTAAGGTTGTTTAAAACTCAAAGAGGGATGAGTTATAACAGATTAAGTAAAATGAGATTTTGAGTGAATTGTTGGAAAAGAAGAAGTAAATGAATTTATAAGTCATATTTGACTTGTCAATGTCTAATTAAGAAGTTAGAAGTAATAGAAATGAATTAAGAACATGTTGAAAATTTAGTAAGATTCTTGGTTTCAAGAATTATAATGAGATAGTGAAGATGATGATGGGTTATATGGATATAAGATGGTATGAGTAAGTATAGTTAAAGTTAATGGTATGAAAGGGGTTCAAAATGAGAGGTTTAAGTAAGCTTTGGTAAATTCTCGGGTTAAAGAAGGGTGTTCTGGGCATGGGGTATCAGTACTATTCATCCAGTATCGGTACTTCAAAGCAAAATGAGTAGAAATTGAGCTTGGGGTATCAATACTAAAGGAACAGTATTGATACCATATGATAAAATGGGATGAAATATTTAGAAAGTATCAATATCATAGAAGAGTGGTATCGGTACTGGTTGAAGAGTAGTATCGGTACTGGTTGAAGAGGGTATCGATACCAAGTGTCTAGTATCGATATCATTATCAAGTTACAAATACAGAATGTCAAAATGGTATTGGTGCCGAGGAGGGGTATCGATACCATAGAAGAGTAGTATCAGTATTGTATTGGGAATACCAATACTATTGAGTATGAAATGTTAAGTGTTTCTTTCATCTTAAGTTATAATAATTGGTTATAAGCAATTTGAACTCTGATATTTATAAGTTGTATATTCATGTAGATATCGATCAAAGTCAAGCCAAGAAGATTCAAAGCTATAAGAATGTACAAGAGTCATAAGTATTCGAATTGGCTAGTGAGGCCCAGGTGAGTGCATACTAGTATGAAATGTGATTTGATGGAAATTAGACTTGCGACTAGTCGGTTTCTAACATTTTAATATATGGTTGCATGAGTAGAATAATGATTATGATTTGTACTGTGTGATTATGCCTTGTATGTATTACATGTTACGTGATATGTGTTATATAATAATGACCTAAGTGACCGTATAAGATTGCATGCCTATTTAATAACATAAGAAAGTGAAATAAGTTCAATAACATTGATCTATGTGATTATGTAAAGAAGAAAATAAGTTATGTAATTATGAACTATGTGAATATAAGTTTATGTGATATACAATATATGACAATGAGCTACGAGAATGTTATATGATCTAAGTGATAAGAGGCTATTAGTTTAAATACCTATGTAATATGAATATGTGACATGAGCTACGCGAAAATAAGCTACGTGATTACATGTACATGTGAATATGTTTATGTGAAATAAGTGATATGAACTATTATAAATGATAATACCCATGTTACGTGATAAGAGAGCTAGGGATATAGTTGGCATGCCAAGAGTCAAGGTTCTATGTGGTCCTTCGGGATATATATGTAATCCTTTGGAACATATATACGGTTCTTCGGGACACATATTTAGTCCTTTGGAATATATATGCGATCCTTAAGGAGTGGTTCTTCTGGACATATATTGGTCATTCGGGATATCTATGTGGTCCTTTGGACAAAATTTTATATGCCCCTAGTGGAATTTATACGAGCTTTGGTGACAGCATATGTGCATAACCTCTATGTACTCACATATCTTTAGTTCTTAGAAGTGTACATGGCTATTAAAAGACATAGTATAAATAAAGTGTATGTGATGTTATATGTGTTTCTTGATTCAATGTATTATATGCTTTGTATAAATGATAAGTATAAGATTATATGATAAATGAGATTAATGGAAATGATAAGATTATTGATGATGATAAGGATAATATATGTGTATGTCTACATTTTGTTATATGTAATATTATATGAGTGGTATGACATGATGATATGAAATGTTTTGTATTGTTAAGTAATTAAGTTTCCAGTATACGTTTTATTATGCCTCACTAAGTCAATGACTTGGCATGTGAGTGTTTCACACGTAGGTTGCGAGAAGATGAAAAGGATTGAATACAACAAGACATGTCAGCTTCTCCTTTCCAAGAATCAGATCAGAAAAGAATTGAATCATATGTATTTTATAATATTGATTTAGTTGGCATGTAAATAAAGATTTAGTAAAATACGCTCTAATCAGTTTTTTAAAACTATATGATTGTATTCAATATAATTTATTAAGTTTTCAATGTAAACTTGAATTGTCAGATATTTTGTAAAAGAAAACGGTTTGAAAAGTCAATGTGACACTTCAGACTCGTATCTGGGTCAGGTACGGGTTGGGGGTGTTACAATAAAATGAATAATCGAATAATAAGAAAATATATTGTAAATCCTACCCACATGTAATCTACCCAACATGATATGGTGAATCCTATGCTTTTATTTGGCAAATAAATCCTAGCCACATTTTTCTAATCATAGGCTTCGTACGGAAATATAAAACCTAACCGCATACTCTTCTAATTCTCATGCTTTTAGCAAAACAAATAAATAAATAACTAAATCTGAGGAAATGTTAGAGTAAGTTTCCCCTTTGTCACTTTTGAAGAACCTTAGACAGAATTTCGGTACAAAACGGGCAGAGTTTAGGTACTACTAAAAGGTTCCTCGAATTGTCCTTTACTAGTGCCCCCTTATGCCTTCTAGACCCTCTATCCTCACCCATTATAAGCTTAAACGGATCAAGTTAAATTCAAGATGATGCATTTCCCCATGTCCATGCAAGGAAACTCAATGTTTTGCACGTAAACACAAGAGATATGCACCCCCAGAGGTTACTTGCTAAAGCCCATGCGGAGAAAAATAATTTTTCTCACGTAAGCGTAGCATTCACCTCTACCTAACGGGACCAAGCACAGTTAGAAGGCTATAAATATTCAAATGGTTATAGCGCATGTGAGCGGAAACTCACAATCCTTTGCCTCGATCCAAAAAAAGTAGACTTAAAAAAGGTCAAAATTTTGAAACAACGGAAATCACACATTAGTACACTAAGAAATAAAAAGATGTACGATGTGATGATATGCCAAAAAAATATAAGGATTAAAATTTAAATATTATTCAAATTTACCATTTTCAATTACAAAGATGATGTATAATCGATTATGGCCTGACTCTCTAATGTCCCCAAAAGAGTCGCCAAGCTATCTGAATGGTCTTTAAGCTTTTTGGGGCTATGACGGGGAGCGATTCAACTTAATTTAAAAAATATTGGATTTTAAAATAAATGCACAAATAAATAAACTTGGAGTCGTCATCGACCTTTGGATTAGGTATGTCGAATACCTAAAAAATATGAAAAATAATTTTAAAAAATAAAAAAAGTGACTTGCGTTTAACCAGAAACTCATTTTGAAAAGGGTTCGGGAGTCAATTACGAGTGGGGAATGATGAGCACACCCACAGTGCCCAAAATCGGTACCTAAGCGATTATGTGTCACCTAAATATTAAAAATTGCAAATTTGAATATAAATTTAAATCATGATCCTATTAAAATAATTTCAAAAAGAGAATTATTTCATATGGACAATCTTCAAAAATACACTCAATGTCAGTTAAGGCACGTTTTTATGAATTCTCCATATAAAAGATCATTACCATGTTTTTTTCTTAAATTATGTATTTAATATAAAAAAAGGTAAATAAAATAAAATAAAAAAATCCCTTGAGTATATATAAAAAAGTATTATTTTATATGGATAATTCTTGAAAACACATTCCTTGTTAGTCAACGCGTGTTTACATAAATTTCTCATACAAAATAATATTGATTTAATTTTTAAATAGAATACATATATTTAATATATTTAAAACTCACTTGAATCTAAAAAAATTAATGTTTTATATGAACAACCCTTGGAAACACACTACTTATCAGTCAAGTCGCGTTTCCATAGATTTCCCATATAAAATAATTTTTACCTTGTTTTTAGACTAATAATGCATGATCGAAACCTAAAGAAAGCATATTAAAATATTTTATGGGTAATAAAAAAACAATATGAGTACGTGTATGCTATTAACATGTTGGTATTTAATAAAAAAAGGTTACATAACGTGTGTGTATATATATATATATATTATTTTGGATAAATAAGATTTTATTATCCAAAGGAAGCAAAAACTACTGCAAGAGAACCAATCCATTCAATGGAACAAGATCAAGGGTAACCTATGTACAAACAAAATCAAATAATACCCCAATTGTTACATATATCTAAATTAGTGCTATCTAATATATTAATGTTTCTGTTACTTAAGTGAGTACTAATAGTGTGCTTGATTGCAAGAAGAACATCCTCCTCGGTTCTATAAGTACCTCTGAAAAGTTGATGGTTTATTTCCTCCCAAATTATATAGTTGAAAGCGCACCACGAGAGCTTTAAAATACTGGTAATAAGCGATTTACCTTTCCAAGCTGCAGTTGCCCAAATTAATAAGTTAGAACAAGATAATTGAGGTTTGTAAATACCAGAAAGAATAAGAAAAGAGCTCCAGATAAAGGCTGCCATCTTATAGTCTGCAAAAAGATGGTTTTTGGTTTCGATGGCTTTAGAACATATGATACACTGAGTATTAGTAATGATTCCAAATTTCTGTAGCCTGTCTTTAGTGGGAAATCGGTCCAGAATTATCATCCAAGTGATGATGATGTGCTTGGGGATGTGCATTGGATACCATTTCAGTTTCTGCCAGGAAACTTTGTTGTTCTTCGATTGAACCTCTTCCCATAAGCTTTTAGTACACTTAATTCTTGTAGACATAATAGGGTAAGCAAGAGATCGAAGTTTCATGATTCTCTTAAATTTCCAGCTTGAATTAGTAGGAATGTCCATGGTCCAGAAGTTTTGCTGCTTTATAATGTAATTTTGAATCCATGCAACCCAGAGAGAACCCTCCCCAGCCAGGAGGTTTTTGATAAGAATGTTCGTGCAGACTTTGTTCCAGGATTTAATGTCCTTAATCCCTAATCCACCTTCAGACTTTGGTGTGCATATTTGGTCCCAACTCACTCTAGCTCCAGAGGCAGGGATGTCAGAACCTTTCCAAAAAAATCTAGAGCAAATTTGTTCAATCTTATATATGATAGATTGAGGTAAAATCAGTTGCCTGCACCAAAAATTTGTAACAGAGAAAAGAACAGTTTTAACCAGTTCGATCCTGCCTGCATAACTAACTTTTAGCCTAGACCATTGGTGAAGTCTGGAATTAATCTTGTCAAGGAGAGGCTGAAAGTCTTTGAAAGAAAGTTTCCTGGTAACCAGGGGAATTCCCAAATATCTAACAGGCAGAAGACCATGCTTGAATCTCAAAAAAGAAATAATGTTGTCAATATCATGAGCAGAAATACCAGCAATAAAGATTTCACTCTTTAGGGCATTAAGTTTAAGACCAGAAAGCCCATAAAAAGAGTTGAGGACAGTAATGACTCCCATGACTGAATCAAGGTTTCTTTTATAGAAAATAAGGAGGTCATCAGCAAAAGTTAAGTGGGTAAGGCCAATTTTCTTACACTTTGGGTGAAAGCTGAAAATCCCTTTGGCAGCAGCATAGTTGAGCATTTTAGATAGGACATTCATAATAAGAACAAACAACAGAGGGGATAAAGGGTCACCTTGTCTAATACCTTTGGCACCCTTGAAGAATCCAATCAAACTTCCATTAAATGCAATGGAATAACTAGCATTGGAGTAGCAAGCAACAATCCAGCCAATGAGAGAAGGAGGAAAATCAAGAGCCTTAAGGATTTTAGGAATGAGGCCCCAATGAAAAAAATCAAAAGCTTTTTGGAGGTCAATCTTGATGGCACACCGAGGATAAAATTTTCCCCCATACCCTTTCATAATTTCTTGAGCAAAAATGGTATTATCAACAATACTTCTCCCTCTAAAAAAGGCATATGATTTAGGGAAATTATCTGAGGGAGCAGAAAATTGATTCTCTTGACAATAATTTTAGTGATAGCCTTGTAAATGACAGAGTAGTAAGAGATGGGCCGATAGTCCGAAACTTTGCAAGGATTTGGAATTTTGGGAACTAAGGCAATGGAAGTTGCATTGAAAGCATGATAGATTATAGACTCCTTAAAGAAGAACTTAATAGCTTCAATCACTTCTTCACCAATCACAGGCCAAGCTTTCTTGAAGAAAAGAGGCTTATAACCATCAGGTCTGGGGCCTTATCGTTGCCTTGGCTAAAAGTTGCTTCATTAATCTCTTGGGAAGTGACTTCCTTTGTGAGTCCTTCAAAGTTATCACTACTTGGAATAAGCTGAAGCAAATCTTTAAGCAAACTAGCAGAGTAGTTAGAGACTTAGGATCGGAAGAACCAAGGAGATTTTTGAAAAAAATTATGAATTCAGTGGACATGTCTTCAAAGGTGTATAATCTCATTCCCTGGTTATCAATAAGAGCTCTAATGGTGTCTTTTTTATTCTTTGTTGCAATAACAGAATAAAAGAACTTAGAATTTTCCCCCTCTTTAAGCAAATGAGTTTTAGCTTTTTGCTTTAGGAACATTACCTCGTCTTCCTCTAAAGAATTTAGTTCCCTTTGTAATCTGAGTTCCTTATGAATGGGCTCTAGACCTCTTAAAGACAGCAGTTGCTATTTTTTTATCTCAACTTGTTTTCCCCTAACCCGAGCAGAAATATCACTGAAATATTCCTTGTTGAGCTGTTTAAGGCTGATTTTAAGTCTTTTAAGCTTGAGAAATAGCTTCTTCATAGGATTTTCTTGACAAGGAGGATATCAAGATTGGCTGACAATATTCAAGAAACTTTGGTGAAGAGTCCAACAGTTGAAGAATTTAAAATTCTTAGGTTTATTGAGTATGATCTTTTATTCAGATTTACCAAAGCCATACAATGGTTAGAAGAACCAGGAGCCAAGAATTCAACAAAAGATAAGGTAAAGGATTCAAACCACAAGGGGTTTATGAGCACACGATCAAGTTTCATAGCAAGGAAATTTTCACTTTGTTTGTTGCTCTAAGAAAAAGTAGGACCAAAGTAAGGGTGGTCTTGAAGATGAAGTTCATGAGAGACTTCTTGAAAATCAATCATATCGGAGGAATAAAACAGACCCAGCTGTTCATGATTAGAGCTTTCTTGAGGATACATGGTGACATTGAAGTCCCCTCCCAAGATCCATGGATAATTAGAATACCTAGATTCAATGAATCTAAGGTCCTGCCAAAGGCTTCTTCTAGCTACTCCATCATTGTGACCATAAATCCCTGTGAGCAGAAACTTACTATTGTTGAATGAACATTCAATAGTAATGGTTTGGGCAGTGGCAAATTATAAAGAAATATCTAAACCTTTCTTCCAAATTATCCATATTCTTCAATTCAAAGCAAAATCATAGTTACAAAATGCATTCTAATTCTTAAATTTAGAAGAAAGAATATCAGCAGATTTATCAACCTTGACTCTGGTTTCCAGTAAACAAAAGATATCTACATTGTTTTGAGTAGGCCTTCTAAGGACATTACCCTGCTTCAGGGATTATTCAATCCCCTCACATTCTAAAAAGCAGCATTCATTTCTCAGGGGGTGAGGAGGGTGTATCCCCCTTCTTACTAACCACTGAAGTACTTTTAACCTTATCAAGATGAGATTTCTTTTTGGATTTGAGCTCTTTTATCAATTTTGCTACACCTGATGCTGCTACTCTTGATTTTTTCCCCAGGTTCTCGAAAGATTGATGAGTCTCTTCAACCGAGTTAAGGTTATCGAATCTATTACTTGATCCAGCTAAAGTTTTTGTGTATTTTTCTTTAGGAGGTCTTCCTCTACCATTTTTAACAGATGATTTGGAACCTGTGATAGCAACTGTTGTGTCAGGAGAAACTTAAACATTGGGATCATTTAAGACATTACAAGTAGGTTCCATTTCAGGGCTACCGTTTAAGGAAAATGAAGATGGAATATCAACAGGATTAGTAGGAGCAGTGGTGGAAGGATGAAGAGAAGGTGAAATAATTCCAGTAGCATTTTCCTTTACTGTATCAGATTCCACTCAATAGAACTAGCTATGTCATTATTGCCTATTGAGTCATTTGCAATCGTGGAAGAGGTAGAAGGATCCTTTTTCCTTAATACTTGAGTGGTATGGGAGAAGTTAGGATTATTCTTGTAGTTTTTAGAACTATGACCAAAAGAGTTACAAGGCTTACAACAAGGTGGAAGCCATGGAATTTCAACTGAAATGGATGTTTCTTGGCCATTGTTAAGCACAACATCAAAAACTTTAGGAATCACATCGGAAGCTCATATTTCAACACATACTTTTGCAAATTCCAATATAGATTTAGAGGTTATGACAGAATCCATAGACAGAAGAAAACCTATGCCGCTAGCAATGTAACTTAAACCATCATTTGTGAATAATTCAAGTGGTACATTGTATAAGTGAACCTAAATTGGAATTCTGGTTAGGTTGAAGTGAAGTTTTTTCATGTTGGGTTCCCACTGCCTAAGAATTAGAGGCTTATTATAGATGTGGCATGGTCTGTTTTCTAATACCCAGTCATGGGCAGAGACAGAGTCGAAAGAAAACAAGTAAAGGTTTGGTCCAGCATAACTGACTGAACATTCAAACATTGTAGATAATATTTTCATAAGCTGTCAATGATTCTTTGTAATGTTGCGAAATTCGAAGCTGTACCCAGAAATTGGCCAACGAGAAAGTGCTTCCAGTCTAAGAGTCCACCTCCAAACACTTTTGGGGGTGGATGAACCGTCGGAACATTTTTTTCTCATTTAGGGGAAACTATCGAAGCTGTTGATTTGTTTAACATTTGAACAATTTCCGCCAATCCATCTGATGAAACAAGCCGATCTAGAGGAAATATAAGAGATGCGAATGAAAACTGTTGAGAAGTCGAAAGAAGGCGCCAGAGACACTGTAGAAATCTCAGATCCCATTAGACCCGCTAATGATCACTCGGAGAACCCTACAATCGTGCGCCGCCATCTTATATGCACATAAAGAAACATAATGGTATCGTGGAAAAGTAATGACCAAGATGATGTAAATGAAAAAATGACTATTAAATATAAAGATCTAAAACTAAAATAGGGATTTAATCGAAAGAAAAGTAAAATGCAAGTTTAATTTAAATACCAAAAATAAATTAACACAACAAGCAAAAGAGATCGTATCGAATGAACAATAAAATTACTCGGCCACAACAAAAGTAAACATAAATAAAATCACTGAATCAGAAATAAGCAAATATATTCATGGACAAAAATAAAATAAAATAAAATAGTCATACGAAATCAAAGGAAAATAAGAAGTACTAAAATTGGTCAATGGACCAAATTGTGAGGTTACAAAGTATGAGACCCTTCCAAGCCGATTAAACCAAGTGCTAAGTGCACGATTTTTAAACTTTAAAATGGCACTTTTGTTCCTAATATATAAGCCCTAAACCGACCAAAAAATGGGCAATCCCTCTCATTTCCATCGTTCTCCCCCCTTTTTTGCCAAATAAAGAAGTGAGAGTTCTCTCAACAATCTCATCTCCTTCTTCTCGCTGGGGGAGGCTGAAAACCTCCAGCCACCACTTGTTGGTAGTGCTCTGACACCAATCGTTGGTAGTGCTCTGCCACCGCACATGGAGGTCGGAGCTCAAAAACTTACTCCCAAAACAAAGTCCTCCCTCTCCTAAACACAAAAATGACCTCCACTCGTCCTAAAAACTCTCCCATGGCTCTAGATCTGAGTGTTTACTTCAAAAGACAAGATTTTCGGTGATGTTTGGAAGCTCTGACGAATGATAGTAAGTCTCATCGGTTGCTCTTTCTTTCTTTTATTTTTGTATTCGTTTTCTCCTCTTTCTCTCTCCCAAATCTCATCTTTTTTTTGTTTCTTTCAAAAACACTCTTTGTTGTTCGATTTTAAAATCTCCCATTTTTTCATGTTTCTCTCTTCTTATATCAAGAGACTCTCCCATCATTTTTACATTTTTGGTGTTGCATGCTAAGAGATTTGACTATTGTTGGTTTTCCTTTTTTGACTTTGATGATCTGACTGAGGAGTGTAATCTGGCGGGAATAAAGCCTTGATTCGGGCAACTGTGATACATACAAAGGACGGGGTAAATGTTTTACCCCGAGACTTTTTATTCCTTCTCTGTGGTGATCTGTGGATTTCTCGGCAGCGACTGCAGTCCTCGGGAGTCACTGAATCAAGGGTTTGTGTGGTGCATGCATCTTACACGCAGGGCTATGAGCGCGTGGAGGCGGCGGGTTTGGCGCGTGGTGGCTGAAACAAGATTGTGGTAAAACCCTAATATCTTTAATGGTTGGACCGTTGGATCTAAAATCAGATCCAATGGTTGTTCTTCGGCTACGCATGGGACTTGATAGAAGCTAGGATTTCTTCAAACCCTAGCAGCTTAGGTCGTTGGTTTGGGATTTGACTGCCACTTGGGCCACTTCTCCCATGTGATTGGTCTGGGTTTCAATGTACTTAATTTTTGGGCCTCTAAAATTAATAAACATTAGTCTAATAATATTTATATATGTATATTGAACTTACTTATTTAATATATATATTCATATGTATAACAATCAACGCATCCATAATATATATGCAACCACGCATAACTAATATAAATGATTATTAATAAGTAGCCTTTATATAATTAAGCGCACAACACACACACATATATATATACACTATAATTATATAATATATAAACCCAAACGAAATTCGAACGAAATCCCCGAACAAAATGAAAATGAGTATCTACACACACAGTGACACATGTCACCAACGGGTTGATTGACAATATTTAAATAATTAGGTTATATGATTGACAAAATTGAAAAGTCAATGGTTAAAGTAAAAGGCTAAATAGTTAGGTGGTCAATGTTCTAGTTTACCATAAAAACTAATGTTTTATAAATATTGTATTTTAATTAAATTACATTTAGACTTTTAACTAATTTATAATTATACGTTTAATACTTTATAATTTAACGTTTTATAAATTAATTTAATGGTATTCATCATTAATTGTGCCCATCTGTGCTCGTTGAGTGTGGCAGCAACAT
Organism: Hibiscus syriacus; assembly: GCF_006381635.1. NCBI lineage: Eukaryota > Viridiplantae > Streptophyta > Magnoliopsida > Malvales > Malvaceae > Hibiscus > Hibiscus syriacus. The sequence goes on along the minus strand of NW_024063145.1, from coordinate 2,171,362 downwards.
CCAAGTAAATTTCTCTATCCATATTTAATCGACCCGAGTTTAGGAAACTCCCGTTCGATCTGAAATCAGACCTAAATTTTTAGGTCAAAACCCGCACCAAACTTGATCGACATATATATAAGTAAAATCAAGATCTAATTAAAAAATATTATAGAAATGAGTGTTTTTATAATTATAATATTATGTCAAATCAGATTGAATCATATTTTCATTATAAACTCAAATTTGATCCAACTATACCTTCAAAAATATTCATCCCAAACTAACCCAAATTTAAATTTTTAAAATAAGAAACTCCTTTCTGAAGGTGTAATAAGATCGGGTTTGAGTTTATAAATCAAATGTCCGACTCTCTCTTTTTAAATAATAAATTATTCACTATCAAATTTAAAATTAAATATCAATTAAAATTTATCTAATCGAAACTGGTTTTCTATTTTTCTTTCTTAAAAAGTTATCGAAATTAGATGTTGGCTCTTAAAAGTAAGAGAGTAAGACCAACTCCAGTTCATCGCTAGAGTAGATAAAATCTCTACTTTAGAGATTGCTTTTTACTCTAGCCCATCGTTAATTTTAAGTTAGATTATGGCGACAGCTACAATTGTACACCACAACTGGCGTTGCACTGTAGTTGCGCTACATATTATTTTTTTATTTTTTTTATGATTTTTGGTTTTTATGATTTTTTATTTTCTTTTTTATTTTCTTTTTATTTTCCTTTTTTTGTTACATTATTTTCTCTTATTCTATCTTTTATGTTTTTTATTGTAATTTTTACACAATAAAATAAAAATTAAACATAATATAATAAATTCAAGTAGATTAAATTGCAAGATAGATAAAAATATATTGAAATTAGATAAATAAACATACTAATTTTTTTAAACATAAAATTTACAACAAACATAAAAACATAGAAAATAATAATAAAACTCAAACAACATATATAATTAAAATATATAATTATGTAACTTGTGTTTTTTCACATTATTACTATTATGAATTGTAATTTTCTTATTTATTTATATTTTCGCAATGTTATTTATGAATGATTTATTTATACTTTCTATCTTGATATTTATTAGAAATGTATATGTTTTATTTTATATTTGTAAAATTAATATTATAATAGTTAAATATTGTGAATAAAGTAGAGTTGGTGGTAATGTAAAGATAGTGTTTGAGATAAATTATTGTTTCATCTATAGAGTAGAGATAGAGATGCTGTAGAGTAGAGTTGAGGGCCGGAGATGGCCTAATACACGAACCAAGTGGTATCTATAGTAAAGGAATATTTATTCCTTGAGGACTCGGGTTCAAGTACCATAGATGTTAAGCGTACAAGCTTTCAATGTAGAGAGGTTGAGAATTATCCTTAAACAAATACAATCTTGTATTTACCCCAGATTAATAAAAAAATAAAAAAATAGTTAAAATAAATAAATAGAATAATATCAATCATTTAGTAAAATTCTAGTAATTTTGGATAATCATGTTGAAGGATTAATTTAAGGTGACAGCAAGGTTACGAGCATCTGAGACACATGGTGACGCGGCATTTTTTCTTGCAATGCATTGTCGGAGCGAGTAATCACGTGGGTGGGCCCCACTTTTGAAATTTGTCAGAAGCACGTGCACTCACATGACGATATTTAATGCTTCCTAATAACAAGACACGTGTTACCCCAATTCCCCATTTACAGCATTGCTAAGTCAACGATGACTGCGCGATTAGAAATATTTTTATAACTATCGGTATTCTATTGATAAACTAATATAGATCAATTATTGCAAAAGTATTGGTGATTCTTTCAATTCAATCCGTTCAAAAATGTCAGGATTCAAATTTTAATTTTACTTTGTTTCATCGTATTAGATAAATTGATTGTTGGTGACCATGTGATTAGATAACATGAGGGAAGTTCTATTGCCTGAGCCTAATTTAAGACTAATGATGTTTTTTTTATCTAAAATGTTATAAAATTTTAATATTTTTTATTCTAACCAAAAATGTTTTAAGGCTTATAATTAAAAATATTAAAAAGATATAACATTTTGGATTGTAACATGTCTAATTTGAAAAATTATACTTTTGATAAACAACTAATTCTTGTTGGCTTTTAATCTTAGACTAACAAGTTACATTTTAAAATATTCAAATAATATGATGTTACTAAAAAAATAGTTTATAAAGTTAAACGTTTATATGAAAGTTAGTAATATTATTACTCTTTTGACTGCTCTTTGGTTTCAGGGTTTTGTTCTGATTAATTCGAATTGATCCGCATATACATTTGATTTTAGTGGATGAGTCTCACATATTTTCTAAATACACAATACTTTGAATACGAAACTGCTTAAGCTAAAAAAGGGGTAAATATGAGTTAAACTAAAAATGTTTTTGTTGAGTTTAGAATTTTATTTTTTATAATATAAATTTTTAATTTTTTTATTTAAATCAAGTCGAATTATTTAAATTATTGTTCAAATTTGATTAAATTATTTATAATACTGCAATATAAATTTGTGTAAGTGGATCCTAACACACACACACACACATATATATATATATATATATATGTATGTATGTATGTATTTTCTCATATATTTTTTAGATTATAAAGTTATTTAATAAATTAGAAATTATTTAAAATTATAAATATATTTATAATGTTTTTTTAAGATTATATTTTGAGAACAAAGTATTGATGAGAGTATAAAAGAGTCCATGAATTAATCAAAAGAAAAAAAATTGCAAAAATTTATAGTCGAAATATTAAATTGAATAAAATATAAAGGGATGGACTAAATTTAAAAAATGAAGAAGAAATTTGTTGTCAAAAGAGAAATTGAAGTTATAAAGTGATTGTTTAGGAGTATATGGTTCACATTTGATCAAACTATACTTAAAATGAATGAGAAATTACGAAATAAAAAAATCAGGGATCAAATCATAAAATATAAAATTACTTAGCTAATTTTTTTATTTGTTTGATTATTTGGATTTTTTAAATTTAAATTCAAATTAAAAATTTATTTTTTGTGAAATTGAGTTTTACTCGTCATAATATTAAGTGCACAATTATATATATATTAAACTTTTAAAATTTTAAAATACACCATTTCAAAGTATATCATGTATAATTATTACTTTTATATATACTATTGAAATTTGAAGTGTTGAAAGAAAAAAAAGGAATAATGATAATAATATTAAAAATAAATAATGTGAAAGTATACTATATAAGTACCATTAGATTTATAAAGATATAAATATTTGTACAATATAAAATATATTAGAAGTAAATAAATATGATATTTTGAAGTTTAAACATTTTATTTTACAATAAGACTGTACATTAGATAAAAATGTTTACGATTTTGTTTGAACAAAATACAATTTAAGGTAGAATTTTAATAAAGAATTTGAGTTATCCAAATTTCATTTTTGAATTCCTTGTAAATATTTTACAATTCTCCATTTTTTTTACAAATTAATTTACTTTTTATATTCTTAGGATAAAATACTTAAATGATCATCTAATTATAGGATATTTGTTTATTGTATTTATTAATTATTAAAAATTATAAATTAATTTATTATTCGTTATATTTTAAATTCGTCATTTTCCGTTAAGTTGTATGAGTTTTTTTTAAATAATTTATATGCAAAATAATTGAACATAAACTCGAAAACTTAATTTAATTGAAAAGACAAACAACTTTAATTATTTTCAGACAATTAATTGATCATTGCACGTGGAATATCATTCTCGAACATGATGATGGGATGGGATAGGGTTGTTTCTTAAATTTTCAAGTCACCAATCAGTATTAGAACCCATTAATAAAATCATTACATATTAATGATTACAAAATATTGCTGCATAATAATTAATTTCAATCATACCATTCTAATAGTATCTTTATCGAATATAAATTTTATTTTGATAGAGTGGAGAGATATTATATTTTCAAGGTAAATTATAAGATTCAAAATACATATAAAGTGAGATAATATAATCATCTTTGACAGTGATTGTTGATGAAGTTTGAGGGAGTTAACTTAAAATTTTAAAAAATTTAGATGTTTAAATTAAATTTTTTAAAAAATTGAAGAGTTTAATTTATCTAACTAATTTTTTTTGAAATTTTGATAGGCTTAATGAGAAATTTTAAAAATTATGGGAGGAGTTTAATTAAGAACATTTAAAAAATTCAAAGCTTAATCTAAACTTTTAAAAATTGTGTGGGAGATAAATTAAAGATTTTTAAAAAAAATTAAGATCTAAATTATAATTTTTTAAATTTAAGGAGATCATGGCCCCTGCTATCCTCACTATGCATCACTCGGCCAATCAATGAATCTTTATCAAATATAATATTTAATAAGAGACATATATGTTTACATCACATAAAATCTTTTTATTTTACATCTTTTTTAAGATAGTTTGACGAGTAAACATAAACATGTAAGATTAATAGTAAGAAATGAGAAAATATTTATAATGGAAAAAAATAAGGAAACAATCTCAATAGTCTATTTTCACTCTTCTAATAATTTTTAAAACTATAAAATTTAAAGTTTTATAATAGGTACGAGTTGATCTTAAACTATTTTTCAACACTATTTAAATAGTATGTAAATTACTTTTTTATGCCTTTCGATTCTAGGGTTTTATTTTGATTAATCCATATTTATTCGCGTCGTACATTTAGGTTTAGTAGGTGAATCTCCCAACAAAGATTTTCTGCATATATAAGGCTTTAAACTCGATATCTACTTAAATAATATTAAGCCACATACCACTTCAACTAATATCGTAATTATATAATTAATTTAAGCTCCGATTTGCTCTGGATCCTACTCATTTATTAGTTTCTTTTATTTTAAAATCTTTAGGATTCACACCTGCAAATTAAAGCAACGATTTTAATATTCATTTTAAAATAGTTTCGGTGGTTAAAATCCCTCGATTCAAGTCAAGAAAATTTTAAACAACAGAGTTTTTTTAATATTCGTAATTTTTTTAACAATTAATACCGCACACACATTTTACATATATAATTATTCAAACTCAAGTCCTCAAGAGAAAATAACACTTTCTCAATTTCTTGACACCTAAAAATAAATATATACTTACACCGGTGAAAGTATGTATATCTCTCAATATCATGATACCTAAAAATAAACATATATTTGCATCGGTATAAGTATGTTTTTGTATTTTCATATACAAAAATATTATGGATGATTTATCTTAAAATATTTTTATATTTTTATTATAGTTTAAGTTATTATAGTTTAAGTTGATATATTTCAAATATCGTATTATTAATAAGTGCAAATATAATTTAAATGCTATATTGTTAGTTTAAAAAGTAATGTTTAAAATGGATATTTTGTATTTTAAAAATTATTTTTAACAACAATCTCAAACAGTTAAATTTTAAAGTACACTTAAAAAAAATATCTTTTAACATAATTTTTCAAAAATAATATCAAACATCATTGATCTCTGTACCTTCATCGCCACTATAGATTTTCGATATTGGGAAGAGGAAGAGATTAACCAAAAAAACAGAATTTAATATTCAATATTGATCTATGATTAAACTAATGTCTTGTACTGGTATACAATTTAGCTTCAATAGATTTAATTTTGTTTGATTGGAACAAGTTTGTTTCGTTGACTATTGGTGTTTCACTCCTTCTAATTTGAGTGGAGAATTATAGCTAGTGAGAGAATAATCGTTACCCGATATTTTTCTATGAGACAGAGTTGGTCATAAGGAAGAGGAGAGAGATTATGTGTAGATTACTGAAAGTGTTAGACAAAACATTAATCTGAGAAATAGAATAATAAAATAATAATCAAAATAAGATTATATTATTATTGAATAAAGGAAAGAAATTGTTTACTTGTATGTAATCATGGAATCAGATAAGCGGAGTCAGATAAACAGAAGAATAATTTTGTTGAGATTTGTATGAATAGTTTACTTAAGACAAATTCGTCATCTCATTAGTGTTTTGAGTAAAGGTGGATGTCGGTTTCTGAAGATATAACAAAAAACGATCACAACATTAATGATTAGTCAAATATAATCTTATCTTTCTCTATCACCAAGAAGAATGATTTGGGAATGAATTTTTTAAGTGTTCTCCTGTTCCAAAGTTGTAAGTTGTGCCTAAATTGTGTCTCAACTAGATAATACATAGTGGAGAGGAAATACATTGAATGGCTAAGACCATTTGATGAAGAGTTAAGACCTTTGATGAAGAGAATTGTTGAAAAGTTTATAGGTATAATCGAATAGATGCAACTTTAAACTAAGAAATAAGTATATTCATCAAGTGACACGAGTCATTATAAATATCGTCGATATCGTTCAATAATTCATTATTTTTTCAATACATGGATGAAAGTAATGGTTGAAAACATTGACTCGATATAGTGATAGATTTTATATTCGAGCATATGATAGATAGACGTCCCCTTTGAACATTTCATTGTAAAAATATATTTACCTTCCTTTGAACATAGATTACTTATGTTTTTTTGGCTCACCAAAACACCGTATAATTCGAGGATAATTTTATAACTTTTAATAGTTATGAGATTCAATAAAACAACACTTTATAATTTTTAATAGTAAGAGGATTAAAAAAATTACTTTATTAAACGCAATCAACGTTTTGTTTAAACAAAAAATGCTGTAAAAATAAAAAAGACAAAATAAAATTAATAAAAAAAATAAATTTTCGGGCGGAAAACCGTTGATTGCGGTTGGGAATAAAGCGGTTTGACAGAGAACCACGCCTTTTGAGGGAAATGTCTCAGGAAAGGCGGGTTAATATACGGCTAATATACGGCGTTATCGGATACATTAAAAGATATTTAACAAATTCGGTTTAGCGCTACCGGAAATGTTGTCTAATAATAATGTAGTAGGTCTAAGTCATGAAGAAATATTAAAAAATTGTGCAACCGACAAACTTAACTTGTCGGTTCGTGTCGATCCAAATTAAAAATGTGTCGATCTAAAACGATATAACAGGTAAAACTATGACAAAACCAGTATTGAAATGATAAAAACGGTAAAGCGCTACCGGATACATTTAAAGTGTCAGTACTTTAATATAAGGATCGACACTTCGTGAATTTAAAAGAGAAGCAGTTTTAAATCCTATAAAGTGTTGATACTTTAAAAAAATGTATCGATCCAAAACGATATACCAGGTAAAAATATGATAAAACCGGTAAAACGTTACCGGATATATTGAAAGTGTTGATACTTTATATAAGGATCGACACTTTGTGAATTTAAAAGAGAAGCAGTTTTAGCGCCTATAATGTGTCGATACTTTAAAAAAATATATCGATCCACAACGATATAACAGGTAAAAATATGATAAAACCGGTATCAAAATGATAAAACCGGTAAAATGATACCGGATATATTGAAAGTGTCGATACTTTCGTAAGTACGTGTAATAAATTATCGACACTTCAAAGAAATAGGTAATTATCCTTTCGAAAGTATCGACACCTGACATAAAAGTATCGACACTTTTGTATTGTATCGATTAAATATAAATAGCATATCCGATGAAAATATAAAGGTCATAGCTAAATATCCTCTGAAAATAGATAGAACGGACGAGTTTTTGAAATCGAAGCGTAATTGTTGCTGCATTTCAGAAGGCGTTTCTAAAGCGAAGTTTGTTTGTTTGTTGCTACAGTCGAATCGAAAAGTATGTTGTCGAAACCCTAATTTTTTATTATTACAATAATCGCGATAGGGTTTTTATGTGTTGTTTGGGGTTTTGGAGTAAAGAAGCATTTGGGACCGATTGCAGGTAGAAAGTGATATTCAAGGAAAAATATAAATGTCGATACTTTTATTAAATATTATAGGTAGAAATGATATTATAGGTTGTATAAATGTGCCGACACATTTTGGTGTGGCCATTCAATTCTTTTGAAGAAAACCGTTTTACCACAAGAGTAGTTATCTATATTGTATATTGAATAAAGTGTATGTAACAAAATAATTTGATTTGCGTAAACTGATATATGAAGGAAAAATGGAGTCAATGTGTTGGAAAATTGTTGGTGGAGCAGATGACTTTGAAATTGAGGCCGAGACTCGAAAGCAACCAAAGGGTGGATATATGTACTTCTAGTAAGTATCAATGTCTTTTTGTTATTATTGTTGAAATGGTAATTGGATTAAAGTATCGATAAACTTTAAATTGATTACAAATTTTAAATATTGACAGTATGCCGAATGCAAAGGATGAAGGAAGATGGCACACAGAGCGGTTCGGTATGTAAAATGAAATTGACATTGAGTAGTATTTAGTGTTAATGTATTGATTAAGAAACGTTTATGTTTAATATTAGGTGACAAAAGATGTGAGGTCCAAATGGAATTCAATGAGTGATGCTGAAGAGGAACCTTACATCACACAATCAAGGAATGATAGTAAAGAATACAAAGAACGGAGGAAAGCACATGAAAATAAGGTATTCATTAAACTTGTAAATACGTTGATACAAAATATATAAGAACTATAACATTATATATTGTTAAAAAAATATAGGAAGTGTCGACAAGATGCAGCATTAAAAGGGTGAATTCATTAATTAAACACCTTAAGGAGAAGGGTCAGTTGAATGTGCTGGGAGAAATAGGTTTTGGATCGTTGGTAGGAGTAAGGGATCGACCTATTCGGAGGGAATTGTGTCGATCCTTGATGGCGCAATTTGATGTCAGACAATGTATTTGCTAAGTATGGTGATTTTTCATTTCCTCTCGGGATCTCATGTGCTGCAGCCGTATTGGGGGTAGAAAATGAAGGCAAAAGTGTTGTAGAAGTCTGTAAGAGTAAGGACTAGAAAGCACTTGCCTCCAAATATGGTTTGAAGCAGAAGGTGACATATGCTGAAATTGAAGAGGAAATAAAAAGTGGATCTTACGTTGGGGATGAGCTGAAGGCCAGAGTTTTATTATACCTTGTCGGTATCTTTCTTTGTCCAACGGGTAATACGTCAACGAACAAGGAACATATGAAGCTCATTTGCGATGAAGGCTTGAAGGGTGAATTCAATTGGGCTGAATATATCCATTCGAGATTGATTGAATCAATAATCAACTTTAAAAAGGGCAGCCAGAGATACCTCAAAGGGTGCATAGCAATCTTAGAGGTAAATGAGTTGAAGAACTTTTTTGTGTTTTTATATAAAAATATAAATTTTATTATAAATGCAGGTTGCACTGTTTGATTTTGGTCGGGCTGTGAGGCAGTGCCGGCTTATGAAAAAACCGGAGTGGCACACATCCGTGTATGGGGGAAGGAAGAGGTGGTTAGAGTGATGGTGAAGTTGAAGTTGGATAGAGCGAAGAAGCAAGAAAGGGTAATAAATGTAATTAAATAATATTAAGAATATAATCAATGTTTTAATATTGTAATTTAATTTTGAAGGTTATTGGCAAGGACGTAGAGGAGGCAGAAGAGAAGAAAGGAGAGATGGTTGTATTGGGGGATGACGGTGAGTGGGACGACAGTGAGAGAAAACATAGTAACTTCAACATTTTGATGTCTGAATTGGCTGATATCAAAAAAATCCAATTTGATATCATGCAAAGACAATCAAGAGTCGAAGAGAAACTTGATAGAGTCGAAGAGAAACTTGAGAGAGTCGAAGATACACTTGAGAGGCATAAGGGGGTAGTGGAAGGAAAAATAGATGGAGTGGTGAAAGAAGTAGAGGTGTTGAGGGGTGAAGTGGTGAAAGAAGTTGGGGTGTTAAGGGGTGATATTAAGATGGTGACGGGTGAAAAATTTGAGGGAGTGGTGAAGGAGGTTGTGGAATTGAGGAGTAAACTTATGGGGGTGAAGGGGGTGGTTGATAAATACTTGGATGAAGGAGATCAATTGAAGGGTGAAATAAAAGAGATGAAGAGCTATGTAGAAAAAAATACGATGAACTGAAAAAATATGAAGAAGAAAAGAGGGAGGAGGAAGAAGAGATGGAAGAAATGAGGAGGAAGTCGATGTCATTTATACACCGGATAGTGTTATAGCAGCAGATTTGGATTCGGAATGTCCTGCACCCCAGAAGAAAAAGCAGAAGGTAAGTTGAATAAAAGAAAACTTAATTTGATTTTTATTATGTTGTTGTGACAAAAATTTGTATGCAAAATTGTAGGTTGAAAAAGCGGATATTCCAAGCGGAATTGATGACATCGAAGCTGCAATTTGTGATTATTTATGGAATAGTGAGTTAGAATCGGAGTAAGTGAAATATATTGCTTTGTGAGTTATATTTAAATATTTAATGACAACATATTAATCCTAATGATTCATACAGATATTCTGTAATCTCAATGGGAAATCAATTCGCTAGTGTATACGATGTTGCAACGTTGAAGCCTACGGAATGGGTTGGCGGTGTGGTAAGTAGAAAGTAGAAAATGTTAAAACTTATTGAATATGTTCTGATTGTGTAATTAATTTTGTTAGGTTATTGATTTGCTCGCCTGGACAGTATGCTACGATTCTCAGAAGTCACTCCGGAGGATTGGCTACCTTCCATACCACTTAGCGGTGAGTTAAATTAATAAATGGAGATAAGTAGTGTTATAGACGGTAAATTAATAATGTTTGTTGCGTAATTGCAGCAGCAGACGTTGGATGCCAACAGCAAAGAAAGTGTTGAGAGTATTGCTACCTTCTGGGGTCCCATACTGAATAACTATGTGAAATTCACCGACTGTGAGAAGGTAAGACACCTTACCAATTGAAAATGATGTTTTCGGATATAAAATGTTGAATTTTGTCAAATTGGGTGTGAAATTTGTTGCAGATCATGATCACAATAAACTACCATAATTCACATTGGTATCTGTTGGTGTTGGATATGGTAGATCAGGTTGCAACAATATATGATAGTATGTTTACAACTGAAGCAGCTAAACAGAGAGTGAAGGATGCTAAGAGATTGGTATGTATGTATGTATGAAAGGACATTATGTAACTTATAATGCATAATTTTTTTGGATCATAACTTCTTCTATTTTAATGCAGATTAAAATATTAGATTCTTATAATAAGAAACGCATTTGGGTTGAATCCTGTGGATCTCTAGGAAAGTATCCCTTGAAAAATTTCAAATTTGTGGAGCATAAGAAGAATAAGCAATTGAATGGGTATGAGATGTTATCACAAATAGAAAGCTTAATTTATGCAGTATTCATCATAATTGACATGTGTGGTTTTCAAATTTTGTAACAGACATGATTACGGCATGTATGTGATGATGTGGATGGAATCGATCGGTTCTACAGGGGCAACTGGTGATTTTGTAAGTGGAAAGAAAAATTCGTTTGTGGTCAAATTGTTAAAAGTCGACGATTGAATGCTGTAGTTTACAATAGTTAACGTTCTGACAATTTGAATATAGGTTGTTGGAGAGTGGGATCGATCTCGAATATTAAACGATCTCGTAAGCCATAATCAAAATCAACGAAGAATTGAGATAAGAAAAGCTGCCATGATACATAAGAATAACAAAAGGATGCAATGATGTAAATGTAGGGTTAATTTTGTATAAGATTTATAATTTTGTATACGATTTATAATTTTGTATGTGAATATAATTATGAATGAGATGAGAAAAGTTAGCAGTATGTTGTTGTACATGTTTCTTATACACATTAAGGGTCATGTTGATACTTTAAAGTAAAAGGCAAATTTACAATATGGCAAACAGGGTGCAACCATAAAGTGTTGATCCATATATAAAAAGTGTTGATCCTAAAAACATCGAAACCCAAAAGTATAATGTAATAGGTAATTTTTCAATCTAATCGGTGCAAGTATACCGGTTTTATGATAGAATAGGTCTAAATAATGTGTCGACACTTTTGTAGATTGTGTCGATATTTTTGGTCCAGAATGAATGGCAAACAGGGTGCAACCATAAAGTGTCGATCCATATATAAAAAGTGTCGATCCCAAAAACATCGAAACCCAAAAGTGTAATGTAATAGGTAATTTTTCAATCTAATCGGTTCAACTATACCGGTTTTATGAGAGAATAGTTCTAAATAATGTGTCGACACTTTTGTAGTTTGTGTCGATATTTTTGGTCCAGAATGAATGACAAACAGGCTGCAACCATAAAGTGTCGATCCATATATAAAAAGTGTCGATCCCATAAACATCGAAAACCAAAAGTACAATGTAATATGTAATTTTTCAATCTAACCGGTACAAGTATACCGGTTTTATGAGAGAATAGGTCTAAATAATGTGTCGACACTTTTTTAGTTTGTGTCGATATTTTTGGTCCAGAATGAATGGAAAATAGGCTGCAACCATAAAGTGTCGATCCATATATAAAAAGTGTCGATCCCATAAACATCGAAAACCAAAAGTACAATGTAATATGTAATTTTTCAATCTAACCGATACAAATATATCGGTTTTATGAGAGAATAGGTCTATATAATGTGTCGACATTTTTTTTAGTTTGTGTCGATATTTTTGGTCCATAATGAATGGCAAACAGGCTGCAACCATAAAGTGTCGATCCCATAAACATCGAAAACCAAAAGTACAATGTAATATGTAATTTTTCAATCTAACTGGTACAAGTATACCGATTTTATGAGAGAATTGGTATATAATATGTATCGACACTGTTTAATGTTTTGTCGATACTAATTTAAATATCAAGTGTTTTTCCACCGTTCACTATATATAGTACTCTAAATCTAAAAACCCTAAACATAAAGGCAAGTAGGCAGAAGATAACTCTTCCTCTCCGAAGAATACTAGCGTTATCATAAGTGACGATAAGATATTCAGGTAAATTTATCGATATTTTATGGGTTTGATTGATTTCTATATTGGAGTTTTTTCCTGAATGTGTTTGTGTTCCATTGTAATAGCATCCAACCAAAATGGCTCCAAAACGTCAGCGTCAGAAGCGCGGTCTTTCTCAAAGCTCTTCTCAACCCAGTTCTTCTCAACCACAACCTCCTTCTATAACAAACGATTCTTCTGAGGAAATCAGGTCCTTCGAAACTCTGAACTTTAGATCCGATATGGAGAAACAAAGATGGCAGACGAGTTTTAAAGTAAGGAAGATTCGTCCCGAACGTGTCATTGACTTGGATTTCTTGTTTGATGATAAATATGCATTTAGTTTTAAATCCACATTTATATCTTGGGGTTGGCTTGAATTCCTTGGTGTAGAACCAAGATATTATCCCAACCTAGTTAGAGTCTTCTACAACAATGCTTCCTTACAGCATGAGCCTAATAAGACTAATATAATAGGAATTAATACACATGTCATGGGGAAGGATATATATATATATATATCTCCAGAAACTATTGCGGAGGGTTTAGGTGTAGCGAATAAAGGGGATTCAGATGAAAATGGTGTAGATTGGTCTACAATTAAACGGATTGCTAGAAATAGCCCAATTCACCTCGATGTAGAGTCGAGAGTGTTTCACAAAATGCTCACATGGTATATCCGGCCTAGTGGGGGAAAACATTCAACGCTTCGAGACAGCGATTATTGGTGGATAGCAAAGTATAAATCCAAAACGGCTCCAAACATTACAAAACTCATATTTAATGCAATTGTATATATGGTAACAAAGGGAGCAACAATTTCAACTACACTACCATATGGATGTGTCATCACCCATCTGTTGAAGAAGAAGGAAGTTGATTTTTCGCATGACGCCCCTGTTCGATTAACCCGCAAGATTGACATGGTATTATTAAAAAAGCGGGATATGATTTTGTTGAAAAACTCGGTTGGAAGCGTGTCAAGGAGGTCGGATTAGATCAAGAGAGGGAGGAAATGGACCCCGTTGGCCATGAAGAAGAGCAACCAAGTGGAGACGCAATGATGGAAGAAGCTCCAGTTGCAGAGGATGTCACAATTAAGACCGTGATGGAATACATGGTCAATTTTCAGGAGCATATTGATTCCCTTGTGAGTGGAATGCGATCCGATATTTTATCATTGCAACATGAAGTCTCCATGTTGCGTAACGAATTACGTCAACGACATCAAACGAGTTAGGTAATTCATTATTTATGTTTCTAAACATTTACACGTTCTGAATTGTATTTTATTTTCTTTTAACAGATGTGGACAACCAAGCGGTCAATGAAGATGAAGCTGACAATGAAGATGACGATGAAGATGACGATGATGATGACGATGATGATGACGATGAATCTGACGATGAAGATGATGACGATGATGATGATGATGATCCAAACAAGTATATCGTGTCTGCAACGCCGCCTTCAAGAAAACTTTTAATTTTTGATCTCAGTGGTGTCCTTGCCTACATCCCAAGACTGCATGTAGGTTTTAATTCTATTCTTTTGTATCCATTATTTTAACATATAAGCGTAGAACTTTAATCTCATTTTCTTCATGTTGTAGATGTTGTCCTCAGAAGAGGATTATTTGAATTTATGCAATTTTGTGTCGACAATTTTGTTGTTGCCCTTTGGTCTTCAAAGATGAGGTTAGAACATGTTTGGAGCAATTGAATTACTGTAGTCAAAATCGTTAATATACATTTGAATGTTAACATTCAAACTTGATTACAATCTCAGGCATAACGTCGACCGTGTACTTGAGAAACTACCTTTATTTTCTGAGCATTTTCTATTCGTGTGGGTAAGATGAATGTCATTACAGTTTGCTGACTTTTCGTTGTCTATGATTCCTACATATTTATGTTCGACTGTTTGTGAATAGGATCAAGAAAAATGCAAAACATACGATTATATTACCTACTGTAAAGATCTCAATGATGTTTGGAACGCGTGTCCAGATTTTAACGAGCTAAATACACTTTTGGTCGATGATTCAGCGGAAAAAATGTTTTATAATCTGGTAAGTTACATTTATGCAATATGTTTTTCCAGTTGAACAGGTGTTCAGACATTGATTATTTTAACAACTTATGTGTTTATATAGAAATACAATTACATATGTCCACATACCTTTGACGCTGCTTCCCATTCGAACAACAATGCTCTAGGTATGACACAAATTTATTCATGCTTATGCGAATTTAGATTATTGTTAGTAAAATTGCACCTCATTAGTTTGATAATTGAAATTATTTATGTATGTCCTCAGAAAAAGGCGGAAACATACGAGAGTATTTGGAAAATTTGTTGAAGGCCTCTAATGTTCCGGACTTCGTTAGAAATAACCCTTTTTCATCGGATTAATTTTGTTTGTCGGTATATTATTTGAACATTCTTGTGTATTTATATTTTGGTGTGATTATATTGTGTGTATATTTTCATTAATTATTCCATATTTGCTTCTATGTATACATATACATTTGAGGATTGTTGAAATATCAATACTAGTTATTAATGTATTTTACATCTGCTTGCAAATGTATCGAAAGACATGACTATATCATTGTTTTCCATGATATCCACAACAAAGTTTTCACACTTTTTAATATTGTGTATGTACTTTATGTCCAGAATGGAAGAAAAATGTGTCGATACCATTTAAAAAAGTGTCGATTGAAAAAACATCGGAACCCAGAATTATAATGTAATAGATAATTTTGTAATATAACCGGTATAAATATACCGGTTTTATGAGCGAATAGGTCTACAACCTATATCGACACTTTTTAATATTGTGTCGAAACTTTATGTCCAAATTGAAAGAAAAATGTGTCGATACATTGTCAAAAAGTATCGACATTTACACATCGGAACCCAGAATTATAATGTAATAGATAATTTTGTAATATAACCGGTATAAATATACCAGTTTTATGAGCGAATAGGTCTACAACCTATATCGACACTTTTTAATATTGTGTCGGTACTTTATGTCCAGATTGGAAGAAAAATGTGTTGATACATTGTAAAAAAGTGTCGACATTTACACATCGTAACCCAGAATTATAATGTAATAGATAATTTTGTAATATAACTGGTGTAAATATACCGGTTTTATGAGCGAATAGGTCTACAACCTATATCGAAACTTTTTAATATTGTGTCGGTACTTTATGTCCAGATTGGAAGAAAAATGTGTCGATACATTATCAAAAGTGTCGACATTTACACATCAGAACCCAAAATTATAATGTAATAGATAATTTTATAATATAACCGGTATAAATATACCGGTTTTATGAGCGAATAGGTCTACAACCTATATCGACACTTTTTAATATTGTGTCGGTACTTTATGTCCAGATTGGAAGAAAAATGTGTCGATACATTGTCAAAAAGTGTCGACATTTACACATCGGAACCCAGAATTATAATGTAATAGATAATTTTGTAATATAACGGGTATAAATATACCGGTTTTATGAGCGAATAGGTCTACAACCTATATCGACACTTTTTAATATTGTGTCGATAGTTTTAAGTAACGCGGTTTTTCTTCCTTCATTCAAAATATTTATATGTACATACAATAGGAGTCATGTTGATACTTACGATATATGGAGATCGTTGTTATTCCATTCCGTCTTCGAAAAAATCAGTTGATGTAGTCTGTGTGCTTGTACTCAAACTGAGCTTGACTTGAGGACATGTTAGTTTGTTATGTCCCTCACCGTTGCAGTACCCACATCGCCTAATTTTCTTCTCGACCTTGTTCTTCGGCACTTCTTTTCGCTTGCGTTGTTTTCGTTGAGGGTCACGAACATTGTTTACTACAATGTTCTGGTTGACTGAATCATTCAAACCAAACGAGTTTTCTAATTCTTCTATTAGTTTTTTCATCTCATCTCTTACGGTTTTGAAAGACTCGTCTGTCTTTGATGCAATGTAGCATAACCTACTTGACGTTGAACGTAGAGCAGCGAACCTTGCCATTTGCATCACTTCTGGAGACACATTCAAATCAACATAGCTGGGTGCAGAAGCCTTCGCATCATTAGTCCACCTACTTTGAATCAAAGTCCCGGGAAAATATGTGTAGTCCAAGTGCTTCAAAATGTGAAGTTGATGGCGACACGGAAGTCCAACGTTCTCGAATTTTTTGCAGGAGCAAATTAGAGTTTTCGTATGAGAATCAAAACTAATTTCAAATTTCCTATTTTTTTCTACGTACTTTGACAAAATATAATGTTGACATTCATCTGATAAGGACTTAATCTCTGCCTCAATCCGGTATAATGTCTCCCGTATAAGTTCATCTTGGAACACACGAAAAGATTCGCGGGTAAAAATCGCAGCGGCATGGCTTTCAAGGTCGACCAGTTTTGTGATCTGGAAGGGCTTCGTATGGGAACTTAAGTAATCCGCTTTCAACTCGTTCATACGCATTCTACTAATTCCATCTTCAATTGCACGAACAACATCTAAATATGTCTTCTTGTGTTTCAGTGCAATAGCTAGTGAAGCATTCATAGACTCGCACCTTTGTGTTGAGCGAATATTGGAAAAGAAATGACCGGTTAGATATGCTTGTGCCCATAAGTGTCGTGTATTTCCCTTCTCAATCACCCATGGATGCTTTTGGACGTTGAATTCTGAAACAACCGAACGCCATTGAATATCAAATTCCTTGGTTGTCCACCAGGAAGCCATGCATTTTGAGAATGCTGCTGTAAACTTTGGGTCACCAATGTTAGCTTGTGCATTGCAAGAAAGATGCCAAGAACATAATCTGTGCTTAGCATAAGGGATAATAGATTTGATAGCCCTCTGCATTACCCTATCCCCATCGGTGACAACTGAAATAGGTGATTTATTCATCATGGCTTCTAAAATATTCTGTAGCACCCACTCGAAAGATTGAGACGTCTCGTCAGCGATTATGGCAGTGGCAAACACAATTGTGTTATGGTGATGATTGACACCAATAATAGGCATAATTGGTCGACCATACAAATTATCTTTGTACGTTGTGTCGAACGCAATTACATCACCGAAGCATGTGTAATCCGATCTCGATGTAGAATCCGACCAAATAAGATTATACAATGCCCCCGATTCATCTACCGAGTATGTCATAAAAAACTCGGGATCATCATGTTTCTTATAATCAAAATAGGCAATAAGCGCATTCACATCCCCATCGATGATTTCCTTTGCTTTACCTCTTTGAAGTGCATTGTAGAGGTCTTTATGTGTAAATCCAACATTATGATAGCCCTCTGCCTGCTGCGTTAAATAGTTCATTACTTGTGACGTGCCAACACCGACCTCTTTCAATGTTGGTTCCTCATCGATATCAGCCTGACTTACAGCTCTATTAGAACGCATAAATGGTGTCATAGCAGGTGTGCACAATGCATGATTATGTTTCTGATCAGACTTACTTATAACCCACTGATCGTTTGTATTTGTTGCTGTAACTACGACTCTAGCCTTACATCCTGTTCTTGTGACTGGCGTATGAGCACGTTGACGATCAACAGTATTGACTTTTGATACTCGAAACCCTTCTTTGGAACAACAAAAATTTTGTGTCTTCACATTCCCTTCCACGTCAAGCCGTGTTGTTCCCTTACGTGCACTAAACCCATGTTCCCGTGCGAATCCCTTGTAAAAGTACCAAGCTTGATCACGTGAACAGAAGAGCTGACCAACCAATCTGTCAGATTCATCAACATTATGTACTTCATGGCATTCCTCGGTTGGCTTAACATTGTCTACATCAGTATTATCCATGGCAAAAATTTTGTTGTGCAAGTTCAGTGGTCCAGGAGTTGATGGAGATGTAAGCAAAGGTTCATTTTGAACATGTTTCAGTGCACCTGCTGCTTTCAATAGGATGTGGAATTGGTAGTGGTAGTTAAATGGTGGGTATAACATTAAATTCGCAGTACATATTTAGGTATGTACAATAACTACAAGTATATATTATCATTAAATTTAGGTATGTACAATAACTACATATTTATTATTATCTTTGGTTAATATTGTTAAATTTAAATTCTAAATATTATTTTATAAAATATCAAAACAATCAAATAATTTTTTGTGCAAATGAAATTATTAAATTAATATTGTAGGTGGAAAACATGAAACACTATTAAAAAAAATTGAAACATAAATTACATAACTTTAAAAAAAGTATCGATCCTTTTTATAAAAAGTATAGACACTTTCAATATAATAGGTAAAAATATGATGTAATAGGTAGCGCTTATATAATGTAATAGGTAGCGTTTATATAATGTAATAGGTAATGCTTATATTGTAAAGTATTTATCCTTTTTATAAAAGTGTCCATACTTTTTTCACTGTGGAAAACATTAATTTAAGGTTATCTTTTAAGTGAGTTTTAAGATATTAATTTAGTAATTATAGGCGTCTAATGATTTATTTTTACGTTACGATATATATTATTATTAAATTAAAAACAATAAACATATATATTACATATTTATTATTATCTTTGGTTAATATTGTTAAATTTAAATTCTAAATATTATTTTATAAAATATCAAAACAATCAAATAATTTTTTGTGCAAATGAAATTATTAAATTAATATTGTAGGTGGAAAACATAAAACACTATTAAAAAAATTGAAACATAAATTACATAACTTTAAAAAAAGTATCGATCCTTTTTATAAAAAGTATAGACACTTTCAATATAATATGTAAAAATATGATGTAATAGGTAGCGCTTATATAATGTAATAGGTAGTGCTTATATTGTAAAGTATCTATCTTTTTTATAAAAGTGTCCATACTTTTTTCACTGCGGAAAATATTAATTTAAGGTTATCTTTTGAGTGAGTTTTAAGATATTAATTTAGTAATTATAGGCGTCTAATGATTAATTTTTTACGTTACGATATATATTATTATTAAATTAAAAACAATAAACATATATATTACATATTTATTATTATCTTTGGTTAATATTGTTAAATTTAAATTCTAAATATTATTTTATAAAATATCAAAACAATCAAATAATTTTTTGTGCAAATGAAATTATTAAATTAATATTGTAGGTGGAAAACATGAAACACTATTAAAAAATTGAAATATAAATTACATAACTTTAAAAAAAGTATTGATCTTTTTTATAAAAAAGTATAGACACTTTCAACGTATTATAATGTAATAGGTAAATTTGCAATGCTATCGATATAAATATACCGGTTTACTTATAAAATAGGTCAATATAAGCGCTACCTATTACATTATATATGCGCTACCTAGTATGTTATTGTACTTTATAATATTTTCGGTTAAATAATATAATATAACCGATCTAAATTTTAACAGGTCACTTGTTTAACCGGTCACACCATATATTAATCGTTTTTTAGACGTCGCACCGCAGAACTACCCCGCCTTTTGACCCTTTCTTACATTGTCAGTTTTCTTAATAGGACCAAAACAATAAAATAACTAATACCAAAGTGGTAAAGTTGAATTCTTTTTCCCTCCAAGTTTTTAAGTTCAGTCTTGATTGATTCGAATTATTTAGATCGTACACCTGATTTTAGTGGGAGACTTTCTCAACAAGCAAGATAATTCTATGTTATCAAAATTTTTGGTTTAATAATAATTTAAGTCATTGTAAGTTTATCTATTAGATAAATTATCTATTATCTTATGAATTTTAAATTTAAATATCTAATAAGCTATTGCAATTTTCTTAAAAGTTTCAATATTTCGACCTACTAATATTTAATCCTTACTTTGTCTCTGATTCTTATAATTTTTGATGAAAAGCTTTTAGTGTTAGCGGATACAGTCGGTGGATTATATAAATATTGAGTCCAGTCTGGTTTGTCTGGTTAAGCGATCTTACACGCCATTTTAGGCGATTCTGCTGCAAATGCCAGGCGTTTCCATAAATACACTGCCACGTTTTCATGCTGCAAAACATCGATTCTTTATTCATAACCCCATTTTTTTTATATATATAATAACTACATTCAAAGACCAACTCTTTTTAACTTTCGATAAAGTACATAAATAATATCTTACTATATAATATTATTTTGTTAAATCTTCACTTATAAGAAGTTATTTTGTTGCATCATTCGATTATTAAAAGTTTTAAAACGGTTATATGATTATTCATTATGTTTTAGACTAGTACTTTTCGTTAAAAATTAATGGTCGTATGAACTTGACGTTAACATGTTAATTGAAATATGATAGTCGTTTGAAATTATACGATCATATTTTGTCATATCTTAATTAACATGTTTACGTCTAGTTCAGATTATCGTTAATTTTCTAACGAAAAATGACGAGTTTGGGATATAATAAATAGTCAGGTGATCATTTTGTAACTTTTAATAGTTGAGAGACTCAACAAAACAACTCCATATAGTCAGGGGACCATTTTGTAACTTTTAATGTTGACGGACTCAACAAACAACTCCCTATAGTCAAAGACCATTTTATAACTTTTAATAGTCAATATTAAATAAAACAGTGTTCTATAATCAGACATCAATTGTGTACTTTATCCTTAATTTTTTAAAAGATTAAGAGAATTTTTTTTTTATTTAGAATGATTTAAGTTCGGATTAATTTATTAAATTGATATCATTTGACTACCATGAATGAAATCGCCTTAAACCCTCTCATACCCTATATGTTTTCACATCATCTTCAATGGAAGATGAACTCATATTAAAGCTCTAGTGATGGAGATTAACAATCTTAAATTCTTCAACCTTGAAATATTATCTAGATGATTAAAATGGACCTTTTGCAAGCTTATAGAGAGAGACACACAGAAAATATTATAATTAAAGGGACGGATATATAAAATTTTCACCCGATTAAGCTCATATTCCACTCAACTATTTTTGTCACACATTCTAATTGATTAATCTATTACTCAAATTAATGCTTGAATATTAAGTTAAAAATTTGGATGGTTACGCAGTTTCCATAACTGCCTCGTAAAATCATCTTATTTTTATTTGACAAGTATTTACCGCTTTAGGGGGTAAGAGGGGGGTCAAGATGAATTTTTGTTTGTTGTGAACAAGGGAATAATGATTGAGGTACCCAATATGTGTCACGTCTCTCTCAGTGTCATGGATGCCTAAAAGTATGTGTCATATTTTTTTTTATTGAGTTGAGATTTTACGGAGGGATATTATAAGTTTTTTTATTCTATAATCATTGGTTTCGGATATATTAATATATTAATTCGGATTAGGTATTGTAGAAGTAATGGTGACCATTTTAACCCAATTTGTTTCATTCGTAAGCGTCAGTATTCGAACCTCTGACCTTGCTTAAGGGATCTAGTGTCTCATCCTACTAGACCAACTAATTGTTATTTTACGACCGTTTGATGAGTGAAAATAGATGGTTGAAATTGACTCATTGTTTTTTTTTCCAGTGAATATCTTCTCATTTTTTACTACTAATCTCATTCATCTATTTTCACTCATCCAACGATCATAAATCTGCATAAAACTAAAAAAGTTTTACATTGCGTAACAAGATCTTATCTCATATAGTTTAGATATTAAACACATAATTTACCTTATTATTTTTAAAGTTTTTCTTGAGTGAGTTATTATTTAATTAATAAAATTACTATATTTAATTTAAAATTGTTTTAAAAATAATTATAAAAGAAAAGTTTATGGAAACTTAAACACTAAACTATTTAGAAAATAGTTTTAGGTAATATGATTAAAATTTTTCCTACAATATTTAATAATGTATATGTAGTCACTCATTTTTGTTCGGGATTTTATTCAGTATATATAACATATATAGTATATAGTTTTGAAATATTTTTAAAAATATATATATAATATATAGTTTGAAACATTTTTGAAAATATATATAATATATAGTTTTGGAAACATTTTTGAAAATATATACAATATAGTTTTAAAAACATTTTTTTTGAAAATATATATAATATAATATATAGTTTTGAAAACATTATTTTTTAAAACATTTTTGAAAGCATATATAATATATAATTTTGAAAACGTTTTTGAAAACAAATATAATATAGTTTTTAAAACATATAATATATAATTTTTTCTAAAAAAATGATTTTTTGAAACATATAATTTTTGAAAACACGTTTTATATAGTTTTTATTATTATTACATTATATTTATTATATTTATTTATTTATTTATTTTTATTTTTAATCTTATTTTCTTTCTTTTTTATTTCTTAGGCCCAAAAGAGTCCAAAACCGAGTCCAACAGAAGCCCAATCGGGTAAGGGGCCTGACCCAACCCTAACTCAATTAGGGTTTTACATTTAGCTACAGTGTCACAGACGGGAGCCATACGATCAAAACATGAATGAATGACCAAGATTGAAGTAAATCAATGATTGTAAAACCTTAAAGAGATGCATGATTGTGCAGTCAGAACTGGACCGTTGGATCTGACCCAATCCAACACTTATGTAACAATCACAGCCAAGGTCCCAGTCAAAGAGAATCGGCCGGCCGAGAAAATCAAGACTACACCATCCCGGGATTCCCGGCTACGTGAATAAGTCAGAAACGAGGGAACAACCCTTTCAAGATTGGCAACAGACCCCCGAATGAGCCATATAAATACCGCCGGTGAGACACACCAAAGGACATGATAAAAAATGACCGGAGCCAAAAAATCGTTAAAACAACCCAACTAAACCAAGCAAAAGAGCCAAACACCCAACAAACATACCACGAAAAGCAACACAGTAGCCAAGGATACAAAAAAATCGAAATTGAAATCAAGAAAAGCATTCACGTAAGCAAAAGGAATATAAAAGCAATGTTAGTCTCGACTCAGAAGGAATCGACCACCAGAAGTTGAAAAGGCACACCGAAAAGGTAAAATCGAACATTTCACCTTTGATCTATACTGTTTAGGGGATATTTAGGGGATTTAGGGTTCAGTTTCGACATGGGGATGGTGAGAAGAACATTCTGGGTAGGGTTTTAAGATTTCGACCACCGGTGATGGTGGCGGGAGCGGCGACGGAGCAATGTCGGTGAGGGGCCGACTGTTCGACCGGGGAGAGAAGTATCGGGAGCATTTGAAGAGAGAAGAGGGGGGAGTGTTTGTTAAAATAGGTTAGAAATGAATTTTGGTTTTAAATGGAGGTATGTATAAGAAGGCCTGAGATGTAATTAGGAGATTTCTAAATCATTTCTGCAATCCTCCTTGCTTTGAAGCATAATTCGTTTTGGTTACCATATGCAATTTTATCCTCAAATTTATAATCTATTCAATTTAATCCTTGCTTATATTTTTTATATTTGTGCAAATTAGCCCCCCAACTTTTGGTTTTTCTCACTGCATCATCTAATAAACTTCAATTTAAGCCTTAACCCTCTTTATTCTTTCTGATACAGTCTTTTAAATTTAATTTTCTTGTATGTCTTTTATTTATTTGAATATTATCTATTTCTTTTTATTTGTTTTTTTAAATCTATTTTTATTTTAACTCTAACTTTAATTATTGTCAATTTTATTCTATCTTATGGCCCTAATATTAATTTGATTTTTTATGGACAATTTTAAATTTGTCAAAGGGGTAAGTGATTCGGATCGAACTCGTAAATTTAATTAACTTTTAATTTTCAATTAAGACAACCAATAAATTAAATTATTACCGAAAGGGCAGTACAGGGGTGCTAATCCTTCCCTGGCTGTAATCGACTCCCAAACCCGATTCAATTCTGGCAATCAAGTAGATCAGGTAGAAGGGTATCTGATCAAACTAATTTTAAATGATCAGTGGCGGTTTTGTCACAACAAAATTAAGACGAAGCCCATTTCCGGGCCCACACAGAAGAACGGTCACGACAGCTTGGCAACTCTGCTGGGGACATGTAAGTGAGTCAGGCTAAAATTAATTTTGGTTGCCTTCTTAAGCGAAAATTATAAGTTTAAATTTTAATTTATTTATTCTATCCTTATTATTTATCTTTGATTATTTTTAAATAAATAGTTGTATTGACGTTTTTTCAATGATTTCAACTTGTTTAAAAAAATTCATCTCAGGCTCTATACTCCAAACCCTTTTATAAGTGAAGATGAAAACGATGCCTTCGTGAGAATTTATTCTCCGTATAGGCCTACCAAGTAACCTTCGGGATTCATATACCTTATGTCTTTGTGTGAATTTATTCTCCATATAGACATAATGGAATGTGTCCTCTCGAGTTTAACTCAGTCCACATAATCTTGTAATAGGCTTAGGACTAAGGGTCTAACAAGCCCAAGGGGGCACCAATAATGAGAAATCGACTACCCTTTTTGAGAACCTAAACTGGGAGACTATAAGGAATCAGAGCCCAACCCAAAACCTCATTTCAAAACCTAGGCCGTTTGATTTATTTCCTGCTTTATTTTTTGTTCAAAGCATGCTAACTAGAAGTTTATGTGGTTAGGACTTGTTCAAAATTAAGCACGCGAGATAGAGATCATGTCCTGGTAGGAATAATAAGCATGTGGGGTAGGGCTTTTTATTTTCATTATTATTTTGATTATTATCTTTATCTCACTAACATTTTTCCTTTCATTTTTGTTTTCTTTTATTTTATTAAAAGTATTTTCATAATCTAAAAGAGGTGTTGATCCATAAAAACGTGTTCGTTAAACACAAATAGTTGGCATTAATGGACAAATGGGTTGTAATGCAAGATGTGAAAAACGCAGAGGTCTGGCTATGGTCAGAAAATACTCAGAAGGAAAAGGGAGACAGTTTGCAAGGAAACTATATGTAATAGCTGGTTAGCTATGCTTATGTCAACCTTAAGCAGAACGATAATCAAGATCTATGGAACACTTGGGATAGTTGGAAAAGCGACCAGAAACAGAGATTCTACAAGCAGTATGGTGATATCGCGCTCCTACTCCATGTCAAGATAGATAAGCCCTTAATTCGAGCCTTAGTACAATTTTAAAATCCGGGGTACAACTGTTTCACATTCAATCAAGAAGACATGGTGCCCACATTGAAGATTATACCACTTTACTATATTGTGAATGAATCAGAGTGGACTGAGTCTACACTAAGTATATCAAAAGTCAGCCTTTCAAGAATGGGTCGACAAAGGTTGCAGGGGTAGATGAGAAGTGAGTAGTCGACCAGATTCAGCATTAGGGTAAAGGAAAAGGAATTGCTTAGACCCATATCAAGCAATTAATGAATAATCATCTTGATGAATGGAAGGTGATTGATCTCTTCACATTGGGTATATACGACTTAGTTATGTTCCCTAAAACCTTGGGATACATTGAGGTGGTTGCGGTGGAACTGTTTGAACAACTTCCAAAGTGAGTGAACCCGACACCGTCAATATTAGCTGAAACTTTCTGTTCACTCAACCATTGTAGAAAAACTGGTAGAGGAAGATTTATAGGATGTACATAACTTCTTCAAGTCTGGATCTATAGTCACTGCTGGAATACTAAAGAGATTTCTTACCGCCGATTCAGTGCCACTTACTCTCATTTGGGGGAATTCCTCACACTGAAATGGTAAGAAGACATCCCAAAAGAGAAATGGTTGAAAGTTTTAATGCATCTTCAGGATAAGGACATTGTCTAGAGAGCCCCTTGGTTGACCCATAGTGACATCTTTTATCAGTGCAGCAACATAGAAACCATAACGTTACTGAGATTATGGGGAGGAGTCGAATATTCTCCACTTTTGGCACTTCGGCAGTATGGGGCACACCATTTTTTCCTAACTACACCTGGGATATTTGGATCGAAATTTGCATACCACGAGGATAACTACAAAAAAAGGTCAAAGATGTAGCTGAGTCATGGAATAAGATGTTCCATATAGATGTCATAGTTGCTAAAGACATGCTTACTCCGGATTATTTGGGATGGCGGAAGTTAAAAAGGAATGACACCATTCTTGTGTCAAAGCATGAAGATACTCATACTATGGAAGAACAACTTAAACCAATTCCCTCCGAACTAGAGATAGCAAAGAAAGAGTTTGAAGCTGAAAATGAGGAATTGAAATGACGGCTAAGAGAACTTGAGGTTGAAAAATTCCAGTGGAAGCTAGATGTTGATACTTAAAAGGATCGGGCAGACATATTAAAAAAATAACGAAAGAAAGTCTGCTTTGAACTAGAAGATTTGAGAAAGGGGTATCAGGAGCAAGTCTAGAATAATTCCAGTCTGAAAAGATCTTCTGAATACTAGGAAGGTGAAGCCAACAACCTAAAAAGGAAGTTCGAAGAACATATGAAGGAAAAAGACTTGTCAATCTATTAGAAGTCGTTCGGGGTCTAGCAAACTTAGTCAGAATGTACCTTTAAGATTTTTTGTCTCTTAATAAATAACACTTTTGTCCCAATAAAGATTATTTATAATAAAATATGCGTTTTTGGATCAATGCCTAAAAAATTTCATGCATCATGAATTTTTACATACTTTGCATTTGTTTTTTCTTGTTTTCTTTACATTCACAGTAACTAACAGAAAATATCTCATTAAAAAGGAACAAACATTGGACACACCTCATCCTCACAATACCCATTCAAAGAAAAGGAATATGGAAGCTAAGATCACTCAACTTGAAGAGAACATGTTGAGGTTACAAAGGGAGCTTGAAGAAAAAATAAGTCAGAATAATTAAAGCACTTTGGAATCAATCACTAAAAGCCATGAGTCTTTGGTTGATCAAATCATTGTAAGGTTTTATGGCCTAAATCAAATGAATGTTCCTAGAGCAGGGGCATATGAGGGGATAATTGTACCACCCATTCCACAGTTGGTTATTTCACTTCGAATCGTACCAGGATGTCAAGGGGATTCATCTGCAACGAAAACACAAGCCGTTGTAACCAACTCTCAAAATAATCCAGATTATTACCATAATCCGGAGTTTGATGAGGAAGTCAAAGCAAAGATGGTAGAAACAACCATTAAGCAATGAAATAAAAAAATAGGTAGGTCGAGTAGAAAACCTCCCATAAAGAAGAGAAAGGGAGAGATCACAATATCAATGCTTTCAATGTGTTACAATCTCTAAATCAAAACAAACTTCAGTTGTATCGTCAGGTACTTCTAGATAAGATTTGAGGGAACCAAGATGAGAAAGAGAAAATGATCCTATCCCTATAATGAATAAAAGATCTATCAATAATTTTTTGACACACATTTGGTGTCACCGTATCCAAATAAACCTCTAAAGCTCCCATACCCTAGTTGGTATGATGAAAATGCACACTGTGAATATCATGGTGGTGTTCTAGGGCATACTATTAAAAACTACCTCGCCTTTAAGAGGATTGTACAAAGAATGCACAACAGGAACTGGATTCATTTCAACAATTCATAGTCACCCAATATTGTACTGAACCCTCTGTCTAATCACCAAGAGAATGGGGGAAAATACAATCACCAAGGAGAAGGGTGAGAAGGTCAAAACCAAAGTTTCTGAAGTGAAGTCACCTCTAGCTTGGGTATGGAGGCAAATGATAAATATAGGGTTTATCCTAGCATATTAGATTGCAAAGATGGCAGTGATTGTTGTTATCACAATGAGGACGAACATGACGTACAAGAATGTGTTGAATTTATAGCCTTGATCCAACTAATGATGGATAAAAAAGAGCTGAAATTTTACGAAGAAAGCAATGATACTCTAGAAGCGGATGTTTGTGCAAATGGAGATGCATCTGAAAAGTGAATACCACAATCGAGGAACGGGGCATCTTGGGATGAGACAATAAAAGATAATCATTATTACCATAAAGTTGTGTTGCCTATGAAATAATGTCTTGTTTGAATTTATCTTTTATATGCCTAAACTTTTTTTTAAATGACATTTCGTTGAGTAATGGATAATTGTTTGAAATTCAGTGAACATAAAGCATAATGAAATTTACATTTTAAGAAATGAGGTTATAGCCTTTTGACATATGCCAAGATCAATTTCCTTTAAAAAAAGATCTATATATTTTACCCGAAAAAGAAAAATGTTTTTTACGCGTACAAGTATGGAAGTAAACAAGATGGGGCATCTCTGATGCATGATATTGCCAGACTAGTTAGTTTGTATGTCTGTTAAGGAGGTTTCATGACGATATATAATTTTCACGAATGAAATTGGTGGACTAAACAAATTTGTCTTAGATTAGTTGCTCTAAAGATAAATTTTCTGATTTCCACTGACACTTAGACTATAACAGATTCTTCCTGACAAACTTAGGAAATCTCGAAATCAAAAAATTAATGTGATATTAATGAACGATAATTTTAACAATGTTGGGGGCACTCCGCTGAAAGCAGTAGGCTGTTAATCTTCGGAGGTAATGTCTGAAGCAGTTATGGTGGTAATGTCCGAGCTTTATGAAGTGAGTTTCGTTTGAGTTTGTCAAGTGGAAGACTTTCTGACACTTGAATCCTTTAATTAAGGGTATTCCACTAAAGTAATAGGTAATGTTAAGTTCCCTAACTTTATGAATACGAGTACATTCAGATCATGACACTAGTCTCTATGTGTCGAGATGAATCTCCCAACAAAATCTAAAGCGTGAACATCAGGTTTAACAAAGTATAATTTAAAGAAAAGTAGTGAGGCCTGAAATAAACGTGGATTTGAAATTAAATTTTGATGAAATATGGACTTAGGGAGTCAGGAAACATCTGTTATAGTTGACTACACAAAAACACTCAAAGGTTTTGTTTTTAGATCGATATTTCGGCACTATCTCTGCTTACGGAGTCTATAAAACTTGAACAAATAGAAGATTCGTGAGAACTGAAATAGAAATGCTCTCTAAAGGGTCTTACAGTGTTATGCATCAGTTGCGCTATTTTATTCATATCCTATTTGAAAATCATGAAAATCAAAACCCAAATCTCATTGCCTTCTCATATCACCCATGGATCTTGACACTTGTCAAATGGCTATAACTTTTGAAAACTTGTGTGATTCGTTTATTTGATATTCAATGAATGATACTTTTCTTCAATTTCTGTGACATCATTTTTATACCAAACATTTAAAAAAAAGATATATCTCAGAAGAGACGTAGTTTCTCAAAAAATTGGTTGAAGGACCTGAAACGATATGGGGCATCTCCAGGTTTCCAATCTCTTCTTTGTCCACCACCCGTGCCTCCTGACGTGGTTCCTATCAAAATAGAGCTTGACGTTGCGAAGAAGAAGGTAGTGTTACAATCCCTGGCCAGACGTGATACTAGATCGAATGAACAAAAAATAATCATCCTAACCAATCATTTTAAAGTGAGTATAAGCAATACAGATGGTTGTTGTATCCAGCACAATGTCCCTCTTTACTATGAAGATGGTCGTCCAGTAAGGTGCAAGAGACCTACATCAATGAGTTGGTCGGAAAGAGTTTAGCTCATGATGATGATAAATTCATTCAATATCGGGTCCCTCTTGAGGCATGAGTTTACTGTTGTACTTGTGGATTTTATATAAAAGAAAAACAACAGGAATGCAAGCTCTGATGATAATGACAACCCAAATGAGTGTGAAACAAAGAGAGCGAGAAGCTTATAACTCAACGACGTTTAGAGTAAAGATAATCTTTGTTGCCAAAATGTAAGAAATTTTAAGTACTCTATAAGTACAAGAAGTTGAGAACTTACAAGAAGCAATGAGGGTGCTTCATATAATTTCAAGGCAGTAGTCTTCTTGTTTGCCAGTTTTTTCCATGACAAACAGAGTAATTTTACAAATACTAGAGGAGGCAGCCTTGGCTATAGATGTTGTCGTTTGAGCTTCCAAGCCATGTAAGGAAGCCTTTCACTAGATATTGATGTGTTAACTACGATGATGATTCAACTAGTTCCAGTAGTTGATCATCAACTGAAATGAAAAAGAGTTTTACTCCCTCGAGTAAACAAAGGCTAAAAGAACGCTTAGTAATCTCCTAATTAAAATTGATCTATACAATCAATAGTGCAAGATCACTAGATTGAGATAACAAATGGATAAATGTCAGATATTTTCCATAAAGCCATCAGTGTTGGGCCATGATCGATTCAATGACAAGACAATAGACAAAGAATGAGACTCTGTCCAAGAAATAAAGCAAGAACTAATTCATTGTGCATACATCTTGGACATACTTAAGAGAATCACATTTATCATTTTTCACATACATAATTTTTGTAACTTTAGATTCAAGTTTCAACTTTCTGACGAAGGATATCGATTCAAAAGTCTCTTCAAAAAATGATGGTGGATGCTAAACTCAGCGGAGATGAGCTACGCCTCAACCAAATTGACTTATAGAAAGATCGATGGATCTTAGAATCAACCTCAAATTGGGTTAGAGAGCCTATTTATACGAGTTCAAGAGCTGATTCAAAACGAATTCAGTTTAGCTTAACTCAACGGTGAGTGGTTAACTTCCAGTAAAAGTTTTCAAGCCATATTTCAACTCCACGACCGATGATATCCGGCTGACAGACTACCTCAATTGGCTTTCTCGTAAAGAGGAGTCACTCGAAGAACATTTCACATGACTTTCCCGTGAAGGAGGTCATCCAAAGATTATCTCACCTGGTTTAGACCCGTGAAGGGGAACCACTTGAAGAATATACCACTTGGCTTTCCCATGAAAGGGAGTCATCTAAAGAATTATGACCGGTTTAGACATGTGAAGGAGAGCCATCATTTACTTAAAGGAATTGTACGTAGCATAGCTTAAGTCGAGAAAAGTTATCTGCAATAAAAACTATCGAGTTCGATTCCATTCTCGAGGGTGTATCAACCGCATGGTAGCAACGAGGAACTACTTTTCGATTGAAGTTTAAACCGAGGTCTTTAACTCAAAAAGAATACCTAGGTTGGTTGTGATTTAGTAATAAGGAACTATCTCCCAGCTGAATTTACTGCATAGCTCAAGGCAAGAAGGGATATCTGTCAACGAAAACTTTCGAGTTTGATTTCATTCAGCTCGATGGCATATCAGCCGTATGGTAGCAACGAGGAATTACTTTTTGGTTGAAGCTTAAACAGAGGTCTTTAAGTTAAGAAGAAGACCAAGGTTGGCTGCGATTTAGCAACAAAGAACTATCTCCCAGTCGTATTTACAATATAGCTCAAGGCGAGAAGGACTATCTGTCAACGAAAACTTTCAAGTTCGATTCCATTCAGCTCGGTGGCATATCAGCCACATAGTAGCAGCGAGGAACTACTTTTCGCTTGAAGTTTAAACTGAGGTCTTTAAGGCAAGAAGAAGACCTAGGTTGGTTGCGATTTAGCAACAAGGAACTATCTCCCAGCCAAATTTACTATATAACTTAAGGCGAGAAGGGCTATCTGTCAACGTAAACTTTGGAGTTCGATTACGTTCAGTTCGAAGGCATATCAACCACATAGTAGCAACAAAGAACTACTTTTCGGTAGAATTTTTACACCAAGGTCTTTAAGTCGAGAAGAAGACCAAGGTTGACTATGATTTGGCAACAAGAAGCCACTTTTCGATTCAAATTTTGAACTACGATTTCAACTTCAAAACGAAGGATATCGTGTTCAAAGATATCTCAAGAGTCACCCGCAGTATGACTCAACAACATGGAGCTGTCCTCTTTTTATTCTCAACTCCAAAGCAGAGAGTAGTTGATAAAGATTCAACGACAAGATTGAGTTGGATTTCAGAAGTCAACAACCCTCACAGGAACATGCTTGTTTCCAAGCCCATATGCACCGAACAAAAATTGTGTTTTTTTGTCTTTGCCCCATTTTCGTTGTACAATAATGGGCAAAGAGGGATAGCTGTAGTCACTCATTTTCATCCGGGGTTTTATTTAGTATATATAACATATATAATATATAGTTTTGAAACATTTTTTCAAAAATATATATAATATATAGTTTTTGAAACATTTTTTGAAAATATATATAATATATAGTTTTGGAAAACATTTTTCAAAAACATATATAATATATAGTTTTGGAAAATATTTCTTTAAAATATATATAATATATAGTTTTGGAAACATTTTTGAAAATATATACAATATATAGTTTTGAAAACATTGTTTTTTAAAAACATTTTGAAAGCATATATAATATATAGTTTTTTAAAAAAATAATTTTTAAACCATATAATATATAATTTTGAAAATGTTTTTGAAAAAAAAAATATAATATAGTTTTTAAAACATATAGTATATATTGTTTTCTAAAAAAATGATTTTTTTGAAACATATAATTTTTGAAAACACGTTTTATATAGTTTTTATTATTATATTATATTTATTTATTTATTTATTATTTTTAATCTTATTTTCCTTTTTTTTTATTTCTTAGGCCCAAAAGAGTCCAAAACTGAGTCCAGCAGAAGCCCATTAGGGTAAGGAGCCTGACCCAGCCCTAACTCGATTAGAGTTTTACATTTAGCTACAGCGTCACACAGACAGGAGTCATACGATCAAAACACA